>NC_135698.1:1688090-2288090 GCF_964276395.1 Gasterosteus aculeatus
GTTGTGATTTAATTGTAATTCTTATGGATTACACTTAAAATATGGTGTCTGAACAATAAATAGTGGCGCAGCAGAGCGTATTGTAGCTGGAGCAAGTGGTCATATACGTATGAACAGTTCGGGTACTTAAACCAAACCGTCAACTTGGAAGCAATTTGTGAATGTTTTAAATTAGGAATAAACGTTTAAATCAGAATCACAACCATTTAATGCTGTAGTACGTTGGACACACAAGGAATTCGTCATGGCGGCTGGTGCAAACATTGGTGCTGTGCATGTTGTTGTTGCACTTTGAAGTATTAGTTTGCATTAATAAAGTGTGGACAGTAAAGTGTAACATTATGCATTGTGTACTCCTCAAATCTCCACAGCGGCCCCGGCTGCAGGGCTCCATCATCGGGACTGGCTGATGAAGAGTCCGCCATTGCAACAGCCATGAAGAAGAAAAGCAGACGCGCGAAACCGTCGGCGGCTACGGGACAGCCCGGCGGGACGCGCCCAGCGGGGGGCGTCGGCGAGGACGAGGGGGCGCCCGGACTCCGGGGGCGACCCCGGAGGAGCGTGCCGGACACCACGGACGGTTTGTACCGCGACTCCACCGCCGCGGGGGCGGACAAGAGCGACAACCCTCGGACGCCGCCGGAGAGCAAGTCCAGAGCGCCAGGTGCGTGTCGCAGGGGATCGCACTAAACCCAGGGCGGGGCGGTATGGACCAAAGGTCGTATCGCGGTATGTTTTGGTTGGATATCGATATACGGTATATATCCCGATATTTTCTCCACATTAAAAGGGAAGAAGACCTGAACGTCAAATGTGAAGGCAAAGTCAAAGCCAAATATGACATGTCATTAGTCGTTTAATTGAAACCAGCAATTTCAGTTAAGGAGTTCAAATAAAATAAAATGAATAAATTAAATTAAACAACAAATAACTGCTCAGCCGTTCAAATAATAATATGTAAACATAGTGTATAACAGGAGTATTCTTTTTGAAAACAAAACTCCATAAGGTGCACATAAATAAAAAAAATATCAATGCAAAATGGGTCACATTAGCGAGCCGACTTCAGTGTACATGTTTGGGAGTTCTTCTCTTGCAAAGTAGTTGCGGCTGGGAAGCTCATACCTCGGGTCCATCGTTTTCAGGAGCATCTTGAATCCGACTAGTTCAACAGTTGCAACGGGGCCCATGTCTTCAGCAATGTGATAGGACACCGCTTTCGTTATAGTGCACCACGTGTCACTTTTCTTTTCGTAAGGCACACTGCGGGAAAATGAGGTTTGCAGCGAGCTTTGTTTCGGGGGGCTGGAGCTTGTTTGGGGCGGCTTCTGTGGCGCGCAGTTTCACACACTCCTCGGGTTGCAGTTTGTGCCGTTGTTATAGGTGGTGAAAAAGATTTGAAGCGCTCTCACCCCTGGCTGTAACCTGTTTATGGGACTCCCTACATATAATGTTATTTTGTTTCTCATCGGATACTTTAAATCCGAACCAATTTTTTTTTTACGAACCAATTCCTCCTCCGCACGCTGCGCAGACGTTGTTGCTTCCTCCATGTTTGTTGACGTGTGTGTCCCTGCCCCTCCCCCCTCTGCGCGGGAAAGAGGATGGGCGGGGCGAGGGCGAGAAGCAGGGCAGAGAGCTCCGGGTCGGCAGCTTGCTTGCAGAGCGCAAATGGAAATATATCGATGTATGCGAAATTGTCTAATTCTATATCCCATTAAAAAATATATCGATATATTCGTTTATACCGATATATATCGCCCAGCCCTGACTAAACCCCCCTTTAATAGCGTGGGGCCTTTTTCTTACCCATCTGTTGCGTGGTGATGCTCTGCGAACGCCACAATCATGTTAGTGCAAATAACTTTGTTTTGAGCACACGTTTGACGTAACGCAAACTTCAATTTGCAGCCATTTTTCTCTTTGAGAATCCACTGATCTGCTCAGAGACCCATCAGAACGCTGAGCCGTTGTTTTCCCCCCAGCAGGCAGACTGTCGACGGCCCTCTGTCGCCTCTGCCACGGGAAGTTCTCGCCGCGCAGCCTGCGGCGCGCCTTCGACAAGTGGCCCCAGGACGCCGTCGAGTCGGACGCAGCCGCCCGGTCGCCCCTCCTGTTCCACGCAGACTTCCAGCGGCTGGTCGGCGTGCAGTTGGACCGAGATCCCCGCCTGTCAGAGTTCATCTGCAAGAAATGCCACTCCAAGTTCTACAAGTGCCACGGCATCCTGCTCAGGTTTCTGCAGAGAGTCAACCTCCCACCGGTTGGGAAAGAGAACCTGCAAAGCTGGTGAGTCCCAAGTAAGGACCAAACAAAAGAAGGATTCTGGAAGAAAAATCTACAAATGAAAAACAAGAGTTTGTTTCCATTTCAGGAAGAAGTGTCCAGAGGCCTCGATGCACCGCGCCGCAACAAGTAAACAAAAGCGTTGCCGTCTGCTTTTTGCCTCCACAAACCACAAGTTAACTGACGGCGTTACCGTTCTCCTCCCAGCGCCACAGTCCATCACCTCGGACCCCGAGTGCCTCCGCCGCCTGGTGTCCTGGGCCCACCACCACGGCGAGGCCTGCCGCTGCTGCCCCAACCTGAGGGAGGTGCTGCAGGAGCGGTGCCGGGGCTCCGTCAGGGCCGTTTGGGGCTGCGTCGACGGCCACAGCTACGCCATGGGCGCCCGGACACTCGCCGCGGACCTGTGCGCGGGGGGGATTTCGGAGCAGGACGGTGAAGAAGCGCAACCCAGCGGGGACGGAAGTACGGGCGCTGAGGCTCGGCGCGGTCCGCCTGCACTTCCTGCACAGACGCAGAGCTCGTCGGCGGCGGCGGCGGCGGACTGTACCGACGACACGGAAGGTGACGTCTGATCGCTGAATTCCTTTCTGAGGATCTGTGATGGATGTTTTTCTCGGGGCCGGTTCCTCCGTCGCGGTCGCCACCCAATTGTCTTGTGGTTTCCCCGTCCTTAGACGCCGGCAGCCAGCAGGGGGCGTCTCCTGCTCCGGCGCAGCTGGAGGACCCGGCCGCTGACAGCGATGCGTCAGACAGGTCAGTCACACCGTTTCTTTCCAATGTGATCGGATTAGTTAAAAGGGCCACAGGTCATCAGCGAGGACTCACTGTGCGTGCGCGCAGGTTCGACTCTGAGGGCGACTTTGAGGAGGGCCGGAGAGGAGAGTTGTCCTACGATGAGATGTTTGAGCCGTACGCAGACAAGAGGTGGGTCCGGTTGTTCTAAGCGGCGGCGGCGGGCGGAGGGTTGACCCGGGTTCTGCGTGTCGAGTGAACCTTTCTGTCGCCCCCCCCCCCCCCCCCCCCAGAGCGCGCAGGGTGACGGCCCCCAGCAAGAGGAGAAGGAGCCCAAAGGCCCTGGCGGAGCCCAAAGTAAAGAAAAGGCCGGGGCCCAAACCCGGCTGGAAGAACAAGCTGAAACCTAAAGGGTACGTGACACACGGCTAAAGGTTAAAGGCTCTGACTTTGACCTCAGCTGGAAGCATCCTAAACCCTCACAAACTGCTTGTTTCCAGAGAGGAGCTGCCCAACATCTACAAGTGTCCGTATCAGGGCTGCACCGCCGTCTATCGAGCTCCCGATGGCCTGAAGGTCAGAAAGAACCAAAGCTCAGTATTCTGATTCTGATATTCGCTGCGTGTATATACCCCTGGAAGCACCACACAGTTCTAATGGGGACGGGACCTCACTTAGGATAAGAGCAACAGAATTGTTTGTCACTTTTTTCAAATCCCTAAAAAACCGTCGTGCAGTCGTAAGCTGAAGGACTTTAAAGTCCTCGATAGTCCGCCGGCTACTTCAGCGCTCCTCAAGCAGCGCCGCGAATGACCGTGTCTTCCTGTCGGCTCCCCAGAAGCACATCAAGGAGCACCACGAGGAGGTGAAGGAGCGACCCTGCCCTCATCCCGGCTGCAACAAGGTGTTCATGATCGACCGCTACCTGCAGCGCCACGTCAAGCTCATCCACACAGGCGAGTTCCTCCATTTGGTTGAACCGCTGCTCGTCCGAGTGAGGACTTTGAGTCTGGAGTAGAATCTACAAAGAATTCATTTCAAAATCTTATGGGTTTTTTTGTTGATTGACTCAAATTGGCAAATAGAATTTTTACAGGTAAGTTAAAACAGGCTGCACCTGTGAAATATGTTGTTTTTACAAACGTGTGGAATTGTTTTTGGTTGTATTACTTTTGCTTATTTCTGACTGAAGCATTAATCACACGTGACGCGTTTGAGGACCCTCAGAAAGCTGGGAGTCTGACCATTGTGTAAAGAATTACCGTATTTTCCGCACTATACGGCGCCGCGCCTTCAACGAACGACCTATTTTACGGCATTTTTCATACATGTGTGGCGCATGAGATCCTGCAGTCAAACGTTTTGGGCGTCGGGGCGGGTGGAGACGGTGCGTTCAGGGTCCGATCGATGCCGCAAGGTGCGTCCGCTCCCCACGCCTTAAATCTTCGGCTGCTTTTAGAATGACTTATTTTACCGCGGAAAATGCGGTACGCTCTCTTTGGGGCTCAGATTGTTGACGTGCATTTTGGCTGAAGTGTGTCTTGTGCGTGTTTGCAGAGGAGAGGAACTACATTTGCGATCAGTGTGGCCAAACCTTCAAACAGAGGAAACACCTCTCAGTCCACCAGATGAGACATTCGGGGGCCAAGCCACTCCAGTGAGTACCGATCACGTCACGTCGCCGCTTCCAATCTTCTGCAGTCGGTGTAAATAAAGCATGAGCCCTGTATTTTATTTTGGTGGGTCGTTAAGAACGAACCACGTGACATCGCGCTCCTTCCCCATCAGATGCGAGGTGTGCGGCTTCCAGTGCCGCCAGCGGGCGTCGCTCAAATACCACATGACCAAGCACAAGGCGGAGGCCGACCTGGAGTTTGCGTGCCTGATGTGCGGAAAGCGCTTCGAGAAGGCCCACAACCTGAACGTGCACATGTCCATGGTGCACCCGCTCATTCAGGCCAAGGTTCAGAGAAGCAGCCAGCAGCAGCAGCAAGCCCCGCCCCCTCCTCCTCCGTCCTACTCAGACCTGCACGCCATGGCCCTGAGCGGGGAGGCGGTTCGGCAAGACCACGACAGATGACGGCGGGCGAGCCGAACACGTTTAACTAACGGCAACGAGGGGCCGAGCTGCCGAGTCAGCGGGTGGAACGGAACTCTTTGACACGTGTCACAAAAAGATGAATGACTTTTGGACAAAACGATTCCCTGTGTTTTATTTTCTATTAAGTTATTGCGTTACATTACTATTGGCGCTAAAAGGGCTTCTGATGTTCATGTGTCCTGTGTGCATTATGTAGAAAAATACGTATAAATAAAACGTAGGAATTCTTTTTACAAAGCAGTATTTAGTCCCGTTTCTGGGAGGCGGTCGAGTCAGAACCACCAAGGTGCAGGTGAGAAGATCCGGTGTCTTGGCATCTGTTAGAGGAAGTCCATCTCTGGGCTGAGGCTCTCGGGCTGGAGGTGCATGGAGAGAGCCGCTGCCACCTCGGGGTCCAGGTCTGAGCACTGGGACTCCAGCTGGGGGGGGAAGAGACCGTGAGAGTCAGGTCCACTTCGCCCAAAATACATCTAAATATATTAAAGTAGCACAATCCATGGTAAATTTATTCTACTCGGGTCTCAAGGGGAGCTCTGAAATAAGGGAAAATGGTGGGTGGGGGGGCGGTTACCTCCCTGAGTCCACTGGAGGACGCGGCGCCCGGCGGCGTCTGCGGGATCGCTCCCAGGAGAAACTGTTTGGCGCGGCTCAGAATCCCGAAAGGCTCCACCTGAGAAAACAAACTCGGCGTTTTTTTCCCCCCAACGTCGTCCCGCTCCAAAAAAATAAAAAATAAATAACCGCGGCTCGCTCACCTGAGGGGGTTCGGCCACGCCTCCCTCCAGGAAGAGCCGCAGCAGGCCGGCGTAGCAGGGGACGGCGGTGCGGAGGAAGCCCGGGCTGCGCGCCGCGCGGCGCCGCAGCTCGGCGCTCTGCCGCAGCAGCAGGCTGGACGCACGCGATTTAAAAAAAAAAAAAAAAAGAGGCGCCGTGAGGACGTCGCCTCGGCGAGCGGGAATGTGATGGTGGAGGGGAAAATGGAACCGACCTGTAGAAGGCCCACGGCATCAGTCGGGCGAACTGGTCCGACATCACCGCGGCGATGGGCTGGTAGACGCCTCGTTCTGGCGGTTTCGAGAGGGGAAACGTGTCACATTCCAGTGCTTCAGCGGGGGGGGGGGCGGGATGATGAGAGGCGTGTCACTTACCGCTTGGATGGAAGAGGAGGAGCCAGTCGGCGCAGTCCACCAAGGCCAGCAGCAGGTCGCTGCACAGAGCCGCCGACGCCGCCCCGCGGGGGGTCTCCTCCTGCGGACGCAACGCGACACACTCAAGAGAGCACGGCGCCATCTAGAGGGAGACCTCATTTACAACACACTCACTGACGGCAAACATGGACCAAATTCACATCACACGGTCCTTTCATGCCTCTAGTTATTGACCTTCTGACCTTTTGGGTGACCCCTTTCCCCTCTGACTGCATATGAAGCGGAAATGCTTCACTGTAATCTGACCCTCGCTGGCGGAGGCAGCTGTTGGTAATTATGAGGTACCTGTGGATCCAGGAGGGATGACAGATGGTCCTTAACGCACAGGAAGAGCAGGAAGACCAGCACCTGAAAAAGAGATGAGACAGCAGCAGGTAAACACTTGCTTAAATAGTTTAACTGCTACTGTGGGAATACGTCAAAAATAACCTAATTTGTAAAGTGTTTGTAAAAATAAAAGTGCACATTAGACTACTTTTGAATTCTGCACATAACACTGCAATTAGAAATGTCAATCATTGCCCAGCGCTAATATATATATTTTTATATAAATTTATATTTATTTATTTAAATTTATTATTTATATTTTTTATATATATATATAAATATATATATATTTTTATATTTAAATTTATTTATTTATATATTTTTTTAGATTTATTTATATATATATAAAATATATAATATATATATATGTAAAATCATACATACACAGGTCAATAATAACACGGTTATTGAGAGGTGTGTTCTCACCTGTCGGTGCAGCTCGCTGAGGCCCCGCCCACCGCTCACGCTGCCTCGCCAGGCCCGGTGCAGGCTGGCAGCCAGCAGCAGAGCAGCAGCAGCCGCTGGCGCCGCCGGCAGCAGCTGCCCCTTCTCCAGCCTGGACGGCAGACCGATTAAGAATGGAATCAGATAGATGGAACCTCGACGCGAGCGCATACTGAAACCGGCAGCGCGACTTTGCGCGAGGTCACCTGCAGGCCCAGGTGCGACAGTCCTCCAGGAGCTGCAGCTGCGCCGGGAGAAGCTCTCCGTCACACAGACGCCGCCAGAGGGACGACAGCACCGGAGACAGACGCTCCCACCAGTGCTACACACACACACACACACACACAAAAATAAAAGATTTATGAAACGTGCAACCTTACTGCTGTCATGGATTTCATAACCACATAATATGACCATGTGATGCAGGTTGTTCCATCGTTTTGATCACTATAAATACGTAGAGGAAATCCAGCGTTCTGATTGGTTAAGAGTGAGTCACAAGCAACGGGTTGGATTTTGCGCAAACGTTAAGTTGACATTTCAGCTTTTAGCTCGGTGGCGATCGCCAAAAAAAAAAAAAAACACCCAGAAATCCCACAAATGATGAGTTTGGGGCGAAGCTTTCCCAACCGGACAATCAATTAATTAATTAATTAATGAACACAACCAGGACCAAGAAACTGGAGCATCTTTTATCGCATCGTTCACGTTTGTGGAAGTGAATCTGTGTCGTGGGACGTGTACAAATGTCAGCTGTCGGTTACTGAATCGTTCAGACACAAACCACGTTGTTAATGGGCGTGGCTGAAATCCGGTCGCCATAGTCGCTCGCTCCTTTTGTGCGACGCACGCTCCCGATCTAGAATCGATTGCTCTTCCCGGATGTTGCGGTTTTTATTATTTGCGGTTGAACGTTTTGCAGTTGAATGTTTTAACATTGAGAAACATTACGTGATTTCAATGCATAAATATTCAGTGCTACTTTTTCTTTGCAAAATCCGACGACACAGATTCACTTCCATGACGTGATGAAACGCGTCCGACGGGAACAAAAGAGCTGTGGGACGCGACCCGGCGCGAATAAAACCGACGTTACCGCGGCGGAGACCAGGAGCAGCGGACAGCAGACACTGATCTGGGACCAGGCGTTGTTGACTTCTTCCCCGGGGCGTCCGCAGCGCGCGCCGGCACACAGCAGCCCCTGGAGGACACGCAGAGAGAGAGACAGAGAGGACAAGTGGGGCAACAGCTCGCGCATCGGAGATCGCGTTCCCCCGAGTCGCCACGGACGCATCCTCACTCTCAGGAAGTGTGACGTCAGGTGGCAGGACAGCAACCCGACCGGGGAACAGGCCCGTCTCTGCAGGACGGACGGACAGGACAGGAGGTGAGACGGGGGGGGGGGGGACACAGGTGGGCTCAGGACGACCTCCGGTTGGGACTCGACGAGCGGCTCACCTGGAGCCGGTTGACGTGTTCCACCAGCGCGTCGACCTCCAGAGTCGCGCCGCCTCCGTCGGGCTTCACTTTAACCAGCAGCGCTGCAGGGAGAGCCAGCACCACCCTGGACACACACACACACACACGCACAGACACACACGCTCAGCAGGCTGCACAACGAGCGGCGCGGTGAGCTACGGCGCGGCGCCCACCTGTTCCACGCGTCCAGCGCCCGCTGCAGGCCGAGCTCCGCGCTGACGCCCGCCGGGGCTGATGAGGCGCATCGCCGGGACGCCGATTCCAGCAGGAGGTCGCACACGCCGGGTCGGCCGGTTCCGTGGCGGAGGTCGGTCACTTGCATCTCGTAGACGAGCTCCTGCGCGCACACACAGTTTATTCTGATTAACGTGTTCAGAGCCACGACACTTTTCACACTGGTTTACAATCCACACACACACACACACACACACACACACCTGTAGGCGGGACAGGATGTCCGGCAGACAGGTGCCTGTGACGGACACTCTGACATCCTGCGTCTCCACACTCCGGCTGCTGTGGACGTTGAGGATGAAGAGTCACTTTTAACCGAAGGCGTAACTCTCCATCGCCACGTGGCTCGGACACACACACACACACACACTGCATCCGCCGTGTGCGCACAACGTGTGTTGTCGTCGTGCACATCGCACACCGACCTCAGCTGCTGGTCCATGACGGCGCGGAGCAGGTGAGAGCAGAGGATCCTCGTGTCTCCTCCACAGCCGCCCTGCTCCTCCGGACGGGGCAGGTAGAGCTCCCAGCAGGCCCACTGCTGGTACTCCTGACTGCACACAAACCACAGACTAATGGCGCCTGTAGGCGTGTGCGTGTGTGCGTGTGCGTGTGTGTGTGCGCTCCCCGCCGTTACCGTTCTGGGTCCGACAGCGCGTCGTCCCCTCTCTGAACGCTGAGCTCCGCGGCGAGCCATTCGGACAGCGGCAACTTGAACAAGACAACGAGGGGTCGAGGGTCACCGGGCGAAGTCATTTAAAAGGAAACAACCCGCGACGCAGCAGCGCCCTCGCCCAACGGGTACGGCACCTGGTATTGCGGCTCGCGCTGCAGCTGACGGAACGCCGGGTGCCTCCACAGGGACCCGGCGGCCTCCCTCCAGGTGGCGCCCGCCGCGGCGCCGAGCCACGGGCCCGGCGGCGGCTCCTGCCCCCGCGGGCCGCCGGCCGCGACGGGAGACGCTCTGGTCTCAGGCGACAGCCTCGGGATGAGGTACAGCAGCTAAACCAGCACACGTGGAACAATAATGCAGATGCACGATAATCCTCACTGGCGTCATGCATGTCGGTGGCAAAACGTTGTGAGCACATCAGTGGGAGGATCTAGAGCTAATGCTAAGCTAATGCTAAGATAGCTTAAACAGGTGACCCATCGTGACACTCACACCCCCCCACAGTCCTGAAAATGATGCATCAAGATGCTTCTCCTCTCAATTAAATGGCTGCAGAGAATTTGGTTGGACACGATCCGGTTCGACCAATCAGAAGGTGGCAGCCGCCCTCCGCCAACATAAGAAGCTCCGCCTTTACGTGCTTGAAATGGGACTGAAAGTAAAAGAAGAGGAAGGAGACACCTTCTTGTAGAAGCCGCTGAGGACGTAGTCCTGCCGCTGCTCCGGCGGCACCGCGTCCCCTCTGCAGATCCCGTAGGACAAAGCAGCCACGCACAACCTGCGCGGCAACACGGAGACGGTGAGAGGAGGTCCCGCCCCGCGGGGGGGGGGGGGTTGCGTCCTGCGCCGCAGCCGCGCAACCTCACCTGACGCAGAAGAGCATGCCGGCGCGCGTGCCGCAGGCCAGCGCCGAGCTGAGGGCCTCGTCGACGCGCACCGGCCCCAGCAGCCGGACCGGAGGACCCCGGGGGGCGCCGGCGTGGAGATGCACCGCCAACGCCGCCAGGCCGAGCTGGTGGGCGGCGCCCAGCGAAGACGCCTGTGTTTGGACAACGAGGGTAGCGGGTGAGGAGGAGGAGGAGGCGTGCGGTGGGGGGGGGGGGGGGATTTCGCGTACCTGGTTGCGGAACAGGTCCCGGAGTCGGTGCACGAGGGCGGAGAGGAGCTCCGCGTTGCCGAGCAGCGTGCCGACAAACATGGAGGCCCAAGAGCTTTGTCTGAAAACACATGTATTTACTTATTATTATTATTTATTTCCTATCGTTTAGCAGGAATATCGTCTTTTTGGGCTCACTTGTTGGGAGGCTTCGCTCTGGAGGCGTTGATCACGCACTGGCAGAAGCTCCTCAGGATCACGTCGACCACCTGAGAGGGGGAGAGAGAGAGAGAGAAACAGGCTTGCACACCGACGCACGCGCTGAAGGGAGCAGGCTCGCCGGGCGGGCGCCGAAGCGAGAGGAGCTTACGGTGGCGCGGCGCCCGGGGAGCTCGACGGGACCACCGGGGAAGACGGCGCTCAGAGCGTGGGCGATCCGGGACAGCCGGGCGGACAACTCTAAAGGCAGACGGGTGAGACGTCACTTCAGTCTGTCTCTCGCCCCCCCCGCCGTGTGTGTGTGTGTGTGTGTGTGTGTGTGAGACGTGACGGCGTCCTACCTCCCTCACTCGCCTCATCGAGCAGCTGCGTGAGCTCCTGCAGCTGGACGCTCAGAGCCTCCACGGGCTCATCGTCGGTGTCCGAACACGCGGCGCCGGCTGGAAACGCACAAAGCGCCGCACAAATAGGGATCACATGAAGAAGAAGAATAATAATAAACAACACTTCATTTCACAGGTGGGTTTGTTTTTAAAAGGAACTGATCAGCAGCTCTGAGCTCATAGGAACAAATAATTATTCTCATAGTTATTTTTCTTTGTCATGACGGAGAAAGAACGTCGCCACACGACAGCAATCTTCGATTATTTAAATGTTGTAAACTATGGAGCATAAACACATCAAAAACCATGAAATCAAATGCTTCTCTGCATGTGGTTGTGACTGAATCTGATTCATGCGCTTGAAATAAAACAGATTTTAAGCAATAAAAAGGAAGCTCATGTTCGGGGGTTTGTACGACAACACACGACCCACCGTCCTCGTGCCTCCGTTTCTGGCAGGACTCCACATACTGGGAATACTGGGCAGCGGGAACCTTATCTGCCCTGAAGACACAACAGTGTCACAATACGCCGACAATCGATGCATGACGATACGACTGCGGACGCACGGGTCTGAAAAAGTTGCCGTGTTGGCACCTCGCGAGGTCCCCGCAACAACTCACTTTCTCAGAGCCTCGATGAAGCTCGTCCGCGCGTCGGCCTGGACGGGAAGCTGGAATTCAAAAGACAGCGTCAAGACAAAAACGCGCACGCGTGGGCGGTGACGGCGGGACGGCGGGCGCTCACCGTCCTCGGCCTCAGCAGAGCGGGAAGGAAGCGCGTCAGGAAGTACGGCCGCCGGAATATACTGAGAGAGAGGGGGAGGAGTCAACGAGTGCTCTCTGATGTCCGCGTGGAGGCCTGCTGTGCTGCGAGTACCTGGCCTCCATCACCGTGGCGGAGATTCTCCCTGTGCTTTCAAACAGAGACACGGCCTTCTCCACGTCCTGCACCGCCTGGCCCTGCACACGCACACGCACACGCGTCACAAACGGTTCAGATGTCCACAAAACAGCAGCTGAAATACATCATTCGATGCCAGTTAAAAAAACGCGCACGTCGTTAAAGCGACGCGGTCGCGCCGCCGCCGTTACCTGCAATGACGCCGCGCCTTCGCCAGAGACGTCCTCGTATAAACCCATGTCCTCCACTGGCTCCTGCACACACACACACAGGTGTGAAAAAAAACACGTGACCGGTTCAAAAGAGGACCGACGCCGTGGATTTTTACCTTGAGGTCAGCCAGCCGGGTCTTGGCCAGAGAGACGTACTCCATCAGGAGACTCCGGTGCTTCACAGGTACGTATGGAGACTGCAGGATGTGGACCTACGAGGGGGTGAAATGATATTTATACAATATATAATATAATATTCATGCATCCTCCGTGTGGGTTGTCCTTCATTCAGAGGATCCCCGCTGGTGTCCACTGGGTCGTCGCTTTAAGCAGACAAGCCCGGGGCGAATGTTGTGGGACGTGAGAGAGAGAGTGTTGCGACCTTGAGGTACTGCGGGGGTTCAAAGGGCACCAGGTCAGACAGGAACTTCAGCAGAAAGACCAGGGATTTCTTACTGGCCGCATGGGGGCCACCGCCTCCCCCGAACGACATCTGGAAAAAGGGGGCAGAAAAGCACAGGTCACGATAAAGACGACGTTAATCCAAACCACGTGTGTGTTTGCGAAGCACGACGCGACACCTTGAACCAGCTGCCGTAGGACGGGAAGACGGCGGGTCCCTCCAGCGCTCCCTGGCGCGCCAAGAGGAAAGCGGTGATCATGCTCTCCAAGTCGTAGCCTTCAAACGCCGAGCTCAGCAGTCCGGACAGCAGCTCTGCTCGCAGGGGGAGAAGCGGCGAGAGTTTTACGGCGGTGATGCTTTTAAGCGTCTCATTTCCCTTCATCCACGTGCATTCTGGGTTCCTCAACCACCGTAAAAGCGGCGCTCTCACCTCTCAGGCGGAGCTGCGCGCCCGGGTTGCACACCAGCAGCGTGGACAGGAAGCACAGGACGTGCTTCCAGTTCACCTCGCGGGTCTCCAGAACCTGCCGCAGGTGTCGCAGCAGCTGCTCCACACCGAAGACCACGGCCAGCTGTAACAACAACGTTGATTCCATTTGCAAATAATTGCACCAGCCGAGCTGCTTTCCCGATGCTCTTGTGAACTCAGTCCGTTCTTGTGCAGGTTTGTCTCTGACGTCCTTGGACAACTCTTGGTGGTTGAAGGTGTGAAGTATGATCACCTACTGAGATCGGGTTACCTTGTGTGCTTCTTGGGCCCATAACTGGTCATCGGGAGCCAGAGTTCTTGCCGTTTGCTCGGAGGTTCAAATACTTATATTTTCTCCATCAAATGCAAATAGTCATAAAATGCAGTTTTCTGGATGTTTTTTCTTGATATTCTGTTTCTCACTGTTAAAATACACCTACTAGTATAATTATAGATCACACATTTGCATCGGCAGGGGTTTCAAATACTTATTTTCCCCACTGTACGTGAAAAAAACGGCACACGTGACGGTAAACAAAAGTGCTTCAAACATTTACCTTGCGGAACAGAGAGGTCAACAGCGCGTTGGATTTGGCGAAGGTCCACTCGTTCTGCAGGGCGACGGCATCGGACACTGCGGGTTTGAGATGAACTGGTTTTTACTCATTTCTTAAGTCTTTCCCGAAGCGGAATTTCCGAACCCCAATAGAGGGTTAACCAGGTTTAAGTATAACGCATTATCGAGCAAAAGGAGGGCAGCATGTACTTACCGGTTAATTGCGGCTTGTAAGTGAGAGTCTGGGTGAGCGAGTGTGTGAAGAACCGCTGAAGGGTCTCTCCCGAGGCCGAAACCCCACACAGCGAGGCGTCGAACACCTCGAGCCTGATAGGCAGAACAAACAAGAGGCAAAAAGAACAAATACATCACCCAGAACTGCCGCCTACACCTTCTGTGAGGACACAGTAACCTCCGACCCCCCCCAGATACTCCGGGCGTTACGGGAACACGCCAACGTGGGAGCGTCTTTAAACCTGCATTCTCTCTAGTGGCCATTAGAGGGCGCAAAGGTCACATGGTATAAAAGTCAGAGGAAAAACGCTCTACTTCTGACTTGATTTATTCCCTCAGTAAACCACAAATTACTTTATGGTCTCAGTCATCATTGCATATTTAAATTAATACGGGGCTCTCGTCATTATTAGAACCTGTTTCCCGTTTCTTTAGACACAAGCTCTCGTCATGAAGCTCAATAAGACACACAAACCATAGCTCAGCTGCAGCACACGGCGGCATCGGACTCCTTTCCACAGTGTCAAGCAGCCCTGAGGAAGGAAAAAAAAAAAAACAAAGTGTTGCAGCATGAGCGTTGGAGTACGACACTCAGACGTTAGTAGCGGTCTGAAGGCTTCAGCCGATGGCCCGGGGCCACGCGGACTCACAGAAGAGCAGGTCGTCCAGCGCCGAGCAGCAGAGCAGCTGCGCCTTCCTGTCGGCGGCCGCCGGCCTCGGGCTCAGCTCAAAGCCGCTCCCCACCAGGACGCCGACCACCGCTGAAACACAGGCGCTCCTGCCGTCAGCATCGTCCACGGCGGCGCGGCGGCATTTGGGGAGAGGTTTACTGGGAGGCGACTCGAGACCACCAGCGGATTTCTTTTCGTAGCTCGGGTGGTCGCTTTTAAAAACGCCGAACCCTGGCAGGGCAGGTCTACGGCTTCGACACGGGTGTGCGGATGAAGCGGCTCCATTTTATTCCCTCGGCCGATTTCAGAACGTTAGAGGGGTGTTGACACGGGCGGTGTTATTCTACAGAGCAGCCATGACATCATGTTGGACACGAGGGACGTCTTAGTGCAGAGGCCTGAAAGTGGGGGTCAGAGGTGACCGGCCCGCCGTGCTACAGTGACCCCCCTCCCCCCAGTCATAAGTGAAACTGGTTTCCACGGTAACCATGAAGGCGTTAACTGCTGTTGCAATGTTGATGAATGAATGAGCCACTGTCCTTACTCGAGAGCATCTTCTTGGTCTCCTCGCCTCCACGTGCAGGCGTCCAGCCGCACAGAGCCTTCAGCTGAGACACCAACCACGGCCTCGCGTCTTCGTCACTGCAGGGAGAAACAGAGCGACGGGGTTGGCCGGTGTCCTCTGCTGCAGCAGGACGTCCTGAGTGTTCAGGTAGTTTGGACGTTTGGTCCCAAAAATCAACGGAATAATCGTCACACATTCAGAGAAAAAGGATGAACTTGTTCCAACCTCCATTAGATGCAGATGGTCAAAGTAAATGATTCACTGCTGTATTTACAGCAGCAGTTTCAGATCGTTATTAACAGTCAAACCCTCTAAAGAATGTCTGCGCTTCATTAGCGGAGCACTTCTGTGACTCGTTATTATCTGACGCGACACTAAAGGCTAAACTCACCTCTCTATGATGTGCCTCAAGGTGAGGATGTTGTAAAAGTGGAGATGGCACACCACCTCCAGGTCGGGAACGCGCTGTACAAATAGCACATGATAACATTCCATTTACCAGTCTTCACAGGAAGTCCAGGCTCTGTCTTTTTTTTGTGGACGTTCAGCCTGACTAAAGGGATGAATCCACTGTTCAGAACAACTTACTGGAATTACAAATTGTGCAAAAGCGTCACCTGATCCCTCCTGTACTCCTGCCACAGCAGTTTGGGGCACAGCGCCCCTTGTGACAGCAGTTCTCTGCTGGACTCCAGCAGGACGCACAGCTGGACCTGAGGAGGACGGGGAGGGGACACATTTTTTACATCACGCGTCACATTTTAATCCTCTCGCTGGAGTCCCACGGGTGTTTGCGCAGCCCAAGTCACCTCTTTGGATAGGTTAAGACACTGCCGTTGTGTGTCCGCGTAATGATGAAAATTGGGTGGCTTTTTGGGGTTATTGAGGGCAACGAAAGGCGGAGACCTGCCCATCAAAAAGGTTACCAATGGCAGCCTCGAGTGTCCACTCAACCTCATTCAGGATGCACTGAATGCAGGAAATAGTGATGCTTGAGGAGGCTTGTTAAAGCACGTGCACGGTGCTCACGCGGACTCTGACTCGCCGCCGTTCAAAACAAATGAGAAAACTCACGCGCTGGGAGGAGGTGAGGAGCCCCCTCGCCTCGTCCTCTCCCTCGCCGACGATCTCCTTCAGCCTCTCCACCACCATCGTCACCGACAGCGCCGCCACCGGGACGCCCAGCCGGCCGGCCCGCCGCCGCAGCTCCCGCACTGCGCACAACAACGACCCGCCCCGCGGTGGCCTTTAGCGCCGCGCCACGCGTTTCCGCGGGGCTCCTTTTATGAAAGCGGACGGCCGTCCAGCAGATGAAGGCCGCGGGGGGAAAAGGTAAAAAACCTCCGGGGGGGGAAAACACTCACCCAGCAGGGCGGCCGAGGCGGCGGACGGGACGCCTCCAGTCGGTTTCTGCTCGCCGTTCCGAGTGTGGAGAACGTCCCACGGATCTGTATCCTGAAGAGACGTAACGCGTGTCATCATATCACACATGTGGTAATTGACCCAGAAGAATGATCATGAATCGTGGCGTTTGTGCAGCCCGGTGGGCGCTGCTGGTGGTACCGAAGGCCTCTCGCTCACCCCGACCTCCCTGAGCAGAGCGCAGATGTTCTGCTGCTGCTCCAGCAGCTGGATCGCCGCCTGCTGCAGACCGCCAGCATCTTCCCGCTTCGGCCTCTTCGCCACGCGGCCGGCTGGGAAAAACACACAAAACGCTCCAGATGTTTTGAGTGGACTGTTTCAGCAACGAATAACATGGACAAATAGTATGTCATTGGGTTACTTTGTTGTACTTCAATAGCAAAAACGAGGAGGCCCTTGTGAATACAGGTTCAGGTGTTTTCTACCTCATGAAAAAGCGGATCCCTCCTAACAGGTAAGGGGCAATAGAAGGTATCGACGGGGTATTCAGATATTCAGCATGACGCCGCTACTTCGAGCCAAAACTCCACCTAAGAACCCGCCAACTCTCCGCTTCCACAAAGTTGACGTAACGTCAACAGGCGCGAGACATTCTGCGTCGACGCGGAAGTGACGTGGCTGAAACAACGTCTGCGGCGCTGGTTTTGTGCGGCGGGTTCTCGTTGCTCGCGGCTAACGCGGCTAACGCGGCTAGCCGCTGTCCACTCACCGAGGAGGCTCGACAGAGTCCTCTTCTCGGGAGCCGCTTCACACGAGTCGCTCGCTGACATTCTTCGGTCTTCTGCTCTGCTGTGTGTTCGGTTCTGTTGTGTGTTCGGTTCTGTTGTGTGTTCGGTTCTGTTGTGTGTTCGGTTCTGCGACAGAACGCTTCGCTTTCCTGCGGCGCTGTCAGCTTCTCCCCCTCAACCGCGTTGCCCCTCGCGCTCTCCTCTCCCATTGGTCTGGGCGAGAGCCAATCAGGAAAGACTATTTCTATGTGTGGGACAAACAGAAACTATTCCAGAGTTTTAAAGGATTTATTATAGGGTGTAGGAGTTTTAAAAGATAGTCCTTTTTTTAAATTCTAGATGACTTCATTTACAAAAAAAAACGCCTGTCTGTCTGTCTTTACCATCTCTTGAAGTCATTTTATTTTTGCGTCCCACAGAGTCCTCTTCTGTTTGTTGCTAAGCAACGTTCTTTGTTATCAAACACAACTCCGGATAACAGAGCAACATGTTGTGAATCACATTTAACTAAACTGTTTGTCTGTTCTGGCGTTGCTGCACACGAGCACGTGTTTGTTCAGCTTATCTGCGTTCAAAAAGGTTGAATAAAAGTGAAATTGGAGTTGCTATGATGTTATTTACCCATGATTTGTTGTTACATTTGATGTCACACAGCCCTCTCCTGCGACCTCTAAAGAGGGATCAACAGGCAGCCATGTGGTTTCTTTACGACCAGCATGCAGGAAGCAGGAAGCGGAACGTTCCAGTGGGGATTTCTGACAAAGTGGGTAACAACTCACCTTTGTCCCCATGTTGGTATGTGTGTTGGATGCTTGCCATGCCCAGCGGGTGTGCTGGAGGCAAGAGGGGAGGGCAGGCAGTGAGGCCTAGTGTTTGTGCAGGGGATGAAGTCAGCAGTGACATCATTGGGTTGGACCAGGTATACGGGGGGGACGTGTATCAGGGACCTGCCTTTTTACAAATAAAAAAATCCAAGTCTCGCTTGCCTGCCTCCTAATTCCAGGATTCTCTCGGCCGTGGCAGCCTCACAAGTGGTGTCACAAGTGGGATCCAGGCCAGTAGGAGACAGTGAAGAAAATGTCAACCAGACAAAAGACAAAAGCAGCTGATCCTCGACAGAAGGCGGAACAAGATGACAGAAACCAACAAAGGGACAGCAGGTGCCCAACCCCACGAGCAAGAAAGTATAACTCAGCTGTCAAGACTTATGAAATCCCTGATGTTGCATCAGCAGGCTGAGCGCGATGACAGGACAGAACATGAACATAAGCAACAGGAGGAGCGATGGAAGCGAATCCAGCACCAATTTGTACAGCTCCAACTAGAGGTAACCCAGGACCGTCAGGCTCGTCGGTACCTACAAGAAGGTGCAGCAGCCACACCTGCCCACTTAGGCCTAACCGCGGATCCAGGATAGGCCGGGGAATGCTGGAGGACAGCATTCCAAGTTGGTTCTACAAAGAAGGTGAGGACATAGAACATTATTTAATCACGTTTGAAAGAATTGCTCATGCCTGTCAGTGGCCTCAGGATGAGTGGGCTCTTCACCTAGCTTCATTGCTAACCGGTAAAGCACGGTATGCACATGTAGCTATGGACATTGATGACACCGTGGACTATGCAAAAGTGAAGGGTCAGGTGTTGTGCAGAAATTTGAACTCCGCTTCGAGACCTATCATGTAAGGTTCCGTGCCACTGGGCCAGGAGAAGGGGAAACTCCTAAAGGGCTGCAGGTCCGCCTCAAGGATTTGTTCAGTAAGTGGATGGCGCCTGAAGGAAAGACAAAGGAACAAATTGGAGTAACCATCATCATGGAGCAGTTTCTCAAAATCCTGAATCCTTTGTACCTGGATTAGAGAACGAAACCTGAGGTCCTCCAAAGACTGCCAGAAGTTTTTTTAGCTGCCCGCCGACCAGCAAAAGGGCACCTTTCACCCACCCCATCGAGTAGGGAAGTTAGTAATGCGTTTGGAGCAAACACAGGACGTAGCTCCCTCCCCTCAAACCCAGCTGCACTTGAGCCAAGAAACAAAGCCCTCTTAGCTTGTCATGCTTCCGGCCAAAAGGAACATCCTAAGGCAGAATGTCTAGGGTACGAAAGGGTCATGTTTTGTAAAGAGACAGTTGATGTTTTCTGTATTCATGGTGACAGAGTACGTTACTCCATAGCTGAGGTAGCTATGAAAGTTGAAGGTCAACACTACTTGCGTTCAGTAGGGGTGGTTAATCACCTGCCCTATCAGGTTGTGTTGGGCTCTGATTTACCTATTCAGGCGGAACCGATAGCCAAGCAATCGCGTGAGGCTAAAGGAAGCTGCACCAGCGAAAACTTGCCAGCTGTTACTAGGTCAAAAAACAAGCAAGAACAAGTCAGTTAAGCAGAGGGGGAAGAGCTGCCGTTAGCAAATGAGGAAGTCCTTGGGGGGGGGGGGGGGGGGGGGGGGGGGGGGGGGGCACGCCGAGCAAGAGAGAGAGAGCGAGAGGAGACAGGACAGGGTAAGACCTGTCCCTACCATCCACAAACCGATTCAACAAGACCCTCAAGTCTATGCTGAAGAAGTTTGTGGGTCAGATTGGGACCGATGGCTGCCATTCGTGCTGTTTGCATACAGACAGGTTCCACAAGCCTCCGCAGGGTGTTCACCTTTTCCAGCTGCCATATGGGCATCCAGTGAGGGGGTCCCATGGATGTCTTGAAGGATGCCCGGGAGGGTCCAATGGCACAACAGCAATGCAGGGAGCTGTCACATGTCATATATGGCCGATAACAGGAGCTTGCCAGTGGTCATCTGACGGACGGGCAGCAGCGCCAGAAGAGGAGTTATGATAAGGCCGGAAAGTTCTTTTATTGCTACCAACGTCAGACAGTGGTCTCCTGGCTAAGTGGCAGTGGCCTTACAAAAAAAAGCTGGCCAGACTGGTCCCAGGATCAAAGCAGGAAGTGGAGGAGATGCTGGTGTAGCCCGGTGGTTTTGGTTCCAAAGAACGATGATCCGAAGCTGAGATTCTGTGTTAACTTCTCAAAGTTAAATGCTGTGTCTGCCTTTTGATTCCTATCCAATGCCAAGGGTTGATGAACTGATTGAGCGGTTGGAGAATGTTAACTTCCTAACCCCCCCTTGAACTGTGTAATGGGTACTGGCAAAAAAAAAAATCCAGAAAAAGTCTCTCTTCACTGCCTCCTAATTCCAGGATTCTCTCGGTCGTGGCAGCCTCACAAGCTTTTTATTCTCAATAGATCATAAATTGCGTGCCATTGTCGCATTACGTACAATATTGATGGTGGAAGAAGTGTTCAGGTTCTTTCCTTGGACGGAGGTACACAGCAATGTAAATGTGCCACATTGCATTTAAAGGCGCTGCACACTAAAGGTCGCTTATAAAGACAAAGAACAGGGTTGGAAAAAAGTACATATCATCCAGACAGGATAACATGTGCTTGTATAATATGTCCTTGTCCAACCCTTACTAAGTATTACAATGGTTTATTATTAATGCAGAAGTATTTATTTATTCATACATCGTTTAACAAGAGATCGTAACATTTGTATTTATTTACCCTAATTCGTTGTTGCATTCGGGCACAACAGCATCCATGAACACCAGAAAGTGGACCCGAGTGCATCAGGGCCTATTTTAATCGGCCAGTACTTTTTTTAAATTTAGTCATTTTTTTCTTGAACTATTATTTTCTGTTTTTTGCCGTCACAGGCGTCACAACGGCAGTCAGATGTGTTTTCCAGGTGAATATTTGCCAGAAATTGACATTTGTAAGTAAATAAATAATATTTGATCAAATTCAATTTAAAACAATAAAACCAAGCCTGAACTAGACACCGTCACATTGTGTCTCTTTGAAGTTGTTCATTGTCTCTTTGCCTTTTGAGTCTGTGTATCTTTGTAGTGGCTTTGTGTGTCTTTTTGGTCGTTTTCGCTTCTTTTCACAGTTGGTTGGGAGTCCAAACGCCTCAGTGCGGCCTATTAGCTGTAGTCGCCTTCGCCGCCTTCGCCTCCCCTCCGTCTCCCTCGTGTCCCTTTTCCCCGATGCGGACGCACAGCGACGAGGACGCGGGGTTCCATGCACGCGACGCTCGGCACCAGCGTGCATCGGCTGATTAGAGGTCCTGTGTTTACTAGTTGTCGTTTCGTCACTTTGTGGCCACGTTGTGTCTCTTTGCAGTAATTTAGTGTCATCCTAGTTGTTTATTGTCCAATCATGGTCATTTTTGTTCCGTTTTTTTACAACGTTTAAGTGTGTCTTTGTTACCTTTGTAGTTGTTTATTGTCAATTTGTGGGGAGCCGTTGCTGACGACGACCATGTATTTAAAACCATTCGCTCCATGTGGGTCAGTGCCTCTGGTGGCAAGAAGTCAATAGTTCTCCAAACCAAAGGTTGGTGTCGTAACCCCCCCACGCAGAAGCGCCAAAACGGCCCCGACTCGGGAGAGAGAGAGAGATCATGTTGCTCGTCGTACAGTCACCGCGGCCCCCCCCCGGAGACGCCGGGGCCTTACGGCCCGAGCGCATTCCTGAGAGCTCCCGTCAGGTCTGCCGGGCCGAACGCAGGCCCCGTCTGAGCGGCCCTTTGTTTTCCCACCACAAAAAACGAATTGAAAAGAAAGCTGCCCGCTGCTCTCGACGCGTAAACAGGAAGTGCGGCCTTTACGTAATAATCCCTTCCCCCCCACCCGCCCTGGTTCCCGCTAAACTGGCTCTAAAGAAAGAAACAGGAAGCAGCTGTCGTGCGTAATGACGAGCGCGTGTTCTGGATGTTGAACCTGCGGTCGGCGGTTTTTCTTTATCAGGAGTAAACAGATGAACCGTGTTCTCCGGTACCAAAGGTCCCCTGAAGCAGACGCGTGTCTCTTTTGTCCCTCAAAATCTTTTCACCTTCGCATTTTGCCGCTCGGATTGAGGCTTTTGGCTTCACCTTCCCGTTCGGTGTCAAAAATATCCAAAAGCCGGAATCTCAAGTCCGACTGTGAAGTTACGCAAAAAGCTTTTCACCGCCGTCAGCGAAACGGAAGCGTCGCCGCTTGATGGACGGGGACGGTTTGACGCGAACACACACACGCGAAGCCCGCTTCAACAACGCTTTATTTACCTTTTCTCCACCTCTCCTCGCTTATGTTCAAGTACATGGATTGGCAAATCCGGGAGACACAATCAGTGGCAAATACTTTCAGAACATCACGTCCCCGTTTGATTACATCCCAAATAATTTCACTTAACCCCTAAAACACCCCCCCCCCCCCCCCCCCCATTAAGACACATGGACCTCTTGTAAACATGATGCAAATCAATATTTGCGTTTTGATTACAAAAAGTAATCTGGTAGAAAAATATCTTTTCTTTTCTAGGTATGTCTCATTTTGGTAGGAATATTTACACCGACTACCTCACAGTATAATCTGGGTTTAAAAAGTACACACACTGTAAAACAAACAAGGGTCTCGAAAGGAAAAAAGGCCTTTGGTTTTCATGAGAAATACGAAAAAAAAAAAAAAGTCCAATCGCCGTCCCGGTCGAAGACGAACACCAAAATGTCCACAGTTTGGAAAGAGTTCTTCGAAGAACGACGGATACAATCAGGCGTCGCTCGGGGGGCCGCCGGACCCGCACAGCTTCCGCCGGACGTAGTAGCCCAGGACGACGAGCAGCATCTCCGACGTGCTGCTGAGCGCCACGATGAAGGGCGCCTGGGACGCAAAGTCGGCCTCGGCCCGCCGGAAGGACAGCTGCATGACGGCGAGCGCCAGCAAACTGTTCTGGACGCCCACCTCGATGCTGACCGTCTTCCTCAGCGGCGGGGCCAGGCCCGCCGCCTTGGCCAGGACGCCGCCGACCACCAGCCCCAGCAAAGGCACCGTCACCCCGGCCACCACGATCTGGGGCCGGACGTTGGCCAGGATGGACGCGCCCATCTGGTAGGCCATGAAGATGCCGCCCACGATGAGCGCGAAGCTGAAGGGCCGGATGAGGGCCAGCAGGACGCGCGTGAGGGCGGGCAGGCGCAGCTTGACCAGCATGCCCAGCGAGATGGGGATGGCGATGAACAGGAGGGTGCCGAGGATCTTCACGAAGGGCACGTGCAGGGCGGCGTGCACGCCCAGGAGCCGCCCGTACAGGGCCGACGACAGGGGCATGGCCGCCGCCGCCACCACGGTGGAGACCAGCGTCATGGAGATGGCCAGGGTGACGTCGCCGCCGAGCAGCAGGCTGTACAGGTAGCCGCCGCCGCCGCCCGGGGCCGAGCAGGCGATGACCAGCCCCAGGGAGAGCGCTTTGGGCAGCGAGGCCAGCCGGGACACGCAGTAGGCGTACAGGGGCATCACCAGGAACTGCCCCAGCACCCCCAGCAGCAGCGGCACGGGGCTCTTCAGGAGGCCGCGCAGCACCTCCACCTCCACCTTGCAGCCGAACGCACACTTGTTGACGAAGATGAGGGGCAGCAGGGCGAAGAGCACGGGGTTCTCGGAGAAGTGGGCCAGGCCGCCGGACTGGACGAGCCGGGCGGCCGGGTCGTCGCCGCCGGGCGCCACCCGGATGGCGTAGTCGGTTCGCTCTTCGATCACAACCGGCGCCGAGTCCAGGTCCAGGTCCAGCAGCTGGATCCGCAGCTGGGCCCGGCCCGGGAACCCGGAGCGGATGCTGATGACGTAGCTGCCGCCGCCGCCGCCGTCCGTCACGTTGAGTACGGAGAGGACCTCCGGGTCCAGGGAGCGGACCGACACCGTCTGCTTCCGGCTCCTCTGGCGGCCCTGCCTGCTGGCCGCGGCGACCCCGTACCGGCTGGAGATCACGATCACGCCGTTGGTGTTTTCGGGGAAGTCGAACTCCCGCGACGAGCCGTCCCCGATGGAGATGTACCCGCCGGCGGCGGCCGTCAGCTCGGCGTCGACGGTGAGGTTCCCGGTGGCCCACGCCCGGTCCGCCCGGCCGGTAACGAGGAAGACGAGGCAGCAGAATGTAAATGTGGTCCTCATCTTACTGCCGGTGCGGAGGCGGAGGGGCGCCGCAGAGACGCGCTTCTTTTCCTCCCCCCTCCTCCTTCACTTCCCTTCCCCCGGCGAGCGGCCTCCCCGGACGGTCAGACCGCCGGCGCGTAGCGGCAACACGTCAAACACGTCATCACAGTCTCCGGTACAACACGTCGGCGGCCGGCTCCGCGTCTCGTCCGCTTCCCATTTCCTCGCTGCCTTTATACCCGGAACCAAAACATCGGCCGCCCCGCCCCGCGCCGCCCCGCCCGAGCGCGACAGCTCTACGGCGGCACAAGCGCTCCCTCTCCCTCCCTCCCCCTCCGGCGCGCACTCTGGCGGATTCCCCCTCTCCGTCTGCCCGGCGCGACGGTGGTCGTCTCGGGCGACCGAAGCCTCGCGGAGTCCTCCGGTGTTTATCGGGTCCCCCGGTTGGCGACGACGGAGCGCGGCGCTGCTCGGGTGCCGGTGGTCCGCTGCTGAGGTTTTCCTCCAAGTTGGCGCGGGTCAAAGTCTTGACTTCCGCCCGGGTGTTTCAAAATAAATGCCAATAACTAAATGAAAAAATAAATAGAATACAAGGTCGGGTTAAGCGAATAGTTTTATACAAAATGCCCCTCAAATAAATCTATTAAAAGAAAATGTTCATACACGATACATGAATTTTGTATTTCAAATATTGACTTTTCGTTTTTTTCCCAATTCGGTAGAGCAAAGTATTCAGGTTTGGGCTTCATAATGTACACAAAGCACTGGTGAGCCACTACTGCTGTAACTAAGCAAAGCTCTTAGAAGACGACAACCTGGATACACCTGGCCAACTGTAGGAAACACTAAAACCAGGAATAATATGCCTTTAAAATAAAACAAATTGTATATATATAACTTGCGAAACTAGCACTATGCTAGAGCGCATGTTAGCATGGATCGCTATGTATCACCATGCATCTGCATTAGGCTATGTAGCCAGACCCAAACTAGTTGACATCTGCCACACAGATAAAACATTTACCTTGACGGAACATCCGTTGAACTTGAACTTCTTTTTCTATTTGTGGAGAAAGTACTTTTACCATTTTAAATAGAAAATGACTCCAATCATCTCACATTTTATTGGCCCATATGAGAAAATACTCAAAAGTAAGAAAAATAATAATAATAGTAGTAGTAATACGTGTTTCAAATACAAGTAATAGAAATACCGCCCATCTCTGGATACAAGGCATGTAACACGTTTGATAGTTTCAGCCACTCAAGCTCGTGTTACTCATTCGCGTTCGTAATATTTGTTTCACTTCACATCTGGGCGTCGTAACCAACGTTTCCTTGCCTGATGTCGTTACTGCAGATTGTTTGCACGCGCGTTTTATTTGTTCAGAGGAAACCTCCTCCACTTCCGGTCTCCCGGGGTAACCCGGGCTACCTTGACGTCACAATCGCCATCATCTAAGGAGCGGTCACGTGGGAGAGGGAACACCACGGTGTGTGTGTGTGTGTGTGTGTGCCAGGGATTACCCATCACGCACGCACTTCATTTCCCCACCGAAATGGCGGAAAACCCTCAGAAATAAAAATAAAAAAGCGATAACGCTAAAGAGAAAGTAAAGCAGATAAGAACGCGTGAAAGGATGTCACGTGGTATCGACAATTACACTCATCGTCACACGCTGTGTACACACAACACACACGTAAGGGTGCAGTCCAGCTGCACTACGACCACATGGAACGCGACGCTTTGGCCCCGAACCACACATGAGAGAGTTAAATAACATTAGGAGCCAAAATGCTTTCTACGCCCAACGCAGCTGATTAGGTGGAGGACATGTGACGTGATGTGTTGACGTCGGGCAGACATCATGTTTATAACACCATCCCGACGGGAGTTTTGGAGCCACACAGCTGGACGCCGTTCATCGCATTAAGCGAAACACACACTGCAAAAAGGTAGAAGAATATAATTATAGAAGAAGAATATATTTACACACACACACACAGTTTGGGACGGACTCGTGGGGATGATTACTTTATTTTCAGTGTTAAAAGTGAAGTTAGCCGACACCAAAGCATCACACCAGAAGAAGCCCGCTGCTCTCTGGTCTGAGGTCCTTCAGGCACTGGCGGGACGCCTACGCGAGCACCTGCATTCGATATAAGGCGTTTAAAGCAAACAGAAAAGAGTCTGATACAGATGTGAGGGCGAAACCACAACCCACAGGCGTAGATCCCCGTCGGACACGAACCGAGAACTGTCCATTTAAACTGTCAAAGACCCAGAAAACACGGTGGTAGATCTTCTCCCCTGAGATCCTGAGGAGGAGGAGGAGGTAAAATCCAATGGGGGGGTTCCAGGGGGAGAAACAGGAATAGATGCAGTTTTTAGCGTTGTGGGTGGGAGTATTTATAGAGCCGGGGGGGTCGATAGGCTCATTAAGCCCTGCAGGTAGGAACAGTTCGATAGAAGCGCACACGCACGACTCCCGCCACCGTCTTTAAACTCGCCCGCCGCCGCCGCCGCCTCTTCCTGGGGGGGCGCCTTCAGTTCCTCAGGGCGGCCAACCTGCAACCGTGGGAGGGACAGACATGAGGGGGGGGGGGGGGGCTTTAGTGGAATGAGACACAAGCTTTAAAAACAAATAAATGACATTCCCCCAACCGTCATAGCGTCAGGAACCCCGACCCGGACCCGTGGGGCACGAACGCAGCACGCCGACTAAAGCTTCCGCAGGGTGTCACGTGATCTACGTGATTTTCACATCACGCCGACTCCCTCGTGGGATTTTCTTTGTGACACGTTGCCCTAATTTACGGCTCCTGGTAATATCTCCGCGACGCGGAAAGACCTCCGGGGCCAGAAGGACGTATGCCGCGTGTATGTGGGCGGAGCCAAGAGACGCCGTGAACGACGGCAGCAACCGTAGACGCGTTGCACGGGAAGCGGGCGGCGTCTGCTTGAAAACGTTGTTGCCCGGACTGAGGTTTCCAAACCTGGGGAGCGTCGCATTGATGCACGTTCAACACTCTGGTAGCAACCTGTCAATCACAAGGTAGCCCCGCCCCAAAGAACAGCCTGTGTTTGATTCTGAAATGGTCCATCATTTACTAAATGAACATCATGCTCATTGGAGAAGACTTGAAACTAGAGATTGAGACCATGAACTTGTGTTTACTGAGGGAATAATAACTTTTTGTAATGTTTAAAACTTTAAAAAATCCCACTTGTGGAAAGGACCTAAAATGCCCTGTTTTGTCCAGATTTTCTCTTAAAAAACAGTGATCAAAGGATCATCAGAATTCCTTCAATAAGCTCGACCCTGAACGCAGCACAGGATGAAGGACTCGTAGTGGGTCACCGAGAGGGTTTTTCCTTTGAGGTGATTCCTGCACTGTGGGACCTTTAAGGACCCACGAGGCGGCCGAGCAGATGCGAACCCAAACCCTCCTCGTGGCCCGGCTCCCAACCCGACCCTCCTCGTGGCCCGGCTCCCAACCCGACCCTCCTCGTGGCCCGGCTCCCAACCCGACCCTCCTCGTGGCCCGGCTCCCATCCCAACCCTCCTCGTGGCCCGGCTCCCATCCCAACCCTCCTCGTGGCCCGGCTCCCATCCCAACCCTCCTCGTGGCCCGGCTCCTAACCCGACCCTCCTCGTGGCCCGGCTCCCATCCCAACCCTCCTCGTGGCCCGGCTCCCAACCCGACCCTCCTCGTGGCCCGGCTCCCAACCCTCCTCGTGGCCCGGCTCCCATCCCAACCCTCCTCGTGGCCCGGCTCCTAACCCGACCCTCCTCGTGGCCCGGCTCCCATCCCTCCTCGTGGCCCGGCTCCCATCCCTCCTCGTGGCCCGGCTCCCAACCCTCCTCGTGGCCCGGCTCCCATCCCTCCTCGTGGCCCGGCTCCCATCCCAACCCTCCTCGTGGCCCGGCTCCCATCCCAACCCTCCTCGTGGCCCGGCTCCCATCCCAACCCTCCTCGTGGCCCGGCTCCCATCCCAACCCTCCTCGTGGCCCGGCTCCCATCCCTCCTCGTGGCCCGGCTCCCATCCCAACCCTCCTCGTGGCCCGGCTCCCAACCCTCCCCTCCTCGTGGCCCGGCTTCCAACCCAACCCTCCTCGTGGCCCGGCTTCCAACCCAACCCTCCTCGTGGCCCGGCTTCCAACCCGACCCTCCTCGTGGCCCGGCTCCCATCCCAACCCTCCTCGTGGCCCGGCTTCCAACCCAACCCTCCTCGTGGCCCGGCTCCCATCCCAACCCTCCTCGTGGCCCGGCTTCCAACCCAACCCTCCTCGTGGCCCGGCTTCCAACCCAACCCTCCTCGTGGCCCGGCTCCCAACCCTCCTCGTGGCCCGGCTCCCAACCCTCCTCCTGGCCCGGCTCCCAACCCTCCTCGTGGCCCGGCTCCCAACCCTCCTCCTGGCCCGGCTCCCAACCCTCCTCGTGGCCCGGCTCCCAACCCTCCTCCTGGCCCGGCTCCTAACCCTCCCCTCCTCGTGGCCCGGCTCCTAACCCTCCTCCTGGCCCGGCTCCCAACCCTCCTCGTGGCCCGGCTCCCAACCCTCCTCCTGGCCCGGCTCCTAACCCTCCCCTTCTCGTGGCCCGGCTCCCAACCCTCCTCGTGGCTCCTAACCTTCGGGACAGCTGGTCCTCCCGGTCCTGGCTCTGCGAGCTCTCCGCGCCCACCGAGGTGGCTCCGGCGGGCAGGTGGCTGAGCTGGTCCATCACCTCCAGGCCGCTCTCCTCTGCTACCCGGTGGATCAGGTCGTCCACCTGCTCCTGGGGCGTGGTCAGCGTCATCGCAGAGCTCATGGAGTCATCCATCACCTGGCGTAGGGGGGAGGGAGGGGAGGAGGGAGGGAGAAAAGAAAACTCATGGAGCTGCAGGACTGGGTTTATCCAACAGCAATGAACATCGTCTGCGGACGCTCACCGAGGTGTGGACGTCGAGGTTCTGGACTTGGCTCTCGAACTTGTCCATGACCGCAGAGACCTTCTGCAGATCCATGGAGCCGAGAGCTTTGTCCAGAGATTTGGTGACCTGGCTCATGTTTTTGCTCACCTGACGGTGGGAAAAAGGAGGAGGAAAAAGCGGCTTGTGTCATTGGGGAAAAGGCGCGGCGGCTTCACCGCCGTGCATCCGCTGGGCTGAGCGCAGCAACTCACCGCCTTCATGGTGACGGCGCTTTGCACTTTGGAGGCCACCGCGTCGACCCGGGACGCCATGCGCAGCCAATTGAGGCTCTCGTTTTTCTTCCGGATGACGTTCTCCGCGTACACTCGGGCGCACTCCACGTTTTTCTGCTGCAAAGCCTGGCGACGGGACAGGGACACGGTCAACGCAACTCCAGTTCGCCTCGGGTGAACTTCATCTAGAGAACAAACGCCGCGCGCTACAGTCGAGGTGGGGGGGCGGGGCTCTGGGGAGGGAGGGGGCGCGGGGCTCTGCTGAGCGGAGGGGCGGCCACTCAGAGAGTCCCGGCGCCTTTCGCTCGACAAACGGTTCATAAAAGGAGGGAAGCAAACAACAATAACGACAACGGCGACGCATCAGACGAAGGCTCCGCCCCCTGCTGACGGATGGGCGGAACTCCCTGCTGCCGTTCGGCCGGACAAATATGCATTTTTGCGGACTTGTTACACAATAACAACAACAAAGAGAATTCCAATCATAGAGCGGCGGGTAACAAAAGGCAAATACAACTGAATATATTAATGAATATTTCCATTAGTTTCCAAGTATTGAAAATAGAGTACAATAAAATAAAATATCTGTGTTTATTTTTACACACGGTGGATATTACATTAGTTATTTAGCTGATACACGTGATTCCCTCTATGTTGGCTTATGTGCTTTCTTTAACAGCGGCGGGACACAAGATGAACTGCATGAACAGTGACTCACAAAATGATTCCACTCAAATGCGTAAATAATCAAACAAATCCAGATAAATAAATAAAAACTGATGTCTGCTGATCATATGTGACATGATGCTTTACATGTCATATATATATATACACACACAGTATATATATGCAGTATATATGTGTATCGACTCACCTTCTTGACTTTGGCCTGCTCTTTCTCAGACTCCTTCTCGGCCTTTTTGGAAAGTCTCTCCAGCTGCTTGGAGGTGAACTGTGAACCGTGAAGGAAGACGTACAGCAAACGGGTGATTAATATGCACAAAAACGCGTTAAACCTCCTAAACGGAAACTTACCTTTAGCTGGAAGAGCGTTTCTGTGGGGGACAAGGGGGGAGACAAAGTTATCGGTCTGTGACGATATACTTACGTCACTGAAACATTATCTTTTCACTCTCTGAGAAAGCTGCTCAGCGCACTTTTTCACATGTTTGAGCCTCTGATGCTCCTTGTAAAAGAATAAAAAATAAAAAGACAAATAATAAATAGGTTCAAACAAACCCGGAACTGAATTGTTGTGGAATATAATCACGAAGAGGGACGTTTTGTCAAAATAAAAACCAAAACATTGCGGGAATATAAGTGAAGAAGTGTTTGTTACGCTTCTTCATCCACTGCAAACATATGATCTGATTTTTATACGCACACAATCAAGGGGGGCGATAAATACAGCATGAAAAAAACTTCATGTAGAATAAGCTGTCACTTTCCGTTTGAGGTATTTATGACATAAAGAGTGTCTGAGGGCGTGGACCTGCTTTCGTCGAAACTACACTCATTAAATATGACAGGACATTTCTAACGTTACCGTGAATTGTTAGCAGGTATCAGGTATTAAATCAAACCAACTGACTAAATAATAGTTTGTCGGCGGATACAGTTGAATACGGGTATAAATAAACTACAAACCAGGTAAAACAGGTCTGACAGCTCAGCCACGCTAGCTAGAGCCACCGGGCTAACGAGCTAACGTTAGCCATTCCTTATTGTAGGTTGTGTAAGCTAACGTCGGCTAAAAAAACAAAGGCGACGCCAATCAAGGTGGAGCGGTCGGGTGTTAGAATGCGACATACCGTCCATGGCGACACCAACTCCACTCCAGGGTTACAGAGAAAATGTAAGTTTCGGCTCCCAACGCTCTCGGTTTGTTTTAGTTTGTTTTGACGAGGCGCCGGATCCGACTTCCGGGTCCCACAGCGGTCACGTGGTCGGAATCTCCCGTCTTCCCCTTCGCTTCTCCTCGACGTGTGTTGACAGTAACTAGGGAGACGTCGTATAATGATGTTTAACAGGAATTAAAGATGATGATTATTTGACCCTCTTAAAACGTATTATTTATTATTTGGCAGCTCAACGTCTGTGTTTACCGCGTGTTTTGGTTACCAAACATTGTTGTATGACTCGTTCATTGTCATTTGGATTATTTCATGGGTACATATATTGTAACGTAACCACGGTAACGCTGGTTTATCAGCCTCTTAAAGTCTCAGCTAATTAAAAAAATATATACCTGCAACTAGCAAAGCAGAATCCTATTTCTTGTTCTTGAAGAACAAGGCTTGCAAGTTCATGTAAGGGAACGGACGAATGAATTCACTAAGCGTGTGCATGTCTGGGAAAGATGGAGCAGAACAAAAAGTGGATGTTTTCTATCTCAGGTCAAATATAACAACACCCTATACATACTATATCCCCCATAGCTTATATTCCATAATGGGCGCAGGCCTTGTCTCATTGTTCTACATTAAAGCAATAAGGACACACAACACATAATAATCTTATACGGTCGTTTTCATATTCAGATCCAAAGGTAATCACGTGACAACCCACTTGTGGTATTTTCTTGTCACAATCAAAACGACCGTTGTCGTTCCCAATTTGCCCATGAACTGCAGCGTCTCCGTGTCCCATCGGGCGCAGGATTACCACCAGCGTCTCAGACTGAGCCAGTGATGGAAAACAGGCGGGGGTGGGGGGGGTGGAGGCTGAGGGAGCAGGGGGGCTTAGAAGTAGCACACGCCGGCTCTTAAATCGCCCACTGTGGAGCGCGTCGTCGCGTGGACCAAGCAAAATGTGAGCGCGTCGCGTGTGGACACGTGGGGACCGTAAACACAGCGGACTGGAGCCCTAATGGGGGCTGGAGCGAGCCAGAAGGAATTTACAGGTATGGGTTGAATCGATCCGTTAACCCGCGTGACCTCGGCATAGTCTGTGTTGTTGTTGTTGTTTTAGGCAAAGGTTTTTTTACCAAGATTCTTTACATTATCCTGCTTCGGTTTAGCTTAAAGCGGCAGTCCGGTGGCCTAAAGTTGCCTAAAGTGTCCTCTGACATGCAGATGACCACTTGTCTTCATTACCGTAGAGTGAATGCGAACCGGTTTTAGCAACAGGCTGCCAAAATACTTCAATCTGCCTTTCGCTCCCTCGTATACCTCCACTGTGCTACTGTGTTAAAAGATAATAAAGATAATAGAGCAGTTGAATCCATAGAAGATGCTTAATTATTGTTGTTGATCACAACAACGAGGGTGAACATGATGTAGACGCAGCAGTAACACTCTTAAGAAATTAGCACAATCCAATTTAAAAGGTGCCAATGCTCTTCATGCCAAGCGGAAACACTGAACACACATCTTAGCGCGCGCACACACACACACACACGCAATGCTGGAAATCCTCCATCGCCAGCAGGTTCACCTGACCTGACCTTCTGAATCCCCTGTAGTCTGGTCAACATATGTGAATGGAGGTCATCAGGTTTAGAGTTCATCTCGGACGAGAAGGAAATGGCGTAGTCGTGCGTGTGCGGCGCGGTCATGTCAACCCCCGCGTCTTCCCACCTCCGACCCCTCTGGGTTACAGAGAGCCCGCCCCCGCCGCCGCCGCCCGACGCGGAGGCCGATTCAGCGGAGCGGCCTCCGTGCCCGCCGGCCATCCTGATCACAGCTCCATCGCGAGAGGACATCCACGCCTCACCGTCCACGTTGACCTTAGCCGAGACCGCCAAGGACCGCCAGCCGACCTCCACGCCCTTTGTGGTGGGGAAGAACCAGGTGGACAGACAGTGACCGGACATGTCGCGCTGCAGAAGGTGAAAATAGTGCTTTTCCCGCTCCCTTATGAGTAAAAGCCATCAAAAGTAAAGCATAATCAGTAAATCAACATGAAACATACGCAAAACACCCCTGACTGACGTGCAGTTGTCTGTGTGTGTGTGTGTGTGTGTGTGTGTGGTTGCTCTTATCATCAGTGTATGAATGACTGTAAATGGGTGAACGATAACATTTAAAGTCCATTTACAAAACACTAAGAAACAGCACTTGAACTGCTGGGCGGCGCCAATATTAGTCCAACATTTAGCCAGATTTTTCAGTTTTTGAAATTAATTTTATTTTAACTCTTTTTCTTTCTTTTTACCAGTTGCTACAGCGTTAAATATGTGTTACGCAACATGTACAATCCATTCACATTTCACTAGACTCCCCAAACATCTCTCGTCGTTAGTCGAAGGTTCAAACTCCGGGAAAGCTCTTGGTCGCCCATCGGCCCGCCGGCGGAGAAAGCGCGATGGCGGCGGTCCGTGTAGTCGGCGCCTCCGCGGACCCTCTCTCGTCTTCTTGGGCTTGGACGCGGTCTTGAGCGGGAAGATGGAAGCCGCAGGCGACGACGAGCCGGAGCCCATAAAGCTCAAGTCCATCAAGAACAATAAAACCTTCACGGTGCCTCAGAGTGACCGGGTAAGAGAACCCGCTCGTTCGTGGGTGCGGGGGAGGGATCGAAGCGGAACTCCGTTTAGAACTCGTGTAGTTTTAACGACGCGCTGGTGTTCTAACGCCACACGCGACACGCAGATCACGTGTTCACGCGTATAAAAGCCTCACGTCGCCCGGTGGGACACTCGGCGTGTGTTTCACACAGGAGACATTAAGCATGGCGGAGAAATATCACCGTGTAGCTTTCCCCTCGACATTGAACGCAGCAACGCAGCAATGCTGCGTTCAATGTTTTGTTGACGCAGCGTCTGTTTTTACGACGCGCGGCGCAAATTAAATCATTCCCGCTTGATTCAACGCTACTTACGCATTTTATTTCCTTGGAAATTGTGGATTTTTAAATGGAGTTTGGCACCCGAAGGAGAACGTCCACCGGAAGGTGCTCGCGTTTAAAATAATGAATTAAACTATTTTCCCGCGCTAATAGAATACTGATTATTTAGATCCCGGACTTAATGTGGAATTAAGGTCCGACTGTGCAACGGCTTCAGTCATCGTCCTAAGCAGCAGAAAATCTCATTACGGGCTTCCTCCAACACACAGTACATAACACATCAAAACCCATAACAACAACACACCAGCCCCCGTGACCCTTCCGGTGTGATCACGTGACCCCGTGGAGATGATGGACGGATGATGAAACTCGCCGTCGTGCGTTTCTTTCTAGTTCGGCAGCTGCAGGAGCGTTCGAGAGTTCGAGAAACTCAACCGCATCGGAGAGGGAACCTACGGCATCGTGTGTGAGTCACGCAAAAAAAAGTGTGTTTGACTGGGAACCAAAGAAATGGAGCCGTGTGCGTAAACTGTCCCGCTGTCCTCCACGCAGACCGGGCCCGGGACACCAAGTCGGAGGAGATCGTGGCGCTGAAGAAGGTCCGGATGGACAAAGAGAAAGACGGTGAGGTTCCTCCTCGTTTTTTTTTTTTTGTTTCCCGATGAGCCCACCGGTTTTATTTACGGCTTTATTTACCGAGTGCACTTCTGGTTCTGCTCCTTCTGGGTCAGGCGTCCCCATCAGCAGCCTGCGGGAGATCACGCTGCTGCTGAGGCTGAGACACCCCAACATCGTGGAGCTGAAGGAGGTGGTCGTCGGCAGTCACCTGGAGAGGTAGTGCAGCGCGGCGCGGCGCAGCCCGTGGAACTATCGACACCTGCGGTGGCGTCAACGCCGTCCTTCTGTTTGTTGTTTTTCCTGTTCAGCTTGTTCCTGGTGATGAGCTACTGTGAGCAGGATCTGGCCAGTCTGCTGGAGAACATGCAGACGCCGTTCTCCGAGGCTCAGGTAGGACACGGGGCGAGACCTCCCGAACGTCTACGCGCTTCATAATTCACACCTTTTTGACGCGTCCTCTGCGTCGTCTCACCTCCGCTGTCCTCTTCCAGGTGAAGTGTATCATCCGCCAGCTGCTCCGAGGCCTGGAGTACCTCCACCACAACTTCATCATACACAGGTCGGGGACCCGCTGCGGCAGTAAAAGTTGTGACTGCCTAAATATTTTGAGGGTGTTCCTGCATGCGGCCCCCCCGCGGAGGGGACAACTCACTCTAATCTCATTACCAGGGACCTGAAGGTGTCTAATCTGCTGATGACGGATAACGGCTGCGTTAAGATTGGTGAGTCGGCGCTTTTAACCCAAACTACCTGCGCGGCTCTCACTGTAATCCCATTTTTCCTACACTGACGCCCCCAGGCTACGGCCAGCGGTGACCTTCGACCTCTCCGTACCTCCTTTTTTTCCTTTTTACAGTAACGGGTCATTTGCCGTGTTGTGTAGTCATTTCTCTCTTTACGTTTAAAGACCATCCGGGTTAAAGGGTCTCAGTTTCATGTTGTTTTTGGGGGGAAATAATCTTTAACTCAAGCTATATATATATATATATATATATATATATATATATATATATATATATATATATATATATATATATATATATATATCTTTTCTTTTTTCAACTTTATTTCAGACACATGGGTCCATATGGAAATAAAAAACAATAAATAAATACAATATGACATGAAGTGTCACCGATAAACAAGAAGAACAATTTGTACATAAGATCGATCCTGCATGTCACTCGTCAGAAAGCGGACTGTGCTCTCTAAGGAGAACCGTCCTGACATCTGTACACATGTTTGTTTGCACACTGTTTACCACCAGCAGGGGGCTCAGGGGCTTAATGTGTAACTTTAGTTGTCATGATAAACCTCTTCAAGGGTTCGATTTCATGTCATATATTATATATATAAATAATATATATATTATTGTTTATTATTATTTATTATAAATATATATATATTTATATTTTATTTATATATATATATAATAAATATATATATAATATATATAAATAAAATATCAATATATATATATTATATATATTTATTATATATAAATAAAAAATATATATAATATATCCATCCATCCATCCATCTTCAACCGCTTATCCGGGGTCGGGTCGCGGGGGCAACAGCTCCAGCAGGGGACCCCAAACTTCCCTTTCCCGGGCCACATCTACCAGCTCTGACTGGGGGATCCCAAGGCGTTCCCAGGCCAGTGCAGAGATATAATCTCTCCACCTAGTCCTGGGTCTTCCCCGGGGCCTCTTCCCAGCTGGCCGTGCCTGAAACACCTCCCTAGGGAGGCGCCCAGGGGGCATCCTCACCAGATGCCCAAACCACCTCAACTGGCTCCTTTCGACGCAAAGGAGCAGCGGCTCTACTCCGAGCTCCTCGCGAATGGCTGAGCTTCTCACCCTATCCCTAAGGGAGACGCCAGCCACTCTCCTGAGGAAACCCATTTCGGCCGCTTGTACCCGTGACCTAGTTCTTTCGGTCATGACCCATCCTTCATGACCATAGGTGAGGGTAGGAACGAAGATTGACCGGTAGATCGAGAGCTTTGCCTTCCGGCTCAGCTCTCTTTTCGTCACAACGGTGCGGTAAAGCGAGTGCAATACCGCCCCCGCTGCTCCGATTCTCCGGCCAAACTCACACTCCATCTTCCCCTCACTCGTGAACAAGACCCCGAGGTACTTGAACTCCTTCACTTGGGGTAAGGACACATTCCCTACCTGGAGTAGGCAATCCATCGGTTTCCTGCTGAGAACCATGGCCTCAGATTTAGAGGTGCTAATCCTCATCCCGACCGCTTCACACTCGACTGCGAAACGCTCCAGTGAGAGTTGGAGGTCACAGACGGAAGATGCCATCAGGACCACATCATCTGCAAAAAGCAGCGATGAGATCCGCAGCCCCCCGAACTGTAGACCGTTCCTCCCCCCGACTACGCCTCGATATCCTGTCCATGAAGACCACAAACAAGATTGGTGACAAGGCGCAGCCCTGGCGAAGGCCAACCCCCACCGGAAACGCCTTCGACTTACTGCCGAGCACCCGAACACAGCTCTCGCTTTGGGTGTACAAGGATTGGATGGCCCCAAGCAAGGACCCCCTCACCCCGTACTCCCGCAGCACCTCCCACAGTATCTCTCGGGGGACCCGGTCATACGCCTTCTCCAAGTCCACAAAACACATGTAGACTGGTTGAGCATACTCCCAAGCCCCCTCTATGATCCTGGAAAGAGTGAAGAGCTGGTCCGTTGTTCCACGACCAGGACGAAAACCGCATTGTTCCTCTTCAATCCTTGGTTCGACTATCGGCCGAACCCTCCTTTCCAGCACCTTAGAGTAGACTTTACCCGGGAGGCTGAGTAGTGTGATACCCCTGTAATTGGCACACACTCTCTGGTCCCCCTTTTTAAAGAGGGGTACCACCACCCCGATCTGCCACTCTTTTGGCACTGTCCCAGACTTCCACGCAATGTTGAAGAGGCGTGTCATCCAAGACAACCCCCCAACACCCATTGCCTTTAGCATCTCTGGACGGATCTCATCAATCCCCGGGGCTTTGCCACTGCGGAGTTGTTTGACTACCTCAGTGACTTCCACCAGGCTAATTGACGATGATCCCTCCTCCGCCTCCAGCTCCGCCTCCACCACAGAGGGCGTAGTAGTTGGATTCAGGAGTTCCTCAAAGTGTTCCTTCCACCGCCCGATAACCTCCTCAGTCGCGGTCAACAGGGTCCCATCCTTACTGTACACAGCTTGGATGGTTCCCCGTTTCCCCCTCCTGAGGTGCCGGATGGTCTTCCAAAAACACTTTGGTGCCGACCGAAAGTCCTTCTCCATAGTTACCCCGAACTCCTCCCATACTCGCTGCTTTGCCTCCATCACGGCAGAGGCTGCTGCCCTTCGAGCCTGTCGGTACACTGCAACTGCCTCTGGAGTCCCACCGGATATCATAACCCGGAAGGCCTCCTTCTTCAGTCGGACGGCTTCCCTGACCACCGGTGTCCACCACGGAGTTCGAGGGTTACCGCCCCTTGATGCACCTAAGACCTTGAGGCCACAACTCACCGCCGCGGCTTCAGCAATGGAGGTTTTGAACATAGACCACTCTGGTTCAATGTCCCCTACCTCCACAGGAATGTGAGAGAAGCTCCGCCGGAGGTGTGAGTTGAAAATCTTTTGGACCGGGGCCTCCTCCAGACGTTCCCAGTTCACCCTCACTACACGCTTGGGTTTACCGGGTCTGTCCCGAGTCTTCCCCCATCCTCTGACCCAGCTCACAACCAGATGGTGATCAGTTGACAGCTCTGCCCCTCTCTTTACCCGAGTGTCCAGAACATGCGGCCTCAGATCAGACGATACGATTACAAAATCGATCATTGATCTTTGGCCTAGGGTGCTCTGGTACCACGTACACTTATGAACATCCTTATGTTCGAACATGGTGTTTGTTATGGACAATCCGTGACTAGCACAGAAGTCCAGTAACAAACACCCGCTCGGGTTCAGATCAGGGAGGCCATTCCTCCCAATCACGCCTCTCCAGTTATCTCCATCGTCGCCCACGTGCGCATTGAAGTCTCCCAGTAGGACTATGGAGTCCCCTACAGGAGCCCCATGCAGGACTCCATTCAGGGTCTCCAAAAAGGCCGAATACTCTGAGCTGCTGTTTGGTGCATATGCACAGACAACAGTCAGAGTTTTCCCCCCCACCACCCGAAGGCGTAGGGAGGCGACCCTTTTGTCCACCGGGGTAAACTCCAATGTAGCAGCACTCAGCCGGGGACTTATGAGTATCCCCACACCCGCCTGGCGCCTCACACCATGGGCCACTCCGGAGTAGAATAGAGTCCACCCCCTATCCAGGAGTTTGGTTCCAGAGCCGAGGCTGTGCGTAGAGGTAAGCCCCACCAGATCCAACTGATAACGCTCCACCTCCCGCACAAGCTCCGGCTCCTTCCCCCCCAGAGAGGTTACGTTCCACGTCCCCAGAGCCAGCATCTGCCGCCCAGGTCTGTTCCGTCTAGACCCCCCACTGTCACTGCCACCCTTGTAGCAGCGCACCCGACCCCATCGGTTTCCCCCACAGGTGGTGAGCCCATGGGGAGTAGAGTGTTGGGCTGCCGCGTCACTCCTTCGGGCTGTGCCCGGCCGGGCTCCGCGGTAAACCCGGCCACCAGACGCTCGCTGTCGGGCCCTCCATCTGGGCCTGGCTCCAAATGGGGGCCCCGGGCTTCCTCCGGGCCGGGTAACTCCTTCCCTCTTCCGTTTTTTCATGGGGATCTTGAACCATTCTTAGTCTGGCCCCTCGCCTGAGACCACTTTGCCAAGGGTAACCCTACCAGGAGCACAAGGCTCCCGACAACACAGCCCTCAGGTTCATAGGGACACACAAACCTCTCCACCACGATAAGGTGACGGTTCCCAGAGAGATATATAATATATATATTTATATAATATATATATTCATATTTTATTTTTATATATATAATATATATATATATTTAGATTTTATTTATATATATATAAAATATATATATATATATGGATCAATGGTTTTTACTCTTAGCGGTAGCATTTCATGGACCTCTTTCTGGTTTCCCTGCATGCAGCTGACTTTGGCTTGGCCCGGATGTACGGCATCCCCCAGCAGCCCATGACGCCCCGCGTGGTCACCCTGTGGTGAGTGTCTGCAGGCGGCTCCGCCCTCTTTACCGGGAAACCCCCCCCCCTCTCCCTCCATTGCATTGAAGGTAACCCCTGTGTGGCTTTAGGTGATCCTTGTGCAGCGTCAGTGGAAAATCCTCCTTAATCTCTCAGTAATCCTCCCCGTTAATACGAGCTGTCACAATAATGTGCCCCTCCCCTCCCCCGTCGTCTGTTTGCAGGTACAGAGCTCCAGAGATTCTCCTCGGGACCAAGACCCAGACTACAGCTCTGGACATGTGGTGAGGCTCCAACCTCACACGCCGATCATATGAACGCTACAATTGGATTCACAATCATAGCTCCCCTTTTAATCAACGTCAATCCACCAGAGGGTGGTCACTATATTTCGTATTCATCGGCTACTGTGAATACAATGATATATATATTTACTTAGTGAGGTGACCCTGAATCACCTCTGTGACGTGACGGGAGTATTTTCTAATGGTTTCCCTTCACAGGGCCGTCGGCTGCATCCTGGCGGAGCTGCTGGCTCACAAACCTCTGCTGCCGGGAACCTCCGAGATCCATCAGGTCGACCTGATCGTTCAGCTGCTGGGGACGCCCAACCAAAACATCTGGCCCGTGAGTAGCGCTCGTCTTCGGCGTGAAGCGAACCGCCCGGGATGTCCGGCGATAATGAAGTGTGGGTGTGTGTGTGTGTGTGTGTGTGTGTGCAGGGTTTCTCTCAGCTGCCCCTCATTGGTCAGTACAGCCTGAGGAAGCAGCCGTACAACAACCTGAAGAATAAATTCACGTGGCTGTCGGAGGCCGGACACCGACTGCTCAACCTGCTCTTCATGTACAACCCACAGCGCAGGTACACACACACACACACACACACACACCAACGCTCGCTGAAGAGCCTGCAAGTGGACCAGGAGGTGATTGTGGTCTGTTTCCCTGCTGCAGAGCCACCGCCAAAGACAGCTTGGAGAGCTCCTACTTCAAAGAGAAACCCCTGCGTGAGTAAAACCACCGTTTCGGGACGTGGATCCCGCCGGAGCCGGACTTGACTTGACTTGACCCGCTCTCCTCCGTGCAGCCTGTGAACCGGACCTGATGCCGACCTTCCCCCACCACCGCAACAAGCGGGCGGCTTCCTCGGCCGACAGCCACCCGAAGCGGGTCAAAGTGTGATCGACGTTTCCTGGAATGGACGAGGATTTATTCCGGAATATCCAGCTAGTTTGGACCTTTTTGGTTAGCATCAAAAGGCGTCTGCAGCACCTGCTGTGCACCGAACGAACCGAATGAGGACAAAGTCGCCTTGACTAATGGTCCTTTTGTGTCACATTTCAGATGTTGCATCAGAAGCTTCTATTCTGCGATCGTTTTCTCTACTTTCAAAAAGGCACGATGAGTTGAACCTGAACCTTCGGCGTTATTTTCGTTTCTTTTGAGTCGTTTTAAGATGCAGGCTTCTCTTTTTTTTTTCTGCAGCCATGTAGCATGCGAGTCACCGCCCTTTTCTCTTGACCACCGCAGCCCGAACGCGCCGTCGCCTCTGACAGTCTTCAGCCCGTCACTCTGCTGCCGCCGCTGTGTTTTTGGGGCCGACTCTCATTTCTTTGAACCCATCAAGTCCCGTCGTAAACCGTCAGCCTTTGTTTTTTGCACCGTGACTAAAACACTCGGGGGGGCCAGTGAACAATTCCTCTCCTCGTCCAGCTTTTCCCCTGATGCACTGTAAATGAACGCTGGTGAAACCATCGAGACGTCCCGCAGGACGGCTTTAAAATGAACTGAAGGGCCTCGAAATATGTCGACGTGATTAACGTGTGAAACTGGTGCCTTTTTGTTCATTTTAAACGTAGTTTATTAATGCAGGTTGAATCCAGTAGTGACGGTTACACTGACCTCGCTAGGTAGCACACGTATGCTAAGCTAGCACATGAGTGACAGCCGACAGCAGATTAAAAAAGGGGACTTTGCAGTCGTCTTACTTTAGCATGTGGCGTATGTTGCATCCCAAAAGGAAAAATACTGCAGGTGTAAACACTGTCTCTCAGTTAGAATCAGTCAAGTTGTATAAATAACGTAACACAAAATGCTCATCGAAATACATTTTAAATAAAAGCAACAAGGGCCAACGTCAGTGTGGCTCACAGTCAAGACAAGTGCATTGTGGGAAGGATGACGTCACCGGAGCTCCCGTGAGAAGATGGGAAGCCGCAAAGTGTTTCTCAACGTGCCGTTCAGCTTTCACACGATCTCACGATGCTCCACGACAGCCACCAAATGAACCTGTGACGGGGTTTTTTTTCAATAAAGTTTTGGGGAAATCAAGCGGACCTCGTATTGTATGAAACCTGCAGTGCTGCCTTCACAGACCTCACGAGTAATTCGTTTAAATAACACAAAACGGCACAGCCGAATACAAAGACACACACACACACTGGCAGGAGAACCTTCTGTTGTTCCTTCATTGCGGCCCAAAGCAAAGTGCAGTAAAACGTTAAAATAAAGTCCTTCAGTCGGGCAGATTGGGCTCCGAGAGACAAACTAAAAGCATCTGGATTCTGATGCCGGTCGGGTGACGCGTTTGCAACGTTGTCTGAAATCGAGGGCAAAGACTTTTACCGTCCGTCTACCAAATCACACCAAAACGTTTCCGGTCCGACCTCCTCCGGGGATTCAAGAAGTCCCTCCATTCTGACATCCACGAGAGGCAGCGGACCAAGCGCTCCGATGAGAGACGAGAGGACTGTACAGCAGTGGGGGACGGGGGGACGGAGGGGACGGGGGACGAGGGTCCGTCTCTCAGCCTTCCATCCCAAAGTCGTCGGTGAACTTCTTGACCTTGAGCAGATCTTCGGTGTTGACGGTGGGCCGCGTGGTGGACAGAGAGCGCAGCATGTCCGACTGCAGAGAGGGAGGACACGCGTTACTGGACACGGTTTGCCCCCGTTGCCGCGGGCGATGCCACGACAGAAGCATCATCAATCATTTTAAAAATCCAGTGGCTGAACTTCTTTGTCCAATAACGGTGAGTTCAAAACAAAAAAGGCCATTATTTCCTTTTTTTTTTTTTACCTCGATATAAAAATAACATAAAACAGTTCCTTTGAAAAAACTGCACAAAATATTACATTTGTACCGTGACATCGTTCGAATTTACCGTCGCCTAATGCTATTTTTTATATCTCATTTATGAAACGGTACGGAAATTACACGGATGCTACAAATGATCCAGATCTATAAAAACGAGCCATTTCCTCCAATTGAAATCAAGCCGCGAGTGTGTGCAGCTGCTTCAGCCCCTTAAAGCGGTCAATGCACCTCGTGAATGATTGTTTTGCTTGGTGGGTGACGGTAACCATGGCGACCGTCTGTCCCTACGGAACAAACCGCGACCATGAGTCCATGAGGTCGTCATCACTGCAGATACTCAGAGACACGGAGGTCGTACTTGGTGATACAAAGTATTCAAGAAGAAGTTGCAGCATTGACCGTGTGCGTGCGTGCGTGCGTGCGCGTGTCTCACCATGCACACTATGGGCTCTAGCAGCTTATCGCTGGGCACATCCATCCAGGTCAGCTCCATGGCGGCGGGGTCGCCGGGGGAACACGGAGTCAACAGGTCGTCCACCATCAGCTGGCTGTTGGCGCGAGAAGGACCGCGGACCTGCAGAGTGGGACCCAGGAGACGAGAGAGGGATGGATAGGGACTGGATTCTACCAACACCCCCCCTCCCCCCCTTCGGCCCCAGCGAGCGCACCTTTTTGAAGTGGGTGGCAGACTGGACCTTCCTGACCGGCTGCATGAGGGCGTCCCGGACGATGATGCTGATGTCGGCGCCGGAGTAGCCGTCCGTTTTGTGGGCGAGCTGGCGCACGTCGGCCTCGCTCAGGCTGTGCGGCGTGTTGCCGAGGTGAAGGCGGAACATCTGAGAGCGAGCCGGCTCCTCCGGCAGAGGGATGTAGATGCGCTTCTCAAATCTGACGCGACACAAGAGGACGAGGTCCGAACGACCGGTTTCTCACCAGCCTCACAAAGCCTCCACCAGCACCACCTCAGTTTCAACCGTTTAAAATGTCCACCAGAGTGATGTGAAGGCCCGTATGTGGCCTTGAGGAGCATCTAAGGCAGAGATGGGAACGCCTGTTGTTCCTCAAGTAGTGTTATTATGGTACGGATGGCGTTTTAACGTTAGTCCTTAGAAAGGGAGGAAGGAGGGGCCGGGTTTTCACTTGGTTCCTTCCTGCACCCTCACAGCTCAGATGAACCCAGAGGAGAAGCATGCGTAACTTTTCGGAGAACCCCGATCACGCTGCGTGTCGCAGTTTCTCCCAAAAAGCTTTAACAGAATCCCTGAGAACACGTCAGGATAACTGAATGCTCATTTTAACTGAACAGAGCCTGAACGCATCGTAATTTAACTGAAGCCCCCTCACCGCCCCCTCACTGCCCCCTCAGCGCGCCCTCACCGCGCCCTCACCGTGACCTCACCGCCCCCTCAGCGCCCCCTCACCGCCCCCTCACCGCCCCCTCACCGCCCCCTCAGCGCGCCCTCACCGCCCCCTCACCGCCCCCTCACCGCCCCCTCACTGCCCCCTCAGCGCCCCCTCACCGCCCCCTCAGCGCGCCCTCACCGCCCCCTCACCGCCCCCTCACTGCCCCCTCACCGCGCCCTCACCGCCCCCTCACCGCCCCCTCACCGCCCCCTCAGCGCGCCCTCACCGCGCCCTCACCGCCCCCTCACCGCCCCCTCACCGCCCCCTCACCGCCCCCTCACTGCCCCCTCAGCGCGCCCTCACCGCGCCCTCACCGCCCCCTCACCGCCCCCTCACTGCCCCCTCACTGCCCCCTCAGCGCGCCCTCACCGCCCCCTCACCGCCCCCTCACCGCCCCCTCACTGCCCCCTCACTGCCCCCTCAGCGCGCCCTCACCGCCCCCTCACCGCCCCCTCACCGCCCCCTCACTGCCCCCTCAGCGCGCCCTCACCGCCCCCTCACTGCCCCCTCACGGCGACCTCACCGCCCCCTCACTGTGACCTCACCCTGTGTCTGTGTCTGAAGTCAGAGCCAGTGAGCCACGTTTCTCAGACTAATAATAAAAATGTGTGACAACTTGGGATAAAATCTCTTTTGGGGCATTAATAAATAAATGCGTAAACACGCCCAGCAACAGTTTAGGACGAGTGACCTCTGACCTTCTGCGGATGGCGGCGTCCAGCACCCAGGGGATGTTGGTGGCTCCCAGCACCAAGACGCCGTCGTTGTTGTTCCCCACACCTGCAACACCGGAGCGCTTTGGTCAGCCCGCGTGCGAGTGCCGCCCGCCTCCTTCGGCCTCACAGGGCGGCGCCCTGTGCGGATGCAAGCTGATGCGTCCCGAGCGCAGCTCGTGCGGGGGAGGCCTCGCACCGCGCCCCCCCCCCCCCCCCCCCTCCCCGTGGCTCACCTTGCATCTGGACCAGGAACTCCGTCTTGATGCGGCGAGCCGCCTCGCTCTCGTTCTCGTTCCTGGAGCCGCACAGCGAGTCCACCTCGTCGATGAAGATGATGGAGGGTTTGTGCGTGCGAGCCAGGTCGAACAGGTTCTTCACCAGCCTGGGAGACACCGGGACAACGAGAGGGAGGATGAGGCTCTCGAGGAGGCCCAGACGGACCCCCCTCCGTCTCAACCACGCTGAGATTTCGGCGGGTCGAAGAGAGCAGCGAGGACGTACTTCTCACTCTCTCCCAGCCACTTGGACATGAGGTCCGAGGAGGAGACGGAGAAGAAGGTGGAGTTGTTGGCCTCGGTGGCCACGGCCTTGGCCAGGTACGACTTGCCCGTCCCCGGCGGGCCGAAGAGCAGGATGCCTCTCCACGGAGTCCGCTTGCCTGGGGGCACAAGGGTGACGTTGGTTCGCGAGACGCCGATGACATTTCAAAACTTCTAAAGTGACATTTGTGGCCAATCAGGAGTGACATTAAATATAATAAATCAACGACTCGTTCTGCATTGAGTTATAAAATAAAAGATCCAGCTGACATCCTCTGATCAGATTGTATCAAAGAAAAGTAACAAATCAAGCCTCCTAATAATTGTACTGTTCTCCTCGCCGGTACGAATATGGAGGGTTGGAAGTCCGTGGATTACGGTGCGCGAGCGCATTTTGTTTTGGGGGATTATTCAGCAATCCAATTATTCCTGGTGTTGTTGTGGGATGAACCCAGGAACCTTTGCACTGGTGGGACTGGGCGGATTGGTGGGGTTGGGGTAGTATTAATTGGTGCAGCCGGGTCGTTTGTGTCGGCACGACGTACGCCGGGTTCGTTATTTTGCCATAATACATAGTGTTTGCTGGTTAACCGTGTGGTGTCTTTAATGTGTCGGGGATTAAAGGAGCCGCTTAAAGGAGGCGGATTACAGTCGCCTGCGATGCCGATATCAAATCCACCCAGTCCCTTTTTTTTAATAGCATATGTACTTTTTGCTTCAGGGTTTGTAGATCAGGAGAATTGTTACAATTAAGTGAAACATTTGACCTTGACATTTTGGATTATGAAAAAAATAATAAGCTTAAATGTTTACGGGTGACGTGACTCTGGTCTGGTTGACTCAGCCGTCCTGGCAAGATGCGAACAGCAGAACCAGGACGTCACGCCACAAAAACGCTTTTATTCCCACCTGCATGAAGCCCCACGACGCATACAATGTATTACGGTTACAGTCATCTCTTCTCTCCGCTAATATACACGAGGGATGCGCATCTCCATCCCTGAGGACGATGCGGTACACATCTCGATGCACTGCCAACGATCCGATGCATTAAAGATACATAAAAGCTACTAATGCGATACGATACGATTCACTCCTACTGCGATGCAGTGCGAGTCAACGAGATGCGATGCAAAGTAATATCATTCTATGCAATTTAATATGGTGCATAATGATTTATTTATTTGTCGGACAACAAATAATAAACAAGGTCTCTGACAAAAGATGACATGTGTGTGTGTGTGTGTGTGTAAGTGTTCTCTTAATGTAACTTTTTTTTTTTTTAATCATACCTGGCAGTCACAACAGGATTTGCTTCATTCTAAACAAATGGATCAACTGCCTCACTCACTAAATTGACTAAATCACACTCATTTGTCCGATTTTGAGGTTTTTCCTACCGTGTCGCCTCTTCAGGTGCGTCCATAAATTAGTTGTGCTGCCGGTGTACTAGTCCATATTTTACAGATGGGATGAGATTTATCGAATTTCCCGTCTTTCTTTGGAAATCCAAAGTGCTGCCAAAACCTTGGATTTATTGCGAGTGTTCGGGACGTCTAACTCTCCATCCGCCATGGTAACGCTCTCCCACGCGCTCTCCCCTCCAACTCGCGCGAGACTTCACGAGAATCGGCCACTGAACGCAGCGGAGATGAGCGCGCTTAGAAACAGTCAGAGAGAAGTGGTGTTCGCCTACACACGAATCTGTATGAATACATCGGATCGTACCGATGCAAAAATGTTGGAAACGATTCATCCCACAAGGGATCCAGTGCACACTTTTTTGATCCGGGTCATCGCAACCGTGAGCTTTTACCGATGCGAAACCGGTGAATCCTCCCATCCCTAATATACACTTGACACTTTAATAAGATAATAACTTTGTTGTTTTAGCGCTCACCCTGTTTGTTTGACTGACTTATCATGTACGGGCGAGGTAATAGGCAATAAACCACAACGTCTTCCCTAAATAACCTTTTTAGTTTTATATAGCTTCGTTCTCACTAAAGTATTCAATAAGTTTGGGCGGACTTAGGGCGTCCACACGGTACCTGTGAAGAGATGAGGGAATTTGATGGGCAGGATGACAGCTTCCTTCAGAGCTTCCTTAGCTCCTTCCAGTCCGGCCACATCGTTCCAGCTCACATTGGGCTTCTCCATCACAATGGCACCTGGACGGAGGAGGAAGGAGGAGGAGGAGGAGGAGGAGGAGGAGGAGGAGGAGGCCGATGCAGACGAAAGAAACGTCTTTAAGGAGGTGATTCTACACGTGTAGCGCTGCCGCAAATACACCCTCACTACCACACGACCCCCCCCCCCCCACCCTCGGGTATTTACTCACCCATAAGTTGCTCCTGCAGCTTCTTCCTTTCTGGATTTTCACCCTCGCTGTCGCTGTCGCTCCTACACCAGGATACAAACACAGATGTTGACAGCAGTGCAGCGGAGGCCACAGACTCTGAACACGTTTCCCAGAGGACGGCAGGAGATGGAGGACCTACTTGTCATTGCTCTGCGCCTCCTTCACGGGCTTTTTGCCCTGTTTGTCTTTATTCTTCAGATAGTCTTTCAGCTTCTCCGCCCGGTCCAGGTACTGCATGCACTTTGTTCGTATGCTCTCCTTTGCCTTGTCGCTGTGCGCCTCATCTTAAGGGGACGGACCAAATTGCAAACCACAATGTGAATGAAGACCCAACAACAGGAAGGTTGCTAAGAACTAATGGACCAGCCGTCGGCCTGCTGCACTCACATTTGATGGCATGAAGGAAATACTCCACAGCGTGCTGGTACAGACGCAAGGCCTCCTCATAATTCTTCGCCTTGTCTTCCTCTGTGGCTTTGGTAACAAGATCAATTGCTTTCTGCAGGCGGGGAAATACGGTCAGAGCGATGTGGGTGTGAGACGGATACAGAAAACCCAAGTTAGTCATCGTCACGTGGGTCCGGGGATGTCAACACGGGGGGGGGGTGGATCGAAAACTAGTCACGCTAGTAGCATTCAATAGCACCAAATAGCATGCTGCACCAAGGGATCCTAAACGTTTCACGGATTCTACGACTAAATTGGCTTGAATCGGGATTAAAATGCTCCACCGCGTCGCGTTAAACCGTGTGTGTGTTTTTCTCCCCATGTGCAGCGCACAGATACGACCCTCGCCGTGAGTGAGTTCATATCGTTCCGTTTATTGTTCACAGTGATCTTATGAGCTTGTGTTTATTTCCCGCTGGCTCAGACATGACGGGCTCGAGCGTCAGCCGTCCGTGCTAGCGGCTGCTAGAGTCCGGGCTGCGGGGAGCTAACGGCGGCTAGCCGGCAGTAGCCTACCTGTAATGTTGACGTTGTCATTTCATCTCCCTCTTGCACGCCGCGGCTCAGATTTATATCCCCCGACTATCCAAACGCGGGCGTGTTGAATGAAAAGAACCCGTCAGTGGCCCCGAGTAGCGAGGGGACAGGTTGCTCTTGACATGACAAAACCAGTGCGTTAAGCTAACCGCTAGCTAATAAGACACCCTGCACGGACCAGACAACACCACAGCAACAAGGAGGCTCCTCCCCCTTCTTCTTCTTCTTCTTCTCCTCCCTTTCTTCTTCTTCTTCTGCTGCTGCTGTAATGGTTGGTTACATGATGATTACCGCCACCTGCAGGACACAAGTGTGTGATTTGAGTCTGAACCCTCGGGTCTGTGGCGGTCGTCAGTATCACTATCAAACTCTAAAAGGACTTTAACTAACGCTTTGCACATATCACGTGACCGTGGCAACGTCACGTAGAATCGTGGGTATTTATTTCAAAGTCGCCACTTACCAATTTGAACATCTTCCAGGCTTTGGCCTCCGGAGATGAGAGGAAATTGTCAAATAAGATATTTACACATCAAAAAAGTACTACTTCTCATCAATATGTATTACTGTACTAGGACTTTTGATGCCTTTAGTAAACATAATACAATGCCGTTCTACTCCCTTTGTTGTATTTTTATAGTATTCTAGGGCTTTTAAAAGGCCAGCATGCAGCTAAGGGTCAAAGGTCACCTTCAAACCCGGAGATGAGTAAGGCAACCGTTTTTTTTTTACCATGCAATGATGTTTAAATCCTTATTTGATTTATCATACTATGACTTTTAAGAATTTAGGTCAACATACTATATAAGGGCTTTTTCGACAAACTAGAATTTGACTTTTCATATGACTTTATTATGGGTTTGATGATTACTTAAAAACACTTTACAAATGCCTTTTTGATAGTCTCACTATACATCGAACTTTCATGACTTCTGACGTGAATATGCTGTCCGCCGGTAACTTACTGAACATGCTACACTATCACGTTTTATACATAAAGTAATATGGCTTCATGTGATGTTTTGTTCACGTACTGAACTTTAAAAATAGGTTGCTTGACTTGTTTAATAAAATAAAATGATACAATTTTGATTTAGCATTTCCACACACTGTATAATATCCATTACTAAGACGTGTGAACATTTAGGGACTTTTATTTTTTACACACTATACATTTTAAATAACGTGGCTTTTGAAAACGTTTTCCCCCATTTATTTTCCCAATCCAGAGCCAGCTATAACTCTGTACGACTCTTTTCAACCCGCAGCGTGTCATGTCTGTACTTTAAATAACACTTTGCACTTCCTGTCCCTGATTCATCTACATTCCGACCAACAGATGCTTTTAATGTTGAAATTGAAAAGAGACTTTGGAATAAAAAGCACCGGAAACTTGGGATGGATCTAGTTTTTCCAATTGGAAGAGTAGAAGGTTCAACTCTTTTTAGGGCTTAAGACAGCTGATATTATGGAATTATTCCGATAAACACACTTGCCCTGTAATTCCCAGCTCAGAGTTTGTAATCATCCCACTTTCTAGCCGCATTGAGCTGCATTTCAACATACGGATTCAAACTCCATTCAAAAGTTCAAATGTTCTTTTAAAACCCATTTGGATTTCTCTCTTGATTTGAGCTGCTTTTCCATCCAAATGCCAGACGGCGATGAGCCTTTTCACGGCCCGAGAGAAAATGACATATTCTAGTTTTACTTCCGTTTTTTGGTTCCAGCGTATTGAAGAGATGCGTGAGGCTGCTGCACGTTGGAGTAGCACTCACACGATTGAAGGAAAAAACAACAACACGTGCCTCCGAGTCCGAGTCCGTTATAAATCGTCAGGCCCCTGTGATCTGATTCTGCCACAAACAAACACTCTGTGATTTGTAACAGTTTTATTGGTAGGTATTTACATTTGATTATTACATTGTATATACGGCACGCTGGAAGGAAGTCTAGAGGAGTTTGCATATGACAGGTTGCCGCTTCCTCCCGTTGTGCTCCATGATTGTGAGCGACGCGAGCTGCCACGGATATTACCTTTGGTTCAGAAACCCACTTCGTGGAAACGTTGCTTTGCATAGACGGGACGGCCTCCCCGTCGCCAGGAGGCGAACGAGGCGCCTCGAGGGGGAAGCAGAGGAGAGGTTTTACATTCACAGATTAAAAAAAAAAAAAAAAAGGGGGCTCCGTTGGTTAGTGCGTGGAGCTGAAAGACGGTGGACCAACTTAAGACAATCAGGTCTGCGCAGCGGGGTCGGACCGACGTGGAACCAATGGGAGGAGGGCGGAGCACAAGGGCCACACGGGGACTGACGCACGCGGCGCTACATGGGTACGCGAGTCCGCTCGGTGTAAGAAAAGAGAACGAAGAAAAAGGCAAATTAAAACCCTCACGAGGACGTCCGAGTCCCAAAAAACAGAAGGAAGGTGGTCCCGTATCCGAGGACGGAGCTTCACCCGGGCTTCACTTCTCCGTTGTGTCCAACAGAGGCCCCACCGACTGCTACGGTTCCCGTAGCAACAGAAACCGAAAGACGGTTTCCCCGGGAAAAAAACGACCGGAGCGACCGGAGGGGGCCCGCGGGGAAGACGGGCAATGAGTTCGCTCACGGCGAACTAGCGCGCCAACTAGCGAATAACACGCGGCGGTCCTGACGCGATTTCATTTTTCGTTTCAGTCACACGTGCGTCGGCGCTCCAAAGGCCTCCGTTGTCACGGAGACGGAGGGATGCGAGTAAAAGCTCAGGGAGGAAGCGAGACGGTTTGCGTGACGGTTACTCCCTCGGACTTTGGTCGGCGCCCCGAGGCTTTAACGGAAGCAGAAGCAAAACGCCGTCGTCTAACCCCAAACACAACGGGACGCGTGTTTACGGTCCGCGGCCAGGAGAAACGCTGGCGTCGGCACGGCAACGGGACACCGGCTACCTCAAGCAAACGACCGCCATCCACTACTGAGATCAGTATGAGGAGGTCATGCCATCGTCGGGTACACACACACACACAAAACAACAACAACACAGTAACATGAGTTACTGTTAGCAAGTAACACGCTTCGCACTATAAGAGTAAAACTATCGCTTGCAAAAGTTGGAAGCTTAAACTTTATCGCGGCAGCAAAAGAAGAAAAGCGATACAAAGAGTTCCTTGGATACGTTTAACGTGTGGAAAGGCACAGTTGGCGCTCCTGATTACGACAATAGTTAATGCGCTAAAAACGCACACACACACACACACACACACACACACACACAGGAAGGCTGTCGTGGAATGATAGGCATCGTCTAAAAGTCCTTCCGGAGCTTCTTGGATAACCTCGCGTCAGATGATCAATGCATCGTTTCATGGAATGTTCGGCTATTTTTAGTACTCGATACTTTTCGTGCAACCGTCTCTGGACACTTCATGGCTTTCATGACGCCGTTCCCCTTTATCGCAATACAAATGAACGCAACAGGCTGGAGGAGAAGTAGGAAGTCTGACTCGCGGCTTCAGCTGGAGGAAAAAAAAAAAGAGAAAGAAATGGGAAATGAACCCTCGGGTCTCGGCGCTGCGGCGGCGGCGGCGGCGGGCCGGCTCTTTCACGTCAGAAGGCCCATTCGGGTGAGCTTGGCTGACAGGAAGGAGTGGAGGACGAAGACGACCGGCTTGGGACCCGAGTGGAGGTCGAACACCTGGGAGGACGGAGAGACACGCCCCCCCTTTTACCAGCCGCTGGTCACGTGATCCCAACGTCAAACACCACTGACATCATTACTGTGCGTTTCATCCCATTGTCTCACCATCTCTCCCTCGGGACCCCCGAAGTCCAGGTACAGGTTCCTCATCCCGTCGTCGGCGGACATCTTGAGCTTCTCGTAGGGGTACCTGAACAGCACGGCGCCCCCGGGGGGGTCCGCCGGCTCCCTGGTCACCGTGAAGCCCTTCTCGTAGTGCAGCGTGAGCCGGACGTCCTGCCGGTTCAACGTGCAACCTGGAGGGGGAGGGAGGGAGGGAGGGAGGGGGAGGGGTTAGTGAGCTCTGGGGCGGAGCTTCGTGAAAGCACCAACGGGGAGCCCGCCCCCTCCACACAGCGGCCATGTTGCTACGGAAGCCCAGAAGGGACACACACACGCACACGCGCACACACACACACCAATGGAGACTTCTTTGATGAGCTCGGCGGCGGCGTGCGCCCCCTGCACGAGGGCCCGCGTCCACGTCGACAGATCCCACTGGGTCTCCACTCGGAAAACGTGGGACTCGATGCCGCGGCCGGTGCCCGTCCGGGTGACGAACGCCGTGTCCGAGCCCTGCGGCGGCGAGCCCCGGGCCCCGCGACACTGGACCAGCCTGGGGAGGAGCGCAGAGGAACACGTGTTGGCAGCGGTCTGCTGGAGCGTGTCCACGGGGAGGCGTTTGAAGGCGAGACGCGTGTCTTGGCGTCCTCACCTGGTGGCCAGCAGCGGGTGCGTGAGCAGAGGCGCCGACCAGGACTCCCGGCTCCACGGCACCGACTCAAAGAGCAGAATGTCCTTCTCCGTCAGCGCCATGACCACCGGCTTGTGCTGCTGCCGACCGCCTTCCAGCTGCACCTGAGGGAGGGAGCGCGTCCAGACAGTCAGCGCCCGCGGGCACGGACGGCGGCGCCGCGATCCACGAAGGACATCCGTCCCCGTTCCACTCGCGTGAAACAGTTACCGACCCCACAAAGTTAAATCTTCTTAATTACAGATACGCCGGTCGATGCCAGAAACGTGAGCAGATGCAAATTACAACAGAGGTATAAAGACGTAGTTTCACAGGCACACGTTGTACACAGGTGAGGCAGTTTGACGATTATTAAAACATTTAAAAAAAAAACTTGAGACCACCTTCCCATATAAATTGAGATAAATGACTTATTGACCATGTTAATCTCTTTCTTGGGCATTTTGGGAGGTGATGTGGTTAAATAGCTCATCCTGACAGTCAGTGGGCGCCCGAGTGTCAGGATGAGTCACGGCTGACTGAGTGTGTGTGTGTGTGTGTGTGCAGCCGCCGCCGTCAGTGGGCGGGCTCTGCAGGAAACGGTGCGACGCAACGGAAGACGCCACCAGCGCTTCCTGTTTGAACCCGGTCAAGATAAACAAAGCCAGGCGCGGGGACCCGGCCCTGAAGGGGGCCCTTCATCGCGGTGAAAAGGGTTAAACGTCCAAGAAAACACGGGCTTCCTGTTCGCTGCCGCGGCGCAGAGATCTGTGCGCGGGCAGTGATTTTGGGGGAGAAAAAAAAAAAAACACTTCCTTTCTCTCCTTCCTTTCAAAAGCAACCTGTGTTTCAACTTTCGTTTCTGGACGACTTGAAAAGCACCAAACGTTGACTGCGATGGGCATAAGGAACTTCCTTGATGCATGCTAAGCTAGGCTAGGCCCGTCCGTGAACTCAATGAAACCGTAGAAAAGTCTAGTTATGTAGTTATTGGCCTTCCGCCTGTGATTGGATGCTTAATAATGATTTAAAAACCATTGAAACTGCATGTTCCCATCGGCCGAGCGGGGGAGTAAACACACAAAATACCTGTTCGGCCAGCCAGCCGATGTGCTGGAGATGGGGGTGCGCGGGGGACGAGGCCCCCAGGTAGGCGTTGACGTGGGCCAGCGTGTGCGGCAGCAGGGCGGCGACGTTGGTGTGGACGGCGGTGAACCAGGAGTTGGCGGTGGCGCCGTCCTTGCAGCGCAGCACCACCGTGTGCTGGCCGTCCGGGGAGTGCAGCTCCAGGAGCCTGAGCGGGACGCCGGCGATCGAGAGGAAAATAATTTAAAAAAAATGTCTTTCAAAAGTTACGATATTTTAGCCTTTTTGCGACCAAACGTCGTCGCCGCCTCGTCCCCGGCGTACCTGTTCTCCAGGTCGGGCATGGTGAGGTTCCTGCTGATGAAGCACATCTTCAGGCTCATGACCTTCCGGTCCCTGGGCGAGGCGCCGCAGTGTTTGGGCGACCCGGAGTCCTCGCTGCCGCTGCAGCTCGGCGACTGGGCGCGGGCGCCGTCCCACGGCAGGTCGGCCACCAGGGACGGCTTCTTGAAGAGGGGGGAGACCTCGCGGATGTACTTGACTGCGGAGGACAAAGGAGGAACGCGGTTTAAAAATCAACCAACGGACACCTGATACCTGATCATTTATTTTAATTTGGTACCTTGATGCCATACTCGATATCTGATTATGACACCAGGCTCTTAAACGTCCCGCTTCCCGTCTAAAAGGCTGGATCAGCTGGTCCTGCTTGGTCCAACACCATCATCAACAATGTACGCTTCTCGTGAAATATTACCGTTTGGCTTTTGAGAAAAAAAATCTCTGAACCGTCTTTAAAACCGGATCGAACAAACGGCTGCGCTCTGCTTTCGCTTGATCCTCGTCCGCGTTGACCTGCTCTGCGCTCGTGTACGTACGTTCCATTCAGCAAAACAGTTTAGAACTAAAGTCATTTCTAACTCTCGTGAGTTGTTGAAGTGTAAATCTTGCAGGTTTTGGAGAGAAACTTGAATAAACGCAGCATCAAATGCGTGAAATGAAAGTTTCCCCCACGGCGCTCGTCTGAACCGGCCTCATTTTTCGGCCCTTTTACAAATATTTGAGATCCACAGAAACATCTCATCCTACTACAATAAACACGGAGTTTGCTCAGCTGTTAAACGTCCGTGGGATTCTTCCCAATAGCACCCAGTCGCTCCTAAATACACTTTGGGGCCCCGTTCGGGGTGAGACTTCAGAAAACAGTCGCAGGAAAAGCTTTGGCTCAATTCTGTCCATTCTGATCCGCTTGGTAAATTTGGCCCCGGGGGGGGGCCCCCTCATTACCAGCTTTTGTCCCCCCCAACGCACGTGTCCGCTTCGCATGCACGGAGTGCGTCCGGGTAGGTGTGCGCATTGGGTCGCCGGGTCGCACGGGTCAGATGTTTGGACGCACTTCCTCCTCCAGTCGACTGACGACGCGTGAAACCAAACTCTCTCTCTGTGTGTGTGCAGGCGAGGTCACTGTCGAAGCTCACCGTGTTGGTTTTGGCCGGCGCAAGCGTGTGCACGAAGGGCTGCAGAAAGATGAACTCCTTTGCGACGCATGAGTCCCTACACGCTTTGTGTGTGTGTGTGTGTGTGCGTGCGCGTTACGCGGCGCATGACTCAAGGAGGAAGGGCCGGTAGAGACGCTGAGGCAACCAGCCAAGAAAGCAAAGGCTCATTGCCGCCGCATCGCCCACAGGCTCTGCAGACATAAGTGCTTCGGGGGGGGGGGGGGGGGGGGGAGTGTTTATGCCCTCGGGCCGCGCAGAAAGGGGGAGGGGGGGCGGCGGGGAGGGTGTCTTTTCTGCAAAGCTGCGCTTTCGGGCCTAATAATCGGATTTGCCGCAGAGATGTGCGGCCGAGATTTTTTTTTTTTTTTTTTACGTCCGCAGAGAGACGACCCCGGGGGGGGGGGGGGGGGGGGGGGCGCTGCTCTGCGGTCTACATCATGTTTACATCTTCGCATTTCCACCCAATAGCTCGCCGAGCGACGCTGCTCTCCGGGCGCCCCGGCGGTCCAGCGTCATGTGTTTCGCAGTACTGCGGCGATCTGCAGTCGTGTAGCATCGCGTGTCTGCAAAGCGAGTGCCCGTCAGCAGGTCCAACTCCCCGCGACATGAGGCGCAATGTGTGTTATATTTGGAGCTCACGCCAGGACCTGCAACCAGAATAAGCTCCTTTCCAGGACGGCCCAGGTCTCCTGTGTATGTGGGGGGGTGAACTGAACCTGAGAAGCCGAAGAAGTCTGGAATTAATGCACGGACGGAACGCGCAAATATCTCTGCTGGTGGCTCAATTTGAAAAGAGGCAAAAGAGCTATCCGTGTCAGTCCTACCGGATAACAGGTTTTAACTGGGAGCTGTGCGTGCATGTGCGTTAATGTTCTGCAGATCCACCCGTTTAATCAGTGGCCCAGAGAAAGAGGAAATGGGAACAATTCGTTTTGCGTCGCGGGCCGACGGGAGTTGCACAACGAACGTGGTTCTCTGTAAAGGGGAACGTGGGAGCAGGTTGTCACCATTATCAGGAGTTTCTGAATTTGTTGATCTCACTACTTAGAAACTGTTGGTTCCAGCCGATTATGACCCTCGGATAAACAACAGCGAGAGGAGCTGCTAGCAACGACAATTCCGACCACCACGAAAAGCAGCAGGCGAGTCAGTTAGCATTAGCCGCTAGCAGGCGGCGGGCAGCCGGGTCCCCGCTTGGTCTAAACAAAACGGAGCTGAAGGCTGATGTTTTATGGGGGATTGTTATAGGAGACACGCGTTCAAGCTCTATTAGGTCAAATATAAAAACTGAACATAAAAAGTTCTGGTGTTCAAATCTTGTGGAATGTGGGTTTTTGGCGGGAAACTTGAAGTAATCCAGTCGTTTCAAAAAAGGAGATTTTTAGGTATTGGAAAATCTTTAAATATGGCGCCATAAATATGGTAATGTCACATTTGTCCATTATTTTTCTCCACTTCTCTGGCTCTAAATTTCGATATATAATATGTTTATTGACGTGCTATGATTAGGAATTGGGTGATACATTAACGGTGATACATTGCCGCCGTGAAGCTTGTGAGATGTTGCCACCGCGGACCACCGTCCATCTGCTCCTATTCAACTCTCTGGCTAAATGAAAGCGCCGTGAGCGCCGCAGCCTTTAGACGGCAGCACTAGGGCAGCAACATCGAATCGATAAAAATCGATGATTAAAAGCGTTGGCAACGACTTTCATTATCGATTCGTTGTGTCGTTGTCCCGTTTTCAGCGTGAGCGACGTAAACAAGCCTCCTGTTCACTCGTCATCCAGCTGGTCAAGCTAGCGTTAGCTCGCTAATAACAGCAGTAAAGCAGTTAGCTAAGACTAAGACACGTTTTTATTTACTCGCCTCTTTTGGACCATTCATTTTTCTATGCGTTGAGGGTGTGTTTGTGAGTGTAGTATAGAGAACTAGTTCTGACGAATTTGAGGTTCCGTTTTAGAATAAAGGGTTGGAAATTATAGCTTTTTAATGCCGTTTAAAAAAAAAAAATCAGATTAATCGATTAATCGAAGAAATAATCAACCGATTAATCGATTATCAAAATAATCGTTAGTTACAGCCGCCAGCCAGCACGGACATCCAACAGTTGGTCACGAGACGTGGCCTCTGAAACAGCCGAGATGCTGCATCCATTTCGCCCTGTCGGCAACGGCCGCGTCCAGCTCCAGTCACGCCGCCCGCTTTCCTGCCGGATAATAAATCGATCTCGAATAGAAAATGTGCTTTCAACTCGCACGCCATGTCTGTCGGCCTCTTTGTTGGGAGTGAAATGAACTCATTAGTAGTTCTGGCAGCACCGCTTTTGCTTCTAATTAGGTCCGCACACAGAGGACCAGTTACATTGTGACCTTAAACGTGTCATTTTGACGCGTGCAACGAAGACATGTTTCGAGCGCAGCTTGAAAAGCTCTCTGTGCGAGAGGACAGGAGGGGGAAAAGGATGCTGTGCAGGAGCGTGGAAGAGTCTGACTCGACATATTTGGTTGCGCGCACACGCAACAATCTGACGGTATGGCCGAAATTACAAAATAATAGCTTGCAGAGCAGCGGGTGAGGCAGTCAGACCCCAGCTTTGGTATTTCCCCCCCCCCCCCAAAACTGCCCAGAAATTCCTCTGTGGTTTGGCCTGCTGCTCTCTGGTTTCTTACAGTCTTACTGTCTCTCTCTAGCTGTCCCCCTCCTGTCCCCCATTCTTTCCCTTCCCTCTCGGACGGTTTTACCTCCGTCTTTTGCTTCTTAAACTCGTCCCCTTTTCATTCTCCCCCTTTTACCTCCTCCCTCAAAGTCCCTTTGTGCATTAGAGAGCTAATGGGAACAACATGTCCGTGTGTGTGTGTGTGTGTGTGTGTGTGTGTGTGATGGACGTCCTCACGCGTGCAGACACACATTCACAATGGCGTCGGGAACTCGTTCAGGGGGGCTTACTGATCGCTCCTCTTGTTCAAACCCCGCTTCGTATCTTAAAAAGGGGACGATTTGATGACGCCGACATCCGACAATTCGGGTCCACGTGACAAGGCGAACGCAGAGATGCGACTTCGTGAGCTACAAAATGTGTTGGGAGTGAAAATGTGCAGACGCAGTATAATTGCACATTTGCACATAAATCAGCCTTTTTGGCACTTCCTCTGTGCATTTGTCAAAGTCAATATGCTTTTGGTTAGACGTTCTACTAGCAGAACTAGATCAGTGGAGATCTCTCAAGTTCATTTTAGGGCCTTTCTTTGTAAAGTGGCTAAATGACAGGAGGTGTCAAAAGTATTCACATTCATTACTCAAGTAGAAGTACAGATACTGGGGTTTAAAAAGACTCCTGTAGAAGATGAAGTATCGACTCAAGCGCTTTACTTAAGTATAAAAGTACTGGTTTCAAAACTACTTAAAAGTAGAAATGCAAAAGTAATGTAAGAAAGTCGCTGTGTTGTGCCAGACTCTCAATAAAACATTTAGGACAAACTCACGGTCATCATCTAACGTTACGTGGAATCTGCGTGAGGAAGAGGAGGAAGAGGAGGAGGGTCCGTGTCGATAAATACCAACTTTCCACCGCTTTTCCCACCCGGTGTCGCTCCGATCTGCCGGCGCATCGCGGAGAAAACCAACCGGGTGTCTGGATGCTAAATGTTTATACTTCTCATCCAACCACAATCACGTTCACTGTCCGCATGGCGCCGTTTATCTGGATGGGGTTTTTTTTGTGTTTGTGTTTTTGAACTACGACAAGCCGGAAGTAACGAGGCTGTTTTTAAAATGTAAGGAGTAGAAGTAAAAAGTCGTCTGAAAAATAAATACTCCAGTAAAGTATAGATAGCCAGTAAGTATTTGTACTTCGTTACTTGACACCTCTGCTAAATGACACCACTAATCCCGCCACTGAAGCACTTGAGGAAATCACGAGTGTGCGATCTACAACACCGGCACCCTATAGGCCACTTTCCTGTGAACAGCGACTGTACGTTATCGCCGACTAGAATACGGGTAGATGAAATCCAGCGTTCTGATTGGTTGAGAGTGGCTCACTGGGGTACATTATGACCACCGGACAATAACCACTTGACTCGACGTACGTCAGGATACGGGACAGGTCGAAAAGTTTGATGGGGACGATTTGTTGGAGAAATGATCCATTTGACACATTGTGCTCCAAACTCTCAGAAATATTGGGACACCTGAAAACAACGACACGTTGAATGATTGATTTGCCAAATCTATACAACTGGATACCACTGAAAATATGCAAGAGAGTACCTGAAAGTTAAAACCAAGCAGGTTGTACTGTAGAAAAATACTTGAAACACTAAAATATTTACGAAATTAACTTTCCCGTGTACTTGTATTTCTGACGTATTATGGGAATAAATGTTTGCCGTTTCCAAATCATTGAAATAGCCCAAACTAATTTGTGTTACAGCATTAAATGGTCACTTGTTAGCTGGCATGAATCTAACTAGTTAATATATTTACTACTAACATCTAAAAATCAAAATTGGCAAACTGGTGCGTGTCCGTCGCATTCCGGGAGTCCATTTAAAGTTCTCCGGCTGGACACCAGCGACATATCTGCCGATGGGACATCGCAGGCACCGCACTGACAGGGGCCCAGTAGGGGGGGCCGAGCGCACCCCCCCCCCCCCGTCCCGTCCCGTCGGGCAGATCTCGGCCCTGGTTTCCCTCAATAGCCCCTGTGTCCTCCAATTACCCGCACGAAAGGGCTCCTTCCTCCCGCCGCCGGGATTAACCAATGAGACGCCAGCTGACAAACTAATCATCTGGACATGTGGGATATTATGTCGGTCAGCTGGCGTGGAGGGGTGGTGGTGGTGGTGGTGGTGGGGGGGGGGATTAATCAGTCCGGGATACGTCATGGGTTAATGGGGCAGAAAAGCCCGTATTCAAATCGCTCCTGTGGCCAACAAACCTTCACTCAACGGGCGAAACCAAGATCCCAGGCGACCGCATCCGGCCCCAAATACCTTTATCAACATAATAAGGAGCTCCAACTCCGCATATCCGCCAGGTTACGGCTTCATGCCAACAGGTTAAGCGCCTTGCCCAGGGACACATGGACGCAGAGGTCGGCAGGGCCCCCGGCATGGAACCGCCACCCCTTCCGATTGGAGGACGACCCTGCTCTCCGCTCAGCCGCGGTCGCCCACGCTCACCACTAAGGCTCAACTTATTCCCCCGCGTCGGATTGTCTCAACTCGGCGCGTATTCCATCTCTTCACGTCCCCCCCATTGGTTCAGTTCTCTCTGTTTTAGGTGAAACGATCTTGTGTGTCCATCCTGGATACAATGAAATAAGATTGAAAGAAGCCAAAGAAGACGAGAGACTCTGGAGTGGAGCTGGAATATTGGGATCGACAACCTTTACAGATAAAACACTTTCGCCTCCGCTGTTGACCTTTGCCCTAAATATGCACATGCGAGCGGAGGTCAGGAATGTGGGGCACCTAAGCTAATTGTGAGGGGGGGGCTATGTGTCGTGTACGTGGCATGGCGTCCTGGGAGAGACTCGCTCCGTCGTGGGAGACGGCAGGAGGAGACACTGGGAGGACGCCCGGAGCTCGCCTCTGGCCCCAAGCTGACAAACAGTGACGGAGGGCCGACACATTCTTCCCAAGCTTCCCATTCATTTGCTGCTAGCCAGAAAAACATTCGATTGAATATTGAGCAACCTGTAACTAAGTGTTCAGTTGCTGCAGACAGAGAGCAGCGCTCACTAGACGTTTGTCCCCCCCCCCCGTTAGCTCTCCTTTTTATCTCCGTTTTGGTCTCCGCCAACTCTCAGGAGAAACATCTGGCCCTTCAGCCGCTGGACGCCGGGCGCTCAACCCTGGCCGGCCGCCCCCGCGTCGCAACTTAAAAGGCGGGTGAAAGTATCAGGAGGCAACGATTGAGGGTCATTGAACGGTTTTGGTGAAAAATGCCACAATGGTTTCATTTATATTCCGTTTTGCAGTCGCATCCGACAACAAACAAGTGAGATGAATAATACACGTTCTATGGCCTCATACGACTTGTACATTTCCAAACGCATCTATTATTAGTTGGTGGGATTATTCACAGTCCTTACATGTTTTAGGACACGCTTCTACTGTAACACACTTCTGCATTACGCTACAATTGGTTGTCTATTCTGCTCTGTGCTGGTGAAACATGTGGATTTCCCCTCAGCCCACGAGCATGTTCCTCTTTGCGTTCGCTCACGGGCAGAATCAGCGCCTCACAGAAACCGACGTCATCGTCTCGTCCCCCCAGCAACCCGCCGAGGACGACGTGTGGAACTTCGGCAGCGCTCCTCCTCTGGTCCCAGACCAGCCGGGTCATGGGGGCCCTGATCGATCGATCAATCAATGGCAGCATGAGTGCTGGAGGTGTTCAAGGCGATGGTTGTTTCGCGTGTGAGATGATGGCAGACAACGTGCATCCTGGGAGTCTTATTCAAAAGGAACCCGTAGTGTGAATACCATATCCTCTTTATTAATATAGCCCCTCCAGGTCATTCTTACACTGCTGGAGACGAAGCAACACTACATGTATAAAATTTACATTTTGATGTTATTAGTTTAGATTTTTATTTTTTATTTTTAAGTAAATTTATTGTTAAAAGTTTGAGTCTTATTTCTGAGATTCAGGGTGCAGGTAAGACTACCGCAGATATGTGTTTATATATCTGTCTAGTTTAAACTATAGTGCGTATATATCTAAATATTATAGCCTTTATATATATATAAATATTATAGCCTTTATATATATATATATAAAAAAATATTATATATATGTATTATATATATATATATTTATATATATTATATATAAATAGATTATATATATTTTATATATATATATATTATATATATAATACATACTATATATAAAGTATATATATATAATACATACTACATATAAAGTGTATAAGTAAGAAGTATAATAAGTTCTGGGGCCGCGGGGCTCTCCTCTCGGCCTCGGCGAGTCCTCGCCGTAGCGTGGGCTCACTTACCCTCCAGCGTTACTTCTTTCCCCGCCTTCTTCAGCGCCTGCACCGCCAGGTCGTGCGTCGCCTCCCGCAGGTCGCTCCCGTTCACCGACAGGATCGCGTCGCCCACCCGGAGAGCCCGGCTCTGGTCGGCGGCGAGCCCCGGGAAGATCTTGGAGATGAGGATCGGCATCCGGTTCTCGCGGCCCCCTTTGATGCTGATCCCGAGCCCGCCGGACTCCTGTTTGACAACTCGGACTTTCCGCACGGCTTCCGAGGAGCCGTCCGGGCTGAGCGCAGCGTCGCCCTGCCTCGACCCGAAGCTGGACCCGGGGCTACCGTAGCTGGATCCGGGGCTTCCGAATTCAGAGTTCGCGCAGTTATTCGGGTACTTCCCGGGGCTGTTGGGACCGTAGTTGCCGTCGGTTTGACACCGGCCGACACCCCCGCGCCCTGGGCTGCCGCCGCGCGCCCTGCCCCCTTGGTTCTGGCTCTGGAGCTGCTCCGGACCCGAGGGCGGCACGCGAGCGGGGTTCCCCGGACTCGCCCCCGGCTCGTTTCCGTTCGGCACGCCATTCCGCGGGGCCGCCGAGGAGCCGTTGTAGTCCCAGTGGTTTCCCCCCGGCCCCGTCGCCTCCGCCTCGGCGGTTAAAGTCAGCGTTTCTCGGGTGAGCTCGGCGGCCACTCGGATCCAGCGGTCGCGCAGCAGAAGGTCCAGTTGGCCGCGTTTGTCCGCCCGGGTCCAGACTGCCATTCCTAACCGGTGAGGCTGCTCCGCGCTCACACTGAAGTCACCGACCAACTTTTTTTTTTTTTTTTTGCCCCTCTTTCTCTCGGAGCGCGCACGAGCATCGACCAGGCCGCGCTGCCCCCGCGTCGACACACCCACCCCCGCGGAGGCTGCAGGAGGAGCGCGGGGAAGAACCGGAGGACCCTCCTCCGCCCTCCGGCTAAAAAAAAAAAAGGAAGGAGAAAAGAACAACTGGCTGTGACGGGCCAGTCCGGAGACGGCTTGTTGTTTGAGTTCAAGCCCTAAAGCTGTCCGGCTTCCACGCGAGAAAGCCAGAGCAGAATGTCCGGTGAAATCTTTCAAAATAAAACATGCAAAAAAAAAAAAACATTAACGCTACGTCTTCTTTTAGATTTGGAAAGCCACAAACACGCATACAACGTAGTCAAACGCATACATGGATAAGTTGGATGTTTTTTTTTTGTTACTCTGAAATACGACATGGACGCTTTTGTAATTAAAGGTTGACGAAGGAGCAATTAAATTTCTTTTCCATTTTACGCATTTATTCTGAAGGAATAATCTTTCGGCTTCCCGTTTCATTAGTTCTGTCGCCGTTGCTGCGGAGTGACAGCAGCAGACAGCCAATAGAAACGTCGCCCTGAGCGTTATTTATTCATGATGGAAGGGGCGGGACTCTTGGACGCATTACGGATCCGCTTATTACCCGCTCAGGTTGCCTCACTGTGCGGCCTCCATTAGTGGATGCAGCTGCCCGCTATTACTGTAGTTCTCATATTCTGCAGGCTTTATTAACCGAAACAGAGAGACATTAAAACGCTCCGTTTCTGAATCACCTTTATAAATGTGTCTTTTCCTTCAGTCAAAACCAAAGAATCGCAGAACAACCGTTATAAATACACGAAGGAAAGTGAGGCTGTGATGTTGAAATGAGAAAATACTCCCCCAAGAGAGCTTGAGACAAGATGTCTGTCCCTCCATCGCAGACAAACGCGTCTGATTTCCCTTCACAAAATCACTAAACAACACGTCGAGAAACTCTTTCTTCTTGGGTCCACAAAACTGCACTGACTTCAACCGCAGAAGTGGTCAAATACGATGAATAAATCATTTGCTCGCCTCTGCTGTGGTGAGACCTTAATATCGAAGGAGGCCGGACAATAGGACACGATTTGAGATTATTATAGTCCCTGCATTTCGATTGACAAGTAACGGTAAATATTCATACTTCATCTTGGTGAAACGTGGTGAAAAACAGAGCCAGAATTAAAAAACAAAGCAATTATATTCTTTAAAAAAAACAACCAGTTGTTGCTTTTAGTATATGGGATGATTTTATTTTAAATATTTATTGCTCAACTAAATTTAAGATAAAGGGATGCCAGTATGTTTTAGTTCTATCCTAAAAGTTTTCAGCGATCGTGTGAAATGCAATGATCTTTTTTGACATGATTTTTTATTTTGTCCCGTGCACAATGGAGGGAAAACACTTCACTTTTAAGGTTTTTGGACGTGTTTAAAAATAGCCGTTACTGAAAATAATCGTTGCTGCTATAGTGGTGATATATTGTAACAGAGCCGAACGCGGCGAGCAGCTTTCACACAACAGCACGAGGCCGAAGCAGCACTGGGGGGGGGGTGTTTGTTGTTAGATTTTATTGCAGTTGAACTTTACTTAGCGTACAAAACCAAGGCAGATTGCAAGCGCCCGTGAGAAGTGAAAGAGGCGGGACTTCCTTTTCGGGCTCGCTTAAAATCGCCATCATCGCGCTGCGTCGGTAACGAAAGAAGAACAAAAATAAAAAAATGGTTGTGGCCTTGAGCCTCCGGCCCGATACGTTCACAGTGCCGCCGCCGCCCTCGCACCTCGTCCGGCCGCCCGCGGGCCTCACAAGCATATAACAATATAATAAACACACACTAAAATTCTGTCTCTTGAATGCAATTTAGGACACAAACAAGAAGGCGACCGCGGGGGGGGGGGGTGGTTTAAGCGTCTCTAGCTCCTCGCTAAAAAAGCAGCCACAGCAAAAGCTTCATAGATAGATAGCAGAGCATCCATTGTGTCCTCACTGGTGTGTCACCATTAAAACCCTTAAAGAACTCCTCGTTCTGGTTAAGGAGAGGGTGTGTGTGTGTGTGTGTGCGTATTTAAAGAGCTTGATGGTGCAACACAGTGTAGCACGGGAGCAAAGTGCGCGTGCGCGCAAGCATGTGCCAACCCCGTGATTAGGGAGGAGGGTGACACTGGGGGTGACACTGAGGGTGAGGCCGAGGGCAAGTCTGGAGGTGTGACTGGCGTTGCAGTTGCGGCCTCTGGGGGGCGGCCTCCCTCTTGGGGGTGTTGTTGAGGACGTCCAGACTGCGGCGGCTGGAGGAAATGACGTCGGCGACGAACTTGGTGCATTCGGCGCAGACGTCGCGCAGCGTGCAGCCGTGTGTGTACAGGTGGGGGAACTCCTCCTCCACGGAGCGGCGGGACAGGCTGCGCAGGGACCTGCAGAGGGGAATGAATACAGATGCGAATACAGATGCTGTGCCGACGTCTGCAACAAATCAAATCATCCAAATTCATCCGTTTCAATGCAACCTGAGAAAAAAAGGGAAATAAAAAAGTCTGAATATTTCTGCCTCTTCGGTTTTCAAATCCGTCTTCAGATATTATGGAAGCGCTAATACTGAATCACAAAAAGGATATTTTTGCTACTTAACTATATGAAAATATATGACATAAAATGTTCTCTCGGGCATAGATTATATTCCCTCATATTTCTCAATTGACTGCTCCATAATATACAATAATACTAATATATAATATTAATTATAATTTACTGTGAAAAAATGAAATATTAGGAATCCAACGTTTTGTCAAGTTTGCCCACTTGTTCACCAAGAGGATTAATGTGAGATATCTAACTAATTAACAGCAAAGGAAGTGAGGAAGAACGAAGCCGTACTTTATCTTGTTTGCCTTTAATCTAATTTAACACGACACACAATAAAATTGTGTGAGAACAAAAAAAAGACCAGTAAAGATTAAGGTAATCTTTACTGATATAAAACCTACTATTCCAGTCTCTCCCCCGTCCGTCTTCGCACAGGCACAAGGAGTGAGGGTATTGACGACAGCTGGGTGACTGTTACATCATGGCCGCTTAGAGGCCACGGCGCTGATTGTGTAACACCAGCATGGGTCGGGGGGTCGGGGGGTCGAGGGGGTTGATTGGATTGAGGGTAAATGGTTAAGCGGCCGTTTCTGCTCAGTTTCTGCTCAGTTTCAGCTCCTCATGAACCCTTGTTACACGTTGCATTCGTCACCAGCTTTGTTCTCATATTGTTTCACTTAGAATTCTATAATGGCCTTAAGGTACGACGTTATCCACATTATTCATTAAGCATAAAGCAGCAATTACACTCGTAGAATTACTGCTCGTCTTTGTAAACCAAAAAGTTTACCTCTACATGTGGACGCACGGTCGTGACTTCATACATTTGTCAGCATTGGAAACCTGTTCTGTCAGATCGCAGTGACCTTTTGACCCTCAAAGATGACGTTGGTCGAAGTTGAAAGGTATTTACTCAAACCGCCGATGAAACGTCGCGTTCACAAGGATTGAGCGGATGGCCGGCGGGGAACACAATTATCTCTGGCACAGCATTTTGTTTTACGTTTTTTTTCTTTTATCACACCACATCCAAAGATTAAACTCGGGCCACGACCTGTGACCTCTTGAACTGGGACGTGGTTCAAATCAATTCAGGGTCTGGACAGTATCCAAAGTCATTTTACAAAGCGTGTTGGTCTAGGTGTAAACAAAGTGTTCTCTTTCTAATCATGCATGACAATGTTATCTTCCCCCTGGTGGGGAGGTGACCAATATAGAACAACGTTGTTCTTTTCCATCTCCTTCAATCATGGACAACAATTCAAAATCAGACAAAATCGTGTCTTTTCGGCTCTTCGGTGCAATCTTTGCATTCTCAGTCAGCTTGTATGAATGCATGAGCAGTCGTCTCTACAGGTGAAGCCAAACTCACTTATAGACTTGGCTCTTGTGTCCGTGGCTCCTCGGAGTGCTGTGGAAGCCAACGGTGTACACAGGAATGTGGGACACCTTCTTCGAGGGGATCTTCATCTGGACCAAAGGAAGACGAACCGGAGGAAAATAACGACAGTACTTACACACGTACACAACAAAAGTGTCTTTCAAAGACACGTCCTTCAGAACCACACATCCCACAAGGCAACAAATACAAACCGGCAACAGGACAACAGAAGACATGATGGCATCACTCACATATTGTGTAACGGTGGAGGGGATAGATGATGATTTGCAATAACAGTCAAAAGTTTGGACAGATTTTCTCATTCAATGAGAAGGTGTATCCAAACTTATGACTGGTACTCTACAGGTCACGATGCATAGTATTTGGATGAAGTCCTTTAATTACTTAAAATGTAAATATATATATAATGATTTGAAATTTCAACCGTATACTCCTTTTGGCTACCAAACGCTGAGGCCTGGTTGAAAACCAAGTTTAACAACTTTACTAAGTGTTGAGTGTGGCCATCTATAACACTATAAGTTCTTAAAGTTACCTTTGCACTGCAGGAGCCACAGACAGCTCTGTAAGAGAAAGGTAAAATGAATCAATGCACATACAGGTTCTTGCTAGCTTGGATCATATAATGGGAGCGAGAAATATGTCCAGTATGGAGCTTCTCTGTCTGTCTCTAACCCCTTGAGCAGCTTGAGGTGTGTTTCTTGTTTGTCTTTGATTCTAGATTAGATCATGGAGAAGACATTTAAACTGTACTCCGTACAACCAGTTGTTAATCTGATAGTCATCTCTTCTGACAGGTCTCTTCCCCGGCAAGACAGATAGCTGGTCTAATGCTGAAATGACAGGATGACATGAATGAATTAATACCACAGCTTCGTGTTTGCTTTAATCTAGCAGATGTGTACCTCAAGCAGCAGCTCAGTCCATCAACGTATACCTTTTCAAACTCCACCAAGGAACTTAACTTCATTAAGTTCATTCTGAACTAAAAGTAAGACGATTTTGGACTCCTTGTTAGAACGTTCGTTAGTTAAAAAGACCCTATGAAAAAGCAAAAGGGAAGGAGCTACCCTGGCCCCCATTTGGAGCCAGGCCCAGACGGCGGGCCCAACAGCGAGCGTCTGGTGGCCGGGCTTGCCGTGGACGCCAACGGCACAGCCCGAAGAAGTGATGCGCTACCTGTGGGGAAAACTGTAGCGCTGCTACAAGGGTGGCAGTGACAGTGGGGGGTCTAGAAGGAACAGGCCTGGACGGAAGATGCTGGCTCAGGGGACGTGGAACGTAACCTCTCTGGGGGGGAAGGAGCCGGAGCTTGTGCGGGAGGTGGAGCGTTATCAGTTGGATCTGGTGGGGCTTACCAGAGCCTCGGCTCTGGAACCACACTCCTGGGTAGGGGATGGACTCTATTCTACTCTGGAGTGGCCCATGGTGTGAGGCGCCAGGCGGGTGTGAGGATACTCACAAGTCCCCGGCTGAGTGCTGCTACATTGGAGTTTACCCCGGTGGACAAAAGGGTCGCCTCCCTACGCCTTCGGGTTGTGGGGGGGAAAACTCTGTCTGTGCATATGAACCAAACAGCAGCTGGGAATATTCAGCCTATTTGAACAACCTGAATGGAGTCCTGCATGGGGCAATGCGCAAGCAGGCGTAAAGCGCAAGTCACTGTGAAAATTCGAGAGCGCAAATCGAGTTGATACGGCCGCGTAAATCAAACACCCGCAAGCAAATCTCCGTCTCGCGCGAGCAAAAGTTTGTCTCGCGTGAGGTATTTGCTCACTTGCGGAACGTGAACTTCGTTGCTCGCGAGGAGAATCTCTGCTTGCGCTCGAAGGTGTTTTCTACGCGCTCGCTGTTGTTCTTTTTAACAGTAAGGGGGCGGAGCCAGCCAGCATGTTATCTTCATCTGATTGCTTAGAAACCCCGTCTTTGGATTGGCCGGGGTGATGCATTCACACAACTATAGAAGCCCAAAACACAAACGACACCTCTCTGTAACCGTAGTGGACCGTAAATGACAACCAGCTACAACCATCATTTACCATGGTCAGAGCTCCCACCACCAACGACGGGGTCTCCTTTACCACAAACTGGAGACAGGGCATTCGGCACGATGTTCCTTGACCCAGGATGGTAAGTGATGGAAAAATTGAAACGGCCAAAAACAGCCGCTAAACGGCTAAATAATTCAGCCGTTTAGCTGACTGGATGTAGGCAAGATTCTTGTGTTCCGTTCACACAATGAAAGGGATCTCCAGCCAATGTCTCCACTCCTCCAGAGCCAACTTCACTGCCAGAGGTTCCCGGTTACCGATCATAGTTGGTCTGGTCTGAAGACAGGCGTCGAGAAAAACCCCCACATGGGTGCAATTTTTGACCATGGCCAGAGTGTTGGGAGAGAACACCACCCACCTCACTGTCAGACGCATCAACCCTTAACCAAAAACTGTAGAGAAGAGTCCGGTTGCACCAGAATGGGTCTTTCAATTAGCTCGATCTGCTTCAGAGGACCACCGGAAAGGAACCGCAGGAGATATGAGTCTGGTCAAAAGAGCAGCAACTCTACTGTAGTCCCGGATAAAATGGCGATAGAAGTTGCCGAAATCATGGAACAGTTGCAACAGCTTCCTGGAGCAGGGCTCGGGCCAACTCACATTTCTCGGCTTTTACGAACAGTTTGTTATCCAGAAGCCTCTGGAGTACCTGGCGGACATGAAGGTGATGTGAGATCAAGGGAAAAAATCAAAATGTCAACCTGTCAAACCTGTTCAAAAAATCTCTCAAAACATCGTTCAACAACGCTTGGAAAACTGCAGGAGCGTTGGTCAGTCCGAAAGGCATTACCAGGTATTCGAAGTAGCCCAGTGGTGTAGTAAACACCGTCTACCATTTGTCTCCATCACAAATTTGTACCAGGTGATATTCGTTCCTTAGGTCCAGCTTGCTGAAAATGGTGGCTCCCCGAAGGGGTTCGAAAGCGGAACTGATTAGCGGCAGAGTACTAACAGTTATGTTGTTCAAGCCCCGAAAAACAATACACGGGCGGAGAGTCTTATCCTTCGTAGTAAAAAAAAACCCTGCCCCCAGAGGTGAGGAAGATGCTCTGATAATGCCAGCAGCCAGTGAGTCATTAATGTACATCTCCATTGCCTCTCTCTCAGGTTGTGACAGGTAATACAAGCGACTTGAGGGAAAAGTGGAACCTGGTAGAGGAGATGCTGAAATGGGTGTTGGGGGGGCTGTCTTGGATGACACGGCTCTTAAACACTGCGTAGAAGTCTGGGACAGTGGCAAAAAACTGACAGACCGGGGTGGTGGTACCTCTCTTCAAAAAGGGGGACCAGAGAGTGTGTGCCAATTACAGGGACATCACACTACTCAGCCTCCCTGGTAAAGTCTACTCCAAGGTGCTGGAAAGGAGGGTTCGGCCGATAGTCAAACCAAGGATTGAAGAGGAACAATGCGGTTTTTGTCCTGGTCGTGGAACGACGGACCAGCTCTTTACTGTTTCAAGGATCATGGAGGGGGCCTGGGAGTATGCTCATCCAGTCTACATGTGTTTTGTGGACCTGGACAAGGTGTATGACCGGCTCCCCAAAGAGATCATGTGGGAGGTTCTGCGGGATCTTGTTTGGGTTTTTTATGGATAGGATATCAAGGCGTCGTCGGGGGGAGGAGGGTCTACAGTTTGGGGGATTGCGGATTTTATCGCTGCTTTTTGCAGATGATGTGGTCCTGATGGCATCTTCTGTCTGTGACCTCCAACTGCCACTGGAGCAGTTTGCAGCCAAGAGTGAAGCGGTTGAGATGAGGATCAGCACCTCTAAATCTGAGGCCATGGTTCTCAGCAGGAAACCAATGGATTTCCCACTGCGGGTGGGGAATGGGTCCTTACCCCAAGTGAGTTCAAGTACCTCAGGGTCTTGTTCACGAGTGGAGGGAAGATGGAGTGTGAGTTTGGCCGGAGAATCAGAGCAGCGGGGGCGGGATTGCACTCGCTTTACCGCACCGGTGTGACAAAAAGAGAGCTGAGCCGAAAGGCAAAGCTCTCGATCTACCGGTCCATCACCTCTCCGTGATCACCTATGGTCATGAAGCCATCCTTCGTGGTTATACAACCATGAAGGATGACCGAAAGAACTAGGTCACGGGTAGAAGTGGCCGAAATGGGTTTCCCTTAGAGATGGAGAAGCTTGGATTAGAGACGCTGCTCCTTTGTGCCAGTTGAGGTGGTTTGGGGATCTGGTAAGGATGCCCAATGCTGGGAAGAGGTCCCAGGGAAGGTCCAAAAGTAGGTAGAGAGATTATATCTCTGCACCGGCCTGGGAACTCCTAGGGTTCCCCCATTCAGAGCTAGTAGATGTGGCTCGGGAAAGGGAGGTTAGGGGTCCCCTGCTGGAGCTGTTGCCCCCGGGACCCGACCTCAAATAAGCGGAAGAAGATGGATGGACCTTCACGTTATCTACAGAAAATATATTGAGCAGTTCATAAAAAAATAAAATATAACATCAGGCTCATGCTCTAGTATCGCATTGTATCTCGGGAAAAACAGCATGCGGCATTTAAGGATGAATGTGGAATAAACATTTCAGAAAACGGGAGGGATGTCAGTCTTGATACCTTTTACACAGTAAGCAGGTAGATGGCCATGAGAAGATAGGGAATTTCACCTTGCAGCAGCAGCAAACCTGAGAAACATGCACACACACACACACACACACGCACACACACACACACTGAGTACCTCTTCCGTAAACACAGGAAAGTGGGAAGAATCGATTAGCTAAGTTCCACGCCGGTACCTTGCCTCGCTTCAGGTTATTGTAAAGCTCTTTGTTCGGAAGAAACTTCTCCATCTCCGCTTTGACCAGAACTCGGCGCACGTTGATGACCTCATCCACCGTCAAAGCGAGACTCTCCACCGGGTGACTAAACTCCTCCTGAAGAGGAGAGGAGACCCAGCAGTTTTAGTTGACTCTATATTGTCAAATTCATTTAATTTTGGGGTGAAGAATTCCTTCGAGGCATTTAAAGAAAAATACTCTTTATTATTTCCATTTCTATGACCTAAAGCTCCAGAGCGGCTTCTAAATAGACCTCCCACCAAGGTAATTTGCTGAAGTTTCATAATTCATGACATCAATCTGTCATACATAAAATATTGGACGTATGATATTATTACAACGACAGACTTGTTTCAATGAGTTTCCAGTGCGCTGTCCTTACCAGTGAGGGAGTTGATTCTAACTCACCATCAACTGGTGCTTGTCTCCAGCTCTGGAGCCGGACGGCGTGTCCGACCTCTCCGTGGTCTCGTCAACCGAGCTCAGAGACAGGCGGGCCGGGGAGGACGGCACCCAGCCCTGAACCGGGTAAGAGGCTTGGGGAAGAGGAAGGGGAGGAAGAAAGGTTCATATTCTCCCCGTGCTTATGCATCCAAGTTACTAATGAGGACAGCCATTGGCTGCGATGTAATCCCAATACATTGTCAACGGACGCCCGCTACATGAGCCTGTTTGTGGTTCGGAATCAGCTGGATTCAGGTTACAAAAAGTGTACGACAACATTACGGAGCGAGTCTCACTCAAGGAATCCGGCGAGGTGTAAAAGACAGCGGTGATTTCTACAACGTGGTTGAGGTCTCTGAAGTCGATTTGAAGGAGTGGATTTATTTGATTGTTTATTATAAACCTTCTGTATGCATTATAGAAATAACCCCATAAAGAAATTAAACCATTATATTCATCGTTTGTTTTTGTGCCATGTGACTTTTTGCCAGAAGACAACGGTAAATAGGTGAGTTAGATTATGAGAGATGAGTGCAGGTGTCAAAGTTTGTTGTGTTGGACAACAAGTGTAGCTCAGCCAAAGTAACTTCATGGTTTAGCTTATTAAGACAATGGGAATGCAACAGACAGCCCGTGTGAACGTTTATCAAAGATATTTATTGGTCCTTAGGTTCACCCTGTAGTCAGGTACTTCAAATAACACCCCGAGTCCGCCCTTGACGAGGGAACCAGCCCTCATGTGGACGTACATCGAGGAGTTGCCGCGGGGGATAACATCTTCTGCCACCTTCTCCAATATTGGAACAATTTCGACAGCGGTTGTGCCCATTGTTCACGAGGCGACACGTAGCAAAACAAAGCTATCCCCCAACGGCCAAATCAAATGGGGACATCATCAGACAGTAAGTGAGACACAGCCACAAATCCCAGTCTAACAAGTCCATGAATTACACATCAGCCTCGTTCATTCAGCTCCGTCTCAGATCTCTGGCCTTCGTTTAGAGAGCTGGACGATCGACTCTGCTTCCGTGAATTATTCATCTGATTCCAGTGGAGTGATTCGGCCCATGCTGCTACATCTGTAACTTAGATCCCAGCTCAGTGGTTACTGTTAAAAAAGGAACTCACAGGAGGCTCAGTCAGTCGATGCTGGGAGGGGGTTAAATGCACGTGGCTGAATCTGGGTGCCTCTTTGTTCCTGCAAATGGAAGCTGTCAATTTGGCTCTAATGGAAAGTGAACCGGCTGAAAGAGGCCAGTAAAACGTCATCAGTTTGTCTACTTTGGATCAGCTGCAGAAGACACCGTGTTCTCAAGTGGACTCTGAACAGCCAGAGTGCTGTTCCAATTCCGAAGTCCGCATCTCGCCAAGAACGGTCATAATACCCGGATGTGACTCGCCCCGCACATTTTACCGAGAATCTAACTACCCAGATAAAATGGGCGGGTGTGTTAGTTCACCTATCTAACTGTAGCATGTTAATCACCGATGATGTCACCTATCTTACGGTATGTAGCCTCATTGATCACTATATTATATAGAAAAAGTACTATGAGTTTAATCACTATTGATGTAGAGACACAAATGAGGTTCAGGTTTAATTTAATTTATAGTGATGTTTGTGCATTCAACTGTACGAGGGCCACTACACTGGTTATCAGTTTCTTAATGTTTGAGTAACAAGAAGACAAACGGTAGGTGTGCACTTGGAATGTGCTACTGTCCAGTAAAATATGAATTTATTTAATTATTGTTACCGTATCCAACCTCCTCTTACTTTATGAAACCTTTATAAAACTAATGCAGTGTGATACAACAGCCCTGAATTCAATGTTCACCTCAGTTACGTTTTATGTGTTTCTTCCATCCAATATGAATACAAATGAGTTATACAGCTGTCAGTGTAAACCATTAAAGTTCAGCAACACCACAAACTACAGCTGCTCCTCTTTATCTTCTTTAGAAAGATGTTCGACTGTATAACAACTCTGAACTGATCCATTGAGATCCATCCATCCATCCATTGTCAAACCGCTTATCCTGCACACAGGGTCGCGGGGGGGCTGGAGTCCATCCCAGCTAACTTCGGGCGATAGACAGGGTACACCCTGGATTGGTCGCCAGCCAATCGCAGGGCTACACAGAGACACACAACCATTCACACTCACATTCACACATCTACGGGCAATTTAAAGTCCCCAATTAACCTGATCCCCAGAGCATGTCTTTGGACTGTGGGAGGAAACCGGAGAACCCGGAGAGAACCCACGCAGACACAGGGAGAACATGCAGACTCCACACAGAAAGGCCACTGGGTGGAATCGAACCCAGGACCTTCTTGCTGTGAGGCAACGGTGCTGACCACCACGCCACCGTGCCGCCCATCCATTGAGATATTTTGCCTAATTATTTTATGTCTGAGATTATATATATATATATTTACTCTGATGCTCCCAAGTCTATGCTTGCAAGTCCGTTCTCGCCGTCTTAATTATTGAGAAAGGGCCAGAGTTAAGCTGGAGAGCCCCCTGTTGGCAGAGTCATGTAGTGCATAATACATTAGATAAGACTCCATTATTGTCTAAGGATTGTGGATGGGTCACTGACCGCATCTACCGCACAAAGACACTAGAGCCCTTTTAAAGAAAACACAAAAAGATTACAACAAGACTCAACAACATCAAAAAGACTCAAACCAACTGTAAAGAGACACAAAACAACTTTGAACAGATTCAAATTAACTACAAAGAGACTCTAACTAACTACAAAGAGACACAAAACCACTTAAAACACATTCAAATTAACTACAAAGAGACACAAAACAACTTCAAACACATTCAAACTAACTACAAAGGGACACAAAACAACTTCAAACACATTCAAACTATCTACGAAGAGACACAAAACAACTTCAAACACATTCAAACTAACTACAAAGGGACTAACTACAAGGAGACACAAAACAACTTCAAACCCATTCAAACTAACTACAAAGAGACTACTACAAAGAGACACAAAACAACTGCAAACACATTCAAACTAACTACAAAGAGACTAACTACAAGGAGACACAAAACAACTTCAAACCCATTCAAACTAACTACAAAGAGACTACTACAAAGAGACACAAAACAACTGCAAACACATTCAAACTAACTACAAAGAGACTAACTACAAGGAGACACAAAACAACTTCAAACCCATTCAAACTAACTACAAAGAGACTAACTACAAGGAGACACAAAACAACTTCAAACACATTCAAACTAACTACAAAGAGACTACTACAAGGAGACACAAAACAACTTCAAACACATTCAAACTAACTACAAAGAGACTACTACAAAGAGACACAAAACAACTTCTAACACATTCACACTAACTACAAAGAGACACAAAACAACTTCTAACACATTCACACTAACTACAAAGAGACACAAAACAACTTCAAACACATTCAAATTAACTACAAAGAGACACAAAACAACTTCAAACACATTCAAACTAACTACAAAGAGACACAAAACAACTTCAAACACATTCAAACTAACTACAAAGAGACTAACTTCAAAGAGACACAAAACAACTTCAAACACATTCAAACTAACTACAAAGGGACTAACTACAAAGAGACACAAAACAACTTCAAACACATTCAAACTAACTACAAAGAGACTACTACAAAGAGACACAAAACAACTTCAAACACATTCAAACTAACTACAAAGAGACTAACTACAAAGAGACACAAAACAACTTCAAACACATTCAAACTAACTACAAAGAGACACAAAACAACTTCAAACACATTCAAATTAACTACAAAGAGACACAAAACAACTTCAAACAGATCTAAATTAACTACAAAGAGACACAAAAGAACCTCAAGCAGATTCAAACCAACTACAAAGAGCCACAAAAGAACAGATTCAAACTAACTACAATTACACTTTAACTACAAAGAGACACAAAACTACTTCGAACAGACTTAAACTAATGGACTCTAACTAACTACAAAGAGACACAAAACAACCTCAAGCAGATTGCAACCAACTACAAAGAGAAACTAAACTACTAGATTCAAACGGACAACAAAATGGAGAAAATGGAACAAAATGACAATACAATACGGAGACAAAAATAATTACACGAATACTAAAACAACTACAACAAGACACAAAACTCCAACAAAAAGAGAGAAAACAGCCATGAGGTCTGTGTTGTCGGGGCCTTTTAAGGTCTGTGGGCCCGTAGTCCCCTAATGTGTGGCGTGCACGGCACGCAGCTGGCAGGGTTGGCTTGCAGACTGAGAATGGATTCGAGTCGAGCTTCCGGGCTGCTAATGCACAAACCCTGGCCATGGAACAGACAACATGCTCCCTGTGGTTACGTGCGGCACACATTCCAAACCCATTAGCCTCCACCGTCCTTCACTCAGTTAGACTTCATCAGCACATCTTTAGATGTGACTAGAATCCCTAACAACAGCTTCACGGCAGATGTAATCACTTTCAACCCCCCGTCAGCAAGAACTCTAGGACCACTGGTTCAGCTCTTATTTCAGCGAGGTAGCAGTAATTTAATAAGGTTAGTGCTCAAGGTATAACCGAGGAGATTGGAAGCAGTGGGGACACCATGTTCCTACAACAACAAAGGCAATTTGGGTCATTAAAGGTCGAAAAACCGTTACTTTTAATGGAATAGATACACAGTTACAAGCGGAATGGAAACCATCAAAGTAGTTTCCAACTGCTCCGCCTGGAGGCCCTTTATAAAGGGGAATTATGTCAGTAGTCGCTGTATTGATGAGCTAAGTGCACAGTTTCACGGTTTGATTTCAGTTTGGCACAACGATATTAAATTCAACATCATGACCATCGAGTTTCTATTTCAATACGTTTGTCTATTTGCCACTGTAGATTTCTCATTCACAAAAAGTTACCATTAGATGACCATTTGCATATTTTAATACAACAGAAGTCATTTTCTTAATGTAATGAGCTGGAGACGTTTTGCGGTGATATCTATTTCATATTTCTATTCATCAGTACTATCTTTAAATGTGTACAATATTACAAAACATAACTTGAAACAATTTTTTAAAATATTCACTACAACACCAAATGTGCTACTTTTATTCCTATCTATACACGATATTTTTATAGAGAAGTCTATTCATACAAAATTATGATTCATACGTACATATTTTTTTATCTTCTGCTCTATGAAGTGATACAAAGAAATGTGTAACTTCCAAACCAAACAATCGACTCTAAAGAAAACGATGTGGCGATTTGAGTAGCTACGTTTCACGGAGAGAACATTAAGTGACCTCAAGTGGGAGCTAAACATCAGCTCCATCACCAAGAAGGCTCAGCAGAGGTTGTTCTTCCTGAGGCAGCTGAAGAAATTCAACCTGCCAAAGACGATGATGGTCCACTTCTACACGGCCATCATGGAGTCCATCCTCTGCTCCTCCATCACCGTCTGGTACGCTGCAGCCACAGCCAAGGGCAGGCTGCAGCGTGTCCTCCGCTCTGCAGAGAGGCTGATCGGCTGCAATCTGCCGTCCCTGCAGGACTTGTTCGCTTCCAGGTCTCTGAAGCGAGCTAAAAAGATGGTGGCCGACCCCTCTCACCCCGGACAAAACCTGTTTGTGCCCCTTCCATCTGGCAGGAGGCTGGAGGTCCATCAGGACTAAGACCTCCTGCCACACCAACAGTTTCTTCCCGTCGGCAGTTGGGCTCATCAACAGAGTCGGTCCCCCACTGACTGACTATAACATTCCACCGGTCACTCCCCTTCATACTGCACACGTCACTTTAACTGCAATTCATCACTTTGTACCTTGTTTGTTACTCGTTCGTTAGTGCACTTTATGCTTAAAATGTTTCTTTTAACGTTTTTAATATTTAAAATTTTTAACTTTATTCCCTTGTTTTATACTAACCCATAGCCTTATTCTACTAACCCATTGCATTAGCATTTCATTTTACTTTATTTTATTACTTACTGCTGTCTTGTCTGTCTACTGTCGCGCACCAACCGCCAAGACAAATTCCTTGTATGTTTGGCATATTTTGGCAAATAAATGTTTCCTGATTCCTGATTCCTGAAATATTAAATGACTTGTTGCTATTGGCCTTGAGCCCAGCCCTGGTTGCAGGGGGCGTTTTAACTCGATGTAGTCGGTTGCATTCAAATGCCCCGGGCGTGCATGACGGGGAGATGGAGCCCCAGCTTCATTTTGGTGGCGTGCTGCGCAGAGCTGGAACGGGATCCTGCAGGAGAACTTGTGTGCTTTGAGCAGCAACAGGGCCACCGTGTGTTCATCCATGGTGCACTGCGTGTTTCTCATCCGAAACACTTCTATTTTATACTGTAGAGTTAAATTCCTGATTCCTGATTAATTGATTGGTCTCACCCACTGTGGAGCTTTGTCGTTTTACTAATAATTATTTTCACTAATATTGGCATGTTCCTTTCGAAGCCCTTTGTAAACCCTCTTTTTAAAGTGGTCATTATAAATAAAGCTAATATTACTACTGACGCCTGAGCTGAAGCGCAGGGCGAGGTTTTTTTCCCCCTTGAATTCAAACCGTCTTCTCAATGAGCATCACCCGTTTTTATTTCCTTTGGTACTGAAATAATGTACCCATATTGTACTTGTGTACTGTAGACTAATAAATCCTCATAATTAACATATGAATGCTTGAGAGGGAGTCCAAGTGGACGTTTGTGCCATTTCATTTGGATTAGTTCATTCACAGAATCCTACTATGCTAGTGACTATTTCAGTGGCAAGTGTTGCTATGGCAACATGAGTTTTAAATGGCCATAACCCAGTAGTGACTTACTCATTGGTCATCAGTGAGGTCCCATTCAAAATGAGCGGACAGATCTCAAATAGTTTATCCAGACACTGTAAGTGAAGTGTAGGATCAGTCTACAGTCACACACTGACCTCTGTGATAAGGGGGCGGTCCGGCCCCAGTTAGCGTCCTGGACCGAGGCCTCTCCCCCCTCAGCCTGACCGGCCCCCCCAGCTGGGCCGCATCGGAGAGCGAGGGGAGCATCTCGGCGCGCAGCAGGGCCAGGTCGTGCTCCGAGAAGGAGCGGTCTCTTTTCAGAGGGGTGGGGGAGCTCTCCGTCCTCCTCAGCTCCCCGCAGTCTGGGGACTCCTCCTCCTGTGACGGAGGTCGGGGAGGGAAATAAAGAAAATGGTTAAGTGAAGGACAGAGGGCAACACACAATACTTCTAGAATATAACAGTATGCTGACACAAAACACGATTTTAAGGCCAAACCAAAAGAACAATGATAGAGAGGGAAATATTTTCTTTTACATTCAACTCAATTTTCCCAAAACACGCACAAGTGGCCGACTCCTCACGCCGCACCGCAGTCCGTCTCAGCTAAAGTCAGAGCAGACTGTCCCCCTCCGTCCAGACAGGAAGTCAATCGCACATCCCCGGACCAGCGTCCTACTGAAAACGGGTCCCAGTCGACAACTAGTGGCCTAGAAGACGCTTTAAGATCCCCATGCACATGAAATGAATATGCACGTGCCGTTTGTGGTCTCTTGGTGGTTGGTTGTTTTGTGTCCCTTTATAGTTGTTTTGTGTCTCTTTGTGGTTGTTTTGTGTCTCTTTGGGGTTGTTTTGTGTCTCTTTGTGGTTGGTTGTTTTGTGTCTCTTTGGGGTTGGTTGTTTTGTGTCTCTTTGTGGTTGGTGGTTTTGTGTCTCTTTGTGGTTGTTTTGTGTCTCTTTGTGGTTGTTTTGTGTCACTTTGTGGTTGGTTGTTTTGTGTCTCTTTGTGGTTGGTTGTTTGTCTCTTTTGTGGTTGTGATTGTTTTGTGTCTCTTTGTGGTTGGTTGTTTTGTGTCTCTTTGTGGTTGTGGTTGTTTTTTGTCTCTTTGTGGTTGTTTTGTGTCTCTTTGTGGTTGTTTTGTGTCTCTTTGTGGTTGGTTGTTTTGTGTCTCTTTGTGGTTGTTTTGTGTCTCTTTGTGGTTGTTTTTTGTCTCTTTGTGGTTGTTTTGTGTCTCTTTGTGGTTGTTTTGTGTCTCTTTGTGGTTGTGGTTGTTTTGTGTCTCTTTGTGGTTGTTTTGTGTCTCTTAGTGGTTGTTTTGTGTCTCTTAGTGGTTGTTTTGTGTCTCTTTGTGGTTGTGGTTGTTTTTTGTCTCTTTGTGGTTGTTTTGTGTCTCTTCGTGGTTGTTTTGTGTCTCTTTGTGGTTGTGGTTGTTTTGTGTATCTTTGTGGTTGTTTTGTGTCTCTTTGTGGTTGTCCTGGGTTTGTAGTTGTAATGGTATTTCTGTAGATGCTGAAGAATAAACTCTGAACTCTAAGAGACAACAAGGATTCCACAAAGAAGAACAGTGTCCCTCACCTCCGAGATGTTCATCTCCTCCATCTCGGCCAGAGTCGGGGCCTTGAGCAGGATGCGGGGGCGGGACGGCGGCCGGGGCTCCGACAGGGACAGGTCGATGCACGACGTGGATTTGACGTCACAAGGACACGTCTGTGCCAGGCAGGGCAGAGAGCCGAATGCTGAGGGGGGGGGGGACAGGAAGGTGGACCGTGGTCAGTCTGCCATGCCTCCGTCCCTAACTGCTGGTGGGCGCAGGATCGATTCTACCGACCAAATGCATTCGTGTTCATCAATTATTTGCATCTGGACTTGTTAAAATTCAGACTGTGGAGTCTTTACTAAAGGAAAACCGAATACGATCATGTTGCTCTGGGCATCACGAGGGTCAGCCTCGTCGTCGGTGAGGTTTTGGACGGTCAGTGACCGAATGGCTTTCTCCTGCCCGACATGTTCCTGACCGGCCTTAACCCGGTTCTGAAAGAAGCGCCGCCTTACGTCTGGAGCTGGGCGGCACCACCGGCCTCAGCTTCCTCTCCTGCTTGATCCCAGCCAGGACCTTTTCGTGAAGGGACTGCGGCTGCAGGGGCGGAGGGGGGAGGCAGCGCTCCGAGGCCTTACGGAGAGGGGAAAAACACAACGGAAGAAGGCAAATGGCATCATGACGCTGAGGGACAGGAGGACCAGAGGACCTCAACGCAGTTCTACCCAATCCCACAACAGACTAGTTCCCTGGAAGCTAACGTTGGCTTAATGACGTCCCGCATACGTAATACGTAGAAGCCAGTGTTCGACCTTTGGCTTTGGTTGTTAACCAACACTAGAACTACCGCGGCACATTTGTTAGCACTCACTGGTCTGAGAGGAGGTCTTGACCGGATGAAATCCAGTATCAATTCGTGGGCGTTTCTCTTCACTCGGGTGGGGATGTCCCCGTCCACCTGAGTACAAAAAAACAATCACACTTTCGTTATCCCTACAGGCCAAAGGTCCTCTCTCCTTCCTGGCATGGACGTGTTTACTGCTTCCATATCTGCACACTCGTATCACAGGTGGGGCTCCGTTGGTTGCTTTACACGGGGTCCGCTCTCTCACCATGACTTTGCGTAGCTGGAACTTGCGGGTGCGAATGTCCTGCATCAGCATCTCGAAGGGCGTGAAGCTGAACTCGGTGGGCAGCAGGTTGAACGGCTGCTCCTGGACCTTCTTCAGCTTCACTCCATGCCTGAGCTCCTTCATCAGCTGCACCCAGAGACGCGCCTGGGACGGACACAACAACAACAACAAACACACACACACACACACACACGGCGCCTTCTTGGGTCAAACCGCTGTCGCCTCGTCCTCGCTGTGACTTTGTGCTCTCGTTGCTCTCGTCTCACCCAGTCTGTGTGCTTCAGGGCGTCCAGCTCGGCCGTGGACTTGTCCTCCACACCTTCCTCTTTGGTAATCTTCTTCAGCATCTGTGCATCAAAAAGCATCAGTTAAGAATATATGTATATTTATATGTCATGAACGAGTGTTTCTCTGCAGCTTTAAAAAGCACGTTTCAAATCACTGCAAAGGCTTCCGTCCATCAATCGGTTGATGGTACCACTGGGGGGCGGAGGGGGCACCAAAGTCAGAAGATCATTCCTGCCTCTCTGTATTATCCGATCATTTCATTCAATCCTCAAAACAACAATTCAGAGTGCCAACTCTTTGGTTTTTGACGTTGCTTTAGTAAAGCAACAAGCTGCGCTCTCTGGTTTGCTCCTTTAAACGGGTCTTTAAGACAAGAACTCAAAGAGTTCTGTTTGATTCTATTCTTTCATGTATGTTCTAGATCTGATGACCTCGTCAGGAATTGATGTTGAGGTTGAACTGCCGTTGTATTTTCTAATTAGGGCCCTTGGTTCTTGGTTCGACGTACCTCCTTGGCGTCCCGGATCTTGGTGAGGAAGGTCCGCAGCTCCAGCGTCTCCACAAACAGAGCCCTGCAGACGGCCTGGTAGTGTTCCGGCGCCAGGCTGGGGTCGGCCAGCCGGGACGCGCACAGCGCCGTCACCTGGCGGAAGGTGGACACCGGCCTCACCGCTCCCTCCTCCTCCTCCTCCTCGTCCTCCTCGTCCTCCTCCTCGTCCTGGCCGCCGTACCCTTCGTCCGTGGTGAGCCTGCCGGCAGCGCGGACCTGCTCCCCGCCCTGCTCCCCTCCGGCCATGCGTTCGATGAGGCGCTCCAGCTGGGGGCTGAGCTCCCGCTCCTCGCTGTCATCCAGCCCCCAGTCCAGGGCGCGGTAGATCGCCACGCCCAGCGACTGGACCAGCTGGAGGAGATACACCGAGGGCATCAACAGCCTGCCCTTTAACGCCTCAATCCAGCCCAACACCTGCGGGCGTAAAACTGACACGGAACGACTGGTTTTGGACGACCCAAACGAAGGAACGCGTTCAACTCAGGTTGATTTAATGAAAAGATGGTGCAGCATGCACCAGGGTATATGGTATATAATGGTAATGGGACACACAAGACACACACAACAATGCTATTCTATTTCATTATCCCCAAAAATCCCAGAGGCGATGGACGCATCGGTGTCACTCCTCTCAGCGAGCGAGCCGGAGAGAACATTCTAGCCGTGTCTCAACGTCGCTGGGCTGCATCCTTGTAGCCTGCAGCCTTCAGCAGCCTTATATACCGTAAGTTATAAGTTATATTGCAATCTTAAGGGCGAGGAGATTCCATCAATGTTGGCAATAAAGTCCACAACAGCAAACACACTTATTAACTTGTATGTAAGGAGTTCTTCTTTCTCCCGGAGGGCCGCGTCCCTCGACCCGCGTTCGGAGGAGCCGACTGATCGGGACGGGCGACCCGCGGCCGAAGTGGCGTATGCGGTCGACAAAGGCGTCCTTGAGGACGCAGCCTAGCGACTCTTGAGACGCAGCCACAGACTCCACACAGGAAAGGACTTGGTTCTTTCTCACCTGACGCTCTGCAGCAGGTGGAGGTGGAGGTGGAGGTCCGTCGGTGTCGTCTGAGGAGACACACAACCAATAAGGGCCTGAGACACATCACATCTTACACAAAGTACAAATGTGGTCTTTTTAATTCCATTGAAAGGTTCATCATGACGTGTAGACAGCACAGAACATAACTATAGATAAAATGATATATATATATATATAGTGGTAGATTACAGGAAGAGGTGAGGGGGGTTGGTGATAGAGGGGAGGTCTTTTATGGACTTCCTGCCCAATGAGGAGCGGGTGGGAACAGTGTAGTAATTAATAGGAGGGTAACGATTCATTCAGTGAATCGATTCATCGATTTATATTCCTGCGATCCAACTGAATCGATCTGTGCTCCGCAAATCGGCATTCCAGACGACATATATCGATTACAAATCGATTGAATCGATACTTGGATACTGCACATTGGATTTAAGTACACAAGCGGTATGGATGCGTGTTTGTTTGTTTGTTTTTTAGCACTTAGACACGTTAAACGTTACTGATTCAGTCTGCCTGTCTGTGACGTCATCAGTACGCAGCGGCAGCCGCGCGAAACTCTGAACAACAACTAAACACCGCGTGGAGGAGACGACTGCGAGCGAGACATTTACAAACCAACTCATCGATCCAGTGGAAACATTTTGGCTTTTGCAAACACGGAGGTGTTCTAAATAAGTCGGTCGCTGTTTGTAGAATATGTAGAAGCCAAATAAAAAACCACGGAAACACGACGAATCTTTCCGGCCGTCTACTACGGCGCCGTGGGATTAAACAACGGCGACAGTCAGGACCTCTAGCAGCGTCACCGCTGCAGCAGCAGCAGCAGCAGGTAACTCAGCTCTGCAGACGCCTCAGGCCTCCAGCACCAAACATCACAGTAACAAGTTTATCTGTAAAGACGTGTGACCCTACAATGTGGTCTCTGTGAATTGATCCAAACATTGTGTAATTATTGTGTAATGTTTACATGGAAAATGGCACTTGATTCAAATAAAAGGTTAATACATTTGCCATTACTTGTTGTTTGCTTGTTTATAATATACATAATTAATTTAAACCTGATTTCCTTACAAGAAACAACAGGGATCTCAGAAACTTTGCCTGCACTGTCCAGTAAAGTTACTGAATCGATTTCAAGTCACTGAATCGAATCGAATCGTTCTAAATGAACCCAGATCGTCCATGAATCGAATCGGCAACCGTGAACCGCGATTCGAATCGAATCGTTGTTAAAATGAATCGTTACACCTCTAATAATTAAGGAGAGCATAAAAAGGGGAACCAACAACCCAACGGGGAGGAAGAAGAGGACAAACAGACAAGAACAAGTGAGACGTAGTTTCGGAAAGTAGAGAAAAGAGGATTTAATCAAGTGTAAGATTAACGGGATTGACCTGGACTGGTTGACTACCCCCCCAACCCCGCCCCCCGTGTACAGAACTGTTTGGGTGGAGGACCCGCTTGTTTATGACGTGGTAAAAGAAGATCTTTACATCTTTACCCCCCCCAACCGATGTCAGCAATGAGGCCTGAAATTCCTCCATCAGCAGGTCTCTGCAGAGTAGCAGGAGACAGATGGAGACATCAGAGAACAGGAGATGAAAGGAGAGAGTGAGGTCACATGGGGGGGGGGGGGGGGGGAGGCGGCCTCCTCCCCTGTCAACAGCCAGAACAGAGAAGCCACAAAGCGCCACTTTGTTCCCCCAGCGCGCGAACGCAACTGACACCGAAGGAGCGCCGAGGACTCCGTTAGGGGCGAGGAATCTGTCCCCCAGGAGACGAGATGTGGGGAAAACACAATAAGCCAGTTGGAGGCGTGGACGGGGAACGGGTGTTAGCGACATTAGCATCCTAATGACACCACATAGAAAAGGGAAGGGAACCAGTTAGCTGGCTGGTCTTAAGGCTCCGCGTCTCTATCTGGACTTTGACTTTGTGTTAGATCACCTCACCACGTGTGAAGCAGGGAGCTGTCGGAAGGACAGATAGAGGACACATCGGCTGGAGTATATTTAGAATACACGTTGCATCTGCAGTGAGGCATTTTTTTTTTACGAGGGACAATCCGATGTCCATTAGGCCCACTAAGGGCCTGCTGTCAGTCATCCACACTCACTTTAGCTTTTTAAAAGGAAAGGGGGGACGGAACTACACAAGTATTACGTTTCAAACCGCAGTACCTTTTCACACGACTTCGCCAGTAAAAGCAGAAGCCGTGTGCACATTTGTTGAAGCAGAGTAAGAGAGACGCGCCGTTATCTGAACTGAGCGGTTTACGGTTCACTAAAATGTTATCGATTACATCATCTCCCGGGTACTAGCGTCAACAGAAAGAATAAAAGTGAAGAGTACTGCAGCATGGTAGCCGCTCCCTACGTGCACTCTGCCCGTGCACGTGGCGCTGGCTTGGTTGGTTGGGAGTGCCAACAATAGCCACGATATCATTAAGGGAGACCTTCTGTGTACCCAGTTACGGTTTCAACACCGGGGACGCTATTTAAGTTGTTGTTCTATATACTATGTACTCTTGCAGGTGTCTCAAGGTTATAAAACCGGTGCTTGAGGTGAATATAGTTTATAGTAAATGTGGAATCTAACGTGGCACGCCTTCACGTGGCTCCCTACTAGTGGTTTCCTCTCCAGCCCGCCGGCCTTAAACTGGAATAGGGTGATATTTGGGATGAATCTGGCCCCTTCTGCCCTGCAAAGGGTCCTCTGGCCGGCAGACTTTTCCAGGGCCCCCCCTGTGGCCTTCACCTACAGCATGTCACTCAAAGAGACATGTAGCAACGAGGAAGAGACTCAAAATGAGCACAAAGTGACACAAAAAGACTACAAAAGTCACTACACAGTGACTATAACAACTTTGAGGTCAATGCAACTGCAACAACAAAGGGGACTTAGATAATATAGACTCAAAATGACAAAAGAGACATAGAACTTTTTACCAGTGAACACTTTAAAGTGTCCATAGTCCCACTGAGTAGAAGACCAGCCTGCCGGAGCCTCTCGATCTTTCTCACTGATCTATTTAATACTCAGGAGGAGTAAAAAAAAACCTCGAGCCTTCCATCCTGATGCTGATCTCCATCAGTGTACAAGTCATCCTTACTGGCATCAAGGGGGCGACGCGACGGCGGTGTCGGCTCAGCAGCGTCCATTACCCCGGGACCCAATAGGTCCGTCCCGCCCCGTGCAGATCTCCCTGTGGAACTCGGCTCATTTCGGTGGCGTTGCTGTTTGCGCAAAGTTTCCGGGAGACACGCGCGGGACTAAATAGAGTTCACCAATCCCCGGTGAACGCGGTTGCATTCGGCACCGGTGTGGCCAACGTAGTGGCACGTCGTTGGCCGCGGTGCGCGGTACACGCCGGGTCACCAGATGCCGCACCACTGGAACCAGGCGCTTCGCGTTTTTACCGATTCGGGGACACAACGCCGTTACGCCGAATCGAAAAGACGCTCTCGATATTTGGACCGATGTCGCTAGAAAAAGCACTTTTTCCTGGTTGGGTTCTGGCGAAGAGCGAAGTTAAGCGACCGATCCTACCGTCGCGCCGCCGCAGCGACACGGTTCCGTCCCTCTGCAGGAGGACGGAGGACGGGTCCTCCGCCCGGACGACTCCCCCGGCGGGCGGGCGGGGGCCCCCCCTCGCCCCGCCGCAGCACTGGTAGCACACCGCCCACGCCTGCTCCTCGTTGATGGGCTGCTCGTAGGACTTCAGCACCTCTTCCAGGGACAGTTCCCGGGGCTCGGACGGGTCGCGCGCCGCCTCCCCGCGTGCGGTGGGCGTCGTCCCACGCGGGCCCGCGTCACCGGCGCTTCTGTCGGTGGATCTGGCCATGGCCGCGACGGCGTGGGGCCCATTCTTCACCCCGTGGACACCGGGGCCATTTGTGTCGTCCACCGACTGCTGTCCGGCGCGGTCTTCCTCTGCGGTCCTCGCCGCGTCTGCCGCTCCTCTGACTGCGGCAGCGGAACCGCGTTACCGCGACGGCGCCGGACCCGCGGAGGTGGACGCAGCAGTTCCTGCTCAGGATTTTCAAAATAAAATGTCAAAATGAGACAAAAAAAAGGTAGGACTTATTTTAAAAGTGGTTACAAGCAGAGTGTTATGTATCTATATGTCTATGTATGTGTATGTGTATATTTATTTGCATATGTGAGAACGCAGTGGGAGATAAAGGAAGGTGTTCCTGCTGGTGTTAAGCCTCCGATGAAGAAGCAGCATGTCGGCGTCGTTGAGGGTCTTCTTGTCTTCTCCCTGTCTGCCTGTCTTGCATCCTTCTTCCAAAGATGTCCTTCTTCTTCTTCAAGTCCAGACAGATGTTTTCAAGGTCTGTGTTTTTGTCCGGCAACTGTTTGATCTTTGAGATCACTATTGGATTTCCGTTGGTCTTCTCATCCTCCATCTGTTGGAGTGTTCTGACTATCAGGTAGTTGTCCTCCGCTGGTGGTTGTTGGCCCGCTGCTTGTTCAACTCCTCGTCTACAGCAACGTTGTCAGAGTACGATGCTGTTACTCTGGTCTTCAAGATCTGTTATTGTTGGTCCAGTCCTTTGAAGGTTCTTCTCTCCAGATCTTTGTATTTCTCTTCCTCGCTGTTTCTCTCAGCTTCTGTGAAATGCTTTCCTTCTCTTTGTTGACTTCCAGGGTCCCACTGATCTTCTGGCGAATCAGAGTCTCAACCTTGGTGGGCATCATCTGGTACTTTACCTGAAGGGCTTCCGGGCTCTCTTGTTTTAGGGCGAGGTCTTCGGTGGTCTTTTTCTCCAGGTCCTTGTAGTTTTGTTGCCAGCTGTCATTACTGACGAGGGGTTCCGTGGACTCGGTGAAGACACACCCTCGTTCTCCTTGATGAGCTTAAGGTTCTGGATCTTTTGGTCTGAAAGTTTGGCCTCACGAACCATCCTCTCCTTCTCCTGGTGACTGATGAGCTGGGCTTCAGCCATCTTTTCCTCCTGTAGTCTCAGACACTCCAGCAGGTGGAAGTTCTCGGACTGCGTCTCTTGGCTGTTGTTGGTTTGAGCCGTGGACCCCTGATGGCTCTCCAGGAGCTTTATTCGGTCTTTGGCGATCTCCACTCTTCTCCAGAGGGGTGGTTGCCAATTTCCCATCTTGGATTATAAAGCAAAAACTGTCCCTTTGAATCTCAGAATCCCTCTCGAAGGAATCGAGGTCAGTAGACCTCATCGCTGGCAAGTGTGAGTGCCAATTTCAGATGGAATGTCTGATGATGGGAGGCCCGGCAGCTTCAGCCCTGTTTTATATTTGACTATTTTGTGTTGGTAAAAGACTGGTCTTTAAAAAAATACGTTTTGTGGTCGTGAATTGAATTGAATTCACTACATCAAGCTCTGGTTATACTCGAAAGTGGATTGTGGAGTAGATTTATTCAGTTTCTGTTCACCCGAATTGCTTTTATTTTGAAAGTTCAACTAATAAGCTTCCGATTGAATCCTAGGTAATTCTGACGGACTTTAAATTAGCTTGTTGCCGGATCAGCAGCTGAGGAAACCGATTGGATCTGCGGGAAAATGTCAGTCAGGGTAGATGCCATCCTCCTGCGTGTCGCATTACCCACCTGCTGTTATCCGAGAGGAGGCGAGGAGGCGAGGAGGGGAGGAGGCGAGGAGGGGAGGGAATGTAGGGAATATATACAATATATAATATGCAGTGCGTTAAAAAGTATTTGCAGCGTTCCTGTTTTTTTTTACTTTTTATCATATTCGCCACAAAATGTTTCTGATCATTAAAGCAAAGATAACAAATACAAAACGCATTTTTTTTTGAATGATGATTCCATGAAAAGGTAATTGCCCCTCAACCCTAATAGCTGGTCGTGCCCCCCTCCTCCTCCTGACCCACCCATCTTTGCAGAATCGCTGTAATTCTAAAGGATGGTTTGAGCTTCATGCCACATCATCTCAATCAGATTTAAATCCGGACTTTGCCTCCAAAAAGCTTTATGGCTTCTAACCGAGCCATTAGGAGGCGAACCTGCTCTTGATTTTCTGATGCATAATGCAGAATGCATGTTGTTCTGTACAAATAGCCTTCCTGGGGGATCCTCTATTTGCTGTTTGGGATTTCAGGCTATGCAAAATGCATTCAATTGAATATTTTTCATGGAATTTTCAATTGGTTTTCTAAAGACATCTTGTAGAACTAGAAGAACTGTTACAGGGTTTTGCTAAGCAGCTTTGCCCCATGTTATCAGTATGTATTTGGAAAAAACAACAATAAGATTAAGGGGGCAAGTCCTCGGTTCTTTATGTTGACTGAGACTTCAAGCTCCACCAAAGATTTTGCTGAAAGGGGAAGCTCTGCTTAAACAAGGCACAGGCCTTTAGCAGTTCGGAGCTCAAGGGCCCAATGGTTTGGAATCCCCTTCAGACAGACCCTTTGAGGGAGGGGGGGCGGTAACACAACGAGGGAACTGGTATAACACCTGCACCCACCTTCCACATGAGAAAGATACCTTTTTTCCTTCCATCTTAATTTTAGCTTTGACTGGGACAGAATTCATTTGCCTGAATTCACAAATACTTTAGTGTCATAATCTACAGCACCTCATGCATTTATTTACACACAGTAAATATTTGAGTATTAAGCTCAATTAGTTGTTCAAAAGGCATCTAGCTCTCGGTCTTTGTAAATGTTGATCTATGTACAATGTGTTTTAAGTATAAATACAAATGTATGCGGATGCTGTGGCAGGATTGCCATTGAATTATGTTTTGGAGGATCGTCTTACTTCAGAAAACCTTGTGATGAGTGCGGTTAGTAAAAATGATTGATTCCAAACTATTGCTCTTTTAGTTTTTCCGATCAGCGCCGACATGCTGTACATGTGTGTATATTCGTGTGTTCCGTGGAGATGTTCCCACCAGCAGACAGATGGCGCCACAACGTGTTGTTTGCTGCCGTCATCTGCTATTCGTGGAGAAAACCTGCTTCCGTGTCTCTCAGTGAACAGACACAAACACGGGCTCCATGTAAATGTTTATTTATTTATGATCTGTTCAGCCACGGCTCCTTTTCCTCCCAAAACATTTGATTCATCCTCCAGAGAAGAAACACCCCTTGCAGGTCAGCGCACATTCACATGCAAACGTCTGCCGGAGGTCGAAGCATCGCTGTGCACAACCTCAGTTCATCCAAGTCCAGTCAGTAGCAGAATCTGTGAGTAAAACATCAGAGTTCCGGATCATTTCTATCCGACCAACACTGTATTGCTCAGTTCCGCTCTCCACATTGTGTGTACATCTCTGTACCCACAAACACACACACTGAGAACACACAATGTACCAAGCAAAGCACTTGGTTCCATGTGTTCTTATGCTTACGTTCATACGTCTCAGGAAGACTATCAGAGCAAAGAAACAGACTCATCTTCGTCAATATTAACTTTTAAGGACCGTCCGTCTCGCAACACAGTAGACTCACTGTACTTTGTTGAATCTGAATCCATCAGTAGACTTTGTACACATTGCTTATTGAATATAGTGTGATTGTATGAATTACTCACTGAGCTAACTGTCCACAAGGAATGTTAACTCACTAAAGGCCTTCATGTACCCGCCAATAAACATGAAAATGCTAAATGCTTTTAAGGTGAAAGCTAAGGTTTGGAAAGAGGTGATCTGGTTTTCACCGCCTTTGTCAAAGTTGAAAGGATCAATAGAATTGCCCTTCTTAGGACTGCGGGCCTCTGTGTTGGCTCAACATAACCCTACATGTTCAACGTGATTAATGGCTTCATTCCAAAAGCGCAGAATAATTTGCCTTGTTGACTGTCCTGCTGTGTTTGCGCTTTTACTAACTGCTCACAGGAACACGGGTCGGGTCTTCCCCAAGCATTGTTCTGAGGTACTCTCCTGAAACAAGTTATTAATAATTAATAATAAATAAACATTGAAATTCGAAGGTTGAAGGAGTAAAGTCATAAATGATTTCGATGGCCAAACACACACCTGAAATGAACCTGGGAGGGGGGAAAGGTTGTTGCACCCTTTGAAAGTATTTGAGTGAATCTTGCAGATTAAAGTTCACTACATCGAGCTAAGCGGCGCGCTGACAACCTAAGGGAGCTTCCTGACAGATGTCGATCCACTACATACTACATACTCTGTGGGAGCGTCATTGGGGATCAAAAGTCCCCTGGAAGGGCCGATGGGGCCTTCGGGGGACGCCGGCATGACGCCCAGCTTCAAACGATCTGGATTCAAAGGGACTGAACTGACAGCAAATGGCAGCAGCTGCGCAGAGCCTTTCCTGCTGAAAATGCGCTGACCCTGAAAAAGTCAGGGATACCTAAGGTTGTAACTAAGAAAATAAAGTCCCTTTGTTTTAGTCCCTCGAGTCAGCCACGATACCTTCTGCTGATCTGGGGCCAGGAGGTGGGGGCATTAGCCGTGTCTGCGTGGGTTCTCTCCGGGTTCTCCGGCTTCCTCCCACAGTCCAAAGACATGCTCAGAGGATCAGGTTGATTGGGGACTTGCCCGTAGATGTGTGCATGTGAGTGTGAATGGTTGTGTGTCTCTGTGTAGCCCTGCGATTGGCTGGCGACCAGTCCAGGATGTACCCTGTCAATCGCCCGAAGTTGGCTGGGATGGACTCCAGCCCCCCCGCGACCCCGTGTGCAGGATAAGCGGTTTGACAATGGATGGATGGATGGGTACCGCGGTACCCTTACGTTGAAAACAACGCGATATTAAGACTTGTCTGGGACTAATGTTGCATGCTGTACCGGTACTAGAAAGGTACTGCGGTACCCTTACGTTGAAAACAACGCGATATTAAGACTTGTCTGGGACTAATGTTGCATGCTGTACCGGTACTAGAAAGGTACCGCGGTACCCTTACGTTGAAGACAATGCCATCTTGAATATTTTTAGTAGCCTACCGGTACTTCATTACTCACTGTTCCGCTCCCTGTCAGGCTGCCCGCACGCATTGACTGTGCAGCCGTCACTCACGGTGAGTTATCGGGGGAGACGTGTCCTCATGTAGACTGCGATGGAAAGCATCCATCGAGACACACAGACCAGTCTGTAAAACCTGCTTCAAAAAGGAAGTGAACACTTCAAATATGGCCAAGCGCCTTCATCAGACAGACACCGCAAACTTTTCAGAGAGTTCAAAGAACGACAGGTTAGCAAATGTGACTATAAACACGAACGCCCCCAAGCTCACCCTAACACGAGTAGCTTAGCCTAGTTTAGCTCGGGTGAGCAGGCGTCCTCTTTTACGCGGACGCATTTTTTTAGGTCTCGAAAAAAGAAAAGGTCCAGGTAAAAGAGGACGTCTGCTTTGTTTTGTGTTGTACTGTTGATGTTTGACACGATTTGGAAAAATTGACTTGCTGGTTTAGCCGCTAGCTAGCAGAAAAAACGTCTGCTGACGCAGTCGTCGTCCTTGCCGGAGTTGAGACACAGGTCTGATAAGCTTGAGAGTTGGAGACACGGCAAGCACCACACGACACTCACGCTTTGTTTGTTATGTTTACATTATTGTAATGTCATCGCTGTATGTGATTGTGACGTGGCGCCTTTGAGGCCAACGCCTACACAGGCGTCAAGGACTCACTGAGGTTTGCGTTGGGATGAGGTGCAGGCAAGAAAACTCAGCGCTCTGGGATGTTATTAACCATTCCGCTTTATTATCTTGGTGGTCGTCAGGAAAACAGAAAAAACGAACACTTCTAATGGACATAAATAAACAAAAGGAACCCAACAACCTCAACCTCTCTGCAGGTGCCTTCACTCCAAACCCTCCTGGCGTTTCCCCTCTTTATACAGCCTTCCAGTCAATTGGGCTAATTGGGAGAAACCAACTGGCTGGGGGTTCTGACAGGTCTATCTGAACATGCTGTATCCTACACAGTTATGATAATAAGTCACATACATTCTTATATAACGTCAACACTGTTGTCATGTCATGTGGAACAATTATATAATCAAGTGCTGACATTAATGTGCACATTTAGGCGGTTACATATATATTCTGTGCCCTGTCCCAAACAAGGAATGAACTACCCCACGTGGGGAAAAGGCTCTTCCCTTTCACAGTGATTGGATCTTGTGTTGCGGCCGGCCACGCTAGTTTAGGGCCAATAGAAATCTTTTCTATACCTAACAACAAAGTACAAAACAAACGTGCTTCCTGATGTTGGTCAGTTGTCCATCTTCACAGCGAGTCCTTTGACTACAAAGTCTACCTAACTGTCTACCGGTTCCACCTACGAATCCTGAACAAGGGGACGTACACATTGCCGTCTCCAACGTCTCACCGTCCACGATTCATTAATGGCAAGTTTACGTGCAGCCGCTCTGCTTCTCATGCAAACGGGGAAACCGTGAGAGTTGGCGGCCAGTAGCTTTGTTGGCTAGTTGGCTGGCTGACAACAACTTTCCTAACCCAGTCAAACATCAAGCAAGTGCAACACAAGACAAAGAAAAACAGCAAATAAGTTACTGAATAGTCCAGCAGAAATACATACATGCAAAATAACCTACAATTTCACTCATGTGGGCCTTTATGATCATGAGGTCAGAATGCACACACAATTGTACCAAATAATACACACTTGATGCAATAGGCTACATGCTGGTGGAGCCTGTGGGTGGATCTTGATCTAATTCTTTTTATTTTTAGTTAAGGAAAAATGATTATTCCATGAATTAAGATAAAATATGAATTAACTCTATATGCAAGTAAATGAAGCAAAGTTTATCCCACAGACAGTCAAACAGATGCCAGGTGAAAAAGGGAACCGTACAGTGTTTTGTTTAGTCCCAAATGTATGCAAATCTCCTCCCTACAATTTTGCTGGTTAATCTCAGATAGCGGTCATTACACAAGTATACCGCAATTAAACCCTTTAAAGCCCATATATCAAACTACCGGATGACTTTGCTATTGTGAGAATTACAGACAGGTCCTCATCGGGGAGCCGAAGCATGCAGTCGCTTCTGCTTCTTTCGTATCCGCTGGGCGGTATCTGGCCCGAACCTGGAATTAGCTTGACACCCCTGCTTTAAAGCACACAGACGTCGGTCAAACAAAGTCTGGCGGTGTGTTTGATATTCGAATTAACCGTCACTTGGACGGTCTGTTTTCTCTGGCAGCCAGCTGAACTGGTAAGGTTCCTGTGGCACCAGTAGATCAAAGTCGAGTCGCTTCTGCTCTTTTTCGCTGTTAACAGTCCTGTATCCGAGCAACGACATGGCCCCTTTGCACACCTCCTGGATGCGTCTGACCTTGTTGTGTGGCAGCGTGGTACGCCAAGCCTCGGAGACGTCGGCGGCATTCCGCGAGGTGATATCAAAGGCCTCTTTCTTGGTGCCTCTGCCTTTTCCATGAGTCACCCGGTAGATCCATTCCGCCAACTGGCTGGTCGTCTCCAGACCCACAAACTCGTACATGGCAGTTATCTCCTCAAGTGGGTTGCGCACCACGTCCTCATAGCGGATCATCTTGTAACGGCCTTTTAGAAACGGGGGGGGCTTCAGCATGGCCCTCTCATTAATGCGGATGTGGCTTCGGCAGATCTCCTGCATGACTTGGTACTGCACTTCTGCCGCTGGTATGTTTTTCTGCTCCAAGACGATGGCGCTATCACTATTGAAGGCTTTGGCTAACTCGTCTCTGGAGCGCATTACAGCCCGAGGGTCTCGGACCAGGTGGATGATGTGGAGATTTAGGCTTGGGTCCTGCAAGAGCGGGTAGAGGGATTCCAGCTCAAAGAATCTCACTTCTTTCAGTACCACGTGACTGTAGGTGCCACAAGCCTTCTCCACCCCCTGCAGGCCATGGGTACCACATGCATTGAAGCACTGAGTCTGGTTGCTGAATTGGCCACGTGGTGTCAGAGGACAGGCCGGCGGGGAGCATAGTGCTCTGCTGTGACTCCACATAAATAAGGAGGACACCTGGTGCTTCTCTGACAGGTAGGCCTCCATCGCGGAAAAGTCACACTGAAATACGCTTCGCAACAGATCCCTTACTGCCATTCGGAGAACCCGCGCACCGTGTTTCTGGATATTGGTCCACACATGCCATGCCGGCTCCATCAGATAGAAGACAGATGGGTGCTGGCTGAACACCTGACCCACAAAGGAGGAGCCTGATCGCCACGAGGACAACAGCAGAACGTGAACTTTGTCGTTGGGGGGAGCAGAGCCGCAGGGACTGAGCTGGACATACCAGCCGCAGAATAGGACCACCGCTGCCCCCTGAAGGATGACCAGGAAGATCATGGTGCTGAGGTTCACTCTGCAGCGCAGCATGATGGCTGAGGATCACTGCCTGTGTTCGGGACTCAATGTAGGTCTTTCTCTTTACCGTCCTTGGTGGAGCTGAGCTTCTGAAGCAGAACCCTGGCCTGAGGGTAAAGGGAGAGAGAGAGAAAAGGATATGAATAGGAAAAAGGGATTTTTCTTGCATCATGAGAATCCACGGGTACAGGGCGGGCCCTTCCTAGAGGCGATCAAGGCGACCGCCTAGGGCATCAAAGTCGTGGGGGGGGCCCTCTATCAACAACATTAATAAACAAAATTAAATTAAATAAAACCCTGGTGAAAAAAATACCATCATTAAAACAAGTAAACATGACGCCCGGGCCAGATGTTGAAATTCCATTTCATATGTGTTTGGGGGGGGGGGCACGACAACCCCGCACAGCGGACCTTATGGTTGCGTGCGTTGCAAGGCAATGGGCTCGTTTTGCGTAAAAAATTGCATGTGTGGCGTGAGTGCGTGTGAAAAATAATAATGGAAAATAATTGGGTTGCTAAGCTCTGGCCAAAGCTCAGACTTCAATATCCCGAGAAGGTGAAGCTCGGCGCTATGGAGTCATCTTGTCACACAATAGACCACATCATAGTTTATTTTCATCTTCACTGCATGTTTAATTTAATCTTCACTGCATGTTATCTAACTCCCCTGTCATTTCAGATCCTCCCACATCATCAGCTCATTGCCCTCACCTGAAGCACATCCCCTCATCAGCCACTCACTATTTAAGCCCGTCACATTCGTTTGTTCCCTGCCAGATTGTCTCGTGTGTTTTGCAGAGTTTTCCAAGTTACCCCGGTCTACCTCTGTTTTGACCCTGCCTGCCCCCTTTCGGATTTGTTTGCCTTCCTGATTGTCACCCTGGTTCTGACCTCTGCCGGTTCCCGTCTACGGATTCCCTGCCTGCCCCTCTCGGACTTGTTTGCCCCTCTGACAGATCTCCCGGTTTAGACCTTGTCTGCCCGATTGATTAAAACCTACTAGTTCCTTCCATCTTGGTCTGAGTCATGCTTTTGGGTCTCGTCGTGCACCGGTACCAGTAGCCGTGATACATCTGTTTTGGGGACAGTAAAGGTCCAACTCCCCCACAAAGGAATCCTTAGTTTATCTGACATGGACTTCGATGCTTGGTCAGCACTGATTAAACACTATCTGTACCGTAAGAATATGATAAATGGCAGAATTACACAATATCTAGTTAGAATTGGCAAAAACACGACTGGGGGAAAGCAGAGAAAAGGTGAACCAGGGTAAGAGTGAGCGCCATATCAGGTGGACCTTATCCAGATCCCCCTCCCTTCCCTTACACACAGGCCGCGTTCACTCCTCCACGGCGAAGAAGACAGTGGGGAGGGGGGCAACCAAGGCAGAGGTAAAATGAATGGGGGGCAGTTTAGACAACATAAGAACTGTTTCAACTGTGGGCAGCCTGTACTTTGGTCAAACGCATGCCCCCGATCACCTAAGGGCCAGAGGACTCAGTCCAACCCACCTCATGATGTCTATCCACCATAAGCACCATACACACTACAGCAAATGCCATGGGGTGCCCAGATCAAATGCCCGATGGTAACCTGTTTCCAGAACCCATGGTTACTCTGAAAATCAATGGAAGAGATTACAAATGTCAAATGTTATTCCACAATATACACAACACTGCCACAATCAAGGAATACTGTGCCAGTTATTGGATTTTTGGGTCAATCGTGGCCACTTTCTATCCACGCTCCACTCTTAGAGGCACCAGTTGCTGCAAGCTCCAACAAACACTGAGTAACGAGGCAGAGGTCTGGTGGGGGAGAGTGGAAGACTATGATCAAACTGATCTACATGAGACTGATCACTGTTGGGGCTCGTGGTTCAAGGTATTACACCCGACCGAACCACCGGTGGATCCTTCACATCGCACGATGAACTATTCGCTGTCTCCTGATGAGAACTGTGATATCCTGTGGGATGGACCGGAGTTTGAATGGACATCCAACGGTTAAAGTCTGCGAGATCTATGTGGGGAAACAAGGTGTAGCAGCCACGGTCAAGGAACTAACCTCTGGTTTACAAGTTATATATGCGCTACAAGAGGCATCGGCTCCTCACATCACCTTGCTCATTCCAAGCGGAGGAGAACCTAAGAACATGAGGCCAATGATTAAGACAGGGGTTGACGCCACGGACTGGGTTCCCACCCAAAGTGTTAACCTACATTACTCTCAAGCCAATGATATGTACCGTATTGCACACACATTTGAAGTAAAACTCATACCAGAGAAAGACATAAGCCGCACACATGGTAGAGAAAACACTGACCATGAGAACACACAACTCATGCTAGATTTTCTTGCCAAATTTTGGACAAAAGGGGCAGCTGATGTGTGATTGATTCCAGTAGTCCCAGTGGTCCTGGCCCGGTCCCAATTTACCGTCCTCCGTACCCCTTAAGGGAAGAACAAACTGTAGGGATAGCAAAAGCAATCGAAAGGTTGTTGGACACAGGCGTTTTGGAAAGGATGAGGTCCCCCTGGAATACCCTGATTAACCGGGTCCCTAAACACGGAAAGCCCAAAACAGCCCACTTAACAATGGAAAACATACATTTGAGGTTCAACACTGCAAACATTAAAATCTAAGTAAGATAAAATATCTAAAATCAGGGCAATATAACTTGCTTTTAGTCCGACAAGATATTTCTTCTTACCAGGTAGTTTTAATGGTGGAGCATTTCCCTTGTTTCAAGTGTTGCATTCCTTAATTATCTTAATAAGGTATTAAAACTTGTTAATGCGATTTTAATTCTGGTTCTGAGCAGGTTAATGCTTGAAATAAGAATTGCCATAATTATACGGCTGTTTGATCACCACTGACAAGTACAAAAGTGCTTTGTGCATTCGCGTGCATTCGTCAATACCACAGAGCAACCTGAAATCAGCAGAGCCGCCAGCTTTCATCGGTCCGCCACGTGACGCACGCTTTTGCATGTTTTCACACGCACTCACGCCACACAAAAAAAAAAATGGACCCTGTCGACCATAACTATGTAAATAAGGTGTGGGGGAAGGTTTATTTTTAAATATACTAACATAAGACATTTCCAACCTTGACTCTTAGTTAATAGTATTCTCAATATTTATAATATTTTGATCCCGCCCCCCTCTTTATGAAATGGTACCTTCCCAAAGAGAAAGCGCAAAGAGGGTCCGTTAAGAGCGTGTATAGTGTGTTTATGCCTGTCTACTTCTCCTTAGCAAGCTAACATTTATTTGAACTGCTCATTTGCGCCGTTTCCAGACTGTTTTTAGGTAAAAACTGAACTTGTCAAACGACTTTCAACCTCGATCGTTTCATCATTTTAAAGAACTTCACTGATCTGGTTATAGTCTGTGCTTCAATGCAGCTGCAGGTGAAGGGACATCTAGGATCACACTTGGCACACCTGGCAACACCTGGCACAGCAGCCAGTGAAACACAGACCGAAGACACGGAGCATGCAGCAGGTAAATCTATTCAAGAAAAACTGGGGGGTAACGATTCATTCACTAAATTGATTAATCGATTTATATTCCTGCGATCCAACTGAATCGATCTGTGCTCCGCAAATTGGCATTCCGGACGACATATATCGATTACAAATCGATTGAGATGGTACATAATCGATTTGTATCGATACTTGGAAACCGCACATTGGATTTAAGTACAAAAGTGGTGTGGACGCGTGTTTGTTTGTTTGTTTTTTAGCACTTTAGACGCGTTAAACGTTACTGATTCAGTCTGCCTGTCTGTGACGTCATCAGGACGCAGCGGCAGCCGCGCGGAACTCAACAACAACTAAACACGGCGTGGAGGAGATGACTGCGAGCGAGACATTTACAAACCAACTCATTGATCCAGTGGAAACATTTTGGCTTTTGCAAACACGGAGGTGTTCTAAATAAGTCGGTCGCTGTTTGTAGAATATGTAGAAGCCAAATAAAAAACCACGGAAACACGACGAATCTTTCCGGCCGTCTATTAAGGCGCCGTGGGATTAAACAACGCCGACCGTCAGGACCTCGAGCAGCGTCACCGCTGCAGCAGCAGCAGGTAACTGCAGCCCTGCAGACGCCTCAGGCCTCCAGCACCAAACTCATCACAGTAACAAGTTTATCTGTAAAGACATGCGACCCGACAATGTGGTTGAACATCCGGGGTTCTGTGAATTGATCCAAACATTGAGTAATTATTGTGTAATGTTTACATGGAAAATGGCACTTGATTCAAATAAAAGGTTAATACATTTGCCATTAATTGTTGTTTGCTTGTTTATAATATCCATAATTAATTTAAACCTTACAAGAAACAACAGGGATCTCAGAAACTTGAATCAATTTCAAGTCTCTGAATTGAATCGAATCAAATGGTTCTAAATTAACCCAGATCGTCCATGACATGAATCGGCAATCGTGAACCGCGATTCGAATCAAACATAAAAACGTTTGGAGTGCTGGCGAACTTCACTAATCTCACAAAGTGAGTGTGAAGCACTCAGTCAAACCCTGAGCTGTGGTGGGCGGTCGGACCCGGACGGGAGGGAACTGGCGAAGGAAATGCAGAATTTCCCCGATTTGCCAAAAGCCACCACGACCACTCTGGAACTGCTAACTTTCTTTGTATGAGGAGAAATTAAGAGAAACGTTGCCAAACATGTGGGCGGCCCTCAGAAATGCTGCTACCTGTAACGGTAGCTTCTGCAGAGAGACGCTTTTTAAAATTAACTATAGTTAACTATAACGTACCTTTTGGTCAACAATGAGCCAAGAGCGTCTCACATTTGAGTATCAACCGCGAGGTTTCAAGTCGGATGTTTTCCAGTGACACCATTGACAAGGCTAGGCTTGTTCATTTGTACGGTCTAAAGTACAACTATACCACAGTACATCCATTGTTGACTTTGTTTTACATTGCACTTTTGCACTCATAGCCTACACGTATGCCTACATTTTATTTAGAAGTATTTCAAATTCTGGTTTGACAGAGGTCTGTGCTTTCTAATTCATCGCTTAAATCTTATTAGTGTGTATTTGTCAGGGACATAGTGTATAATACATACAACATAGTGTACCTATAATGTCTATCAGAGCGATAACATGGAATGGATGTGGTTGAAAGTGGGCCTACGTGGTGGTGGGGGGGTCGCCCTGCACGGGTAATATACGGAAGTACTACCTGAGCCTTCATACACACATAATCTCAAATGATGGGACAAAGGAAACAGTGTCTCAGCATCCAACGTGAAGGACTCCCCGTGTCATCTGATCTCGGGCCGCGAGGCTGAACCAGCGTTTTGAGTCGGTGTGCAATGTGCACTCCTGCTGTGTAACATTTGGGGGGGCGGGTGCTCAAAAATGGCTCAGGGAAAGAAAAATATTAATAATAAAATGAATAAATATAAAAAGACAGTAGGATATACTCCCTGTCCTTTAGGAGTCTCTCTTTTCTTACGCTGCCAATTTTGCAAATGAGATAAACAATGTTGTGCGTAATAACCGAGAGTGACGTACATAATCTCTACAACACACACACACACACTGTTTTCTTTTACCGTTGAAGCATAAGCAGCATTACACTAATAATATACCGACAGGTACTATTGTTTTAAACAAAACTACTGAACTAATTTGTAGAGTAAACAACAGTAAAACTGCCTTTAAATGCTCTGTCTGCATCTCTCTCTTCATTAAACATGACGTAACATTTTTTGTTTGTTTTATCTTTTTTAGGAAACGTCGGACCAGTTGCAACGGAACGTTTTCATCAGCGCTGCTTCCGGGTGTGGTTCATTTATCAGCCAGCAACAATCTGGGGATCTCACAAACACCGTCACCCCCTGTTGGTCCGATGCTGCAGCCGCATCCAACACCCACGATGGCCCCATAAAAAAGACGTTTGTTAGCACTTCTGTCTTATTCGTTAATTAAACCAATAGGCTGTGAGAAAACCGTGCTAAGTTTTTCCGACGAACCGTTCCAGAAGGCAGCGTGACGCCAATTCCCATCTTCAGCAGGAACCATCAAACCAGTTTATGGGACGTCCCTGGGCCCACCGGCCCCCCGAGCCGTGGACACGAGTGAGATACCTCCTGTTGGTTTCCAACGTTAAAAGCTACAGAAAGACCGAGCGTATTTTAAAAAAAAGGGGGCTTGCTAATCTATCATTGACCAGAGACCCAAATCTCCGGTGCCAGGTGATAACATCCTCTTAAGAGCATCAGAGCGGGGGAAAGCCTGAAAGAGCTCCAAGCCCATCGTGGGAGGGGGAAACCTTTTTTAGGGTTGGATCAACGGCCGGGACGCCCCGCTTAGCCTCAGAATAAATCCAACGACAAGACACGAGAGTTTGGGACGGTCCTTTGGCGTTTCCAGGGGGAGACCCAGATCCCCCGCGTTCCATAATCTGTTGTGCTCATTGAAGAAGCTCCGACAAGAGTTCCTCACGGACACGGAGGTAAACACCAGACATCACCCCAAGCAGATCCGTCTCCCTCGCTCGGCCACTCCGTTGCTTTTTTTCAATCAATCACATGTGCAATTCCCTTTCATGTATTTTCTTAAAATACATTTTTGTAATGTGACGATAAAGCTGTAATCTGATATTATCTCCAAATACGTCATGAATTGGTTCCGATTCACGGAACTTGGGAGACTGGTTCACCCTTGTAACCCATATTCTGCATATTGCGCCAATGAAATTCTTGAATGACTAACTCCTTAGCTGTCGAATAACTGATGTTGTCTCAATTGTCTGTCTCAGATGTCTGTCCTCAATTAATCAGTAACCAAAGTGTGTGGAGTGACTGCGAGGCCATAGGCGTACGTTTAATGTCTAATATTTACTGAGGGAACTTCGATACGAGCACATCTCTTCCCGCTACCTCAGGGGTCGCCCCGGGGTCAACCTGTAGTTCCTTCTTCATCATCATGACGCACTGGCCGAGCGGCCCGCGGCAGGCTGGCTGAACCCGAGGTGGTACCGACAGAACCCAGACCACATCCGTCTTAGGTTCTCTGATACAGCAACGCAGTGGTTGAGGCTACAGTTTCGCCCACTTGTTCGCCGTGGCCTTTGGCCGAGTAAAGTCACCTGCATTGGATCTTTTATTTCTTTGCCTTTTTAATCTTTTTGCTTGTTTGTTGTGTTACTTTTGCTCGTATGCGGGTTATTTGGATCCTTTAAAGCCCTTTAGAAGTGCCCTATAAATAAAATTCGTTGGTTGGAGATACAGGATGCCTCCGTCCTCTGGGGGGGAAACTGGTGGTTTTTTTCGCCATTTTAAATCAGACAATCAAGGAAATGGTTCATTTTCGTTATCGGTGCGAAACGTTACACAACACACTGCTGCTTTTGTTGTCCTGCGTGAATCTGAAGAGGACAAAAGCAGGAAAGCTGCGGGGGCTCAGCTGTCCAAACGTCGCACAGCTGCAGAGAGTCGCGTGTTTAGAGGATAAACAAACTTCTACAGGCAGGCAGTCTTCTCCCAAAACAACGGCCTCGGACGGCCGGCGGACTTTCGGCCTCTCCGACGCTTCGGGCTCGGACGCCTTCAGTTGGGTGGTCGTCGGTCATTGCAGAGAAGGTCGGGGCCGTAACGAGGTCACAGGCTGCTGGTGCAACGCGCAGCAGAGGAAAACGGCTCCACCTCCGCGTCCGGCGGGTCACATCTGGATCAACGGGCGCTTTTTACGCGCGTCTCTCGCTCTTAACGGGCGCATTTGGCGGCCGAAGGTCCCGCAGGACGGGGACGCTGTCTCTGTCTCGCGCGAATCGCCAAGGCGACGAAAACAAAAAGTCCCGGCCGAAGAGAAGAGGAAAGCGGGGCGCCTTTCGCCCCTTCGTTTGGTTACCCCTCACCCCCCTCACCCCCCTCACCCCTCACTTACCGTTTACCGTCGGCCGTCGGTGCCCCGTGGACGCGCGTCGCCGCTCGGGTACTGGCACCGGGTCCGGAGACGTGGCCAGCGGCTCCTGCGGGGCTGAATGCTGCGCGGGGAGGGAGGGAGGGCGGGAGGCCGGGGCTCGCTTATAAAGCCCCGGGTGGAGGGGGTGGAGGGGGGCCGGGGCTCGCTTATAAAGCCCCGGGTGGAGGGGGTGGAGGGGGGCCGGGAGGGGATGGAGGGGGGCCGGGGCTCGCTTATAAAGCGACCCAAAACTATGACGTTAAAAACTTTTAACCTTACATTTAATTTATATCGTGTGGTTGTAATAGTGAAGCGTGTGTCAAGTGATCACTGACTGTGGATCATTTCTAGCGGTTCAAATATTCTAACATACATGATTTGTGCACAATAACGCGCACTATAAACAATGTCATCACAAAATGATTACAGTATTTTACCGTACACCGGATTACTGTACATGATAGTGGGGGCGATGGGGTTGTACTCTCCGTTCTTTTTAATACTAGATATTAATAAACAACAGACATTTGTATTACGTCGCAAAACTCAAAACACGTGGTGATCTCGTAAAAAGTCTTTCCGCATCAACATGTTTACACGCAACAGATGACGTGTTGTTTGGCCTCTCATCATGTGCGTTATTGAACGAGAACCGTTTCCTTTCTGTGGCGCCCTCTCATTCCCACCAACACACACGCCGTGGAACCCACGTGCAGCCGGGCACAGGCGTCACGTGACAGGGGGAGTCACGTGACGGAGTAACGGACACAGTGTTGCAGCAGTACAGTGAGAAAATGCGCCGATGGGAAACACTCGACTCGACCCGTATTTTCCGCCACAACTTTGTTGTACAAATACTTCGTTACTGTGCTTAAGTAGAAATTTTGGGGTATCTATACTTTACTGGAGTATTTATTTTTCAGGCGACTTTTTACTTTCTGCTCCTTACATTTTAAAAGATTGGTAAAAGTTGGTATTTAGCGACGCGGAGCCTCCTCTTCCTCCTCACGCAGAGTCCACGTAACGTTAGATGAGCGTCTTCATGGCCTAAATGTCTTATTGGGAGTCCGGCACGACGCAGCGACCTGCAGGCAGCGTATTAAATAAAGTGACGTGTGTCTTAATGAATGCGGCGTTGCAGATGAACACAAAGGGATTCTGTTCTACAAAGATCCACTTCTACAGGAGTCTTTGCCACAAGCCTCTGCGTGCTTGTGCAAGCGCTCATATTTACCCATTTCTTCCCACGAAAGCTCTTCAATCTGCTCCGTTCTCTCGTAAACATTCTTCCTGTTAATAACGGCCGCATTGTGCTGTGAGAACGGGACCGTGAGACTCCGTGAAGGACGTAGTCAGCTGGCATCGACGCCCCACCACCACCCAAAGGGTCGGCCTTAACACGCTGAGCTGAGACGCTTCTTCGGCTCATTTCAATCTGCATCAATTCGGTCGCAAACCAAAAGCCCACGAGCGAGATGCACGTAGTGGTGAAATATGTGGCGACGTTTGTCTTGCGTCTCAAGTGTCCTGTGTATTTGACCCTGACGTGGCAGAAGCAGAACGATTTAAGGTCTCCACGTGAAGAAGGGAGTTAACTTGCTCGGAGCAAAGGAACGGTGTGCATTTTTTTCGCCGTCTCCTCCACATTTAGATCAACGAAGGTCAACCTGGGGCGATCTCGCCTGGCAAATCCGCCGAAAAGGCACTGATGTCGATCACAACGTTCATCCAGGGCAAAACAACACGACGCCCACAGAGGGATGCAGCTGGTTCTCGTGAAAAACAAATAAACACAACCCCATTGTCATTTCCTGTTCCACCGCCGAGCCAGAAGCCTTTGGTCAGCAGTAAACGCCAGCTGGATGAGGAGGCGACGGGCGGAGGGCGACGGTGCTTCTGCAGCCTGGTTGTAAAACGGACAGAAATGCAACCACGGCATTTTGAGTCATAACGCGATTGCGGAGTTAAATGTTCCCGGAGGATACGGCCTAAAACCTGGGATTTAAAAAACATATCACTTTGTCAGATGAGACGTTTTGTGAGCCATCACCAGCTAAACCGATGACGTCGTGTTGGCGATGCTAACGTGCTAATCTGACCAGCCCGAACGTGGCAAACGCATGTTAGCATAGCGTCCACAAAACGGGTGGAAAAAAACTCCTTCCGGTGAAATATGTCACTTAAATGTTCCCTGAGAATGAGCCTTGAGCCTTTTTATAGCATTTGGGGTTTTCCTCCTAATGGAGCGACCTTGGGTTTCTGAGGTATTCCTCCGAGACGAGTGATTTTCTGTCTAACAGATCATTTCCTTCAGATCTTGTTGATATGTTTCCTATGGGTTTTGCTTATTTTTTTCGCCCAGTGTGGGAGAGCCTGGTAAAGACGGCCTAATCTGCCCCTTTAAATCCGGGTCTGACAAAGAATTGTTGCTTTAGATTTTGGGTGAACCCTTTTCCTTTAATGGCGGATGTTACGATGATCCCAAACATGATTTGATTCACGCCGTTGTGCGTGTTTTAATCGGCTGAATGGCAGTTTGTTTCCATCCGTCTGTGCGTGAAGCCCTCTGACAGACGGGGGGAGTGACGTAGTGGAACGCGCTGGGCGCGCCTCGCCGCAGCGTTTGGTCCAACCCAAATTAGCGGATGTGGCGGCTTAGATGAGCTAACACAGTGGTACAGGTCCAGAACGCACACACACACGCGCACACGCACACACACACACACACACACACACACACACACGAGAGTGCGTCAGAGGGGAAATTAAAACCATGACGCTGAAGTTTATTCCTCCACAAAACACATTACAAAAGGAAATAAATGAGAAACTCCGCCAAAGTTCTCAGTTTTATATTATTCCTGTTATACATTAAATAACTCAACCGTTTTCTCTGCTTTGACTACAATTGAATCTCTTGACTTGAGAAAAAAAGAAAGCAAGGAGGTATAAAACAGTAGCCAAAGCCCATGAACGGCCACGCGCCGATTCTTCTAGTGCTTATAAACGTGAAGTAAAATGAAATCACTGCAATTTAATGTCATGCAAATGTACTTTTTAGTTTTTATTGTCCAACACCAACGCTGCGAACAACACAGAAACAACCAATGAGCTCATCCGCAATAAATCCCACGACTAAGTTGTCATAAACATACAAACGGTAAAAATATAGAAAATCGGTCAGCAATTTCTAGAAATCTGCCAGAAGAAATGCGTTTTTTCCGGCGCGAGTACTGACGTGCTTCCTGTAGAGGTTCAACAACACGTGAAAAACACATTGAAACAAATTATTAAGGGACTACGGCGAGATCTTGGTTGGTTATCACCTCCTAAACCAGTTGGAAGGACACATCTTTGCGTTTCGCCAGCGGCTATTAGCATCGCCAACCGCCCCCCCCCCCCCCCCCGGGTTGAGACGGGAGGTCGAGAGCAGCATCACGACAGGTGAGCTTTCCCCGCCGGCACCGGCACGGTGGGGAGGACCTGGTTCTGGAAGACAAACCTCTGTACGCGTTGGGAGAGCCAGAGGAAGGCGAGGAGGACGCTGACGTACTGAATCCAGGCGTGTTTGACGGTCTCCCAGAAGCCGGGGCGATAGGTGGGAGGAGGTTGAGGAGGCTTAACGGGAACCGAATCCTGAACATCGAAACAAAGATCTGCAAAGCGCTGCATCCGAGGTTACCTGTGGACACAAGGCGTCGGCCTCGCCCGATTTCTCAGCGTGACATGAATGGATCCTGTTGCTTTTGAAGAAGAAGCCAAAAGACGGCAACCGACCAGACAAAGTAAACAACGCTCATTTCAGCTCTGTTTACTCAGGTTTCTCATCGCTAACAAAGGAGGCTAAAGGATGTCTTATTCGGTCACTGAGACATGAAGGATGACGATGTCCTGGTTGCTTCGTAAAGCACCTTTGTGGTGTTCGGCCCGCGATTTAACCTACTCGTGCACAAGTATTTCAGGCTATTTTAGAGAAGCATAGAGTGTATATATGAATGAGACGGCTCCCCCACATCGATGAGCCCCCCCCGCAGTGCCTCGTGCATCGAGGAACGCGTCGTACACAGAGACGTTTTCATTTTTTTTTTTAAAAGGATATCTAATGACCTCCATGGGGTACCGGATCTCAGCGTCGAGCTGGAAGGGAGAACCGGCGGCGCGGCCGACCGTCCAGACCGGCATGGGACAGGACAGGACTGTGGTCACTGCGGGGAGGAGAAACGCCTTTTATGTTCTACGGCACCCACGATGGAGCCGGTGACGTCCAAGCAAACTCCAATGAGATGCTCTTGTTGACTTACGGTTTCGTTCCTGGTAGCGGCGGATGATGCCGTCCAGGTTGTACGCACTAGCAAAGGGGCTGGAGCCGTCGATCACCGACACCTTGAGTAAAAGAAAGACACCTTGAAGATGAGTCGGCGGATCAATTTTAAAATATTTGTTTAAATTTCCCTTTTACATCCAGACAGTATTAGGACATTGGATCTAGGATGTGATGGGAGGGCGGCACGAGATCATGTCAATCAAAAGGAAAAAGAAAACACCACAACTCAGCGAGGAGGACCTGGACTTATGAGAAGAGCATCTTTGTTCCATTCTCATTCATCCAATCGCAGCCTCGCTTCTCCCCCATTTCTAAAACGGCCCTTTTCGCCTGGTCGGCGAGAGCAGGAGCGCACGGGCGCACGCTCACGTTGTAGACGTCGTGCAGCCCGCGGTGAGGCAGCGGCGTCCTCTGCATCAGCCTCAGGTCTCCGCTGACCGACAGCTTCGCCCCGGGGACGGGTGAGGAGTGTTGCACGTAAGCCAGGCTCTGCATCACCACCGTGGACATCCGCTGGGGCAAACAAAGAGGACTCTTTTAGTTCAGCGGGGCGACTTTGAGCGAGTGAGGCTGCCCTGGACGGTGAGCGATACACACAAAGAGCTTGTAGCTGAAGGTGAGCAGCAGTTGGACGCTGTACACCTGCTCCTCCGGCTTTATGGGTAGCTGCAGTCGGAAAATCAGGAGATCAGACTTCCCGTCCCGGTTGTGGTCATCTTCTCTGACCTTTTAGACACACGTCAGAGAAAAGACGCGCCGTTGGAACAGTTTGACAGCCCCTGATGTTGCGAAATTAATCATTTAATCGTCATGCAGGGAAAGGTGGGGGACACACGGTGCTTTCTCACAGAGACAGACGGGATGCGCAGGTTGGCCCCCAGCATGTCGTTGAGGCGGGGGAAGGTGCTCCAGGCCACGTAGTCTCCCCGAGGACTGGTCGCTGCCACCAGCAGCGTCTGGTACTGGAACCTCACATCCGGTTGTTCCTCGTAGGTGCTTCTTTTTATCCAGAAACCTGTTTGAAACAACACGAGCCGCCACGTCACGTTTACACACCACGAGGCATTTAGTGGCCCCGGGGGGGGGGGTTGGACGTGCGTTGGGTTACTGTACCGTGGCTCCTGTAGGCAACGAGCAGGGGTGAGATGTAGGTGAGGCACAAAACAACGAGCAGAAACAGCGTCGCTTTCGTGCACACACTCGTCTTGTACCGAATCAAAGCCGGGTGAGAATAGACGTCATAGAAAGCCATCGATAGACGTAGAGTTAGAACTGGCGCGCTGGAGCATCAAGTGTGCAGCTAGCTGGCTGGCTAGCTAGCTAGCAGCTAGCATACGAGCTACATTCAGTTACCGTCGAGTCCCGCCGGGGGAGGAGCGCGAGGAAACGCTCGCGGGCGACAAACAAGTGTAACAAACGAAGACTAAGGCTCGATAAGTGTAAGACGTGGAGCCCCAGCGGGCTACTCGCGTCGGCCTCCCGGCTGGTCCAGCGCCGAACACCGCGCCGTGTTTCGGCTTAGCTAGCGTCGCGCGGTTACCATGGCTGCCGGTGGCAGCTTTGTGCCGCGTTCAGGGGATTCCGTTACAGTAGGACGTTTGTTGTTTCGCTCCGGAAGCTTTTTTTCCCACTCATCACATTCATCATTTGAATAACTTTAATGTGATGATTTGGCAGTTTAGAGATTTAAAAAAATAACAAATACATGAACAATTTTATTTTACATAATTATTAATTTTTTTATAAGTAGAAGCAATCACGGTTTTGAAGTATTTTTGCCAACATTTTACGGACACTTGTGTAGTTTTGCTCACTCAGTGTGAGTAAACATCTGGATCCTCGGGGGGCACCTTCCCCTTTTAGCACATCACATGTTCCTTTTGTACATACAATTACCACATTTTTTCACAAAGACACAAAAGAATACATTACTTGAATAAAAAAATCATATCATCAACATAGGATGAAATCTCTCTTTGTCGGCGTGTGTTGTAATCAGAGTGTGTATGCTTTTAGTGTGTGTGTGTGTGTGACTAGCTCATCATGCTAACACGCTGTTATACGGCGGGAACCACTGATGACAAAGGATCCGCTCCCTCTCACTTAATTTAGACAATATTCTACTTTTTCCTTCAGTACAATTGCTTGATAACTTGATGACTACTGGTTACATTTCTGATTCATGCGAATAGGTAATTATTATATTAATACATCAGCGGATTATGCGCCACCCTCCGGTTCCATCTAGGTCAGTTAGCTTTGACCGCACGGTTAGCTTCTAGCTATTGGCTTATCTGTTGCGAGAGCCGTAGGCTCTGAATTCCACATTGAAAACCTTTAAGGTACCTTACATATTAATGCGTAAATACCTCTTATCCATATAATCCTATTATAAACCTGATGCAGGAATGTTCTGCATAATGAGTACTTGGTTGTGTGTTGATGCCAATACCTGCCGGTGCTTTTTTTGAACGAAGTACCTTTACTGAACAAAGTAATATATTATTCTGCACTGTTCCTTAAAGGAAAATACCAGTATTTCTCCAACCAATGTGGGACACCTTCGGAGGGCGATTTCTTTCCGGGAGACCGCGAAGGCACCGCGGTTATGCGCTCCCGGACGGTGACGTCACTGACAGGGACACGGACAGCAGGGAGGCTCCGGGCGGCGAGGCGTTGTTGACGTTCTGATTCCGCTCGTTTTTCCCCCCCTCTGGATTCCTCGCCGTCTTCCCGCCGCCATCACGCCTCCGTGCGGCGTCCCGGCCACGATGAAATGGATGTTCAAAGAGGACCATTCCCTTGGTAATGGGGTTCGTTACGGGAACCGTGAGGCGCTCCAGCTTTAGGGTTCTGCGTGCAGGAACCGTACATGGTTCCAGAGTGATGGGTTAACAGCATAGACAGCGACCCCTTCTAGCAAAAACACCAATGAGAGCAAGACATTTAGTTGAGGTGACAAGTGATCGTGTATCGTCGCATCATTTGAGAGTGTTGTCTTCAAATTTTGTTCCAGATCTTTAACCGCATGCCGCGCTAATTAATTGATAATATCAATATTCAGCATCGCTCAGACTGCCGGGCGGCTGCATGAGAGAACCGCGTCCCGCGTTCGCATCCTCTTCACTTGACCTCCCCACTTCTTCTTTTCTCCCCGAGCTCTGCTGCTGGAGACGTTTTCCAAAAGTAGACCTCTTATCTGGGCTAATAGGAGCCTGCCACGCGCCCGAACCTAAATGCATCCCACCCCCCCACCCTCCCACGTGGTATCACCCGTCACCTCCGCGGCCTCCGCCCGCTCTCGGCCGTGTGGTTGGGATTTGGAACAGATTATCCCTCCCCGACTTGGTCCCGCTCGGGGGGGGGGGGGGGGGGGGCTGCCAGGAGGCCTCTCTCATCCCGTTTAATCCCGACCTCCTGTGTGTGTTTCGCTGTCTCTCCTTCAGAGCACCGATGTGTGGAGTCCGCCAAGATACGCAACAAATACCCCGACAGAGTACCGGTGAGTAGTGGGCACACGATGGCTAATTACACCCCACCCGCCTCTAAATGCCCCCTGAAAAAGCCGTTGCCACACTTGTAGGAAGGGCTGATGGCGTCCCACAGTATCGTGACCCAGTTCTCTCTGTTACCGCTGGTGCCTGCAGGTGATAGTGGAGAAGGTGTCGGGCTCTCAGATAGTGGACATCGACAAGAGGAAGTACCTGGTGCCCTCTGACATCACGGTGGCCCAGTTCATGTGGATCATCAGGAAGCGCATCCAGCTGCCTTCGGAGAAAGCCATCTTCCTCTTCGTCGACAAGACTGTCCCCCCGTCCAGGTGAGAGCGCCGCTTCACTTTGAGAACATTTGAAAAGGGAAATGGCAACGGCACAAAAAAAACAACAGTAAAAAACAGTAAAAAGTCCTCAAAGAACCTTACGTTTCCGGTCCTGGTCTTGTAATGGGCTTCTTTTTTTTTTACTTCACTACGGGAAAGAATTCTGCTCCATCCGCCTTCGGCGTCTCCTGGGCCCGAAACTCTCCACTTCCACGTGGAAGTGCCTTAAACCTGCAGCCACCCTCCGCCTCCATCAGGGACGACTTTACTCTGCTTCTCCCGTGATTTATTCCCTCGGTAAATCATGTTGTCGGCAGATAGCTTCACGTCGTCATGTGCGTTTTAGTAAATAAAGGTCCTATTTAGTCGAGGGAATAAAGCACAGTACGAGTCAGCGGGTACTGATCTTGCGCTATTTGTGCGCGATGCTAATAGGAGCACAGCGAATGCGAATGGCGCTATTGGCTCGATTTGATAACGGAGAGGAGACGCCGTCGGGATCTCGAGCAAGTCCAGTTCCTCATCCGATTCACCGTCACATGCCGCGATCATTCCATTTCAGTCTGACTAAGTGTGTCACTTAGATGTCAGTCCCCGTGCGGCATGTTCAGGTACTCCCACCTAAAACGAACAGTCCTCCGTTTGTGTTTCCGTTTACCAGAACTCCGCGTCACATCGATACCGACGCGTTTCTCTTGTGGAGGCTGCCACACACTTAAGTTTGCACTCGTGGCTCTTGAAGGGTAATAACAATCTCCCGTGCAGCCCTGCACTATGCTACCATGCTAAGTCACATGACCACGGTCGAATACTGCGTGACTCTGTAGAGGTCACCCAGCATCTCCTTATTCCACCACCGTATCTCCAGCGGACAATGAGACAAGAGAGCTGTTGTCTCACACGTATAAAAGGTGGATGTGAGTGTAATTGCCACGAGCCCGCGCTCTCTCGCCAATATCATAATGGATCCATTGAGTGGGATGCAGGAATGCAGACGCACTCCAGATCCCACGGCGCCGTTCCAAGGGTTGTAACCTGAATCCTCCGATGTGCACCGGTGTTCCTAGCAACGCTAGCGGAGGCTCTGATGTATTCGAACGTGCACCACCGGTTAGTCACATGGCGTTTGGAGCCAAATCCAGGCCCAAAAGTTTTGATCGATTTGAAAAACAAATGTCAACCCGAAAATTCAACAGTGTACTCAAAATATAAATAAGTGGACGGTATTTTGGGGTTGAAGATAGTGTTTAAATTTTTTTTTTTTCATTCTTCACTAAAATATATTTTTTGATATTTATCATAGTATGTTTTTCGGTTGCAGATTTTATATTTTCGGATTCAAAGGATAGGGGGCGTGGCATCAGCAGGGAGGGGCGTGGCATCATGAGAGGCTGCTTAGATAGATAGAATAAAAAGATACACATTATATACAATATAATGAGATAGAAATATTAGATTAAATTAAATAAACTAAAACTGAAACAAAAGAATAACCTTCCAAAAGAGACAATAATAATAATTTGTAAAAAGAGAAGAGGAAGAGCAGCAACATCACAGCAGTACAGGGTTGTTATTGTCATTATTTAGCCAGGGATGATTTATTGTAAAGTGTTATTGCACTGGGCAGGAATGATCTCTTGTATCGGTCTATATATATATACAGTATATATATATATGTGGCAGATGTATGGTGCTTAGCTGCTGTTTGTGTCCTGTGTTGCAGTCTCACCATGGGGCAGCTGTACGAAAAGGAGAAGGACGAGGACGGATTCCTGTACGTGGCCTACAGCGGAGAGAACACCTTTGGTTTCAAGGCCTTTTATACAACACACGGTTAACGTCTCACACGCACACACACAGGAGGGCTCAGCATAAACTGGAGCGCCGCGTTTCAAACATTTCGCGTGTTGTGCCAGTAACCCACCCACCCACTCGGCTCAGCAATTTACGGCCTGTTTTTGATACTGAAAAACACAGATTTTAGCCCCATAAACAGGTCGCAAACTTGCTTGAAACGCTTGAGTTTTAATGGCTGTTCTGGTCACGACCGCTGTCACAAAGGTCACTTGTGGGGAGAAATGTCAGCAAAAAGTAAGAATCAACGCACGCTACAAGCACGTCATTCATTGTCACACTGACGTCAGTATTACACATTTAAAGAGAACTTATTTAGGCTTTGACACGCACGCACGCACGCACAAACACCAATCATGCTACGTTTTTCTGTCAGCTTTGTTGTCACAGATATTTGTGTTCAGCCGGAGTGACAAAGAATAATCGCTGGAGCAGAATCATCAACCGCCTTATGGGTATATTTGCATAGCCAGTTGTATGTATGTATGTAGTAAAACGTCAGTATTTAACGTTAATGCCACAGGAGCGCTCAGCACTGTGAGCGTCCGAGAGAACGACCATGTGCATGCGAGACGTAGAGAAGGCCGCTGCTGCTCCTGCCACACTTTTAAAGTGCTTCCTGTTGTAAATTTGCACATCGTGAGGGACGACAGCGAGACACAAACCTGCTTAAAGAAAGCCAACACTTTAGTCAAAGTTGAATTGTGATGTATCATTACCATCCCGGGCAAAACAAGTTAATTCCGTTCATTTTGAAGAAGTTTTAACAACATGCTGGTATACAAATTGTTATTTTATTAATAAATAACAATTCAGTAAAGCGATATCTTTGGATTTATGTTTGTGATTAAAGTTAATTGTTAGTTTAAAAAAATTAAATGATTGTCCCAGCTTCTCCCACACGGTGAGCAACTAAACACTGGTACCGATACACTAAGCCCAGGTCTCGGTATTGTGACTGGATAGGTCAACTAGCTCAGCCGGGCAGTGAGCCTCCCACTAGCTGCTAACGGCTAACGTTAACTAGCTCACCCGGCCAATGGGCCTCCCACTAGCTGCTAACGTTAACTAGCTCACCCGGCCAATGGGCCTCCCACTAGCTGCTAACGGCTAACGTTAACTAGCTCACCCGGCCAATGGGCCTCCCACTAGCTGCTAACGTTAACTAGCTCACCCGGGCAGTGGGCCTCCTACCAGAAGCTAACGGCTGACGTTAACTCGCTCACCCGGGCAGTGTGTCTCCCACCAGCTGCTAACGTTAACTAGCTCACCCGGTCAATGGGCCTCCCACTAGCTGCTAACGGCGAACGTTAACTAGCTCACCCGGGCAGTGGGTCTCCCACCAGAAGCTAACGGCTGACGTTAACTGGCTCACCCGGGCAGTGTGTCTCCCACCAACTGCTAACGTTAACTAGCTCACCCGGTCAATGGGCCTCCCACTAGCTGCTAACGGCTAACGTTAACTAGCTCACCCGGTCAATGGGCCTCCCACTAGCTGCTAACGGCTAACGTTAACTAGCTCACCCGGTCAATGGGTCTCCCACTAGCCGCTAACGGCTAACGTTAATTAATTAATGCTCTCAGCTGCTTTGTAGAACTGGTTTCTGTTCAGACGGGCGCACTGTGAGCCAGTCGTCATTATCGTGACATCTTTTTATTTTCCCTGTATTGGACCCTGACAATACATCTTTTTATGTTGTGATGACTTAAACCACACAAGCCTCTAAATGTTAGTTGATAAAAATATCAAATGTAAATGTTGAGGGTTCATCAGCCTCTGATACTGTGAGTAAAGTCTGAACCACTCAGATGATGGTCGCGTTCTAGATACATTCCCGCCTCCCCTGGCATCATGGCTCAGTATTCATATATTTATATATATATGTGCACCACTAAGCCCATTCAGGCTTTTAAACATGGTATGTAGATGTGTAATATATTGATGGAATGCTATGGTATACGGTAGTTTTTATCAGTGTTGTGTGTTTAGTATATCTTAAATGGCATAAGTAAAAAGTTTTAGATATCCTACAAAAGGGAGCTGGAAGAGCTGACTAATAAAAAATAATTTAAAGCAAATCATGAATCGTTTCTCTCATTAATGAGGTATATGATTAATATGTTAATGGGAATTTTGGACCTTGGTTGCAAATCATTCTTCTATGAACATAAATATGAGGTAGTGACGCCAAAATACATTAAATATACTTAACTGTTTTTATATTTTATACCAAATACAAAATAAGAGCTATATTTAGAATGTCTCATCAATACAAATGTCAAAACAAGGCAAATTTCGGGGTTCAATTAATGTAAACAACCATGATTCTTTAAAATTATTTTGGGTTTAAAAGGAAAAGAACAATTGGATTCCGGAAAGAAAAGCTTTAGCACATTCAGCATGCAACAAAAGATAAATTTAACATTTTACAAAAGGAACCCAAGATTGAAATGAGGACAACATTTTCATTCTGATAAGTGATTAACACACATTTATGGGCATTTTGGGACATTCTACAAGTGCAAAAGCAGCGCTGCCTCAATGACGGACATCCGACATGAACGTAAATGCCACATCCCACAATGCATCAGATCCCTCCTGCCTGCGAAACTATGCAACCCTTGTTTTTGACATTCCGAACAGACACTGACACGTCCAGTTAGAGGACACATTAGGCCCTGTGGTCCTAACTAACAACACGAGGAATCCACAACGCAACCGATCGCCAGTCCCTGTCCGGTCTTCGTGAGGGGCACAGCTGTTCGCCGGGTTCTCGGGTCCATACGAGCGAGGTCAAAAGGTCATCGCAAGCTACTACTAATTAGCGCAGATCTATGAACGTTTTTGGTTGGACACATTTGATCTTTTTGTTGTTTATTTGTAAAAAACTATGCAGAACAAAGAAAAAACACACGGCCAATACAGCTGATGTGATTCTGCTGTGGTTGCATTAATTCAGGCAGGACATCGGATACGAATCGCACACTGAAATCCGCCATCCGAGGCGCCCGGCCGGCTTGTCCTCGGTCAAAATAAAGCGGGACGGTCGGCGTTTTCCCCCCCGACCCCCACCCGGGAGCTGGGAACCTCCGGGGGGGGGCCGCCGCGTTTCAGCAGAAGAGCAGGAGGGAGCGCTCGCAGCGCGGCCACAGAGGGAACGCCTGGCGGCGCAGCTGCTCCCAGGCCTGCTGGTACGGGCGGGACGCCCGCTTGAAGTCCCAGTACGTCCTCAGCTCGGCTCCCCTGGACACACACACACACACACGTGTTGCTTTAAGCAGCAGACGAGACCGGAGTTTTCTCCACAAAGACAAACCGATCCGACTCTCCGGCGCCGTCGTTCAAGGAGCCCTATTGTTTGTTACCGGAGGGAGTCGGGAAGCGCTTCGGGGTCAGTGGCCGCCACCAGAGACAGGAAGGAATGGAAGAGCTCCACTTTGCACAGGCGGGACCTGCGCGCAGAGTTTTGAGGGTTAGCGAGCAGTGACGGGGGGGGGGGGGGGGCGCCCCCGGCGACTGCCGGTTTCCGGTGCGTCGGGGGTTTCACCTGGCTCCGGCCGTGCCCAGGGACCTCTTGGTGACGCCGTGCTTGTAGCCGTTGGCCGTGACGTCGAGCGGCCCCTCGCTCACGTTACACCAGCTGATGGCTGAAACACAAGGAGGAGGTTATCAGAGGGTCCATCCGGGCCACCGCCAGCCGGACTAAGACGACGTGGTTCGTGGTGGATGGACACACTGTCCGTGGGTAAACGGGTATTACTCACCCGCCCCGCAGGGTGAGACGCGCCCCTGTCCCGCCTGGTGCCGGCGCTCGGCCTGCGCCTGGCTGAAGGGGAACTCCAGGCCGGACCGGAGCAGCTCCGGTGGAGTCACGGCGAAACCAGCAGGGAGGTCGGAGACGTGGGCGCACCTGGGGGGGGGGGGGTCGACACAGCTTGCTGAGGGCGTGAGCCGATAACGGTGGACATCCAAGCGCGTCAAAATCGGCCTATTTTGATATAAATGGATAAAGCCTGAAATGCAAGCGGTGCAGCTTCAGCACCGATCGGCGATCTCCGAGCGTGCATTCTCCCTCGTCACCACCGGGGGGGGGGCGGCGCCTCCTCTGGGCGCGCGTGGCGAGTCCATGGGAACGTGACTACTTCTACTCTCGGCCCTTACCGTGTGACCAGAGCTCTCTGCATGACCTCTTGGCTGTAGGGACACGCCCCCACCACCACGCTGCCGAAGTAGAGCGCCTCCTGCAGGTAGTGGGACAGCAGCGCGCCCTGGAAGCCCAGCACCCCCCAGCGGGCCAGCTTATCGCTGCAGGAGAGCGAGCGGGTCGGCGCTCCTCGCCCGGGCTTCACCCGCAGCGCCCCCGTGCTGTGGTAGCCGGCGCCGGGGCTCAGGGGGTCGGCCGGGCCGCCCGGCACGCACTTGGCCCCCGTCCTGTGAATGTCTGGGACCCGCGGCGGCGGCGGCGCCTCGTCGGCGGGACTCTGCAGGACGGATCGCCCCGTGTCTCCCCCGTCCTCCTCCTCCTCCTCCTCCTCCTCCTCCTCCTCCTCCTCCTCCTCCTCCTCCTCCTCCTCCTCCTCCTCCTCCTCCTCCTCCTCCTCCGGACGGGGTCGCTTCGCGCGGTCTGCTTCGTTCGGTTCCTCAGCGGCCCTTTTCAGGTCGGTTCCTCTGTGGCTCTCCGTGGACGCGGCGGGCGGGCGGGGCCGAGACCGGCTGTCGATCACGGGGACGATGGCGGCGTCGCCACCTGGGAACGCGCAACGACATTCGGACAACTTTTATCTCCATTTATCCGAGCGGGAATGGCCTGTGGCGAGCTGCCGGCGTCCGGACTCACAGGGAGTGTGACTGGTGAAGAAGAGGAAGGAAACGCCGGGCCGGAGCCTCCACTTCCCCCGTTGATCTGCCGGAGCGAACACAGAGTTCTCCTCGCCGCGCACGGCCCGCTTCAGCTCCTGGAGCAGGTACCTAACACACACACACACACAAACACACACACACACAACGTGGTAGCACGTCAGTGTTCGACATGCGGCGGCAAAAGAACCAACTAGGTCTGTGTGAGGTCTCACACCTGATGCATCCCCTCCTAGCGAGGACCTCCGCGTGGCTGTCGTTGAGCACGTCCCCTGAGCGGATGAGAGGACACGTTGAAATGACACGAAAAGCCTCCAAATAAAAACCACAAAGCAACACAATGACAACAAAGAGCCAAAGGACAAAAGGTAACAAGAGGTCAAACTGCTGCAGAAAGACCCAAAGGAAACAAAAAAGGAAAAAAGGCCCCGTTGAACTTATTATTCCGCAGGAAACACGAATGCACCACTTCTGTGGGAGCTTTAAAACCTATTTGTCCTTTTTGGGTGGACTGAGGAGACAGGAACGGGACACACACACACACACCTCTGGGACTCATCGCCGTCTGCCCGACACACTTGGTCCCGGTTCCCAGGGACACGACCTCCTTCTTAACTAAAAAAGAGACAAGAAGGATTTGATTAGAACATAACTCATCACAGCGACACGTGTCTTCCTCTTCACGCTCTACTGTCTGTGTCTTCATTTTGTCCTCCTGCTACTGGAGGACGTGGCCTCCGCTGCCCCCTGCAGGCCGCTGGTGGAGCTGCGGCTGCTTCTCGTTTAGACCGCGGTGGGCTGACGTCGTACCCGCCGCTTAGACAAAAGCTAAAAGTTAACGGTGTTTGCGCGCGTGAACTACGACCTGCGTTCGCACAGCGGGTGACCTGCAGCACGGCGGCCAGCAGCGTCCACTCCCTGCCGGGCTCCGGCTTCCCTGTGCGGGGCAGCTGCTTCCAGCGCTGCAGGCACAACGCGGCCACTTCATCCGCGAGCGCCATGCGGGGGCCGCAACGCGCCGCGCCGCACCGCACCGCAACGCGCCACGCCGCGCCGCAACGCGCGCCGCACCGCAACGCACCGCACCGCACCGCGATGTCACACACCAACCAGAGGCGAACAATATCTCCAGCTCCACCAACTCGACCGATCTTCCTTGGAGGAATCTCGAGGAAACCAGAGGATTACTTCCGGGCCGAGGCGAGGAGATCTCCACCTTCACAATAAAAGTCCTTCGCCGTTACATTGATATGAATGTATGTATTAGCCGCTGGATAAAACTGCTTGAGCATAGTAGTGTCCTCGTAGTTGTAGCAGTATATGCAGCAGAAACAGTGTTAATAGATATTATGTTAGTTTAAGTGATGGGCGTAGAATACAATGCGATTCCAAGCTTTTCAAAATAACAGTATCAGCCAAATATAAAAAGTACAAACAAATGCTTAATATTTTTCTTTTTAATATTTAATTTTTTTTTTACCTTTATTCCCTTGTTTTATACTAACCCATAGCCTTAGCCTTATTCTACTAACCCATTGCATTAGCATTTCATTCCACTTTATTTTATTACTTGTGCACAAATTCCTTGTATGTTTGACATATTTTGGCTAATAAATGTTTCCTGATTCCTGATCCTGAAACACTGACTATGAATATTTAGAATGATGAAATATACCTCGCTAATGTATAAAAACACATACAGAATAGAGGAAAGAAATACTATTAAAATGGCATTAAAAATAGTAATACCACAGTATGCTCAGTACTGTATATATAATTTATATATATATATATATATTATATATATTTTTTAACTAATTAAGCAGATATTTAAGTGATTCTATATTTTTATTATTTTGTGGCAATGATGCTGAAGTACATTTGTAAGAGCTATTGCAAAATAAATTTGATCAAATCACATTCAGTTCTAGTCTATAACTATAAATCCCTAATAGCTGATTACTTTGACGAATGCATGTTTAGAGAAAGGATGAAGGTTGTTAAACCACGTTTGGCTCTTCCAACTCACAGGTTATATAGACAGCAATGCAGAGTCGACGCTAAAGGTCGAACTTTAAAATGCCGCGTGCGCGCTGTGCTCACGTCGCGCCAACGCTGCCCTCGTTACAATGTTAAGGCCTTTACTCTTATTTAGAACATGTAGTAATACGGTATCACGTCACAGTCGCTCCAAAAAGAAGAAAAACAAAACCAGAGCAGATTGAAATCTCATTTATTTTAGTTATGTACAGAGGAAAAATGCTGAATTTCACAACTAACAAAAAAAAAATTAAAGTAAAAATCACATTTCATCTCACTTTCTCATGTCCCCTCGCGTACAGACACGCACATGCTCTCCCTCCCGTCGTCTCGGTGTTAAAATGTCATTCTGGTAGATGTGTTATACTGGAGTTAAAACTATCCGGTTGTCTGGTTTTCGGTGGGTTTCCAAGCGGTGAGTTGGGGTGTGTGTGTGTTGGGTACGGGGGGGGGGGGGGGGGGGGACAGACACACACTAGGCAAATATTACTCTCTGTCTGACTTCCTGTTTAACCTACATGGGCACACACACATCTTTATGCATATACAACCTGGCATCAATTTGAGCGCACACACACACGCACTATTGCATTCCATGACATCGCCCCCCCCCCCCGTCCAGGTGAGCGGCCGTAGACGACGGCTGATCTTTCAGCTCTGCGATTGCCAAATGAAAACACCAATAAGAAAAGAACTGTCCCGTCCATCGAGCGTCCCCCCCCGCGTCACTCCTGTCCGAATCCCTCCGTCTCCTCGATGGCGAACAGCAGCTTCTCCCGCAGCTGCTCCAGGCTCCGGTAGGGCGGCAGGTCCAGTCGGTTGAAGCTGCGCGGACGACACCACTGCTTTATTTCACTTATTGACGCTGGCAGAGGGGTCACTGGGGTCACTGGGGTCACTGGGGTCACTGGGTCTCTCTCTCTCCGGGAGGAGGACCCTCGGGCAGAAGGTGCATGACGGGAGACCTACCGTACCGCACGTTCCCGCTTTGTTTCACATGCCGTTTCCTCACTGAGATCAGAACGCAAAGCCACATGCGCGAGAAGAGGTTGGCAGCTTACCATGTGTGGCTTCTCGGAAGCCAAGTCTCCTTCCCCACCTTGTCTATGCAGAACTTTTGGGGGCCGTTACTTCCTGCACAGGAAGAAGAATCAAAGTCACCAAACCGTGATCGAAATAAGACCGCAGGGTTTTTGAAGCCTTTTAAATACTGCTGATAAGATTTCAACAAGTTACACTCACCATGCAATGTGGATTGAACCTTTATACTGATCTTTCAAAATAAAAGCTTTCCGTGCCAATAAGGGCAAGAAAATATAGAATCTCCCGGAGCTTAACGTCTGGATAATGATACTAATAATAATAATAATAATAAGTCATTTATGTTCATGTTACGCTTAAATAAATAATCAGATGGAAAAATAAAGCCTAAAGAAACACAACAACGTACCTATGAGCTCAGCGAAGCCTCCGACAGGCAGCCGGCACGTCCCCGTCACAAACTGGAGCAGGCGGATCCTCTTCTCGTTGTCCATCTCCTTCACCACCTGCAGGTACACGACTGCGTCACTCCCTGGACAGAGTGTGTGTGTGTGTGTGTGTGTGCGTGTGTGCGTCCGTACCTGCCAGAACCAGTGGATCTGCTTGCTGTTCTTGGTGTAATGTCTGTAGATGGTGTTCTTCTGCCAGTCAGCCATATCGATCTCCTGCATCCCGCACAGCATCAGCTGGAAGAGACGGACGGACGTTCCTTCAGTACGGGACGGTGTGGACGGCCCGTCGTCCGTCTCCGCGCTGGGACGCGGTTCACTAAACCAACGCAGCTGACGGTGCGGCGCGTTGTCCTCACCTCCAGCTCCTTCTCGTCAAAGTAGCGGAGCCACTCCAGAGGAACCACTTCGTTGAAGCCGTCCAGGAAGGCCTTGGTCTGCTCCTCCACGCCGCGGGTGAACCTCCAGTCCGTCAGCAGGCTGGGGGAGGAAGAGCGGGCCATCTTAAAGGCTGGGCGGCCCCCCGACCCCCCCGTGACCTCTGCTCCTCCAGAGGCTGCGTGAACTCACCCGATGTACTCCTCCTTGTTCTCCTCCGTGACCAGCTCGTTCTCGCCGTCGTCCTTCAGCTGGTGGGTGGAGACCTTCCCCAGGATCTCCATGTCCTGTGCGAAGTACAGCTCCACGCCGCACTCCTCCAGGTTGTTGTCTCTGAACACGCACACACACACACACGTTCACGTCGGCCGACACATCTTCATTTAGTCACAAGAACGAAAGCCGGAAAGACAAAATTTGTGGCCTTTCAAGCAGAAAAACAAGCCCCCCCGGGGGGTCCCGGCGATACTTACTTGACCCACGTGATGGAGTTGTAGAACTCCGGGTCGATGGACTCCAGGTCTTTGAGCGTGGGCTTCTTGTCCAGCATCCGCTTGTAGAAGGGCAGCGTGAAGCCGGTGTCGATGAACTTGCCGTGGTACAGAGCCTGGAGGGGGGGGGGGGGGGGGGGGGGGGGGGGATCAGACGCCATGTAGTCATTCGCAAACACACACACGCCGCTGGACGGTTGGCGACGTGTGGTTTCCGATCTAATTGCACGATGAACATGACGTCATTCACCCCGCAGCGTCTCATGAGCGATAATCCGCTTGCAATGCAAGTGGCTGCTGCTGCTGCTGCTGCTGCTGCTGCTGCGTGTGTGTGTGTGCGCGTGCATCAGATCGAGGGCGCACTCCTGCGCGTCCGCCCCACGGGTGACCTCCGGGTGGCCAGTTACGGCGGCGTGGTGCACAACGTGGATGCCTCGGTGTTTTATGCTGCCGTTCAGACCTGAGTGTGTTCACTGGTTTTCTTATTGTACTGTTTACATTTGAATCCTCGGTTTGTACATTGAGTAGTACTGTATTAATGCAGTAGTGGAGCCCGGGCGGAGCTCACCATGGCGATGAAGCGGCCGATGAAGCGGAAGTACGTGAGGTGGTCGGGGTTGATGGAGGAGGCCGGGTTGATCTGCAGGCAGTAGTTGTTCTTGCCGGCGTACTCAAACAAGCAGTACATGGGGTTCAGCACCTCGTGGGACAGCAGGAAGAACCATTCCCTGCAGGGCGGGAAACACAGCAGGAGGCGTGAGAGGCTGCACGGGCACCACACTCACACAGACTCACACACACACACTCACACAGACTCACACACACACACACACACAGACTCACACACACAGATGTGCATTGTCATCAAGAGCAGTTCAGAGGAGACGCATCATAAAACACACACGTGGAGGTTTGTGAACAGCGGCAGGGAATATGGAGGAGAGGACACATCTGGCAACAGCAGTCGTGGTACATTTAAGGACAGGACGTGGAAATGGAAACATGAATAAATAAATGACAATAAGACGGATTCTCCAGAGGAGTGACTCTGATTTATAGATACGGTCTTTAGGTTTAAGGCACGTCTAACTTTAACCGGCGCTTTGTTTGCACCGAATGCCCGGGACAATTCATTTAGATGTAGAGGTTGATTAAAATATGTTAGATTTCAATCAATCAAACCCTGAAATAAAATAAAATTCCAAATTAAACAAAATCAGGAAAGAAATCCAATTCTAAATAAATGCTTGAAAAAAAAAAAAAAAATACATTTGAGATGTCAAAAAAACACAAAGATCACCTGTGTATTATCGTATGAATACGTACACACAATCTATCAATGACATGTAGACAAAACACACAAACACAGCAGAATCCAATGGAGACAAAGACACTGTGGAAGGATGCATGTTAAGACAGAATGAGCACCACCACCACCACCACCTGCTGCACCAGCACACCCAGCGCTCCCAGGGGGCCCCCGCACTCCCCCGCGGGCATTATGGGGGGAGGAGGATGTGGGGGGTGGGGGGTATGGGGGGAGATGGACTGACTGACGGACGGACGGACGCAGACACCTCACGACATCCCGTCCGTGGTTCTACCCTGTGGTAGAACAGCATGATGTCACCTACCATAGGGTAAAACCACTGACGCGACACCGGAGACAAGACACGGGACGTGAGAAATGAGACCCAAGCAGACGGGGGAGACTAACGGGGTGAGGACGCCGCCGACACACAAAAAACCAGAGAGGAGGAGGAGGAGGAGGAGGAGGACCAGCACAGCAGCATGTTGAAGTTATGCAACAATAATAAAGGGAACCCGCATGCTTAATGATGGAGGAGGAGGAGGAGGAGGAAGAGGGGGCCTCACCTGGCGATGCCGCCGTAGTCCAGCCCCTCCTCTCCTCTCATTATGATGTAGAGCCTGCGGCGAAGGTCGTACGGCTTCACGTTCATGATCTGAGCGCGGGGACGGGGCGATCCAGCCATCGGCACCGGCAAACAGAACGGAATCCACAAACAATGAGCGCCGTGGCGTTGGACCTCGGCGGCGTTATCTCAGTATCACGTTCTGCTGCTTCTGTCTGCTCGGTTCACACACTCATGTACATTGTATTCCTTTGAGTGGGCGACAAACATTTGGGATATTTCTGGCCGTTTTCACTCGACATATTTACAGGCGTCATTGAAATACAAAAAACAAAATGTTTTTTGGGTTGAAAAGCGTTGAACGCCGTGTCGTGTGTCCGGGGGTTAAAGGCCTCTGACCTGCTGGAACGAGTCCTCAAACAGCGTCTGCCTGGACACGGAGATCTTGACGTGGCTGGGCAGAGCGTTGGACTGGACGGCGGATCCCAAAAAGAAAAAAGGGACAAAGATGCATCAGCGGGTCAAGAGTGAAACGCCCTTTTTTTCGGACGTGGACAGCGGCTCGCCGTTATCTGCGGTACTCACGTGGCACAGGAACCTGAACTGGTGGTACTTCCACCTGAAGCTGCGGTCGTAGGCGCCCGGGGAACCGCCTTGCCGTGACCTGCACACGCACAGGAACTCGGGTCATTTTTTTGGGAGGGGTTAAATGCACGAAGAAGAATAAATGACGATAAAAACAACTGGTCATTGGTCACATGACCAACAGAAACACGTTGGTCTGCAAAAAATAAATAAAATGTATTTATTTATTAATTTGAGTCATGTTTTAATACACAGTTTGTTATGATTATTATTGCCTAGAGCTTTAAAAACTGACATTATTAGTAAATGATTGCCGGCGGCTCTTATGAACGTCAGGAAAAGCAAACAAGTCAAAGCTCAAAAAAGGCATTTTTCATCTAAACAGCCTCCTTCTACGCGCCTCGATCGGGGGTTTTACAGATTACAGTGTTTTACAGTTATTGCGAGGCAAAGATATCAAAATGACCCTCGACGTTCAAGGGCCCCCCAGACCTGGAATATCAAATTCACACGGCGCACAGAGGCCAGCCCGGGCCTGCAGCTGTGTTAGCATAAGCCCCGCCGACCGTAAACGCCGTGTCAGCACCAGAGAGGCTGAGGCCCGGACAGCGAGAGACGGAGGCTGGGTTCGGGGAATGGAGACCATGCTGCACGAGGACGGTGAACCAGCGCACTAAAAACCACGTTCAAACATCAGCATGGAAAGTTGCTTGCAGATGCACACACACAACTGAAAAGACACAAGCGTGCGCACACACACACACACATGCACACACCAATGCAGTCCGCAGTGGATCCGCTGTCGCACATCTGCACATTCTCCTCACTTCTGTGGTGGAGAGTGTTTCAAGCCAAACATCCACAGGCTGAGGGGAAGAGGTGTGTGTGTGTCTGTGTGTGTGTCTGTGTGTGTGTGTGTCTGTGAGGCTTAAGATGATTCTGTCTGTTCCAAAGGAGAAGAAACGAACAGAAAGGTAACATGGAAAAAAAAAAAAACGTGGGCTCGATAAAAGATGCAGAGAAAAGTGGGAAGCAGGATGTTGTACATGAATGTGAGGGTGTTTGAAATGACTTCTTCATGACTTGGAGGAGGAAAGAGGATGATTTCAAGTGGACGTTGCCACACTAGAAGCAGGTTTTTCGGGCGGACGGGCCGAGAGGATATTTACCCGGACTCAAACCCGGGTCGGGGGTCTTTAAAGGTGGTGGTGCGCGAGTTGTGGTCCACAAAATATCGCACTCCCTCAGCGGTGTACTTCATCTCCCAGCCCGGGGGCAGGGGGTGCTCCTTGATCATCCTGCAACAGGGAGAGGGGGGAGGGGGGGGGGCAGTGAGCACGGTCCCAAGCCCAAAAAGAAGGGGGGGGGGGGGGGGAGGGTGAAACTGACACACCTCCCCCGTCCACCCTGAGGATCTGAGGCCCCGACAGAACCGCCGCCGCGTCGACCCAAAGTCCAAAGGCCCGTATTTTCCCTCCTTGCTGCAGACGGGACTACGAGGGGGGGGGCAAAACACGAGCGCGAGGCCGGGGGGTCGTGACCCCGCGCTGTCTCATGTGGGAGCTGTTTTCTCGGACAAAGAGGTCCGCGGGGGGGGAGGAGGGAGAATACGGGGGGGTTTGGGTTTTGGTTTGAAGTGGCCCTTCAACGCGGGCTGCAGTAACTCGTCCCACCCACAGGCCGCAGTTTGTGCCCCCCCCCCCCCCCCTCCCCCCCGTGTGTGTCAAAAACGGCGAGCTTCAAAACGTGCTCCTATTATCTCCTCATCTGGACAATTTGATTGTTTTTTTGTTTGTTGAACACTTTTTTTAACGGACACGCAAAACAAAATTAAACCCAAAGTCAAATCACTTTTTTCACCCCAGACGTCGCATACGTGGAAGTGATCACAGTTTGAATAAGAGAGCGGGAGGTGAGGGGACAGGAAGCGCTTTAAATGATAAAGGGATGCCAGAAACAAAATGATCAGATGGAAGGCAGATAGAGCAGCAGCCCCCCCCCCCCCCCCCGTCCCGTGAGCTCACAAATCCTGAAGCAGGCCGGTGTGTTCTTTTGAAGCCCTGATCGGCGAGGAGCTACTTCCTGTGTGTTAAATCTGTCTTCAGTAGCCGCACACACGCAAAGCAACACGCCACCTAACAAGCAGGCAGGCAAACACACACACACACACACACACACACACTCTCTCTCTCACCCTTGGGTCCGGGGGTCGTCCCACTGCGTCGTCCGCGTGTTGTGGTTGACGAAGTAGATTCTGCCGTTGTCCTGCCGCTTCTCTGTGGAAAGAAACAACAACGTGCGTGGCGTTTTTTATTAAATGTGACGCCGTGGCGGGTTTACCTGCCCCCCCCCACCCCCCCCGAAAAAATAACCCCCCGCCGACCCGCCAAGAGTCACCGCACGGCTACACGGGGTCCCACGGGACGATATTCACGCAAGTCGCGTAGGGTTCTAAAGACCTCCGCAGCGCTTCTCTCGCTCGCTCTTTTAAAAAAAAAAAAAAAAATCTCACCGGCACGATAGAAAGCCAGCGAGCCGGTGAGATATTTCACAAATACCTCGCCGGGGTAAAAGCCGTGTGTGTGTGTGTGAGTTGTTGGGAATATTAACATGGGGGCCGAGGTTTAAGAAAAAAAAGTAAATGGCTCAGATTGAATAAACTTAAACACGGAATAACGATTTATTCATGTGTGACGCACACACACACACACACACACACACACAGGCGCCCCATCCTCCTCCTTCCGTTGCCCCCAACAGCTTTTTCTCATTAAGGCCCCAGAAACGGCAGTGCTCACATTGCCCCCCCCCCAATAATATCCAGCCTGACCTCCACCGTCCCGCCTCTCGTCTCGTCTAATCTCGCGTTTTCAAAATGTTAAAAGAGAAGCAGTCCGGGGGACGCGACCGCAGAAGGAAAACAGAAGGGGGGGGGGGGGGGGGGCGAGCCAGAGGAGCACCTCCGAGCCAGCGGGGTAATTGAGGCACCGCAACATGCTGAAAAGGCATCGCGGGCTGGTGGGGTGGGGGTGGGGGGGGCAACAGGGAAAGAGCTCCATCTAACAGCGAAATCCACGGAACCGGCACCAAACGGGCTTCGGTGAGAATCAGGTTTCAGCCGACGGTGAGACGGCGCCTCGGGTGTCCCGTGTGGGGGGGGGGGGGGGGGGCAGCGTCGGGTAGACTCACCCCATCCAGTGGGCAGCGCGCCCAGAGGGTCGTTCTCCACCGGCGCTCCGGAAGGCTGAGGGAGAAACAGAGACAACAGCTCCGGTTAGGAACGCCTTTTCCCCCGCCGCCGCCGCCGCCGCCGCCTCCTCCCTCCCTCCAGGTGTTTGGTCCTCCCAACGTGCCGGATGACTCCACATCCATCGCTAAGCGTGACTCGGCGAGCTCGTCCCACACTCGCTACAACCGAGTCGCCGATTGACCAAGGACGACAGCGGGGCGTGCTGCGAGTGCGTGTTGATGGCGTTGAGGGTGGGGGGTGTGTGGGTGGTGGTGGATGCTCTCTGCTGCAGCGGCGAGGGGCATCTGAGCGAGCTGCCCGCCGGGCGGCTCGTATGCCTCCCCCCCCAAAAAAAAAAAAAAAAAAAAAAACGACACGCTCGGTAGGAGGATGAAACAACAACGCTGTTCCAATGAGCTCACTGGCTGCACGCAAGCCCCGCCCACCCCCTCACCCCCCGCCCCCCCCCCCCCGGCCTGAACTCCTCCTCCTCGTCTCTGGCTCTCTTCTAGCGCCTCTGTGAAAGTGGGCAGGGAGGTGCGAAGTCTGAGGGAACTGAGGGGAACATTGATGCCCGTTCCAGACTGGACACCTCCACCCACCCACCCACCCCGCCTCCACCCACCACCCCCCCCCACCGCCACCGCCCCAACCCAACCCAACCCAGGCCTGACAAAAGGCACCTTTATTCACCCTGGACCTGGAAACCACTGTGGGGTTTATTCAGCCTGGACTCATAGACACACACACACACACTCTGAAGAAAATGTGTGTGTGTGTGTGAGAGACACACACACACACACACACACACACGCATTTTCCACACCAGCACACATGCTGGTGTGGAAAATGCGTGTGTGGAAAACAGGGAGTCGATGTGTACGTCCTCCTGCCGGAATACACACAAACCTGCCTGAATATATCAGCCCGAGTGGAAAAAGTGGCTGAAAAGGCGCTTGTTTGGGGGGGGAATCGGAGGCCGCCAAAAAAAGGGGGGGGGGGGGGGGGGGGGGGGGGGGCAGTCTCACGCCGGAGACGTTTGCGCTGCTCAGCGGCGCCCGCGGCCACGCGCTCGCCAACAGAAAATTACCTTAAACTAGCAACAAAAAAAAAAAGATAAAGAGGTCACGTCGCGTTTTATCACCACCACAACCCTCCACGCCCCTCCTGCCGGCCATAATCATGTAGCATAGCCGGCATGCTACGCATTAGCATGAGCTAATAGGGAGTTAGCTAGCTAGCCAGCTGCAGCGCTGCAGGAATGAGCTGTAAGACAAGGACGTGAGTCAGCGGTTTTCCCTTCCTGTTCCCTTAACGTTGGTTTTTCTTAAAGTAAAAATCTGAGGTTATATAAAAAAAGCTAGCTAAAAAATAGCATTTGCTAACAAATGGCTAAATGGCACAACAACACTGGTCCTCCTTTAGCTTAGCTTGAGTGACGTGATGCAGAGCGACTCCAGGTGTTTGATAGGAAAGGTTATTTTAGGGATCTTTTGGAGCCAAAAAGGTCTCGTCGAAACCACCACTTTCCAGATGAACTGCCGATAATTTCGCGCGACAAAAACGTCGATTATTTCCCCGTAAAAGTACGGCATTGAGCAACAAACGCTGACGTCATTTCATGCAGTCTATATTCCCAAAAGACGAATGTGACCGTGCCCGTTTAAAATGGCCTTGTCATGGAAACTGTGAGAGGGTCCGGGATGGAAAGGACAGGAGGGGGGGGCGGCGCTGGAAGAGCGAGGGCGGGCACATAACAGGGTTAAAGGGTGTGTGTGTGTGTGTGTGTGTCGCTCCCATCGACAGCCAATCTATGCCCCACCCGTATGGGCCTTTCTGTGCCTAAAAAAGGGTAAAAGGAGAATATAATGATATAACGACGTGATGACTTCATCCTGGCTCGGATCATTCAGCTCCTCAGCAACTTCCAGACGGAGCGAGGCTGGAGGGGAGGGAAAGTGAGGCCTGGAACACGAGGGAGGGAGGCAGGGAGGGAGAGTGGGAAAAAGCAGCCCGTTGGCAGCAGCGTGTGAAATAATGACTGGGTGTTATACAGAACCGGTTAAAAGCGCGGACACGTTGCCTCGTTCACTTCGATGGGGAAGCGTGCGCGAAACGTTTGACCGGTGCTGTAGGAGCTGGAGAAATAAAAAAAAATAACACCGCCAGTGGCCTCTAAACGTGCTGGGAGGACTCTGGCTGTCAATCAGGCGAAACGCAAAACAAGCATTGCACTTCTTCTGTGAGATGTAAGAGAGCGGAGGCCCCGGGGCCTCCAGGTCAAGGTCAGTGGGTTCATCATCCTGGGTTCTCCTCTGACCGACGCGTTGCCCTGGTCGCGCTCACATGCAGGACGTCGCGGTTCGATACAGAAGTGGGTTTCATTTGAGCATCGACCACTAAATTACCAGCGGATGGACGGCTTTAAATGTATTATTTTGGCTTCTTAATCAAGTCAAAACATTCGTAGAGAAGCAGCACTCGGTTCCTCTGCAATAAACTCCCAGAAATCAGAAATAACTCAAAATGTTCCAGTTTGAAACGTTTATTTTATTAAATATTGTTCACACTTCACTATAACTACTATTCCCAATTGTTCTGGTTTTATTTTCTATTGTCTGGTATTTTTAATGACTGCATGTTCTTTTATTCCTTTGAGCTGCCTTGTTGCTCAATGAGATATTTAAATAAAAATCGGTGCACATTTTTTTTGTCGCATTTATCAAATTGTTACCTTTTTTCCTTTCCTTTTAACACCATTGGTTCCAGTTTAAACTGCTGTCCATTGTCCCTTCATGGGACAAACTGCTGGCAAAAAAAAAACAGCCTTCGCTCCTGCGGGGGCTCCTACGGGGGCTCCTGCGGGGGCTCCTGCGGGGGCTCCTGCGGGGGCTCCTGCGGGGGCTCCTGCGGGGGCTCCTCCGGCGGGTTCGCGTGTGCAAACATTGGTCATGTATGAGTTTTCTGTTCCAGCGGCGAGAGTGATAAAACACAGGGCTGATTCAGGTGCTGCTGTTAGGGGTCCTTGTTCAGGACAGAGCTGACAGAAAGTCAGATGGGGGGGAGGGGCAGAGAGGGAGGGGCAAAGAGGAGGGGGGGGGGCAGAAGACTGATGTGAAAAGTAAAAAAGCGATGTTATCATAATGAGTTGGGCGGATAAAGATGTCTCTGTGCGGAGCAGAAAGGGGAGATTTTGAGAGGGGAGTGTGTGTGTGTGTGCGGGGGGGGGTGAAAGAAAAAAAGACGAGAGTCAAGGGGGGAGAGTCGAGGGGGGGAGAGAGCAGGGGGGAGAGTGCGGAAGCAGCAGTTAATGACTCCAAGGCTCTCTGGGGCTCCTAACGAGCACCAATTACTCTGCACACTCACACACAAAAACAAACACCCACAGCACGCGCACACACAACACCACCACTGTGGAGCAGTTGTGACAGTGTGCATCACGGGTAGTTGTGTACGACCGCAACCCTGAAAACGTGCACACTTTGTGCGTGTTCACAATCAAGAGCGCCGCACTAAATCAGCTTTGCTTCATTTCGGTCAATCCATCAATCCAGAAGATCTTAACTTTGCTGGCGGGCGCAACAAGCGACTCGGCATGACTCTCGGAACCACAAAATAGTCCGTTGATATATATGTGTGTGTGTGTGTGTGTGTGTGTGTGTGTGTCCGTTCAAGAGGACAATCGGGCCCCTTGACCCTCGTTGGTTGCCATGTGTTACAAAGAAGAAATGTAGCACCTGACCTCCACATTACAGCCCTGCACACACACACAGTAAAGAATCCCCATGTCCTGATTTATGATGAAAAGATGAGGGCGGTGACACGAGTATTTATAGCGCGCGTGGCCGCGTTGAGTCTTTTGCGTGCGCTCCCTCGTTCACACGCGCTGGTGCCGCAAATAGCCCGCCGCTATCGGCGGCGTGGGCATTCCAAGACGGAGAGCGCTGTTCCACCAACACGGAGGCCTGACCTGCCTGTCGGCTTTTCTCACGCGTACTGGAAGGAGCTGGCGTGGCGTCTGCTCGGCGACCTCTCCCTGAGCAGACGCCGCGGTGCGGCGAGTCCCCCACGAAACGGTTGCAGGCGCGCATGCAGGGCTCGGGGGGTTCTGAACCGCAAGCAACCGCGCTGGTCACATTCAAAAGATGTCTCAGTGTAAAAAGCCCGGTGGCTCGCTGCATCTTGATACCAACGCGGGTCAATATTTCCTAACCCCGATGTGGACATTTAGTTTGGCGGCCCGGTACATCAACATCAACACAGCACCCTCCCTGCGGAGCGCAACACCCATTTCGGTTACAGCAATAACGTGGGTTTGGGGGGTTTCATCTTTCACTAAAAGAAGTTCTGTTGCTGCCCTTGCTTCTATGTATATTATAGAACGGGCCATGGAGAGAGCCTTGTTGCTTTAGTTCCCATGAGCCTTTGGCGTCGGACCTCGGATGCTTTGCTGTCAGGGACGCGGCCTACTGGCAAAACACCCTGAACGACCCGTGCGGCCGACATCTTCTGACTGTGCGGCGCACCGGGTCACTAGAGCTTTAGTCCTGAGGACTAACACTACATGAAGTACCTGGTAGAGGAAGGTCCTGAGGACTAACACACTACATGAAGTACCTGGTAGAGGAAGGTCCTGAGGACTAACACTACATGAAGTACCTGGTAGAGGAAGGTCCTGAGGACTGACACTACATGAAGTACCTGGTAGAGGAAGGTCCTGAGGACTAACACACTACATGAAGTACCTGGTAGAAGAAGGTCCTGAGGACTAACACTACATGAAGTACCTGGTAGAGGAAGGTCCTGAGGACTAACACACTACATGAAGTACCTGGTAGAGGAAGGTCCTGAGGACTGACACTACATGAAGTACCTGGTAGAGGAAGGTCCTGAGGACTGACACTACATGAAGTACCTGGTAGAGGAAGGTCCTGAGGACTAACACACTACATGAAGTACCTGGTAGAGGAAGGTCCTGAGGACTAACACACTACATGAAGTACCTGGTAGAGGAAGGTCCTGAGGACTGACACTACATGAAGTACCTGGTAGAGGAAGGTCCTGAGGACTAACACACTACATGAAGTACCTGGTAGAGGAAGGTCCTGAGGACTAACACACTACATGAAGTACCTGGTAGAGGAAGGTCCTGAGGAGTAACACTACATGAAGTACCTGGTAGAGGAAGGTCCTGAGGACTAACACTACATGAAGTACCTGGTAGAGGAAGGTCCTGAGGACTAACACACTACATGAAGTACCTGGTAGAGGAAGGTCCTGAGGAGTAACACTACATGAAGTACCTGGTAGAGGAAGGTCCTGAGGACTAACACACTACATGAAGTACCTGGTAGAGGAAGGTCCTGAGGACTAACACACTACATGAAGTACCTGGTAGAGGAAGGTCCTGAGGACTAACACTACATGAAGTACCTGGTAGAGGAAGGTCCTGAGGACTAACACACTACATGAAGTACCTGGTAGAAGAAGGTCCTGAGGACTAACACTACATGAAGTACCTGGTAGAGGAAGGTCCTGAGGACTAACACACTACATGAAGTACCTGGTAGAGGAAGGTTCTGAAGACTAACACTACATGAAGTACCTGGTAGAGGAAGGTCCTGGGGACTAACACACTACATGAAGTACCTGGTAGAGGAAGGTCCTGAGGACTAACACTACATGAAGTACCTGGTAGAGGAAGGTCCTGAGGACTAACACTACATAAAGTACCTGGTAGAGGAAGGTCCTGAGGACTAACACTACATGAAGTACCTGGTAGAGGAAGGTCCTGAGGACTAACACTACATGAAGTACCTGGTAGAGGAAGGTCCTGAGGACTAACACTACATGAAGTACCTGGTAGAGGAAGGTTCTGAGGACTAACACACTACATAAAGTACCTGGTAGAGGAAGGTTCTGAAGACTAACACTACATGAAGTACCTGGTAGAGGAAGGTCCTGAGGACTAACACACTACATGAAGTACCTGGTAGAGGAAGGTCCTGAGGACTAACACACTACATGAAGTACCTGGTAGAGGAAGGTTCTGAGGACTAACACACTACATGAAGTACCTGGTAGAGGAAGGTCCTGAGGACTCACACACTACATGAAGTACCTGGTAGAGGAAGCGCTGGCTGAACTGGTGCATGGCGCCCTGCAGCTGGTTGCGCTGGCTCTGCCACTGCTGGTAGTTGCGCACGGACTCGGCCGTGGGCCTCTGCCATGTGGTGGTTCTGGTGTTGTGGTCCACGTAGTAGAACCTGCCCCGCTGGTCCACCCGCTTCTCCCAGCTATAGAATGGGGTAGAAAGGGTCGTGGCTTACAACATCATCTGCATTTAGCAAGTCAAGAGTGGGCGGTAGTATCAAAAATGTAGGCTGTTCATAGCAACAGCACCAATTTAAAGAGATGGAAATAAAGCACAATGGAAAGAAAACATTGAGAGGAGGGGGAGAGGAGTAAATGAGTGGACGTGAAGGAAACAAGGAGGAGGATAGCGGCTGAGATGCTGAAACCAAACTATTCTTCAGAAAAAATAATAAAATAGATGTGGCTTTTATTTTAAGTTTCTAGAAGAACCTCAGCGGTCATCCCAACGGGAATGGCAGCCCTCGGGTACATCGTTGAGGGGTAACAGTGGGGGGACGGCAGCGTTACTCAAGACGCCCCCTGTTCTGTCTGTCCCCGAGGCGGGACGTCTGGACATGGACGAGAGAAACGCACACAAACGCAAACGGCTTTCGCACACGCAGGCCGGGTTCCCTCCGGCTCGGCTATTCTCACATCTCTGACCTCAGCGCTTCAGGATCTGGGAGAGAAAACAGCACCGCTGTTAGCACACTTCCGTATGCTAACAAGAACACGTCGTGCTGATACAGAGCTTTTTTTAGGTTTTTAAAGGTCTTGTTATTTAATGGCCATTTCCAAAACTAACAAGTACTCATCTAGCTCTTCCGTCATTAGAATTACCTACTTAGTATCTTGCATCTTGTCTCCACACTACCGATTATTTATTCAAAATCTCATCGTGTGGATATTTTGTAAAAGCCAGCCGGCAACCCCGGGTTGCGGGAAGAGCTGCCGATGCCGACGGGCCTTTAACCCGCACTCCCCCTAATGTCCACCAGGGGGGCGACTCCTCTGCTCGCATGGAGGTCTGAGAGAAGGACTCAACTCCTCTTTTGAGTTATGACGAATGGGGTTTGTGTCACCGATAACCTATACGCCTCCTCAACCACAGAGGACATTTTATAGTAGCAGCCACACCCAGATTAGCTGCATGCTGAAATGAGCCCAAACACCACGTCAACGTGTTTGTGCGCTTGCAGCTCGTAGATCGGATCGCAGGTTTTCTTTTAAATACAAAAACATCACATAGACGACACAATCCTTTCACTGTGGAAAACGCAAACTAATCCCAAACAAATGTAACTCCTTGGCAGAGCGTCTCGTTTCTTTAACTTCCTCTCTAGTCTTTTCCAACGGAGTTAATAATCAGAGCAATGCGGACGTCAAGGTGTCATCGCAGTAAAACGGTTGCGTTTCTTCGGGAACCCTCAATGAGACCTCTTTGGGAATGACTGCTCTTCTGGCAGCAGCACAAACTACGGCCAAGGAGCATTGATGACTTGGCTGGTTGCAACGAACAATGTGGTTTATAGTTGAGAAAAAGAGAATATCTAGAGACGTATCCTTGCAATCATCCCCACTCCTGTTGGATTTCTGTCTCCTCACATCTCAGACGTGGTGGTCGAGGGCTCGTCTCTCTGACCGCTGGGCCTCTCGAGTTCCCTTTGTGACATTAGCGGTCGCTGCTTATTTACCGGAGCCAGGAGGAAAATCCCAGAGGCCGCGGACGGCCCCGCCTGAGAGTCTCTACTTAGTTCCGCTATCTTGATTTTGAACTCTTCGTACCAGTCGCGCCATTAACTATGTGGTTTCCCCGCCAACCCCCACCCCCCCCCGGAGCCGGCGTGTACAGTGAGTCGTTATGTATTCGCCCGCTTCTGCCGTTGTTGCTTTTCACAATAAAAGCTCGTCGCAGGCGTGTATTTCTCCCGTTCGCTCGTCGGTTGTCTAGAAAGCCACCAGCGACCCGACGACTCTGCAGCGCTCACTGCGGCTGCCTGCGCGCTTGGCTGAGCCGTTCCGGATCCAATGCAAACACTAGATGGCGCTTCGCAGATTAGTTCCTGCTGTCATTTTGTCGGGCCGTGACGTCCTGCAGCTTCAGAAGCTCTGCTCGGCCCCTCGGATGGCTTTCATTATTTCAGCTTGCCAACCTCGATTGCTTAACTCCCCCCCCCCCCCCCCCCCTCACCCCAGCGCTCTCTAAACAGTTCCCGGTGTGCACATCTGGAGCACTAGCGTAGCAGCATTAGCGTGCTAATTGGTGCACTGAAGGGCCGACATGCTATTGGACGGGGGTACACGTGGCTCTCTAAGAAAGGACTTTTGTTCTCTCGTTCCCGGCACGGAAAAACTTTGGGGCAGGGAGAGGCGAGGGGGCGAGGGGGGGGTGACCTTTCTCTTCCCTTGGGGGGGGGGGGGGGTTTGGCAACGCTGTACAAACACTAAGGATCACAGCGGCTGAACGAGGGACGGTTATGTATGAAGTTACAACCGAAGACACACAATCTCCATCCAGGAAGCGGGAGTCTGCACGTTTGCGCCTCCCGGTGGCCTCGCCTCCCCTTTTCCTTTTTTTTTTTTTTGGTCGGAGGCCTGAAATAAACGTCTGTGTGCCACAGGCGGAGGAGACCTTCTGTTGGAGGCATGTCGGCAAATAACCCTCTGGTGAATTGAGAAGGTTTTTTACGCGTCTTTAGAAAGTCTAAACGAGGACTCAAGCGCTCGTCCTCCTCTTTGTTCGCGGTGGAGACGTGGATGTCACGTGGCCGCGTTGTCGTTCCTTTTACAGGCCCGAAGCCGATTCACGGTTTAAACAAAACACACGAAGGGATGCGGTCAGGATTAAGTCGCTGGGGGGGGGGGTGTAAGAGCCATCGCCGCTTGCCACAGAACATATTTACTGCAGTCTGGTTTCACTTGTGTTTCAGGCAGAAACGCCGTCTTTGTTTGAAGGGAGATTCAATTCAGTTCATATGAACAGAAGCTCGTAGCTTGTTTAGCTTCGTTAGCGTCATCTTCTTACATCCAAACTCCTCCGTCTGAGCATGAACTCAGCAAAATAGTTGCTAGAAATAGTCTTAAACAAACTAAACTGTGTTGTCAGCCCAAAATGAATTAATCCAAAAACAGTGTAAACAGCGGATGTTCTATTAAAGTATTCCAATAACATTTTTAAAAGCCTCGCCCGCTGGTCTTCTCCCAGCCAAAGCTTCTCTTACGGGGACAACCTGCCCCACTCGGGCAGGAAGCACAGCTCCATTGCGACCGCGCCGTGTTCCTCTCGCGAACAAACGCAAGCTTTACACCAAAACAGAAAACACTCTGGGAGCGCCTCGGCACATGGAGTCGGTCAACACAACCGCCTGTGGGAGAGATGATGAGGTCCGGCGCGGAGCCGGTGTTTTTGGTGCACGGACAGAGAAGAGGTGGGAAAAAAAGGCGGCGTGCGTACCCCGGCGGCAGCGGCCTCTCCCAGCAGGTGGTTTTGGTGTTGTGGTCCACGTAGTAGACCCGTCCGTGAGGCAGCACCCTCTGCTCCCAGCTGCACCGACAGGAGGAGACAATGCACACGCATGGCGCCGCTTTTAATTGCTGTGAAGGGTCAGGAAGTCTAACACGGTTTTGACTCAAATCGGAGACTAATTACTGATGTTACTATTTAAAAACACAACGGTTACTGATTTGTTCTGACTTTCGAAAATACAATTATTTAACGAAGCCCAAAGTACAGATGTGTGACGTGATTGAGTGACTAACTGCGCTCTGAATGGAAGCGTTAAGCGGCGCGGTCTCACCCCGCCGGGAGAGACTCTGTGGTCGGCTCTGCGACACTACTGCCGGTCTGCTCGGCGCCGGAGGCGGCGTCGGGGCCGGGGCCCGGCTCCCCTGGCGCGGCCGGACCCACGGCGTCCTGACCCGGGGAGGGGCTGCTGCTGCTGGAGGCGGCGGCGGCGGTGGGCGGTGATTGGCCCGACGGCGAGGGTGGCGGGGCCGCGCCCTTGCGGCCTCCATCCAGCCCGTTAGACGTCAGCTCAACTTTGTCTGAGGTGAAGACAAAGAGGAAGAAGTTACTATCCATCAGGTATCGTCATGGAAACGCCATGATCGGACCCCCCCTCCCATACCTGCGCTGCTCCCAGGGCTGACGTGACTCTTGGAGGAGCGGCGGCGACCGGACGAGCACGACCCGGGGGTCTGCTCCTCGATCAGCTCGCCGTTAGTCAGCTCGCCGCCCTGCGGACCCCCCACTGAGTGCCTGTTGCTCCTTAAGATAGGAGAAAGACAAAAGAGGGCGTGACCGTCGTAGCCGTCATACTCTTTATACTCGTCCAGTTGTTTTTCTCTCATCCTCATTGTTATAAACGCAACAGTGTTGCGTCTGATCAGCCCGTTGACTCCGTGCTACAGAGATGCTACGGGGGGGGGGGGGGGTCTTGTGCTTCGCGCACCGCTCCCCTTCGCCGAATACAACAACATCAACTTCAGCGTTGACCCGGCGACCGCGTGCACCGACCTGCTTTGACCTCCTGGTGCGCCGGGAGCCTCCTCGCTCTGCGTCCGCCTCAGGTTGGGTCTGTCTGGCTGCAGCGACTCTGCAGGGGAAGCACGCGACAGAGAGTCAATCACGGCACGCTCGGTTTGATTTGTGACTTCAGACGCGGACGGGCAAGACATGCTTCGGATGTGCGACAGGAACTTGCATTTTCTGGGGGGGCGACTTAAGAAAATAACTACTTCTCTTTATTTCTTTCCCCTCGGTAAACATTGAGTTTACGGGCTTTGCTTTGGGGCGGGCTTACTTACTTACTCGCAGGTTGCAAAAAACAAGATGGCAACGGTCAAAAGCGCAGTGCACGCACCAACGTGGACGTCTTGCAGTCTCATGCCAGCAATGCTAATGTGGAAGTCCATACCCTTGAGACTTGTAGTTTCCAGCTCTAATCTGTTCTCCCTCTTCTTTCTCCTCCCAGCTCACCTCTGTCCACTTGGTGATAAACACACACTGCATTTAGCTGTATTAGTGAGACTATATCAATTTGCATTTAGCGTTTCTTACCCTGAAACACATTCTAAATGTGCCACAATTTATTTTATTTTTTCGTCTGTACGCGCTGCACTGGCTGAGGCATCGAGCTCCCCCTGCAACAAATTGGGTCCCAGTAAGACGAGCGATGGAGGCTCCATCTACCGTCCCACCAGCGCAGCGCCGCGAACACCACAGTGAACACCCATCCGCCCCGGAGCTGTGCGGGAAACGGGAGCGAGGCCCTTTCCCGAATAATCAAGTCCATGAGAGACCCGGAGCATGTGGTCCGTGTACAGTGGGTGGTTGAATAGAGACCATTCATCCTAGTGTGTGTGAGTGTGTGTGTGTGTGGGAATGTGTGACTATGTGCTCAGTCCGACTGGGGACTGGAAACCACGGAGCTGTAACATGCTTTTCATTAACACTCACTTTCTCCTTTCACACACACACACACATACAAACACAGCACCTTCCCTTTTGTGGGGAAAGTCTCAGTACCCCCCCGAACCCAATGGGCATGCACTTGCGCTTTATGGCACCGGCATCTAAAATAGAACAGAACTGCACTAAAGACAACAGTGTTCGCATTTCAGATCAGCAGCTGCTAAAGAAGCTGCAAAAAAGGAGACGATCACTAACCCAATTGGCTTGGTTTTCTAAGCCCCGCCCACCCCTGCTCGTCTGTCAACGGTGAGCGCGCCTTTACCATTGTGGGTACGGCCACTAGCTAAGTATTATAAGCGGGTGTGACGAGGCGAGCCAAACCTTCAACCTGCATTCTCTCCGCTCACCAGCAGGGGTCACTCCTCTGGTGGCACAGAGAAAAGTCTACGAGAAAACGTCACTTCTTCGGTCTTGATTTATTCCCCCAGGAAACGTTGTAAACATGAATTCATGCTCTCGATCTCTAGTTTTGAGTCTTCTATAATACAGCGTGTTAATTTAATAAATGATGATGGTCCATTTAGGGTCAAACAGACCATAAAGCCGTGGGTGCATAACAGCGGGGCTTACTGCTCAGCGACTAGAACGCTTGAGGCTATATTTTTTACATCCATTAAATAGCTTAAATAATGTTTCCTTCGCGGATTTTAATTTACATTTGGGAAACAGAGTTCACCATAAATCAACTATCGCTAATATCGCGGCCTCTTCAAATCAACTGACGTACAAACAGGAAGTCGTGGGTGACAGCACCAGCTTAGGGGGCGGGACTAGCGAAGGGTTACCCCTTAGCATTTAGTTTCCATCAGCCGCCGGTTAATGAAGATAAAAAAAAGGTAACCAGCAACCAAAAGTGCTGGGGGCTTCTGCACATGTGCTCTGGCTTCTGTCCCCCCCCCCCCTCATCTTTCAATACAAGAGTTTGTTTATAAAGTTAAAAGTGTGTGTGTGTGTGTGTGTGTGTGTCAGAAAACTTGCCAGAGGGAAATGAGTAAAACTTTCAAACTAACAGAGGCGCGTTCAGAGCGAGAACACAGAGCTCCTTAACGCCGCCAGAAGGGAACACACTTCCACCTTTATGCGCTTTATACACTCAGGCAGCGCACACACACACACACGCTGCAGAATGCAAAACACATGTGTACACAAACCCACACGGGCAACAGCTCCAGCAACACACGTCTCCATCTGCACTCATGGTATCGTAAAAAACACAAACACGCAAAGACGAGCCGAGCGCCTTGGACTTGAAAAGACACACATTTGTGCAGCTCGTGCTTGAGGAGAACGTGGCCCCCTGTGAAAGGCTACACACAGAGCAGATCTTTGGTAGCGGTGCAATTTGGTAAAAAATACACCCGGTTTCTGCTTCAAACCCATAAAAAGGAAAGTTAAAAGCCAAAGGAACACGGGTGACCTGGAGTCGACAGGTCTGTGGGGGGTCTGAAATGCTTCCTCGGGGGGGAAGATGAAATCATGTCATATTGGTTTGGGAGTCGTGACACACGCCCGAGGAGATCAGTGTTAACGTTCAATGAATACAGGCCGACTTGGGAGGAATGGTCAATATTTTGCACGGGTATTAAGCTGAACAATATTCTTGATACGTTATTCTTGGCAGGACAGAAAGCCTTTAGAGACGCTATTGAAAACTCTCCACTGAAGCAGAGACGCACACGGCGTTGACACGTCAGGCAGAAGAAGACTGACGTGCAGGACAGTTCCATGGAGGGACGTGTTAGCATGAACTGCGTCCTGCAGTGTGGTAAATCTCTTTAAGGTCACACCACCGTTTGACCTCTTACTGGCTTTGATGTTTTTATACATAAGCACGATACACATGTGCGATGTTCTGCTCGCGCATGTGCAGTTGTGCACCAACAAGAAGCCCCTTGAGTAGAAGAAAAATACTTCATTAGAGTTATTATTTACTCCATGTACCACACTCGTTACCCTGATATCCTCCAGAACAAATAAAAACATGTGTATGCGCGACATTAACCAAATAGGCGATGCATGAACGAGTTAGAAGGACGAGAGACGCTCGAGTATTCTGTGTTAATGAGTGTAGACTTCTGTAGGAAAACCGCTTGTGCTTGTTCCGCTGAACGTTTCTTCACTCACTCTCTCTAGGTGTTGCGTTTCTGTGTTATTACCTCCACCAATGTGTGTGTGTGTGTGTGTGGGGTAGAGGGGGCGGGACTCACTGTCTGCTGCCGTGCTTCCATTGGGCAGCGTGCCCAGATCAACAGCCATGCCGTCCAGGCAGACGTTGAGCTCGCCTCCCGCTACAACCGAGCCTTTGTTCTCCGTCTGCAGCACCAGACTCAGCTGGACGTTCTCCACTATAAAGGGGGAGGGGGAGGGAGGGGGAGATGGGAGAGGGGGGGAGTGGGAACGGTGATGTGAGAGAGTTGGAAGACCGGAAATGGGACGTCCTCCGTCACGTCCAGGCCGCTTGAACCCGATGGAACTACAGCGGCTTCAAACCTGCATTCTCTGTGATGTCCAGCAGGGGGCCGCTTGGCTACGCGTCTACGCGTCTGCTTATTCCCCCAGTGTATGGAAGTGAATCTGTGTCATCGAATTTTGAAAGAAAAAGGTGATTGAATTTCTAGCACTGAATATTTATGCATTGAAATCATGTATCTGAATGTTTTTCAACGTTAAAATATTCAACCGCAAAAAATTCAACCGCAAAAATATTCAATGCAAAAAAATTCTAACCGCAACATCCGGGAACCCAAGGAAGAGCAATCGATTCTAGATTCAAGATCGGGAGCGTGCGTCAAGCAAAAGGAGCGAGCGCCCCAATACAACTTGGGCTTGTCGACTATGATGACCGGATTTCAGCCATGTCTGTTAATAACGGGGCTTCGTTGAGTGTTTTAACTTTAACTTCACGCCATCAGTGTGGTTTGTGTCTGTACGATTCAGTAATAGACAGCTGATGCTGGGATGCTTCGACGAGCTATTAGGAGGGATTGGTGGAGTTTTTGAAACCAGGAACGCGCCTGTAGAGCATAGGAGCCGCTGCAGCGTAGTGGGAGGGGGGCAGCGGCTTTAGCGGAGCGTGTGCAGACGCATAACCGAGAGAGTTAAAACACTCAACGAAGCCCCGTTATTAACAGACATGGCTGAAATCCCGTCATCATAGTCGACAAGCCCAAGTTGTATTGGGGCGCTCGCTCCTTTTGCTTGATGCACGCTCCCGATCTTGAATCTAGAATCGATTGCTCTTCCTTGGGTTCCCGGATGTTGCGGTTCGAATTTTTTTGCATTGAATTTTTGCATTGAATTTTTTGCGGTTGAATTTTTTTGCGGTTGAATATTTTAACGTTGAAAAACATTCAGATACATGATTTCAATGCATAAATATTCAGTGCTAGAAATTCAATCACCTTTTTCTTTCAAAATCCGATGACACAGATTTACTTCCATACCAGTGAGCATTGTAAACATGGGTTTATGGTCTCAATCTCAGCATGATGTTCATTTAGTAAAGTAGACCATAAACAGACTACGGGGCTACTGTGATTGACAGGTTCGGGAGTATATGTCGCCTGCACGTCACTTCTCCTCAATAACTTCGGTCCTACAACCAATGGGTGACTTCAGAATGACCACGTCTACTTCTCATATGCAGATTCTAGGAAAACAACGTGAACCTCAGCTGATGCCACATCATGAATACTGTGCTTCACCTCAGAAGAAGTGACAATTCCTCCGTTGCCTGCCGGAAACAAAACTGATTTGAATATCCAGCGACGCTCATTTTATTACAATGTAATGTGGGTCGCTAATGATGTTAAATTCAACTCTGGCATGTTTAAGCAATGGACCCCTTTAAAGGCAATAACATCATATTACTAGTCTGGAAATCAGGTGGAATTCTCACACGTTTCATGGCTGTAAAGCAAAAACATGTACAGAGCAGTGGAGCAGAATGTGGTAATAATTTAATTTATTATAATGTAATGGAATAATTTCCGTCCTGAAACTCAATTCTCGGTTTATACCCTTACTTGAATAAGTTCACAAGGCCAAAACAAATATGTTGTTCATGTATAAAGAGTAAAAGACTCACGTTCACTTTGTTACAAAATGAAACCATTTGTAATAAACGTACATTGCGGTCAGATTTCTGACGGTCTCTGGACATCCAACAACATGGATGTATATAAATTGTTTATGCGCGACGATGAAAATCAAGGCAACGTAAAAAACCACTTGGGCGTTACGACTAAAACTGTCACCAGAGGCTGGAAGCTGGAACAGGAGGAGAAACGTCTCCGATGGAACATGTGGAACACGTCATTTGCCATCGACAAACCCTTAAAATCCGTATGGGCCAGTTAGCTGTTAAAACGTGAAAAGACAACATGGTTGTGCACGATTGGCGTCCTCCAGGGGAAGAGGACCTGCTATCTAAGGAGATCAGCAGTGGTACATTAAATGATAATTAATATTCCATTGCTGCACAATGAATCGACCCTAAACGTTACACCGCTTTCCAAACGGCAGCCTATTAAATTACCGGTATCGACTCCAGCTGTGAGGCTATTCCACACTGGAAAACGTAACGTCGCCCCGACTGGCCGCGCGCGTGTGTGCGTGCGTGCGTGTCCGTGTCCTTACTTTTGCCGTGGTGGGTGCGCAGCGTGTCCAGCAGGTCTATGGTGGCGCTGCCAAGCAGCTCCTTCCGGAGGGTGTGGCAGCTCCACAGCTTCAGGTCCAGGCGGCTCTGAGGCGTCACGTTACTGCCAAACACAAGGCAAACGCCGACTTAGCGTGACGGGACTCTCACCACGGCAACGACATACGAGATTCCGCTAATCGCTTCGACACATGTGCGTGTTTTGAACCAGTGCTTGCTGCCTTACAATGTAATGTGGGTCGCTGATGATGTGAAATTCAACAATAAAAGTCATCGTGTGTGTGTGTGTGTGTGTGTGCGTTGTGTTCTTACAGGGTGAGGTCTTCGTTCCACTGCAGCTCGAGGTGTCCGCTGCGTTTGCCCGTTTTTTTGGTCTCGCTGGTCAGGCCGTCGGCGGTGACCTCGACGAAGGAGCTGAGGCGGGCGGGTCGGCTCGGCAGCTTGGGAGACTGAGGCTTCGCCGACACCACTGACGGCGGCGGGGACAGACGGGTGGTTCTTTTAGTCAACAACCCCCAAAAAAAACAAAAAAAAAACGCTTCTACTCTCTTCATTGGGACCAAAACACTTCCCGCCGCATATGAAAAATCAAAAAACAACAAACGCGCGGCGGTAAAGCACATTTGAACACGAGAAAATACAAAAGTGAAAAAAAGATGAAAGCTAAAAGTCAGATGTTGGTTTGGTTTGGGGGGTTTTGTCCAGTGGGAAATGGACTTCATGTATTCACATCACGGGTCAACGGTTTGGCCTTCGTAGCAACGGCGCCTCAGCCCTAATTTCTTTTAAATAATACACCGTCCCAGTCGGTGACATCAGCCCCGTGCAAAACAGGCGGCCTTTCATTTGAGCCTCCAACCACGCACAGTGTTCCTCACATGCACAGAAACGAGCTCGGTGCTCTTACGCAAAATATACGTATATACTCGATTATGCTTCTTTTACATTTACAAACAAGAAGAGGAGGAAGGATCGGCTGTGAGTTGCCGGGCTGCTGACCCGGCTGGGTTCTGGCTTTAGAGACGCACCGAATGCAACCACCTTAACAAACTGACAAGTCTGACTTGTTATTTCCAGATTTTGTTTGATTCTTCAATTTTTATTTCTTGATTATTGACACTTTCTGACCCAGAAAAATGTTTAAATCGTCTTTCAATGGAATTCTACTTAATCTGATCTCATAGTTGTTATTTGCATTTAAAAAAAACCCAATTCAAATAATTAATTTAGTATGCAAGTTAATGCACAAAAGTATTCTGGATCAAATGTATTTTCTTTACTGTGTACTTCACAACATAATATTTGCTCTACTCGTTTTTCAAATAGCTGTGTGCTTGACTAAAATAAAGACTTATTTTACTGGATTATTCACCCAGGCGTTTCTCCTGGAGGGTGAGGGGGCGAACCCCGCGTGGTTGGTGGTGAGAAACACAGGCAGACATCGCCCTCTAGTGGGGGGGGAGGAGAGCGCGCGGCGCAGCACTATTACTCATTTACTTTTTTTTAATTGCTCTGACGGTAACCGTCAACATGATGAAACTCCTTGGGTTGATCATTTATAGCTACACGTCACATACAGATGTAATCCCCTATGAAATATTGGTTATAGCTGCTTTAATAATTTAAATAAAAATCATCTGACTTCTTCCTTCACTGGCGGTAAGAACATTATGGTGTGTTGGGTCGGGCCGTCCCATTACTTTTTTATGGAAATAGGAAAAATTGAGAAAAAAGGTTTTCATTAATGACCTTATAAAAGGTTAAGATGAATGGGGAGGAGAGTTGTTCAAATCCCAGAAAAGCCTCTACAGCCCACAACGCTGGACCAGGTTTTGGAGTCAGTATCAGTATCAGGAGAAGGCTGTGCATCTTCCAGCAGGTCAATGACCTCTACCACCAGGGCGCACAGGTGTACTGCACGCAGTGTTTGGAACGTGGGGTTTCGGAGCCCGTCACTCCAGCAGAACCACGTGGGCCTTGTGAAGGTCCATTAGACCGGAGTATATAGTGTTCATTTTGGTTTCTCATGCTATGTACTGTACTGTACTGCCACTATTACACACAAATTCCCTCTTGGGGATTAATAGAGCACCTATGTATATCTGTCCATCTATCCAGACCGACAACTAAGAAAAGGTCCTCTGCAAGATATCTTAAATGTTGTGATGGATGGATGGATAGGACCTCATGCTGCCGCATGTGCAGAGCTTTGTCCTAGTTTTGGAACGACGTGCTATGATGTTATTTGGATCAGTTAGTCAGATCAATGACAAAAAAATAAATAAACAAACAGGTCATTACCTTTCAAGATCAACTGAGACTTCTCAGTGGTCTGGGCACCACCGCCAGGTCTGCTCGTGCTGGCAGCTGCCATGACCTCACAGCTCTGAAAAGCACAGACGCAAAATATTATTACAACGTGTTGTCGCTTCACTGCAGCATTACAACAGCCCTTAGGCACGAGCGCGTTTCCCTGCATCAACAGTGTCAAGACTTTCATCAGGACCGCTCAGCATCACCTTGAGCAAAGTCAGAGATGTGGCCTGATGGAGCGGACGCAGAGACGACCGCATGTGCGGCAAAACCGAGCTGTGGTCTGCGGCTACCACAGATGAGGGTCTTTACTTTGGTTATTCAGAGAGAACCCAGACCCCGGTTCCTGGAGGGGGGGAAGGGGGAGGGGGGGTGTCTCATCCTGCTGTCCTGGCCCACCAAGGTGACTGCTCCCGGCGTCACAGCATCTCTGAGAGCGGACAAACCCAGTGATGCCCGGCCAGATGTGGCCCGGGCCGGCCGATTAACGAGCCAGACGATCGGACAATCGGACCGCAAAGCGAAACACGACAAAAAGCGCGGCGCGCTTCGCGTCAACCTTTGTGAAACAAGCCGAGCGGCTGCGCGGCGGCAGCGGAGCCCGTTTGCTGTGCGCGCATCGGCCGAACGTCGAGTGGACTCGCAATGACACAACTATCCCGGCTTAACGGACTTCATTGTCCACGGGTTTAAATACCGCTGGCTGCTGCGCACGAAACACAAACACGGAAGACAATCAACGCATTTCTGCGTAATCGCCGCCAAGCGCTCGAGCGGTAACACGGACTTCCGGTTATGGAATTCCAAAATAAAAGCTCAACTAGCGGACGTTGCTGTGTTGCTCCGTGTTGCGACCAACGCGCCGCGGGTGGGAGAGCCACATACTAAATCCAGGGCAACTGTTTGGCGACAGAGAGACCGGCACGACGTAGTTAGCGAACAACAACACGTTTGCTTACCACACGGAAAACGCGATCCAACCTCTGTGGCATTTGTTTTGAAGGAGAGGTTCCGACGCGGTCGAATTCTGCTCACTTCCTCCCAGAACAAGCTAACCGTTAGCGAACGAGCTCCGTGGTGGCTTTTTACCAGGGGACGTGTTGAAAAAAAACACGTTCTACCCACTTGACAACGGCGAAACCCGCATTCATAGTGACGTGTTTCGCGTCAGAACAAGTCACACATTCTGAACCAGACTCCAATTGGGTTTAAAGGTCATCTTTCCCCTACCTTTCTCGGCTGTGCTCCGTTGCTGTCGCTGGTGAACTTTCATTTCCGCCTCAGTGACAATATCACGTGACCCACGGCAGGTTTTTTTTTTTTTTTTTCCATCGCACAAAGGATTGTGGGTGAAACATCATTGCGTTGTTTCCAAAAACATGAAAGACATTTATTATAGTATAGAAAGTACACATATTAACGTAAACGTAAACGTCAATTGGTATAAATAGAGAGAGGTCAATTTAAATGATATATAGCGGGGGTAACTTTATCTGAGTTTTATCCAGAGATGGATGGGTTTTACACAAGAATAAATGTAGATATTTATAGTATTATATACTAATATAATATATTAATAATAATAATATTATTAATAATAATAATATATATATATATCTCTCATAATAGCAGTCCTATATTAATAACGATAATAATGTTAATAGTTGTAAAAAATATACTGTAAATAGTACCGTTACATCATGTTTGTAACAAGAGCAAAGGAAGGTTCTGGAGGACAAAGCGTGAGTAGGAACGGGGCGAACAGACAAGAGGAGTTGGTTTATGACTTTGGATGATGTGACACAAAGAAAAGCAGAAAAGAACAATGAGCTTCTTTTTTTTTTAAACGTGCAAATCAGAAGTGCCGGTGATTTGATTCATTGTGACATTCAAACGAGAGACCAACTCATTTTGAGGAAGCTTATATTTTTTTGATATATAATTTCAGCGAGCCATTGGTGGAGCTGTGATGGACGGATAGTAATAGTGGTGGTTTAGGGGCGTCCAAAGGGGCTGACGACGATCATTCTGAGGAGGGGAGGACGTCGTTGGAGACTTTGAGGACGGACATTTCTGTGCTACCAACATGAAACATCTGGTATTGTTGAAGATGAGGTGGGCTTTGAGCTACTGTAAGGGGATGTTTTGGATCATGCGGTCGTTACTCATGGAACCAGGGTCCAGGTATTTTTGAGGGTTGCGGTTCAGACAATCTCTTGATTCCGACAGGGAGCTTAGAGCTCCTGGTTCGGTCAACCCTTGGACTCACTGAGCCATGACACACATTTCCTGCTTGGATTGTTTCCATGAAGCTTACCCGTGAACTTGCCCGGTCACCAGTGTAAGCGGAAAACCTTCTCTCCGCTGCTCCAGTTTAACGGCCACGTTCAACAAGCCTCAAGCGAACAAGTTTAGGGGGATAAACACTTTATTGCTTTAACATTTTTACATTTTCTCAGCAGTGTACGGCAGCAGCACGTGTTACAAGTCGGAGCTCTTCTCCAGCACGCTACACGTACGTTTGTGAACGTATACCAGCCTCTGCAAAAGCGTCATACAAATATTAGTAATAATTAGAAACAGCCGGATGACTCATGCGGTGACGTCCTCACCTCCAACAGCATCACGAGGAAGCTCCGCAGGCGACAGCTATGCAGGGGCAGAGCCACCAGACTCTGGGCGGGAGGGAGAACAAAACAAATGAACGCATTGTCTGTTTGGCGTAAAACGGCCGTTTCCTTTCACATCGTGAGATTCAGGCCGTGTGCAAATAGCTCGCGGCCTTCCGCTTGACGTGCTCGCATACCAGCAAACGAGGGATGGAGTGGAAACGAATGAACGCGCTGACGTCAAAAAAAGTTGTGTTATGCGAGCAACAGCGGCTAACGGGGCTGTTTGAATGGGGAAACCTTTATACTTTATTCATTAAAATATTCATTAAGATACCGCAATGTACCGCAAACAGACCCGCTGTAACAAATCAGTAACACAATCGGCCTACTACCACCTGAAAAATGTAGCACGACTTAGAGGGCTCATGTCAGCTCAAGACTTAGAAACACTTGTACATGCCTTTATAACCAGTAGACTAGACTATTGTAATGGTCTCCTTGCAGGTCTTCCAAAATAAAACTGTCAGGCAGCTCCAGCTTGTTCAGAACGCTGCTGCTAGAGTTCTAACAAAGACCAAAAAATGTGAGCACATTACACCAATTCTTAAATCCTTACATTGGCTCCCAGTATGTCAGAGAATTCATTTCAAAATCCTACTGCTCACATATAAATCACTACATGGTTTAGGGCCAAAGTATATCACTGATATGCTTCCACTACATCTTCTGACACCATCTGTTAGTGATTCCCAGAGTAAATACACATCATGGCAAAGCATCATTTAGTTACTACGCAACAAACAGCTGGAATGAACTTCCTGAAGATTTAAGACTTAAACTCTGACCACGTTTAAAACAAGAATGAAAACTTTTATGTTCAGCTTCGCCTTCTGATAAATTTGACCTACATTGCACTTTTAACCTCTGCCTTTAATTAAACAATTTAAATAAGATTTCAATTTATAATTTCATTTGCTGTTTTTAATTGTCTTTTAATTCCTGCATTTTATTTCACTTTATTGTATGAAATGTTATGATGTGAAGCACTTTGAGTCTGCCTCGTGTATGAAAAGCGCTATACAAATAAACTTGCCTTGTCTTGCTGACAGCAGGAAGACCAGTAGCTCTGCTGGTGGTGGGGGGCACATTGTTCTCCACCAGCCGAGTGTACACACGTCTTCATAAAAGACACATTGATGAAGACACAATGACACGATTGATTTGGTGTTCGTGTCCTCCAAGCGTCAAGACCGCAACCTGTGACGCCATTTCTGAAAGGGAGCGTTCCAGTTCTCCCAGAAAGTGACCAGAGCAGAAGGTCAGGTAGGAGTGGCTCAGGACGAAGGGGAGGAGCCAGAAGAAACGTGCCAGAGGAACAAATTCATTCCTATTAACTCAGCGATTTTCGGTTCAGGGAAACAAAAACAGATGCATCTTGGGAGATGATAGAAGCAGAATTAGCGAGCTGAGGGTTTTAAAAACATGAGACCTTCCATATATCTGTATACTTCTGAGAAGTCCCACAACGAGGTGGTAGTGCTTCTGTAATAGTTTATTTAAAGTGACAAAACCATTTTGTAATATTTCCCCAAAATGAGTTGAGAAATATAAACAATTTGTAAATTATGGAAGATAAAGAAAATCCTGATTAAAAAATACTAAATCAATATAATATTCATTTAACTGTACATTTATGTCCAATGTATGCGCTTACTATCACCCACGTGTGTGTATATATACACATATAGATACACACAGTGAAATATGCACCTTAATAACAAGAACCTTAATAATATTAACAAGAAAACAAACATTCCGAGCAGTAATATACACACACAATGTATACTGATATATGTATACATAGAGCGATGTATACTGATACATATACATATAAATATACCTAGTTGTCATGGGGATATGGCAACGAGCACATTGTGCCACATTTTACTAAATACATCTTTGTCCTCCTGCTAAATCATTTGTCTTTTTAAAGATGGACTTGGAAAGACTTTTTTTTTTTAATTCTCTTAATCCCGACAGCAATAAAAGAGACTTTTGCAGCATGTAACCATGTACGATGTTCTCATATGAACAATGAATGTTTTCATCCTGACACGAAATGGCAATTAATCATTTTTCTTTTATTTCCTGTTTTTTCAGGGGATGAAAAAGGTCCCTGCAAGAGCTGACTGGGCCTGTCGGTACCAGCGATTGGTTTCCTGGTATGAATACAGCTTCATCCCCAGTGTAGGACCAGAGGGAGAAGAACGCTCCACCTGGTGGTCAACAGAACAAACCCCCCCCAGCGATGATGAAACAAAAGCATCAAACTAAACTCCATCTATAAGGTGCTTCTTCTAAACGACTCATCACGACACCACGATACCCAACGCGAACACTGTTGTCATCTCATGTCTCTTTGTAGTGATTTCACGTCTCTTTGTAGCCATCTCGCGTGTCTTTGTAGTCATTTCACGTCTCTTTGTAGTCATTTCTTGTCTCTTTGTAGCCATCTCGCATCTCTTTGTAGTCCTTGAGTCCTTTGTAGCACAGGGATGTTCTGCTTCACCAGGCGGGTCGGCGGCAGGGTGGGGGGGGAGACCGCCATCGAGGACGTCGCCGTCTTCTTCGGCCGAGGAAGAGGAGCAAATGGAGGAGACAGTCTTTTTTTTAATCACTAATCATACATGTGTGTTAGCTAACTGTATTCTAATCACGTCAGAGTCTGCTAATCCTAAATAATATTTATTATGGGTTCATTGAATTTACGTCTCATGTGGTTTTCTTAAAGGGACAGTTCACCCAAAATCCAGAGCTAATCCTCCTCTTCACTGGAGTGATGTGAGCCTCTGGAGTTCGGCTTTCTCTCCCATGCAATGGGAGAATGTCACAGCGTAATAATGTCTCTCACGACGGCTGAGCGATACGAACCTGGTGGCTTTAGGTGTAGGACGAGAGCAGAATGAGGGCTTTTACTTTGAAAAGTTTGTGCGTGATCACGAGATTGATAAATCTGGGAGGTTCTTCTTCTCTACAAAGTGAACATCTAGATTAATGAATACTTTATTGATGTACTTATGCAGAGCCCTTTTATGTTTGAGCATTTGCACCAAAAACAAACGCAGAAATAGCAATAAAGACAAATGACCCATTAAAAGTTCCTCAGGACAAATTTATTAAAAAAAAAAAAGTTAGGCCGTAGGAAGAATATCATTACAAAAGCATAAAGTTCACTACTAACAACCCCGAGTGGTGCTCGGGTCCGGCTCCGTGGCCCTCAGTTGATGGTGAGCACGTCGCTCTGGATCTCGTGGCTCAGCTGCGTCTGCAGGTCGCTCAGCTTCTTCTTGAGGACGGCCAGCGCCGACATGACGATGGTCTCCGGTCGCAGCGAGCCGCACGACTCCACGTTGTAATAGAACCTAGGCGGGGAAACGCCGCGGCAGAGCTGTTGGGCCGCTCGAAGCTCGAGGCGCGTTGCTCTCGCAAAACAATGAAGAATGAAAGTAAGATATCACCTTTCCGGCTTCCCGTTGGGGTCGTAGGGAGCCTGGACCTCATCCTCCTCGATCTCGGAATATTCGCTCTTTGGCCTGGAAACCAGAGATGTCACTTCATCGCTCCAACAAAAAAAAACCCGCCAACGCCGCCGGCCCGATTGAAGCGAGAACGTACCACTCCTCGGGCCGCGGGAAGACCGTGTGCCTCAGCGCGTTGTCCGGGTCGTACTCGAAGGACACCCCCGCCGTGGGGTTCCACTTGGCGTGCTCCTTGCCGAAGCCCTTCTTGGCGTACGCCCTGAGCCGCAGCTCCTGGCCCTTACGAAGCTTCACCAGTATGATGTCTACGGGGTTTTGGTAAAGGACGCAAGGAGGACGAGGACAGAAGGGGGGGGGGGGGGGGGTCAACGTTTGAAAATTGCGGCTAATGGTGCTCAGTTAATGCCAGAATGTTCAGCAGAGAGCGGATGAGACTACGTGTAAGAAGGCACGTGTGAAAACCACAGGCCGTGTGGTCTCGTCAATAACGTTCCCACTGAAGTTAGTTTGAGTAGAATCTTAGAAGAAGAGATTGCTCTTCTTCTAAGTTCATCCAAACTCCCATTTAGAGAAGTTCGGCATTCAGACCGGACTTGAAAATGAGCCCGATCAGCTCACCGTCCTGTTCGACGTAGTCGTTGGGGTCACTGTCCCGACTCCTGGACGTCACCTGGGAAGCCCAAAGACAAACGCGGTCAGCTCGCTCCTCCGCTCACCCTCTCGGGCGGTCGGGTCGAGAGGACTCACCGGGATCACTCTCGGGTTGTTGGACAGAAGGTCGCGCGAGGTGACGTGGCGCGTCTGGTCCTCGGTACACCGGACGTCCAGCGTCAACTCCACAGAGCACTCCGGGCAGAAATCGTCACAGGTGCAGTCCTGCAGGGCGGGAGCGGAGGAGGGGGGGGGGGTTTGTGAACAGATGTTGCAGGAGCGCGCTACCCTCATCCCGGTGTGATGGCGAGGTCCGGGCTCCCTTTATGCAGGGATTGCTGGCCTCCAACCGCAACGTCTTAAAGCGGTGGGCTCCAAATACCGGTGATGCATTCAAGGGTCGCTGACACAAACCACTTTTAGTTCGGGTCGATTCCCAAATTCAGCACACGCACCCTGGAATACTGCATTTTGTCCACGATGTCGTCACTCGTGAGAGGTATGAGGCCTGACGACAGAGAGAAAAAAAACACACATCGGACGGCTTCTTTTAACAGCACAGTGGAAACACGACAGCGATGCGTGCACAATGACTCCGGCCCAGCAGCAGCATCCTCCGGTACACACCGACTCGGTGCGCGATGAACTCGTCGTGCAGCACCGAAGAGTTCGCGTCGATCTGGATCCAGTCGATCGCTGCAAAAGGGGGGAACAAAAAAAAAAACACACACACACGTTGCGTCTCAGTGCGGACAACGATTCACACACATGTTTGGGCGCAGAGGAAACCGCCGAGAGGACAGTTCACTTCACCTATGGTGGCGACTTCTGACATGAACACGCGGCGGATGGAGTTCGCGACCCTGAACGGGGAGAAAAGAGGAACGTTTGACAGACGTGAAGTAGTAAAAAGGACACGGGATCCATCATGTTAGGTTGACTGGGACGTGCACGACTGCCGAAAAAAAAAACAAAAGGGCGCGTTTAATTTAAGAAACAGCGTAACCCAGAGAATGTCAGCTCCCCCTGTGTTTTAATACTAAAAATACTGTAAGGTATTTAGTATTAAAACCCTCTGCGTGTTAAGCAGCTGTGGACACGCAGCGTTGGCTCTGAGGAGGAGGGGGAGCAATGGCTGCTCTGCTCGGCACACGCTCTCTCGAGCGGACAAATGAGTGACTACTTACGCCAGGTCGGTGTTCTCAATGACGAATTTGACATTCTCGTCAGTCAATTCCGTTATTTTCACCGTCGGCTGGTTCGCATACGGCATTATCGGAGGGAAATTAACCGATTAACGTGATGAAATCGTTCATAAATGGGATACCGCTGCTTTCAGTTGAAGGCCTTTCCGGAACAATTTTCGCTACACGCCGATTGGCCAGGAGATGTAAATACGAATGCTGATTGGTCACAATGATAAATTGAGGCGGGTCCTTATTTAGTATCCGGGTCACATTAGGCTGGAAGATATTTTTCAAAGTAAAAGCGCGCAGTTCTTTTTCTGGAGTGTCCGTTAGCTATGGGGACAATTTAATTGGTATTTTATATGTGTGTAGAGAAATATAGAACATCCTAGTAACAACGCGTTTTATAATTTTGACTTTATTGTGTTTTGATCCAACAAAAGAAATGACATCACTATGTCCAAAGGGGAAAAAAACAGAAATCTTAGGACAGTAAGACAAGACATGAGTCTTCTCACTATGAAAAAATAGCTTCCTCTTGCTCAACACAATCCATAACCCAATGCTATCAGGTTATCCAAAATAGGAGAAAAAAGAAAGTTGCGCTTTGGCCAGGCGGTAGTGATCAGCGCGAGGGAGCGTTGTTTTCCATCATCGTCTCTGGTTCAGTCCTGTGAGGTTTTTCAGCTGCAAAACACAAGACAAACATCCGCTATGTTTCTATCCATACATTTAAATTGGCTTCATGTACTGTTCAAACCATCCAAACAGTCAACCCTCTGCATCAAAATGCACCAAATGTATAACTTTGAATGTGTGATTTAACTGCTAAAAGGGAAATATCAAAATAAGAGCGTAGACTATACTGTGTGCGTACATCCACAATGGGGAGGAGACTCTTGTGCTAATTCAGCCGTAGGGGTTCTGATATGACGGATGAGCAGGAGGCAAACACTTACTGTAACAGCAGCTCCCATCAGCCCCTGCACCACTGTTTCACCGGTCGCCTGCGCCTACAGAATAAAGTGAAAGTGACTTATGGCTGAGGAACATACGACGGATTTCTTGCTTTATGCCGCTTTATGCTATTTAACCGGCCACCTGCTTGGCGGCGGCGCCCATCTTGACGACGTCCTGAATGCGGTTGTCCAGGAAGTTCCAGGTGTCCAGGAAGTCCGGCGAGGAGTCCTGCAGCATCACCAGCTCGGTGGTGTTGTAGATGCCCGTCAGCGCCGCCCGCTTGGTGTACCAGTTCATCTGCAACAGAAAAGGTCCCACGTGCGGTTTCTGAGAAAGGCCTCAACGCGGCCTCCGTGACACGCTTATCACATTACACAAACACACCGGATGAACTACGAAAAGGAGACGCGCGTCGACGGGATCCACTCACGTCCGTGGAGCGGTCCCCGGCGTAGTACCACATGTCGTCCACCAGGGTGGAGAGGTGCTTCAGGCTCTCTGGGATGTTGTGAGGGAGCAGCAGGATGCTCATTGCCTGAGAACATGGGAGCAAAGTCAAAAAGGAAATATATATATATATATATATATATATATATTACACACACGTTGTCTACCTGTGGCCAGGATTCAATGTATGGGATGTGCATCCTCAGTCTGGTCTCTACAGCATCTCTCAGAAAGTCAGCGGTCTTCTTCGGCCTGTAACACAGCAGTCTTAGCCAAAGGCTTCACAGTGAACGCAATAGTTCTCCGCCACCGTCCGTGTACTGACTCGGCTTGGCCCAGCTGGACCCGGTTGTGTTGCTCGGCCAGCGTCTCCGTCAGCTGAGCGTTGCACTGGGCGACAAAGTGGAGGACCAGGTCTCCAGCTCCGTTGTGGAACATTCCGGTGGAGGCGGAGGACAGGCCCAGCGTCTTGACACACACACACACAGACACAACCAAATAGTTACAGTGGGAGGAAATACGCATTTCATCCGCTGCCGATTGTGCAAATCGATGTGTACTTTTTATGTGATGTGATTTTCTGCATTTTCTTTTATACGGTTATAATCTGTGTTTCTGGTCAGTGGGAAAACTCAAAACGCTTATTTCTGTATATTAAATTAATATCAAATCGAAACATCCATGGTACAAATTGAATTTCTATTATCAAGACATCCGTCTGTTTTATGAGAAGGAACCTTCATCCTCTTTGATTGGATCCCAAATAAAAAGAATAATCTTTTATTAATGATAAATAGTTGCCAACATGATTATTAATAAATGAAAAATGACACCAGTTACTTGACTTTTGTCCCCTTCAAAGCTTGAATAAAATAACATGATGAATGCCTTCTGGGTTGCGTCATGTGCCGTATGCTGCAGCCACCAGTTGCTATATATATATATATATATATATATATATATATATATATATAACTGGGAGGACTGGTATTATTTAAGTTGTGCACGCGTGTCACTCGCACTGCCTCGTCTTCGGGGGTCCGATAAAATCCCTGCAGCGTCCCTACGTGTGAGCCAGCGCCGCGAGCTCACCTCAGCGGCGGCGGCCACGGCGTCCAGAGACCAGCCGTGCAGCGGCACGAACTCCAGCGCGGCGGTCAGGACTCGGGCCTGAAGCTGCTCCTCGGTTTCGTATTCCTCCCCCTGGTCCCCGGCCTGGTCCTGGTAGCTTCACGGAGACGCAACAGTGAACTCTTGAACAATATCACGTTATGATTGCACCAGCTTGGACACAACATTTTAAATAACATCCTTTTTAGTGAAAAAAAAAAAGTCTGATTAGGTATTTTGTAACACTATAAATAAGACGGCTAAGAAGCGAATTCCTAGTGAGATGTAGGGAATAAAAAAAAGGGGGTTCTCAGCTAATTTTGAGATATCTTCCTGTATAGAAAAGCCAAAATATTTCCATCCTATTTCAAGAAAGTGTCTGCAAAGCAGACATAAAAATGAAAAACCTTTAAATATATTTTTAAGTTGTGCGAGTCTCCTCATTCTTAAATCAGCCCGGACATATTTTCTATAAGTTACTCATGCAACAATATTTATGATTATATGCGTTTTATGTACTACAATAAAATGAATCAAAACCTGCACGCCGCAATCTTACGTCTACCGACGCAACAGAACATTTTCATTTCCAATTCCACGTTGTCGATGTTGTCAGCGGACCGACCTGGTGTTTGGCCTGGAGGCCTCCCCGGCGGCGTCCCGCGGGGCCCCCGCTGGGTCCTCATCGGCGCGGTGGCCGTGCTCGTGGTAGGTGGTGGAGGACGAGGAGGAGGAGGAAGGCGGTTTGTCAGATTTAGATTCATCCTGAAGCCTCAGCGCCGCGCGGTGGAAGCCTCGGCTCAGGCTGCCGCTCTGCGGGTTCGGTGCCGTTGGTGCAGCGACCGCTGTGGGTGGAGATGTAGTCATCAGCTCCAGAGGATTTGGGAGTTGGGAGATGAATATGTCCCATTCATATGCTACATTCATGGCCAAATATTGCAACTTTGCTCTTTCTTTCAAGTAACATTGGGACTTGGGAAATAGTTGCACTTTTGAGTCAATCTCCTCTGTAATCATCAGCTTTTCTCTTGCTGGAGCAAAAAGAATCCATCATGCCTGCAACACTTACACCCTTCAAGTATTGCCTATCGAACCCTATAAATGCACCAGGATGAATTGGAGCATATTATTATTAGTATTATTTCACAATGTATCTCAGTGCCAGCGACAACTTTCGAAAAAGATTTGTTTTGTTTATGGGAAGCAGATTTTGGCGGCTTGCAGATTTCACTCAGCAGCAGCGCATTTGTCTTCAATATTCAGGCCCCCACACAATCCTCCAGATGTTCTACTTCCAAAGCCACAGCCGACAGACTGCTGCCCTTCGTGCCCGCCGCGCGTCACAAGTGACTTTGGGGCGGACGGCTGACTCGTTTTAAGCAACGCACAACTGAGAGATCTATTAATGCACACGAATCACTTCCCCAGCAGTATTTATTAAGCCGACACGACGAGGACCAGCCGGTCCAGCCTCACCTCTGGCCAGCCCCCGGAGTGCCCTTCCAGCACGGAGGCCTCGGAGCAGCGCTGCCATGTTCCGCTGCGCTGCGCGTTGTTTTTCTCTTCTGGGCGCAGCCGCGTCACTTAAGCGCGACTCGGCGAAGCAGCAAACGGCAAAGCGACGGGCAACGGCCAGCGAGTCGCCTTCAAAGTAAAACGCACGCTCATTGCTTTCTGGGCGCATAAAAGAATGAAAGCAACAATAAAAAAAAGAAATGTTTTAGACTATAATTGGAATTGTTTTAAAAGATGTCCACGATGAACAGCCTTCTACGTTTGACCTGTTAAAGCCAAACATTACAACAACGATTGTATTTTGAAAAATCTGACCGGAAGCCTATAAACCCTTAGTCAACATTAGGTAAGTTCGAGAACATCCGATTGACGTTGTCGTTTGTTTCAGGTATTCAACCACAAGACACGCGTAAGTACAAAGACAAAAGGCGTGAGTACATTATAAAGCTTAAAAACCTCGTGAACTCAATAACCAGCATGTGCGACGCGCGACGACGCGTTTCTGTTCACCTGCCGATCAACAAGCTAACAGGCTAACTGTCGGTTAGCCTCGTGAACCGCTCACATTATGGAAGTAAGAGAAGAAGAGCGCTTAAGGAACCGTTCCACCGGTTCCTTTTCACGTAACGCCGCTCTTCCACATTGTCGACCTTGTTGTTCGCGTTATGACGTAGGGCCGCGATGACGAAACGTTGCCGTGGCGCCGCGTTTGTTTTGACTGCGTTGCGTCGCGTCACGTCCAGGTAGCGGACCCGCTGTCCCCTGCCGCGCGGAGACATGGCGGAGCTGGGCGTCCGGGCCGGAGACGAGGTGCTGTTGGTGTGGGCGCAGCCGTCGGCCCCCGCGGCCCTCGAGCAGCACGCGGAGGAAGTGGGAGCCGCTGGCTGCCGCGTGTCGGTGGAGAACATGGAGCGGCTGCTGCTCTGTGAGTGACCCGCGCTCGGTGAACCACGTGTGATCGCCCCACGTGCAGTGAAACGATCCTCTGCTTTCCCCTTCCCCCCCCACCACACACAGCATCCCACCCGGCCTCCACCTTTGACTGGGTGCTGTCTGGCCTCCTGGCTGACAGCTCCTCCGCCCACAGCGCCGAGACGCTGGCTGAAATGGCCCGAGTGCTCAAACCTGGTGGGAAGCTGGTCCTGGATGAAGCGGTCACAGGTGAACCGAACGTTTATAGGCTGAGCATTGGGCCGGACAACGGGAGGATGTACGCTGTATTTTATTGGAACTTTAAGGGGGGGGGGGTCCTGATGCCACTATATTGCGAAATGCAATAGAAAAACATGCTATGAATCCACCTGGGCCGGGAGTCGTTCTCCTCGGGGTGTCCCAGCGCGTTTGACTGCTTTCCTCCTGTGGGGCAGGAGCTGAGGCGCGGAGCGTGAGGACTGTGGAGAAGCTGGTGTCTGCTCTGAAGCTGTCCGGCTTCATGTCGGTGACGGAGGTGGGCTACGCAGAAGACCTGGAACGGAAACATCTGCACCGGTGACACCCCACACGGCAGAATGTCTCCCTTTTGACCCGTCGACCCTCTCTCCTGTTTGCCCCCCCCCCCCCCATCATCCAGGTCAGTAAAGCAGAACTGAGTGCAGAGGCGTTGAGCTCCCTCAGGACAGCCACTGGTTACCAAGGCAACACTCTGTCTAAAGTCCGCGTGTCGGCCTCCAAGCCGGCCTTCGAGGTGGGATCCTCCAGCCAGATTAAACTCTCGTTCAGGAAGAAGCCAGGTAGGTTCAAGTTTGTTTGTTTTCTTGTTTTTTGTCCACACGTTAAGCTGAAGGAGTCCGATGGGTCAGACCCGTCTAAACTGTAACGTGTCTCATTATGGTCCAAAACCACCGTTAGACCTTTTCAAATCTCACACGATTGGATGAAGGTTACATGAATAGACACACCAGCTTTTGAACAAATGTTTAGTTCACGTCAAATGGACTGTGTCCATTACAAACATAAATGTCCCCCGTTCGATGCACCGTACCGGATTCTAGCTTTAGCTCATTTGCATCTGTAGTTACAGGGTGACTTGATACAAAGGTGGAAGCACTGAAAAGAACACGCAACACAAATTGAAACTGAAATTAGCCGAAGATGTACTTTATGGTTTGAACCTTTTTTTTCCTAGATATTAAACATCAATAATAATTTCAATCCTTTGACGAGAATTTCAGTGTCAATTCTTGACACTGAAAATATTGGTTTTGGAAAAAAATACCCTTTGTCTTGTTGCCATTTAGACTCTGATTAAACACGTTTGATCCTTTGCAAGGCATTTGTTAGCTTTGGCAGCTGCACGTGTTTGAACATCCGCGTCATCTGCATGCATTTCTTTGGACGTTCTTTTAGTTCTCGGTTTCTCGTCTGTTTAACGAAATGCGTCGCTGAGCAGCACGCTTTGATTTGGTCAGTTCACACAAAAACCCCTTTTCCCAGCAGAGAAACCAGCTCTGGATCCCGACGCGGCCAAAATGTGGACGCTGTCAGCCAACGACATGGACGACAACGACGTGGTGAGTCGTTCAATGCACTTTCCGAGACATGTCCTGCACAGGGAGACATGTCCTGCACAGGGAGACATGTCCTGCACAGGGAGTGCGATTTAGTGGGATCTCGTGGACTATGGGACTATTTGGGAATACCTCTGATGACTACTGACTGTCACTCGTCCCCGCTGCACCACAGGACCTCGTGGACTCCGACGCTCTACTGGACGAGGAGGACCTGAAGAAGCCGGACCCGGCTTCTCTTAAAGCCCCCACGTGTGGAGAAGGGTCAGCCAAGAAGAAAGCCTGCAAGAACTGGTGAGTTCAGACCCCCCCATCTGTTGTTTAAAGCATAGGACCAAAACACGGGAGCAGGAAGGAAAGCATGTAAACGCACAGATGACGACGACGTGCTCCTCGTCTGTGCAGCACGTGTGGCCTCGCTGAGGAGCAGGAGAGTAAAGGGAAACCGAAGACCGATCTACCAAAGTCCGCCTGTGGAAGCGTGAGTAGATTCTCTTGACGTTTGTCGAGTTCTAACCCAGCAAAGCTTTTCAATGGCGCGTCCTTGTGGCAGTGTTACCTGGGCGACGCGTTCCGGTGTGCCAGCTGCCCGTACGCGGGGATGCCGGCCTTCAAGCCGGGCGAGAAGATCGTGCTGGACAAGAAGACGCTGACCGAAGCTTGACACGCCGCAGCGTTGAATATCACATTCCTCCGTCCAGAGACACGACTTCCTCTGCAGCAGCGTCGCTTTGTGTGATGTTTGGAGACGGCGGCGTTATTTATTGTTTTCAATAACTGTCCCGTTTAATGATTTCTTATGTACATGTTGCCTTTTGCGATCGAACACATTAAAGCCAGTCTTCTTCCTGAACACAACGTTTATTGAAGTGAATGTGGCCAAACAAGCAGCAGGTGAAACGTCCTCGTGTCAGCAGAACAACATTTTCATCCGCTCGCTTTTGGGAAGCACTTGACACGACTTGCTAACGTCCGAACGCCGCCGCCAGTCGGGAACAAGAGCGCCTCGCGTCAAATGTGCACCAGTCCCTTCAGCGTCACGGCGACGCCACGCCGAAGTCCATCTTGACGTCTCCCAGCGCGGGTTCAAAGGTGACGCTGTAGGTCACCGCGGCTCGGCCGTCCCCCGAGGTCTCCCACGGCGACCGGAGGAAGTACACTCCCTGCTTCCTGTGGCGGCTCCACTGGCACTCGCCCTGCGAGGGCGGCACAGACAAGGTGAAGGCTAAAGAACAAACGGCGGCTGCAAAGACGGGCGGCGGCGGCGGCGTGATACCTGCTCCCCGACTGGCCCGATCAGTCCCGCGCTGACCGTGATGTCAGCGGTGAGGTGGTATTCCATCCACAACGCGACGCCATGGCAACGGCCTTTCCTGCAGAAGACGTTCAGAACCCCCGCTGTAAACATCGGAAAACAACCCGGCTGTGCTTCGCTCGCTGCGCGGCGCCGCCGCCTACCTCACGAAGGGCAGCGAGCCCCGGCTGCTGATTGGCCGCTGGGGAACGAGTTGCGTGAAGTCAAAAGCCATGACCTGTGCCGACCGGGTCACGGCGCGGCACGGGTACTCCCACAGCGGGTGGGGCTCCGCCTCGCGGGACTCACGGAAATCCAAGGATCTCTGCAGGGGGAAGTTTTTATTATTTTATATGAACAACATCGCAGAAATAAAGCGTCTTAAGTTTGAATGTGGCGCTCAAATCTGTGACGGCAATTCATAGACGACAATATTTAAAACTTAATTTCAACGCCCTTCAATCCTCAACAAATGTTAAACATATTTAAGGATTCCAAACATCTTTTGAGGTTCTCAAATTGATGATGTCATCGCCCTGAAGGAAAGAGTGAAACTAAAGTGAAATGAGGCGGAAATATTTCAGTTTTATATTATTGTGATTTTTTTGGGAAATATTTTGTTTATTTATATTTGAATCTATTTTACAGTGACTTTTTTTTTTTTTTACAAATAATATAACATGATATTAGTATTCTCCTTCTACCTGTAGATCGTACTAGGTGTGAAAATGAAATTCACCTGGACCATCTCATCCATAGCGGAGACATCGAAGCCCTCGCACGTCCCACACGGCGCTCTGATCTTCCACAAGTCCTTAAGACACGAGGACAAAGCCGCACGCGGCGTCACACACACGCACGCACGCAATAGTCAGACGTCCGTATGCGCGACAACGTCCCGTCTCCCTCACCTGGAACTCCACGGCCACCACGTAGAGAGCGGCGGCGCGGGGCAGGACGGTGGCGTCGGGCCGCAGCAGGCCCGCCAGGGCGGTCCGACGGTACCAGAAGGTCAGGGAGTGCCAGGGCAGCAGGCTGGTGCTGAAGTAGGGTTCGCCCATCAGGACGGAGACCTGCAGGGGGGGGGGGGGGGAGGGGGACGCCCACGTCATGAGCTAAGGGCGCCACGCGTGGCCGATGTCTTTGTGCGCCGTAGCGCCGCGAGAGCAGCTCGCCCTTCAAAAAAAAAAAAAGGGGTACCTGCTTCCCTGCGAGGCCGCCGCTGCTCAGCTGCTCCGCCCGGACCTCCAGCTCGACGCCTCCTTCCATGGAGTTGGCCTCCAGCACCTGCAGATGAGAATGCGCCGCGTCACGGCTGCTGTTGTTGTTGTTGTTGTTTTTGTTGTTGCTCCCGAAGCTGCGCTGCTCGTTTACCTGCTCAATGAGCTGTTTCGACATGCGGGAGTTTTCCAGAGCGTAGACCTGCAGAGGAGCAAGCAGTCAGAGACGCAGTGTTCTATTTGGGTGGGGGTGGGTGGGGGAAGGCGGCGCCCGCTACCTTCTTGGCTCCCATCATGTGGGCGAAGACAGGAAGCAGACTTCCGTCGCTGACGCCGAGGCAGACGCTGTCCTCCTTCAGGACCTGTTGGGGACACAGCGGGGGGACGGGGGAATCACACCAGCACCCTCGCACCGACCGTCCCCCCCCTCCCCTCCCCTCCCCTCCCACTCACGCTGCGCAGCGCGCTGACGTAGCTCTCCGTGCGCCGCCGGTCGTTGAGTTCGCCGAAACGCGGCCTGGTCCAAACCAGGTGGGCCTGGCAGGTGCAGCAGGGCCGGGGGGGCGGGGCGTCGGCCAGCGGGGGCGGGGCGTCGGCCTGCTGGCTGCGGGAGCGGAACCACAGCGGGACAAAAGAGGGAGTGAGTGAGTGCCGCCGTGGTTTTTGCCTTGTGATGTGACCGCGGGCGGCGGGCGGGCGGGGTACCTGTGGCGCCGCAGGCCGTACCACAGGCTGTAGTCGTCGCGGCGCACGGTCAGACTCAGCTCCTCAGATTCCGCCACTCCGCTCTCTGCGGGCAGGAAGTAAACACTCTGCATCCAGTGGTCCCGCCACTGAAAAATGATTGGCTCTTGAATCTTCCCTCGTAATCGATCTGCGAAGCCTTATTTCAACGTTCGATGGGTGTGACGTCGCTCAGCACTGGAACTCACCGGAGCCATCCGGGCCTCTGGGTAAGTCCAGCTGGGCGCCATGGAGCACACCACGCTTCCACCGGGGTCCATGTCCAGGTCCCACCAAGACAGAACCACCTGGGCCCGACCGCCACAGCGAGCGACGAACCGGGAGGTGTGGGACTGGGGCGCGCTGCTCACGGGCTTACTGAAGTCCACACTGAGGGGGGGAGCAAACCAAAGCTGAAAGAAGAAGAAGAAGAGGTGGAGGAGGAGGAGGAGCGTCCCTCCCGTACCTGAACATGGTGCAGAGCGGGCCGAGCGGGGTGAAGCTGTGAGGGGACACCTGGCTCAGCTGGATGTCGCACACCGAATGGACCCCGGCGCAGCGGCCCACGGCGGGCGGGGCCGCCAGGCGGGCCCCCTCCACCTCCACCGGCCGCAGCTGAGCCCAGCTCCACAGCAGCGGCGACTCCACCAGCTGGGCGTAGACGGTGGCCCGGTGGGGGACGGCCTCGCAGGGCTCCTGCAGGGGGGGCGGAGGGGACACCACACGATGTGACGCTGATCTTCAGCCGCATGCCGGAGAGCATCTCTACCGGTGTGAAGCCTAAAGTACTGCGCATAGCGTATCGTGCACACCTGGAGGAGGTTGCGGTGGGCGTGTTCATAGCTGGGCAGCGCGCCTTCTCCTATCAGCTCGGTATCGAACAGCTCCGTGATCACAACGTTGGCCTTCTCCTGCATGTCGCCATCTGCGTTCGGGTTACAGACACAAAACACAACCGGCATCAAACGTCTGGTCGCGCTCCTCGTGGCGGCCCGGCGCTCGCCGTGGCGCAGCGGCGCTGTGTGAACCTGCGCCCGCGGTGACGTCCGTGGAGTGTTTGTTGATGATCTTGATCTTTTCGGAGAAGCCGTTCTTTTGCACGATGCGCCGCGCCGCCTCAGCCGTGGGCTTGAAAACCTGCCGACACGAAGGAGACGCTGAGGAGGACGGGGAAGCTGCAAATGATGCCACCTCACGCAAGAAAATGTTTTCGTATACACGTAATCTTCTTCTCATCAGTCATCTTTTTCCTCTGGTCCAGCGCAGCCTCTGTACCTCCACAGCGTAGCAGAAGTCGGCTCCGGCAGTGACGGCCATCATGGACAGCAGTCCCGTTCCCGTCCCGATGTCCAGGACGACGACCCGCTCACCGCGAGCCTTTACTCTGGCTACGGCAGCCCGGATGCCCTCGTAGTACTTCTTATTCTGGAGGCACAAAGGACAGCAGCTGCCTCAATGCACAGGGAGGCAAAGTCTGTGTGTGGCGCCTCATTGCCTCGGTTCTCTTGTTCTAGGAAATACATTAATGACTGGAGTATAAATATCTACAGTATGAAGTATGAATATCTACAGTAAGGAGTATAAATATCTACAGTAAGGAGTATAAATATCTACATTATGAATATTAACAGTATAGAGTATAAATATTAACAGTATAGAGTATAAATATCTACAGTATGAATATCTACAGTAGGGAGTATAAATATCTACAGTATGAATATCTACAGTAGGGAGTATAAATATCTACAGTATGAAGTATGAATATCTACAGTAAGGAGTATAAATATCTACATTATGAATATTAACAGTATAGAGTATAAATATTAACAGTATAGAGTATAAATATCTACAGTATGAATATCTACAGTAGGGAGTATAAATATCTACAGTAGGGAGTATAAATATCTACAGTATTGAAGTATGAATATCTACAGTAGGGAGTATAAATATCTACAGTATGAATATCTACAGTATGAAGTACGAATATCTACAGTATGAATACAGTATGAAGTATAAATATCTACAGTATAAATATCTACAGTATGAAGTACGAATATCTACAGTATAAATATCTACAGTATGAAGTATAAATATCTACAGTATGAAGTATGAATATCTACAGTAGGGAGTATAAATATCTACAGTATGAAGTATGAATATCTACAGTAGGGAGTATAAATATCTACAGTAGGGAGTATAAATATCTACAGTATGAATATCTACAGTATGAAGTACGAATATCTACAGTATGAATACAGTATGAAGTATAAATATCTACAGTATAAATATCTACAGTATGAAGTACGAATATCTACAGTATGAATATCTACAGTATGAAGTATAAATATCTACAGTATGAAGTACGAATATCTACAGTATAAATATCTACAGTATGAAGTATAAATATCTACAGTATGAAGTACGAATATCTACAGTATGAAGTATAAATATCTACAGTATGAAGTATAAATATCTACAGTATGAAGTACGAATATCTACAGTATAAATATCTACAGTATGAAGTATAAATATCTACAGTAGGGAGTATAAATATCTACAGTATGAAGTATGAATATCTACAGTATGAATATCTACAGTATGGAATATAAATATCTACAGTATGAAGTATAAATATCTACAGTAGGGAGTATAAATATCTACAGTATGGAATATAAATATCTACAGTATGAAGTACGAATATCTACAGTATAAATATCTACAGTATGAAGTATAAATATCTACAGTAGGGAGTATAAATATCTACAGTATGAAGTATGAATATCTACAGTAGGGAGTATAAATATCTACAGTAGGGAGTATAAATATCTACAGTATGAATATCTACAGTATGAAGTACGAATATCTACAGTATGAATACAGTATGAAGTATAAATATCTACAGTATAAATATCTACAGTATGAAGTACGAATATCTACAGTATAAATGTCTACAGTATGAAGTATGAATATCTACAGTAGGGAGTATAAATATCTACAGTATGAAGTATGAATATCTACAGTAGGGAGTATAAATATCTACAGTAGGGAGTATAAATATCTACAGTATGAATATCTACAGTATGAATATCTACAGTATGAAGTACGAATATCTACAGTATGAATACAGTATGAAGTATAAATATCTACAGTATAAATATCTACAGTATGAAGTACGAATATCTACAGTATAAATATCTACAGTATGAAGTACGAATATCTACAGTATAAATATCTACAGTATGAAGTATAAATATCTACAGTAGGGAGTATAAATATCTACAGTATGGAGTATGAATATCTACAGTATGAATATCTACAGTATAAATATCTACAGTAGGGAGTATAAATATCTACAGTATGAATATCTACAGTAGGGAGTATAAATATCTACAGTATAAATATCTACAGTAGGGAGTATAAATATCTACAGTATGAAGTACGAATATCTACAGTATAAATATCTACAGTATGATGTATAAATATCTACAGTATGAAGTACGAATATCTACAGTATAAATATCTACAGTATGAAGTATAAATATCTACAGTAGGGAGTATAAATATCTACAGTAGGGAGTATAAATATCTACAGTATGAAGTACGAATATCTACAGTATGAAGTATAAATATCTACAGTAGGGAGTATAAATATCTACAGTATGGAGTATGAATATCTACAGTATGAATATCTACAGTATAAATATCTACAGTAGGGAGTATAAATATCTACAGTATGAATATCTACAGTAGGGAGTATAAATATCTACAGTATAAATATCTACAGTAGGGAGTATAAATATCTACAGTATGAAGTACGAATATCTACAGTATAAATATCTACAGTATGATGTATAAATATCTACAGTATGATGTATAAATATCTACAGTATGAAGTACGAATATCTACAGTATAAATATCTACAGTAGGGAGTATAAATATCTACAGTATGAAGTATAAATATCTACAGTATGAAGTACGAATATCTACAGTATGAAGTATAAATATCTACAGTAGGGAGTATAAATATCTACAGTATGGAGTATGAATATCTACAGTATGAATATCTACAGTATAAATATCTACAGTAGGGAGTATAAATATCTACAGTATGAATATCTACAGTAGGGAGTATAAATATCTACAGTATAAATATCTACAGTAGGGAGTATAAATATCTACAGTATGAAGCGCCGTCTTTTCTGAGTGAATGGGCCGTACTCCTGTATTTCTGTTTTCTAGTCTGCAGATCATCAATTAGCCGTTTATTCTTGTGAATGAAGTGAAGACAGCAGGTACCACACACAGTGACACCTGCCATCAGTCACTAACATGGGCGCAGCAGAGGCACCCAAATGGTCACAGCACTTGGTTGTGCATCACATTTTATTTAACGAAAGGTTATTTGTTATACTTCCATGCCTATTATCAGAATAGTATTGATGTCATTGATGTTAATGCCTTGATATGCTTTAAACTATGCTTGGACTTAATTGCCATAGCGGAGACCATTATGATGCCTGCTTTGCTTCAACTAGCAAATAAATGAGGGTGCGGACGGTTTAACCACAGAATCTTTAGGTCATGTCTTATACCAACAATGAACCTACGAGTTTTCTCCTGAAAAGCTTCATTTTGGAGAGAATCTACATCTTTGTAGATGGTGCTTTGTGACACGGGCAGGTCCAGGACGACGATGAGTACGTAAAGGCGGCGTCCCGTCAAGCAAAGGTCTCGTTTAACAGCAAACACAGGAGGGTCATGAGAGACATATGAATTCATCCAGCAGAGGCCGACTCACCCGGTCATGGTCATGTAGCATATCTGCGTAACAGGACCTGAAAGACAAACAGCACAACACATTCAGGTGTGTTTACTATTGGTGTTTTGGTTTCGAGTCGCTGGCAGCTGATCATTTCTTTTTATTATTATAGAAATCAATGCTAGCCACAGGTACTGCTGGATGAACACGTAATATAAAACACCTAAACTCTTTATTTTGTATTAAAGGGTGCATTGGAATTAAACGCCTTCAGAGTCCTAAAGGTCAGTAGCTTTAGTGGTTTAACAAGCAAAAGTGACTAATATGATGAATACAGTACACGCCGTTATGAAATGCACTGTAATAAGTAACGTGTGTGTATATATATATATGGAGAGAATATATATATATATATATACGCATGTATATTAGAACCCACATCACTGGGGAATGTGCACACACGTGAATAGTGCAGATATTCCCTCAACTGTGACCAGAATACTCAAGAAATAAAGTTGTCTTCCTTGCTGCCGGCGGCGCGCGCTCATTCTACACATCGAACGCGCCACTGAGCCGGAAGTGGATGCTAGGCTCGGGGCTAGCATCAGCGCTAGCATGAGCGCTACCTGGCGATCTCCTGGTGGTAGTCGCACTCCTCGCTCTCCTCCACCCGCTCCGAGGCGCCGGCGCTCGGCACGCTTCCTCCGCAAAAGGCCGCCATTCCCGCCAGGACCGTAAAAACCCTTCCGGCTGTTGGTTTTTCAGAATATCGTACGACGCGTTACTGCGCTACTGATGCGGCATTGCACCGATGGAGGCCGCCATCTTTTCCCAGCGACGTCACACTTTTTAGGTCACGTGCACTCTCTCCTCTTTTAACCATTAGATATAAAATAAGACAATTCTTTGTTAGTAGTGAGGAAATATACAGGATTAGGTAGGAAAGGCGGTAAAGTGAACACAGACATAGTAAAAAAAAAACACATATTCAATTTGATATTTTTTATTCAAATATCGCACTTTTCACAATATTTTTGCACAATTTCAGAAACGGTGAATAAACAACAACATACATTTATACTACTACTAATTGAAACTACAGAACATACAAAGCATATGCAGAAATAATAGCATACAAAATAAAAATGGAAAAAATCGCAATATCATGAATAATATAAAAAGAAAAAACAGGACTCTTAAGGCACAAACTCTTAACTACGGACACATATCACATGCAATGCAGGCTGTTACTATTCTTCCAGCCTTTATCCAAAGAGTATTTATGTTTTAGATACATTTGAAACTCCAAACTTTGGCTTGTAAACTTACATTTGGCAAAAAACAATCACTAAATGTATGATATACAAACATTGAGCGTCGACTAACATCTAAATCTGTCATCTAAATGTTTTGCAGGGTACAACTTGATTATAACCCTAAATAACACCACGCTCATCTTATTTGTGTAATATTTCTTGGGTAATCCCTTACACATATATATATATATATATATATATATACATAATATTATATATATATATTATATATATATATATATTATATAATATGCGGCATTGCACCGCAATATATATATATATATATATATATATATATATATATATATATATATATATATATATATATGTATATATAATTTTATATATATTATATATATATATCCAGTGTGGAGGAGACAGACAAACTGAGAACAGATATCCCATGCTGGCCTTTGGTGGAGGAGATCAGCATCCACGCAGGTATCAGACCTGAGTTCACCTGTTCAAACTAGTTTGGCTCCATCGTCCTTCTGTTGTCATCTGGAGTAAATTACAGAGACTCTGACGCAAAACCTGCATGCGTATGTGTTTTTAAACGGCACCACAACTGCAACTGCAAAAGGAATAACATGAGTACCTAAAAAAATAAATAAGTTTGCTTGACAAAGCATTTATTTATTTATGTCTTTACAACGTGCTTTTAAAAAAACAAACAATAACAGCAGAAACATAATACATAAATACAATAAATACAGATTAAAAAGCCCAATATGAACAGCAGGACGGGTCCTGATCTTTGTCCCTTTGTCCACGAGCAATGGACTTCGCTGGGACACAGGTGGAGGCAGCGTCACACACACTTGGCGGTGGGCAGGCAGAAGGCCATGGTGGAGGGCGGCACCAGGATGTCGGTGAAGATGGGCCGGTACCCCGCGGGCGGAGGCGGGGCGCTCTGCTCCAACAGGTCCAGCACCGCCCCCCTGATGTCCCTGGAGACATCACCACGGATGTCCAGCAGCACAGACACGTGCTCTTCGCTGCGGGGGAACGGGGGGGGGGGGGAGAAAAACAAAAACACACACACGGCCCATGAAGTGCAGCTCGTCCGATGATAAGCGGCGTGGACGATGGAGGACTCACTCACCTGATGTCGGGGTACTTGGCCGCGAGTCCAGAGACTTCCAGAGTGAGCATGCTGGGGTCTTTCAGTCGGATGAAGTCGGCGAGGACGGGTAGCAGGAACAAAGGGTTCACCTCAGGAACCGAGCCTTCGCCCTCCTGCACACGGCAACGCGGGAACGATGAAGACGGCAGCGAACCCGCGAACCTGTCTCATCTCCTAACGGCCCGTTTGTAACGAGAAAAAGAGTCGGCTGCCCCTCACCAGGCCGTGGAGGACTTCCCTGAACCGCGCGTCGTCCTGGACCATCTGCTGGGCGAGCTGCCCCCTCTCCTCGGCGCTGCGACACACCAGCCTCTTCTGCATGAGGGCCCGGACGTACTCCACCACCGTGAGCCACTGGGCCTCCTCCTGCAGGCGCTGCATGGGGAGCACGCACACAGCACACGCTTTGGAGCGATGGCGGGGGTTCAAACTAGTAAGATCGTACCACGTGACTTGCATTAACACGCATCCTGCACGTTCATCTGCAACCGCTGAACCTTTGGACAACATGCCGTGGACAAAATGTGGCCCCAAAGCAGCCGTACCGCTGAGGAGCCGAACGCCATCCGCGCGGATTCAGACCTGTCTGCAGGGCGGCCGCACGCGGCCGTGCATCTCCACGTGGCGCTCCAGGACGTGGCACAGCTTGGGGGTGGGGTCTCCCCGGACCAGCCAGGATCGGGTCAGGAGGCCCGGGAGGAAGGGCTGGAGGTCCAGCAGGAGCTGGTCCATCGCCAGGCGACACGCCCGTCTCACGGCCCGGTCCAGAGCTGCCAGGGGGTTGGGAGGGGTCCGGGAGAAAGCTCCCGCCGAGCAGGACGACTGCTGCTTCTGCAGACGCTCTGTGGAGTTTCTGCAGTGATGGGGACGACCAGTTCAATCACGCCGCCACCAAACAATGTTACGCTCTGTGTGTCCCAAACATCTGCGCGATAAACCCCATCTCACTTGAGGATGATGCAGTTGCTGATGGAGGCCAGCAGATAGTGGAGGTAGAACTTATTCTTGTTGCTCGGATCCCTGCGGTGCTCCTTCCCAAATTCCACCAGAGCTTCTCGAAACCTGGGATGTGAAGGGATGGAGGTGAAGGTAAGGTGGGGTCAGGGGGGGTTAATGCTTCCGTGCCTGCGGCCGCAAGCTCAGCCTGCACCAATGCGCACCTGTTCAGGAGGTTCTCCATCTCATGCAGTCCCATCCGTATGGTCTGATCGCGCAGGTGCTCCCCGATCATCCGGGCCACCCGGGCGTTCTCCTCCAGCATCTGCCACGGCCCCACAAACAGACCAGCACAGAACATCACCCTCTACTGCAGCAACGTGTTACTGCTGAATACTGTGTTCCCGACAAGGCAGTTCAGAGCGAGAAGGGTTGGAAGAAGAGACAAGGTTTCACTCCTTTTAGGACGGATCTGTACTCGGACATTTTCACTGAGGATCTAGCTGGTAAGATGATAATATCGATAAGATGTGTGCGTGTTTACCTGTGTGATGATGGTGGGCAAGCTAGTGTGGTAGAAACCTTCATGGTCTGTATCTGGTTCCTGGTCCCTCTGCCAGTCTTGCAACTCCACTTGGAGGGCTTTGTGCATCCACTGCGACACACTCTTCTGCACGCGCACACGCCAGCAGTTTTTATTTGGTTGATGGCAACTGTCAATCATATAGATCTACAGCACCAGTGTTTTAGGGCTTTGCGTAAAGAAGAAGTGGTGAACTCACCCGAACGCTCTGCACGTATTTGTTCTGCAACTGCTCCAGTCCCCCGGCGGAGACCAGAGGCCCCAGTTCCAGGTCCTGCATCTCAGCCACCAGCTCTGGGTCGCCCATCATGTCCGGGCTTCAGACAGCGACATCGCCACAGTCAACAGCTTTACAAAGAGCTTTTCTCCACACGCATCCCTTTACTAACCTCACAAACCCCAAACCCGAGGTGTTTACGAGGCATGAGGTAAAAGATTTAATAGATTCAAGAAGCTCTCGAGGAAAATCGTTGCTTCTGTGACGACGGAACATTGCGGCATCGAGGCGGGACGTAGTGGAAGGTGGATTTTTGGTCCATCCGTCAACATGAGCTCAGAGAGACGACACCCACAGGACGCCGAGGGAAGGATGCAAGATGATAAGCCAGAGAAGGAAACGGGGGGGAAACATGCTTTTGTTAAAAAAAGCAATCGCCTGGAACTGAAGTGAAAGGTCGAGAGTCTGCAGAGACAACGGACAGACTCTTTTATAGCGGACAGCTTGCTCATTTGCTCGGACGCGTTCGATGACCCGCCCCCCCCCCCCCCCTCCCCCCGCCGGACTACAGTGTTCTAAATGTACCCAATGCACGCAAAGCAGAGTCCACGCAGGCCCCCGAATCTCACCCGTTGTAGATGTGCAGCACCCAGTTGAGCACAGCAAAGATCTCCCCGCTCTCCAGGTCCCAGCCGCTGACCTAGACCACAAGCACCCATTACCGACGCATGTAAACGGTGGGGCAACGGGGGGCAACGGGGGGCGGGTCCCTCCCTCCCTCCCTCCCTCCTCACTGACCTGCAGCAGGTGAGCCTGCAGCCAGCGGTGGCCGGCCCTCAGGTAGGCCCCCGTCAGCCGGTAGTGCGGCGGCACGCAGTGCTCCAGCAGGTGGCGCACGGTGGCCAGGTCGGCCATGACGCCGTGCTGCAGGGCCGCCAGGTGGCCCGCCAGGCCCGGGCCGCGCGCGTGCAGGTAGGAAACGCTGCGGAGACGCGCCGAGACCGCCTCCTCCAGCACCTGGGGGGGGCAAGGCGACGGAAGGGTTACTGAGATGGGGGCGTTTGTTGGGGGGGGGGGAAGAAACTCGACGGTGTGCCGCGTGCCTGGAAGAAGCGCGCCCTCCAGCGGCGGGGGCGTCCCGGCGGCGGCCCGCCGGGGTCGGTGGGGCCCCCGCGCTCCTCCAGCGCGGCGCGGTCCAGGGCCTCCTCCCGCTCCACGATCCTCACCGCGGAGACGAACGGCGTGGGGTTCTGGCGGGCCGAAGCCAGGGCGCCGCTCACCACCGCCCACAGTTCCTTGCCTGCGGCGCCCGGGAGGACGCGGGGGGGGGGCGGAGAATCCCATTAATCGATGTGCCTTTGCAGAAGCGAGACCCTTTGGTTCCTTTACGCGGTTTTCTGAACATGAAGTTCCTTCCCAGCGTGGAAACCGGGAGGAAAGATGACGGACACGTGTACATTTCCATCTCCAAATTTCCAAAAAACAAGCAGAGTGACCGCGTGGCGCCGACGTGAACGCGGGTCCTCACCCAGGGCGTCCACCAGCCGCCCGACGCCGGAGAAGTATCCGGCCACCAGCTCCCGGTCGCCCGCGCTGAGCGCGCTCCCCGCCGCCCCGCCGGGGAGCTGCCGCAGGACGTCGCCCCGCCAGCGCTCCAGATCCATCAGACGGGCGTGGGCCTCCAGGAGCCGCCGGGACTCCACCAGGCGCTCCGTCTCCAACACCATGCCCCGCACTGCGGACGGGAAAAAGAGGGCGGAGGTCATTTCCTCAGACAACTCATGCGGTGTTGGTTTGCCCCCCCCCCCCCCCCGATGGGACCTCACCGGAGTAGAGGCGCGGCAGGTTGCTGACGGCGGCGAGCAGCTGGCGGTGGCCGACGGACACTTCCCTCAGCCCCTCCAGGGTCTCCGCCGCCCCGGCGTTGCGACTGGACTCCAGCCCCGCTTTCTTCAGGGCGTGGGACGCGTCCCTCAGCTCCAACCGGGCCTCCCGCAGCTGCTGCAGGCCCCAGCCCACCCCCTCCAGGTACGACTGCACCATGGACTGCGAGGAAAGAAGCAGCAGCATCGTTTAATAAACGGAGGCGACGTCGTATCGAGTGTGTGTGTGTGTGATGTCACCTTTAGCCTGGCGTGAACGGAGGAGGTCCTCTGACTCTCCCTCTTCCTGTATTGGCCCAGTCGCTCCAGGTGCTCAGGCCGGCAGAAGACCCCCGAGGCCCACTTCAGCGCCGCCCCGCGGGCCAGAGACTCGGCCCGCTCCACCTCCGGCCACACCGCCGCCGCCGCCGCTTCTGACCCCCGAGCACAGAGTCGTGTGAGCGCACCAGGCCTCTGGAGATCTCTCCTCACTTACTCAAAAACAGCATTTTTTTGTTGGCTCGAATGTCAAATTTGTTTAGATCCTACAAAAGGGAATGTCAGAATTCCGTGGAGAACCATACGCATTTTTCCCCAAAATGTAAAAGTGCGGAGGAGGCCTGATTAAGTGGCGATGATGCAGTCAAGGCGCCGTTCAGCTAAAGAGGGAAATTATAATGATGCGTTGAAATATCACCTGGTTAAATGTGTAGTTACTGAGAAACTTGAACGAATCCAGATGTTTGAGGAGATGAATAGACTAAATACAAACGCAGATGATTTATTCGCTGCCATTAAACTACCAATGACCAGATGTGTTTTACTCAATGAAAATAGAATCTTTCATTTCATCATTATTGGATAAACTTTGACCCTTTTTTTGGGGGGATAAGCGAGACCTCGTGTCTCAGGCAGAGACAACGCTTCCATTCGGGGGACTCGTCCTCATTGGTCTTCGTTTTGACTGATTACGCGAGTTAGGACTACAACGGGACTGTGTCTCTCTCACTGGAGGTCACGGGACTCCCTGCTGTTCCTCACCACACGCACACGCACACGCCGGTGCTGGACGCTCATCTGCAGCAACAAGCCTCCGGGCTCAACAACAACAAGGCCGTTAAAACCACTAAAAACAGTAAAAAGTTCTCCGTGTTTGCGTTCGACTCCGGGAACAGGAGGCCGACCCGTCGACCCGTCGACCCGTCGACCCGAGGTCGTGCACGCAGGGCTGTTTCTAATGCACGTCTCCTTCCTGAAGGGACACGCGTGCGTCTCACCGACAGAAAGTCCAAAGATGCTTCGGCGGTCGGATTATGCAAACTTCAGGATCCCCGTTGGAGGGTTTGAACGGACGAAAGGGACTAAATGTCTGGTTATTGATACGTCTGCTGCACCGACTTGACGCCTCATCACGCCGACAGGCAAACGCCCGCCAATCGACGATCACTCAACGCCCGAATAACTCGTCATTCAAACCTCAGGCAGCTTTCTGTTTCGCCTCGAAGACCACCGTGTCGCCGCATTCGTCCTTCTCTCGCTATTGGCAGGCTTTAGAAGAAATGGGCGTCGGCCTTCCAGCGATGTTGTCAACTGGCAAAGTGTGTGTCTGTGTGTGTGTGCGTGTGCGCGTTCAGGTACCTTCTGGTTGGTCTCCTCCATTCTCGTGGTCCCCGGCAGACATTGAGTTTGGTCCTCCGACAACTGCCTTCTCCCCCGAGGCACTGAGGGCGAGGGACGCAAATGAGAGCGAGGAGAAGGCGGCGGCGTGGAGGAGAGAGGCCACAGATCCATTCTACTGACTGCTCGCTCTCTCTCTCTCTGACACACATCCTCTGCTGAGAGGCCAGCAGGAAAGGGAGGGAGCCGGGGGAGGAGAGGGGAGAGAGTGCTGTAATTCTCAGCCCTATTAGCTCAGAATATTCGCCTCAGCGTTGTGATGTAAAAGCTTTCAGAAAAATATGTATATATGTGTATGTATGAGGTAACAAAACCATCTCCATGACAACTGCGCTAACCCCAGGGGCCTGCAGAGGCCTGCAGAGGCCTGAAGGGGCCTGCAGAGGCCTGCAGGGGCCTGCAGGGGCCTGCAGGGGCCTGAAGGGGCCTGCAGAGGCCTGCAGGGGCCTGCAGGGGCCTGCAGGGGCGGAGTCGTCAGACCGTCATTAGTGAGACGCGACGGCTGTCCTCTCCGATCCAGCTGCCACCACCAGTGGGAGGTTTGGTGTCTCCTCTGCACCGGCCGCCTTGTTTACGCCTCAGAGCTTCCCGGACCTCTTCGGAAGGCAGCGGGGAGCGTGCCAAGTCGGGATGGGAGGGGGGGGGGGGAGGGCTTTCAGTGCCGCACTTAACATTCGTCTCATGCACGTTTAAAGTGTGTCAGTGAGGTACGCTTGGAAAGGCTACAATGTGTTCCCGTGTTGTTTTTGTGAGAAAGGCGCCCTATGATTTACTTGGACCCTCCCCGTGACTCAGTCCCAGTATCTCCACAACAGTGACTAAGCATTCAGCCATTAAGAAGATATTTGAAACATGCAAACGATCGGTGAGTTCCCACCAGGTCAGCTGGGTTTCGGCCTCGTGATTCCTAACTTGTTGTTTTGGTCTTCGTCAGCTGTGTGATGCTGCTGCTGGAAACGAAACAATCCTTTAACCTTCCTCCTGTTGAGGGGGGCGCGGGGGCAGGAGGGGCAGGGGGGGAATCGTCTTTTGTTTGTCCCAAAAAGACCGACCACCCCAAGCCTCTGCCACTCCGTGCCAGCTCCATCACAGCCGCGAGGCGAGGAGCCGAGGCTGGACGCCAGGATGTTGTGCAGTCGGGTGTTCCTGTCAGGGCGGGGCCCTCGTCGCTGACCAGCTGTGCCCGGCCAGCGTCTACAAGCCGGCCTTGAGGGCTGTAAACAGGAAATAAAAAGGTGAAGTCCAACAATTCAGACCCGATGGCGGCGATGGAGCTTTGGTCCTTTTGGACCGGCTGGCATCTAGTGCCACCGTGAGGACGCACTTTGTTCTCTCGTGCAATGAAAATGTAGAGAAAACAGTCAGAATGAGTCAGATCAGAGTTTTAAGACCTGACTACGAACATTCCAGAAGTGAAAAATACCTGCAGCGGTTGACCGTATAGAACCTCCTGCAGTACCAGGTTACACGGCTGTATGAGCTGCACCGACCCCCCCGTGGCTGTAACCACATCGGGTTCCGTGACAGCCAGCAGCGCCGGCAACCAGAGGAGCCGAGGGACTAACAGGAAGTCTAATTCCAGACCACTTCCTGTATGACATTCCTGAGCGGAGCCGCCTTCCTGCCGCTCTCCGACTCGACTATCGTACGTATAGCGCGACTATGGCTCCCCGCCGCAGTGCTTTATGTGTGCAGCCGTATGCAAACCTCAGACGCCAGTTTGTCTGAGACCGCTTCAAATGACCGTGACGCTGAGAGCAGCACTACCCAAGATGAAGAAAGAGGAAATATCTTTATATATATTATATTTTTTTATTTATATATAAATATATATATAATAAAAAATAATAGAAAAAATATATATATATATTTTTTATTATATATATAAAAAAAAATAATTTTTTTTTATATATATTTATTTTTAAAAAAAATAAAAAAAAAATAAATAAAAATAAATTAAAAAATAAATAAATATATATATATATAAATAAATAAATATATATGCCCCGGCTTCTTCGTGAAAGACCCCTGCTTGTATTAGTCAAGGACGTAAACCGTTTCGTAGCCATTTCAATCCATTTATTGTACAGACAGCTCCAATGAATGCATAGAAAATGAGTTCACATGAATATTGTGTAGAGCAAAGAGGGACAGACGGACAGGTGGACGCACACGTAAAAGGAGACAGACATCAGACCAAAGACACTACGGTCATTCTTCTGTCGTATGATGCATAACGTGGGTTTATATGCCACCCGAAGGGCTCATACGTGTGCGGTAATACAGGTGGGGTACCTGGAAGAACCCTGCGAGGCCGCGGGACGGAGAACCAGGCGATTGTGGCATTTGAAACTGTTCACAGCCAAACGTCCCCCATGATGGACACGCCAACAGGAGCAGCGCGTCCTCACACCTCTCCCGCCTACATTAGTCCTTCAACACTGCACATCGATACACATTGTTCATCCTTCGAACGGCTACAAAAACACAATATGATTTGCAATACATGTGTAAATGATCTCAAATATATATAGAAGCTAACAAAAGTTTTCCTGTAGCTTCCAAAAGTGACAAAATTTTCTAGCCAAAAAAGGCTAAAGCAGCTGATTCGCCCCCCAAAATGTCAAAACAAAACTAGTTCCAAATCAAATAATGAAGAAAATAAGAATATGAAAGTTAAAAAAAAAAAAAAGAATGATTTCAGATTAGGCAGGAAATAAACGATGGGAAAATCAAATAGATATAGATCTCTTAAAAAGGAAATAATATATATTTCAATTGCTAGACAGGCGATGAAGAAGAACGTCACCTGCTGCCACTCGGAGGTAAACAAGGTAAACTACGAGGAGGCGGACGTGTGATTCACAGAATGCTCTCCCTCAGCTTCCCACTGCTGCACGCGTCCGACTGACCGGCCGACACTGGAGCTGCAGACGTTTGCCTCCACGTGTTGAAGTCCAACAGCGACTGATTGAGCTTCTCCATCCAGTCCAGACTCTCCTGTTTGCTGTCGGCTGAGAACCACAACCTGAACAACAACAACAACAACAACAACAACAAGCATCAGCGTGGTGAGAGAGGAAACAACTCGCAGGGCGAAAGGCCTCCTACGAAAACATTGATCACAGTCCACTTTCCCCCCCCCCGCAGAGGTCAGTGTCCCCTTACTTGGCGCCGGCGTCCTGCTGCTCGGGGACGCTGCTGACCAGCTCAAAGGTGAAAGGTCGGGCACACGCGTCTCTCTTCACGCTGCGGACGCAGCGGCTGCGGGAGCTGGAGAGGGAAACGCTGCCCTCGGCCTCCTGGGACGTGGGCACAGGGAACAAGGCAGTGGCTGAGGAGCGACTCGGGCTGTGGGGGGAGGGGGGTGGGGGGGGTGGGGGGTGGTCTACCGGGGTTCCGTCCCTACCTTGCTCTCTCGGTCGTTGGGGTTGTTCCAGTGAAACATGTCGCAGCCCACCAGGACAAAATATCGGCGACGCCACACCCCGAACCCACCGACCAACTCGAACATCGTCTGGAAACAGATCCACAGGACAGAGAGTTCGACTTCGCCGCTCCACAAAAACAAACTGCACCGGGGCTCCTAAACACAACCCCCCCCCCCCCCCCCCTTCTGTCTGTAAACATGGGTCTGGATCAGGGGGTGAAAAGGGTAACGGTGTAATCGTAACGTAGCCAGGCAGGTTTCACACATCACTGACCAGGAAGCCTTGGTGCTGGACGTCGGAGTGACCGTCGCTGTCCAGTCGCAGGTAGATGTTGCCCTCCAGGGGCGAGAGAAAAGGCACCTGCAGTCGCCGGGGGGGAGGAGGGGGGGAGACGCCGCGGTTAAACGTGGAAAACAGGGAGAGCAGCGGGAAACGGGAAGAGGACACGACTTCTCATTCCAACATTCTTAAAAAGAGCGGCCACCTGGAATCCAACTACTCGGACCCGTTACGCACGACAAATAGGCGTCACCGCGGCAACGGCTGCTGTTACCGTACATTTCAGTGAGAAATGTGCAGAGAATAAAACGTCAAAAGGTTTATGCACCAGGAAGGAAATGTCCCTCTAATCTCTAAAGTCAATGCAGTAAGATTGTCTTTGATTTTTGACAAACTTATGAAACAAAAGTTGCTGCACAAACAGATTTCATATCAGCGCCAGACGAACACGGTAAGTCGGCAAAAGGCCGACAGCGGCGTGAAGACCTTTTCCTGAAATTCCTCCCCGAGCAGCCTCCTGATTTTGCCATCAAGTTTCATCTGAGGGGGAAGAAGGGAGACAGAGAAAGGGGGTGTGTGGGGGAGGGGAGGAGAGGGGAGACACGTTACATCACCCGTGAACCCGCCCATGTGTGGAAACATCAGACAGAATCCCAAAAGCACCAAACGGGTGGAAAGCGGTGCTGAATGAGTCACGCTTTACCTCCCTACGACTAAAGAACCCTCCAACTTACCGTATTTTCCGCACTAAGAGCCGCACGTAAAAGCCTCAAGGCGCCAAAATGTTTCAGTATGAAAAACCAAAAATAATAAATATCTAAATAAAAAGGTCTTTCACAAACTAGTTATTCCGCCCTTAAGTGTCGTAAACGGCGTCTCCCTCACGTCCCGCCTTGTTGCGCGAGCTCTGACTGTAGAGAGAACCCCCATTGGTCGATTTCCGATCTCATAATTATCCTCCAAATACGCCCATTTTGAGCCTTTGGTACGATACGTCTCCATTTCCAATCTGGCGACACCGAGCAACCCGGCCGCCGCCACTAGTTGCGTCGTGTGCAGCACGTGGTTTGTGAAAGAGAAACAGAAATATCCCACGAAGCAACATCCCGGACGTCTTTGGGGATCCCTGCCGGACGCATTTTTTAGGTCTCAAAAAGGAGGACATGTCCGGGGGAAAGAGGACGTCTGGTCACCCTGGCATAACGCAAACCTGCAGCAGTTGATGCGTCTTTTAATCCGGTGCGCCGTATAGTGCGGAAAAATACGCTACAGGAGATTATAGTTGTTTTACATCGCTGAAAGTCTCCAGCAGCCTTTTGGTTGTGACCAACAGTCACGCGTCAGACACTCAGACGTCTAGAAACACGCCGGCAGCCGTTACCTTATCCAGGGGGAACTTGCTGTGTCCCAGCGAGGCCAAGGTGATCTGATGGGAGCCGACCAGAACAAAGTTGCTGGAGCGAGAGGCGTTGAGAGCAGGGGGAGCCGCAGCTGAAGAGCAGACAAACACGACTTGAAGCAGTTCTTTTCGTGTCAGAAGACTCGCTGGCATTTGAGCGCTTGGAGGAAAGGATCCCTCCTCGTGCTTTAACGAATACTCCACTTACATGTCACACTGTTACTGGATCTCTGTGGCAAACGGGGAAAAAAACGGGGTTCAGGTGCAATGTGGAAAAACGGCCGGCGCGAAGCGCGGGACGGGACGGGACACTCACCGTGATGGTGTTGAGCAGCTTTCTTGGCGTGACCTGAGGAGCAGAGGACAACATAACGGACGCCGCCGGTGGTTTCACACCCGGCTCATTATCGGCCCCACTGACTCACCCGCGACTTGGTGGAGGTCTGATCCGCGCTGGACTTACTCCCCGACACGTGCGACTAGAGGGACAAGGCAAACGACAACGCTGATGTTCCATGACTGTGCAACGGGCGCGGCCGATAGAAAGGGAGGACGTGTCGTCTCACCAGGCTGTAGACCTCGACGTCAATGGCAAAGGTCGAGCGGATGTCTTTCCTACGGGGTTAAAAACACGATTACATGCAATCGTCTACAATCACATCTGGGTCGTGGTTTTAAAACCTCATCCTCGGTTGTTTGAGCTGAGCGGCCGTGGAGGCGAACGAGACGAAGTCCCCGCAGAGCAGCTTACAGCGTGACGGAGGTCTGGAAGGAGATGGCGTCCCCGCTCTGGGCGTCGGCAGCCGTGGCCAGCGGCGTGGCGACCACGTTGCACGGCCCGTAGCGGATCAGCACGAAAAAGTAGTGGCTTGGCCGACCTACAGTGTTCCATAGGACGATCGTTTTGAAGCAAAGAAAAAAAAAAAAAGAAAGGTTGTCGCTTTAATCCTGAAAATCGCATCGGAGTAGCGTGCACCATGAGGCCGGGCGGGTACCTGTGCGCTTGTGGGAGGAGCAGACAAACTCCACCTTGAGAGGCAGCTGGATGTCTGCGATGCGGACCGTCCCTCTGCAGGGCTGCTGGGAAACGCGCTCGCCGTCTCCTCCGGACTCGGAGGTCCCCTCCTCCCGCAGCCTGGACACCTCCGCCAGCAGGGCCGAGCGCCTCTCAGCTGAGACAACGGGGGACACAGGGGGGGGGGGGGGGGGGCTGTCAATCAGTCCGGCTTACATCCATCCCGCGGCCAACGGCGTTAGTTCATCAGCTTTCACTCAAAGTCGCTTCTATTAGAGGTCCTCAAAAGCAAGAAACACACGATGAAACTAAACTACTGGATATTTCTGTGTGTCAAAGGCCTTGAAATAAACCCGACCAACAATTGGTTGATATTTACACAACTGGGAAATACTTCCGGCACGGAGGGGCTCAGATACTCAAATGCCGGCTTTCTTTTCCAACCAACAAATGGATGGATGCGCCTTATTCTGCTGTTCTCGTTATCTAACGTATGAAAGATTAAAGAACCTCACAGGAGACGAGGAGGAGCTTCTCGGCTTCGGCCTCCTCCAGCGAGCCCCGTCCGTGCTCCTCGTCGGTGCAGCAGCTCAGGGCCTGCAGGGTCTGCTTGATCATCGTCTGCAGCCTCGCCGCTTCCTCCCGCAGCGCCTGGACAGACGGGACATCAGCGACACTGCGCACACGTTTACTGAGTAACACGCAAGAGCTCACGGCGCGGCGTCGCCCCCACCGTGATCTTCTCCTTGGTGCTGACGGAGGTCTGAGGTCGAGGCTTCTCTGCAGCTCGTCCCCGGACATCGGAAGCGGCGCTCGGCGCGGCGGGCAGCGCGCTCTGCCGTTGTGTGCGGTAGTCCTCGATACTGAGAACACCGGGAAAAAAAACGAACGGGACAGAAGACGAATCAACGAAAGGGACCAAGTCGTAAAGCTTCACCGTCTTTCCGCTGTGAACCGTCACGCAGCTTCGATGCGTTGGGCCGAAGACGGGGGGGGCAAGTCGTCGTTACCTGTACAGAGGAGGAGGCGGGGGCCGCTCGCCTGGGGAAGGGTCGCACTCGTGGCTCGCCGCCCGCCGCTGGTGGTCAAACACGGGACACATTTTTCTTCACACGGGTCTTGAATTGATACACAGGGGAACTCAAAACGTCGCAACAGATCGAGTGGCAGGTCCAACGTACCAGGGGGGTGACCACGGCCGCCACGGACCGACTGAGAGGAGAGAGGATGCCGCAGGGAGGGAAGGTCAGCTCGTCGCTGCTGCTTTCAGGCCTCCTGCTCCCATCGCACGGCTTTTCCTTGGACTCGCCGCCGCCATCGCCATCCTCCTCCTCCTCCTCCTCTTCCTCCTCCTGCGGTTCGTCTGGCTCGTCCTTATCCCCGGGGGAAACGCCAATGCCACTGTCGGGGTCTTTATCTCCCCTCCTCTCCCCATCCACCCTTCCAGCACATTCCAGCACCTCCTCGAACATCTGGTCGATGATTTGGGACGTATTGGTGTCATGGGAAGAATTCAGCTCAGCATCTGTGGGGGGAAAAAAAAAACAAAAACACACGTTCACAAAAAGGTGTGAGGGCACCTTCTGAAACCGAAAAACCAACTGGGTGTGAAAGTGAAGAACTTAAGAGCTTCTTATTTCGTTCCCTCTCCTGTGAAACACCAACTGCCCACATACCCAAGCTGAATGATTCGGGGAGACACCCAGTTCTCTAAATAACGTCCGTGCACGTGTGAAGGTGGGAAAAGCATGTTGGGACGTCTAGACACCCGGCGAGTCCACTGTGTTTCCAGTCTACCCAGTTCGCCCCCCCCCACCCCGTGTGACCCAGGAGCTTCTGGTAGTCCCCGGGCCCGTCTCACCGTTCGTGCCGCCGCCGCTTGCGCCGGACCCCGTGGAGGCGTTCGCCTCAGACCGGGCGGAGTCGCCGACGAGCTCGGGCTCCGGGGCGAAGGCGACTTTCTTTGGGCGCCCCGCTCCCTCCGCTTTGAGGGGGCCCGGCCCGTCTGCACCGCCCCGCCTCCCGCCCAGCGCGTCCCGCTCCGTTTGCTCGCCCTGCGAAAGGTGATGCGACCCCGCGACCCGCGTCGAACTTCCATCGGCGTTAGATGACGCCGCCTCAACCTCCGCTCCGCGCTCGACGTCTATCTGGAGCTCCGTGCAACCAGTCGGCGTTTCCGCCGGAGGAGAACCCTCCGTTTCGCGCTCGCCGCCGCCGCTGCTGCTTCTGTCCGACTCGACATCCGTGTCGTCTCCTTCGATGCGAACTGACTGGATCTCATTTGACTGTCGATCAGCCCTTTCAACACATCCGCCTACGTCTTTCTGGCTTAGTTTTATGATACAAACATCGACGTCTTCTGTGCCCGCTCCGCCATGAAGTCCCCCACGGGACGCTTTGTCTCCACCCGAATTAGACGGGCGTCTTACGGGTTCATCTGAAGAGCTTTGGGACTCCTCAGGTCTACAATTCCCGTCTTCCTGCATCTCAACGGGGCCGTCCCGCGACTGACATCCCCCATCCGGGACGTGTTCTGCGGCACAACCTGGTTCCACTTTGTCCACTCTGGATGATTCGAACTCTCTCTCCTCCTCCTCCTCCTCTTTGACAAAAACGTCCTCCTGTTCTCCATCTGCAACGGACTCTTGCCCGTCTCGAGGATATCGCCACAAACGCAGCTCCCCATCCTCCGACAGCTCAATCCCCTCTCCGCTGCACGAGGAGCCGCCTCCTCCGTCGCGCCAAGACAATTCGGTCGCCATGGAAACCTCGACCGCTGCCACACTCCGCCCCTCGCCGAGAGGGGCTTCGGAGAAACTCTGCTCCTCGTTGAAGCACAACCTCAACACCGTCTGTGGTTGTCGGGTCCCCGACGGCCCGACTTCATTTCCTTCCTCCTCCCCGATTTCACCCCTTTCCTCCCGTCCCGGGAGCAGCTGCTCCTTATTGGAGCGGTCAAGCTCCACGTGAGCGTCACAGCCACCTGTTGGGAAAGCAGTCTCATATCTTAGCAATACGATAGCCAGACATTTGCATGCATTTGTTCGTACGAGAGCCCCAACCTGGATTTTTTGGGGTACGACCATCAACGGGGGGGGGGGTCAGGCAACAGCGCAAAAGCACTCAACAAGAAGGCTGCCATACTTATCAAACTCGTTAACCAACCAAAATGACCGTTTGAATGCAAAGGCCTCACCGGTGCCACGTGAAGATCGCTCCTCTTTACACGCCGTGATCGCGTCAGAGAAGCTGCAGTCCTTCAGCCCAACGTCACAATTCCTCTGCCGGAAGCAATGGCATCAGCACGGGGGGGAAAAAACAGAAACGAGAGGCGGTTATGCAGAGCACGGGTTTAATGTTCGTCAAGGCAACATAATCACAGCAGATACAAACGCGAAAGAGAAACGTAATGAAACAGTGCATCTTGCAGTTGGTTTGCCGTCGTCGGTTATCCAATGACACTTGTCACTGCCCTGATACGTAGCGGCCACATTGCGGCTCAAGGCGTGACCAGAAAGAGGAGGGCAAGTTGGTCACAGAATCACATGCAAAGGAAGCGAATGGACTCTTGCTGTAGGTCCAAGAACCCGGTGTTCACATGCACTGACGTGTGAAGAATCCTCAAAAAAGAACAAGCTCACCAAGTATCCAAACAGACAATCACGTCCACAAAAGCACATTGAAGCAGGAGTCACCACTGGTCTGCAGCGCATGGTGCCCTCACTGTAGTGAATGCACTACATGCCACCTACTTGTAAATGTAATAACTATCGTATATCACTAGATATTTCTCAAGAACTAAACTTCCCCCCATAGGTTCATATAAATGGTAGTGGAACATTGTATTCAAACACATTAGACAGCAAAGCTGAAAGCGAGTGAGTTTGGTAGCGAGTCTACGAAATCAACAAACCCACCCGAGTCGTCGCGGGATCGGAGATGCTCCTCTTCAGCCAGGCGTTCTCACTGATTGGTTGGAAAGGCAACTGGTTCATCTCCTCTTCTCGTTCCTGATGAGTTCAACCACGACAGACATTCTTCAGTTCTTGTTCCACGTGATATGATGCGTATCGGTGACTTCTCTGATCGTTCGTTTGGGTTCATTCGAGTACGAGAACTAGAACGGCGTTAATGCATTTCTGCAGACAAAGGGTCCTAATCCGACCTGGTGGATGCGAGAAGCCTGCTTTGAGCTGGGTGCTGGAGTGCTGTGGAGTTTCTGCTGAATGGCGGACACGAAGTCGGAGCGGGTCATCTGGGGGGTGGTGGCCGGGCCCGTCGTTCGAGCGGTAGAAGCCCGGAAGTCGGGCGACTTAAAACGCTCCAGTCGCTGATGAAACTCCGCCTGACCTGAAAAGGAAATCATTTATTTAGACTCAAACAAAGAAAGAAAATAGGAAAAAAAATCAAAGTGCCTGACGACACGAGGAGCCTCGACTGGAGCAGCAGTGCATCTGCAGGAGGTTTGGCACATTCAACACGCTGCATTACTAATCTTTAGCGTCCACAAAACTCATATCAACGGGAGATGGAATTAAGAAAAGACGACAACAGGAGCTACGCCTGCCAGCCGTCATTCAACGTCACATTGATTCTCTTTAAATACGAGTGAATGGACTCACTGTGGATTTGTAGCATAACGCAAATACTCGTTACGTAAATATCCTAATTAATCAAAATAATTCAGAGAAACGTCTGGTCACTGTGCTGATTAAATATAGTTATGGCACGATTAGAAAATATCCTCAATTTGCATTAGCACACTTTATCAGGCTCCATTGTAACAGCTAGTTAGCTAAATACAGAAGAAAGTGTTTAATTATAAAACGTGCACTTTGCCAGTCGGTTAACGGAGAATGCGTGTAATAAACCGAATCAAAACCCTGGATTCTGTGATAAGCGTCATGGTTTTTTTTTCTATGTGTTGATCATTTGCATCCTCACCAATGGCAGCCTCTCTGAAGACCCTTCCATAGGGGGGGACTGACGGGCTGCACCCCCCAGGATCCGAGAGGCACCGCTGGGCCAGCGGAGATGCCCCTAAAACATCAAAACTACAATATTTATCCAACACACCGACACGCTGGATCCTCACTGATTGTTTAGCACCGTCACAGTGGTCGTGAATCCAGGAACTCCAGCTCGACTTGGCTGCCTGGCGTGCCACCATTTATAGACTTTGCTGTACGCATTTGGACGGATAAACACTGTGTTATTTCCACCAAGCTAAAGGCAACGCGTTCTAAAAACAACAGCTGTGCAAAACAGCATAACGTTATAGGGCTTTTTGTTGAATCCTTCTGATGTGTTGATGTCTTTTCATGGTCATTTCTGGGGCTGTAGACTGTGATCGGTATGTTGAATTGCAGTGTTGCAATTAAGTGGACCCAAAATGACAGACAGTGACTATAAGCACGCCCGCATCAACAGCAAACGGTCGGTTTACCCTCTCGTCTTCGGCTGAGCTGCTGGATCCTGGACCGGACTGACGGAACCATCGGTGTGTCCGGCTTGGAGTAGAACTCCGCCTGGAGTCCTGACGAGGATGGTTTTGGACTCTGACCGGCCGCCTCCAGGCGCCGCCGCTTCTTTTCATCGTTCCCCTCTGACGTCACAGAGACAAAAGTCAAATATCCTGCAGAGGACTTTTGTGATTTGGATAAAGATATGAGCCCGTTTTCGGCAATTGCTAATGTTGTTCTCTACTATTGGCCCATCAGTGCTTTTAATGCAGGCCGAAACCAACCTGATGTGGAGGGGACATTGTCTTCCCACACGGGTTCTCTCGGTCTTTTTAAAGCACTGTTCTCCTTCTCCTCCATTATGAGCTGCAAACAGTGAAATCACTGACTGAAATCATGAGCAAAAGAGTAATAATATATGAGATGATATCTTTAGAATGTTACTGCGGTCACCTCAGCAGGCACTCAGATTTACATGGTCAAGACAGACCGAAAACAAAACATTCTTACTGTAACAATTTAAATTCTCTGTTTGTACAGAAATAAATCTAATGTGTCAATATATGATCTGCAATAAAAAGGCCTTTCCAAATAATTCCAGACCATGACTGATGTACATGCGAACTATCCGTACAACAAAAATAAAATATTTTTACTGTATAAAAAAAACGTAAAAGTCCTATTTTTATATATTCTAGCTGCAATAAAAAGGGTTTTCTAAAAGAATTCCAAAAAAAGAATAATCTACATGTGTAAAGGACCTCTCCGACTACTCATATACCGAAAATGAAATAATTTTACCTTACAAATTTAGAGATTTCTCCAACATGAGAGTCCTATATTTGTAGGTTCCAATATTGAGATATTAGCTTTGTGAACATACAGATAGAAGACTTTTATTTCCGAGAAATCTCTAAATAAATTTGTACAGTAAAAATGTAATTTCCGGTATATCGGAGATGTCATTAATATACGAAGTCATTGTGTGGAATTATTGGGAAAACCAGTTTTAATGCAGCTCAAATATTGAGAAATACGCTTTTGAAAACGGAAAATACACTACTTTTATTTAGAATAATTCTCTTAATAGTTGTACAGTGGACATATTTCCTTTCTGGTATTTTTCTCTTTGACAAGCTAAATTCAGAACATGTTTTATACTAAATGTGAACATAATTCATTAGATCTCGTCTCCACACTACGCGATTAGTAAACGCTCTTGTTCTGAAATCCGGATGTTACGTCACCCGTCGTTCTGCGCGCGCGCTCCCGATCTGAGCCGTTTAGATGCGTTTAACGTGTCAGAATACAAGTGAGTTACGTCACGTAACGTTAAATAAATTACAAATAACAACGGTATCAAACCATTGGTAAAGACGCAAACCAACGTTGGCTTTGGCATGAAAAGCTCAAATGTTTCAAGCTGGCGCTCAGACGGTTTCACACCGAGAGGAAACGCTAATGTGGGATAAAAACGCGCTGCGTTTTACCAAAGTTATCTCAGGTCATTAAAACACGCCGTGTAACGTCATCACGTTACCAACAATAACGCTGAAATAACCACGCGATAGTTGAATTAGTAAGCTTGCAAAGTTGTCCGTCCTCGAGCAGTAAAAAACTAACTCGAAACATTGCTAACGTTAGCTCGCTAGCATTAGCAACGCTGTCATTCGATTCAAATCAGGGAGGCTCATTTCAAGCTAACCAAACGGCTAGCTATCCAAGATTGCCAGCGCACGGTTAGCTTAGAATGATACTTGACGCTGCATAGCATATGCTAACCAGATGTACCTGGTCTTACCTGAAAGGTAGTCTGTAACTACCGTCTATAATAACAGGTCAACTGAAAAACAGAGACAAACCTTTTTGTTGTGCAGTGATTTCAATGAGTCTCCTCCTTCAACTTTGAATTTTACCGGCTTCTTCTGACGCCTGCGTGCATAGAACTAGAGTACCGTAAATACACCAAGGCAGGCGCAGAGGAATCCGGAATACCCGCCCATTGGCTCGCGCTGAACAGCTGGGAGTGGGAGGGAGGGGGTTTTACCGTACTCACTAAACTAGACACGCAAAACCAGATTCAACAACTAGTATCACATATTGATCAGATACATGTATCCATCTATCTATCTATGTATGTGTGTGTATTTACGTTTATGTCTATGTGTACCTGTACACCTCTGTGTATGTCTCCGTTTATGTCTGTGTATGTGCATGTACACATACGTCTATGGTGAACTCCTCTTCCTCCTCATCCTCGCCATACATTTTAAGGCCGAAGCAATCTCTGCCGGTTTGACTTTTTACCTTTTTTTCATTGATTGTTGATCAATGAGTGTGTTCATTTGTTAAGCAGCAGTGCAGCCAGTGGTTTCCCATGACTATTTCCTAACAATAAAATTGTATGTATTGAACTAAACCTTTTAAATACAGTTATGGCATTTACCATAATAATCTAAAAATAGTTTTATTCAGACTTTTTGTGTGGCCCCAGGTCAGGAACCCCTGAAGTAAGACCTGAGTAAGATCTAGATCAAAACGTTGCTGAATACAATGTGTGGCGACACCGAACGCCATGACAATCTTTCCACCAACTACATACAAACAGGATGTAAAGATAAACAGTGTGTTTGTGTTCTATGCGTGTGGAGAGTTACTTGGAATCTTCAGCCCCTGTTGTGTGTCCCTTTGCAGTGGAACTTCTGAGGTGTCGTCTGGGGAATTCTTGACATTTTGTTTACTTGATGGACAGGGTCGTTACCTCGATCCCGCCACCAGAAAACGTCCCACAGAGGTGCGTCCTGGTCGGCGTTCACCGCAGAATGGGAGACACCTAACTTGTGTCAATGTTTTCTTTTACCAAACCCACTTGGGTCATTTTCCAGCGATAAGGGACGTTTCTACTTGGTTTTTAAATGGTTCTAGATGAACAGTTGTTCTGTCATCCAAAAATAGAATCATTCTATTGACCACAAAACATCTGTTTGTTATAATCCCATTCAAAGGCGTGTTAGGATTAAGCAATAAAGTTGAGGAAATATGATACAACTGCAAACAAAATACTGTGGGCAGAACGGAACCAGAGCGGTTACAGATACACGGGGTGTTTAATAAATAATCATTGAATTATCAACTTAAATGTTATATAGATTAATGTATGTTCAATTGTATCTAGCAACAACTCTGGAATCAAGAGTATTAAGCATTTTACAAAAGGGAAATTGCCTTTAGATTTTGATGAATTGTATAAATTGAACCTAGAGAATTGTAATTTCTTATTGATTGGTCAATAATAATACTTTACTATGTTTCAGTAGTGGACATTTTTGTGGGAGGAGAAACATCAGTCTGGAAATGCAATCGAATAATTGCCGGTTCTTGGACATGCATATTCATATTCTTTTCATATGGTACAATATAAATACTGACGAGGTGTTGATTCATTTAAAGAGTTTTTGAAGAAAAAAAACAAAACACATTGGGACTTAAAGCATAACCATGTCAACTTTAATATTAATAATGTACAGTTAGAGAGAGAACAAAGAAGAGAAGCAGTAAACAGTGCACACATTACAAAAATGAAAATATTACAAAAAATGAAAATGTCCACCTAAATGTTTATCTTAACTTGGCGTTATTGGAAGGGCTGCGCAAGCGTTTCAAAGAGGAACTCTGGACTCCTGAGAACGTGTACTCATTGGCATAGATGTATACGGTATGCGTGCGTGCGTAAACGTATCTGAAATGTATCGGTGTGTTCTTAAGACAAGTTTTACATAATAGTTCTGAGTACAAGTTCTGTTTTTCCTGGCTAATCGTGTGACAAAAAGAAGAAAGAAAAAGGCCACTGAGCAGCCTCCGTTATGTACACAGTAATAAAACCATAATCAAATCCATACAGGTAATACCCTAAATGCTGCAGGTGTCTGTCCCTTTAGCATTTTTGCTTTAAATGCATCCAGAATTTTGCAGGCGAGCTGAAAAACTACACTAAAATAACAGATTATACGTTTGGGAAAACTACACAGGATTTAAGGAGCTCTTCTTCAACCTCACACGTGGCATCATTAATACAGGGAATTAAAACGTGGGAGGGTGAGTTAAAAGGTCCGGCCGTGTCACGGCGCCCTTTGACCTTGTGAATGGACTTGAGTTACAGGTCATCGGTGGTTGCTCCAGGAAGCCGTGTTGTGTTCATATTCGAGAAAAAAGGGGGAGACGGACACGGAGTTTTGGCAGAATTGGCAAACTTCTCCAAACTGGCGTCTTCCTGTGGAGTCCGTGGAGAAAAAGGGGGTGTGGACGCAGGAATATTCAAGCTATTTGATGAATTGTTCACACAAAAGGGGAACATTGTTAGGAAAGAGCTGGGCATCTGGGTTCAGATCTATGAAGACATCCACCACCTAAATAACAATATAAAACATCTTTGTGACGCCCGTGAAGCTTTTTGCATAATGTCTTCTTTTTTTTTTTGAATGGGAAACACACACACAAATGTCCCCATCGTTTAAAAAGGGACAGTGTGTAGAAGTCGGCGATACCTATATCGTCACCGGTAACGTTGCTCGTCCCGGAGCAACGTCAGCCACAACGACGGCTGGAAGGGAAAAGTGTTTCTGCAGAGCCAGTGTTGCGTTTGCCCGTTCTGGGGCTGCCGGAGAAAGATGGCGGACGCCGTGAGGCGGCGAACAACCTCTAAAGGGGATGTTGAAGGGCTCATTCAGAGCTGATGAGTCCTCACGGTCCGACACGCACGCACGCACGCACGCACGCACGCACGCACGCGCGCGCACACACACACACACACACACACACACACACACACACACACACACACACACACACACACACACACACACACACACACACACACACACACACACACACACACACACACACACACACACACACACACACACACACACACCGCGGGGAACATTTAAAGAGGTACATTTCAACACGGCGACTGGTTTACAAGGGAATCTTTCAACATCCAGTTCCAGAGCGAGTTTGTTTTTGGCTGTTGATGATTAGCGATGATTAGCTGTTGATGATTAGCGTCCTGACAGCGTTGACCTTTGACGGCGCACAGCGGAAAATAAAGAATTATTATTAGTCTGTTTGGAATCACTCGCCTCTCTGACTGTTATACGAGAGACTACTGGTTTTTTTTCCCCGACAGCTGGGACAAATTAACGGTTCATATTTGTTTATTTTTTGAGAAAATAGAAGCGCTAAATAGAGCTAGCGTGTTAGCCAGCAGCTAGCTGTTAGCTCCAAAGTGATCTCCCCCCCCTCCCCCCCCCTCATGCTTCGGCTGCCACCTGACCTTAAACACACTCGCTCTCGCTCTCTTTTGGACCACATGAGGAAAATAGAATTTCAGAAAAACCCACGTTGGCCGTGAAATTGAATGATGAGTTTCAATGGATGAGGTACGTGGGTGTGCGTTAACGGTATTACTGGGAAATGTTCTATACGTTTCGGGAAGGGCCACAGCACGTGAAGAAAAGCACTGGGTTTGCGTAAAACTGAAGGTCAACGGGTCGCTTCTCTTCAAAAGATTTTCCCTTTCTTCTTGTTCTTCTCCATCGTCCTGTGTGACAAAACGGGAAGAAGCGACAGCGTTACAATTCGGTGCATCGGTGCGGGACATTCATTGGACGAGCGCGTTACTGACTTGGAGGCGTCCAGTTTCTGCTGCTCCAGGATCCTCTGCTGAGCCTCCCAGTTGGCCTTCTCGTCCTCGTGCACCCTCTTCTTCTCCTCCAGCTCCTTGTACTGCGCCTCCAAGTTCCTCTTCATCTGCTCGTGGCGTCGCTCCAGCTGAAAAGGGGAAAAAAAACATCTCAAAGTTATTACATTTGTGTTTTTATCTTGGACCTGCAGGTATTACAAATCGTAATCGCCGCATGTTGGTCTGATGAAAAAAAACAAACATAAATTAAATTAATTTCAAAGATCTTTTTCTCTTTCAAACCCACCTCGGCCTCGGAGTCCCTCAGCTTCTGCTTCTTCTCTTTGACCTTCATCTCAAAGACCTGTTCCATTTCTGCCTCCATCTTCTTCATTTTCATCACGTGCTCCCTGCGCTCCTCCTCCATCTGGGCCAGGGGACTCCTGTGGACCACAGCCCAGGCCGGTTATAGAACTCATTTCATTCGCCTTGCACGGTAAAATAAACGTTCCACGTCCAAAGTATCGGGTTCCCCTCCAGCGGCCGCTTAGTGACTGAGGCTGACCTGGTGAGCTGGCCCTTGCTCTTGGAGGCGTCCACCCCGTTACAGGTGACGGCGGCGAGTTTCCTGCTGCGGTAATTCTCATAGTGGACATTGTTGGTGACGTCCTTCAGATCCTGCATGTGGGTCCTGCGGAAGGAGAGGAACAAGATGAGGAAGGAACGTAGGGATCAACCCAGAGTATATCTCTGCAACCATGAGGTCTTCTTGAACAATCTGTGTGTCATAATAAACACGTGAGGTTTTATCCAGATGTGTAGGTATCAGTCTATACGTTAAATATTAGTCCATCCCTGCAGCATGCGTAGGAGAACAGGCTGATGCTAGAGAGGAGCGTCCATTAAACACTGGCTAAGTCTGGCGTTTTACCTGATTAGCATGTTGCGCAGCACCGTGAAGTCGCAGTGTTCCCCGTTCTCCACTGAAACACAGGGAGACACACACACACACACACACACACACACACACACACAGCAACAGTGTGACATCAGCATCTGGTATCAAGGGAAAGCGAGCAGAATTCACTTTTTGGGAGGTTTGAAAATGAACACGACTGCGTTATAGACGTGATAACAGAGTGTGGTGGTAAAAATAGTTGTTATTGTCGTTATCGCTGTGGAGACTGTGCGGCACAAACACCAGAGAAGTTCATTCCGTAGGTTACAAAGTGTTGAGAGGAGTGGCCGTATGGATCGTAGTAGCACGTTAGTAGGAACGCCAGGCCGTGGTCACACAGGACGTCCTTCACATATCACCCTGCTGCTTTGTTTCCTCCAGAGTTGTTAGCGTGGGAAACTCTGGGAGAGCAGACGAGGAAGTAGAGGGTTTCTGTCTGCTTCTTCTCATTAGGTCCGAGAAGAAGCAGACTGCGTATTGGACGTGTCGGCCGGTCTGAACCGGGCCGCTAAAGGAACCGCTGCTGTGGATCTCCCGCCTCCTCCCGGGGCCAAAGTACGGCGCTCCTTCATTGGTTGGCCTCCGCTCCGCCGGCAGTCAATCATCATCATCAGGAGAGCGAATGAGGAGGACGCCTTACCATTGATGAAACTTAAGCAGTCCCGCCCCTTGGCCTCCCAAGCCAGCCATTGACCTTCAGTCTCTTCTAGAGGAGGGAGCTCTGACGGAGGGGGGGGGGGTACGGGTTTTAGGTTACTGTCTTGCGGCCAGCTGTAGGGGGGGGGGGGGGCGGGGCTAAACCTGCATGTGTCCAGGCTGACTGACTACAGGGGGGGGGCGGGGCTTGTAGAGGGAGCGTGGGCGGTTCGGAGAAGGGGGTGTTACGTGGGGGGGAGGAGCTAGGCATGACCAGCCGGCGGTGCGACGCTCAAATAAAAAGGTGAGGGAGTGGAGGTCAAAGTTCATGGGGGAAGAAGGGACATTGTAACGAACAGCAAACGGGTGTTAATCGTTGATGGAGGACACAAAGCACCTGACGCAGCCGCCGAGTCTCGTGGCTCCCGTTTCGCCAGCCATGAACTTTAACGCGTCCGTCAGGTGCTTTGAGCCGAAGCGCTTTACCCAGAGTGCATTTAGGCCGCGGTGACGAACCGCATTGGTTCAACGAATGAATCGCGCGTGCACACATGTTAAAAGGTCTTAAAACATACCAATGAGTCATGATTGCAAGAGCCGCGTGTTACTGCGACGTGTACGCCAGCTCAGCATTAACTGCCCATGAATTCGTGATGGATCTACAAGCGATGTTTCTACAGCAGCTTCACGCGACAGGCGGCCGCTGGCTCTCTCTGTTCACCGCATCAGACTTGGGAGGAAAGGTGAGCGTGTGGACGCTTTTGCGCCCGCTGCCAAGAAGCGGGCCTCGTTTAAATAAACCTGGCAGGATTAATCCCCTTTACTACCAACATGGTCTTGTTCTCTGTGAATGGTTTACCCATTTTTAGGAGATGTGAAGTGACTAAAATGATCATGTTGATCCAGATACGCTCCTCTGGGGATTTAGAGACACGGCTTACTGTGAATGTTTGTCTGCTTGCGTTTCTCGCCCCGCTGGTCTTGTTGTCGTGAGGCGTCACCTCACTGGTAAATAACACACAAACTCAAAATCAAAACAAGACCCAAGTTGTAATCGAGGGGAATCGTCCTCCCCCACATATTTTAAGTTGCTTAAAAACAAAAAGACAAGAACCAGAATCATTCATGTGTCCCTGTAGGAGACTACGGCCTCCATCATAAGATCTAAATGAACTCACAATAGGACGGCTTGAATATTCCTTTGAGGGTTCTACGGAAAAACAAAGAAAGATCCCCTTTGGAATGAGGGCTTGAGTTTGTGTAGAAGCCGCTGCTTCACATCTCATCTTTGCCGTATTTATTTTTCAAGAAGGCTCCCTTGAACAACCAAGATGTGCAATGAGCCATTTTAAAATCGCCAATTCCTCACTCAGAAATGTACGCATTACTATTACTTATCGCGTACCTTCCGTTACTGACGAACACTGAATAGTACGAGGATGAAAGGACGAGGCCCGAGAGTCACCGGGTGAAACGGTCACCTGTTAAAAGTGAAACACCGGACGCCCTGAGATGCTCGTGATCCTCTCGGGGACTTCTGACAACCGGTGACAGTTCAACGCAAAACGACGTCTAGGTGGAGGAAAATTCCATTTCCAACAAGGAGCGTGTAGCGTGTAGCATCATATGTACTCGAATTTGGATTTGACACGTAGTGCGAGTCGGCCCTGTGACTCCTCGGAGGATAAGAGGTGATATGGTACCGACAAGCATCCCGTGTCGTATTCCAGAATAAACCACATGACGTCGGCTACGCAGCCGTCAACAGCACACGGATGATTCTGGTGTCCGTGTTCTTTTGTGATCTCCATTTTAGTCTTTTAGCACTTCACAGTCTTCAGCCCAAGTCTGATCAGAGCGTTGGTTTGACCGTCAGCCTAATGATGAGACACAGCAACAGAAAAGTGGAGGGAGAGGAGGGATGGAGAGGAGGAGGAGGAAATGAGGCTGAACTCAAGTGAAAGAGGGTTGGTTTACCAAAAATGCCCTCTGTCAGTCATGGAAGAGAACAGACAAAGAAAAAAAGAAAGAATGAAAAAAGTGAAAGACTGATCCACCGGTCAACCACAGAGCAACAAAAGGTCAAATACATATACAATGGGTCATTAGAGGACTTTACAACAAAGGAGAAACAACACAGCAGGTCATTGGGCCCGACGGGTCCCAGTGAGCAGATTCTAACTGGTTCAACCAGAGAGTGGATGTTTGGGCCAAATCGCGTCGCTCCGACCCGCGTCACGTTCACACCAGTTGGTCGGACGGGAGTTCAAGCAGACCGTTGAGTCTTTTTTGAGTTACTGAGATCAAGACCAGAGCGACTGTAGACCACAAAGACGTCATCAGGTAATCGATTTCTCTCGATTCTCTCCAGAACGATTCGGAATCTATTCAGAAAAGTCAATAATCGGAATTTGAAAAATGAAATGAGTTCGCCCGCTGCAACATTTTGTTCGCCCGCTATGCGCGCATGTGCGTTTGGCGACGTATCCGACCTGCAGCGGCTTCTTTAAAAGCTGCCGTGTGGCAGCATTTTGGATTTTACGAGATTGACGGCAAGATGGACAAGACTTACACCATTTGTAAGGTCTGTAGAAGTCAAATGAAATACTTCGGGAATACGACAAATCTGCAGAGCCACATTTCCCGACACTTGATGGCAGCGACGATTGAACAGGTACAACTGCCACACAACTCAGAGGGCAAAACGGAGGAATAAACCCATTGCCACATTTATTGCAGTGGATTTAAGGCCATATTCAGTTGTGGAGAAGGCGGGTTTTCGGGGAATGGTGAATACACTGGAGCCAAAGCACAAAATACCTTCTCGCCGATACTTCGCCGACACAGCTATACCAACGCTGTACAACGTGTTGAAATGCAAACGCCATAAAGTAGCGTGTTATTGTGCAGCGTAACTTATTTTCTGTCTCAGCGATATGCTGCTTATTACACATAATAAAAGGGGCACTCTGTGTTTGAAGTCTTCTCCTTATCATTGACTAAGAGCGGCTTTTTCTTTAATAATTTAGAAGAAAAACGAATCTGTAATATTTTTTTTTACATTAGGCTACTTCCATATTGTGTTGAAATGCAAGCTGCATCGGTTCTTGCATTGTTGATAGAAAATCATATTTGTGACAAAGATTCTTTTTTTCTCTCTTACTTACAAACTCAGATTTGAGAAAATTTTGAAAATCGAGATGCATCGATAATCTGTTTGGAATCGATTATCGGTTTAGCATCGAATCGTGGACCTCGGAATCGGTTTGGAATCGATTAATCTGTTTGGAATCGATTAATCTGCTTGGAATTGATAATCTGTTTGGAATCGATTAATCTGTTTGGAATCGATTAATCTGTTTGGAATTGATAATCTGTTTGGAATCGATTATCGGTTTAGCATCGAATCGTGGACCTCGGAATCGAATTGTGAGGTGCCAACAGATTCCCACCCCTATCGATTTCATATTGATATTGCAAGACAGACTAAGCTTTACCTAATTAATGTGATGGTGTCTATCAGATCGAAGAAGTTCATGGACTCATTTCCTGTGAACACTACATTTCGACATTGTATTCCCGGGTAGTTGATCCATTCAGAGACGACCCTGTGACCTGTGTTTCCGCCTCTGTCTGACCGAGGTGCAATAAAACTGGGATTCAAAATGTCCATCATGTGAAAAAATAACGAATCAGGGCCAGGTGTGAACGTTCACTCTTTGGGCCCTGCGCCACAAGCGGGACGCCGTGTCCTCCTTTGTGGCGGCGGACGCGGGCGAACCTACCTTCCGCCACGCCCCACGGGTACTGGCGACCTCTGACCTTCTTGCCATTCACCTCGATCACCACGTTGCTGCCGACCACTGCCAGCGGCATCTTCTCCTGGAGTGGAGGGACGAAGAGCGTTATCACACAAAAGGAGCCGCTGCAGGTGTGGCGGTGGGTTATTTGCCAAAACATTTCGTTTTTACATTTTTTTTAAAAATATTTAAAAAATGTAAACGTTTTACAGCGGCAAAATGTGTCCACGTTTCCCGCCGACAAAGTTTCTTAAGTGCTAAATGCTTAGTAATGTACGGACTACCAGGGTTATTGAGCTAATTTGCTAACCGCTAACACACGAGCGAGCAGTGAAACATGCTAGCTGAGCAACTTGTTTATCACTTCGCTGAACTTAAAGATTGTAGTTGGTAACCAAACATCCCCCGTTACCATGGTTACCATGGTAACTGATTACCTCATGAAGCTCAATTACACGGGAGATTCTCGGCCATTCAATCCATTTTCAAAAGCACGGACCAAATTGTGCCCAGTTACCTTTATCTTTCGGACGAGCTTGTTGTCGTCGGCGTCCTCCGTGTCTGGGAATTCATAGATTTTGATTTTATGCTCCTGTATCTCTTTCATTATCTGATGAAAGGAGAGAGGAAACGCGTGGTGAACGCAGACCTGCGTACCGATCAAAAAACGGCCAAACGGTTTAACAAGCTTTCCTCTTTTCAGGGAGCACAGGAGGAGGTTACTAGCTTAGCTTAGCGTAAGTAAAGAAAACATGGCTACCGTCGCAAAGTATAATTAAAGTAGTTATTAGACGTTTACGTCATATGCAGCGGCGGCACTTTCCATCCTTCTCACGTGACACACAAATACCTGTTTTTTAAAAAGCTGGCACTCCTCCGGGGTCAGAGTGTCGGCCTTCGCAATAAGCGGGATGACGTTGACTTTGTCGTGGAGTCTCTTCATGAACTCGATGTCCAGCGGCTTCAGACTGGAGGACAGACGGAAGGAGACCGTTAGAAGTGCGTCGCCTTCATCACTGAAAATAAACGTGAGTTATTCGGCAGCCGTACGATCTTTTAGTCCAAACTTCTACTTGAATGTGCGATTGGTTCGATGCCTGAAATGAGGTTTGTTTAGGACACGTTTTTAAGAGTTTCTAATGTAGGGATGCACAGATATTAATATCTAATATCTCCAGGCCAATGCGGACTCAAATAGCATATTGAAATATACAAACTATCTATATTGGAAGATTCTTTTACCAGATTTAAGTTGATAAATGCAGGTCAATTTATGTATTTATTTGACCCATTTTGTTTGGCGGATTTAAGAAAAGAAATGTTTGAGTACGTTTCAGCCACAAAGATTTATTCAATCATTTTACTTTAGTTATTGAAACGGTTTGAGCAAAAACAGGTAAATAGGAAGAAACACGAGGAGGACAAAGTGAGTGGCGGCTTGTAGTCGGGGGACAGTGGAAGCGTCCCGGGCGGCGGGACACACTCTTTCCAAAGTGAACCGCGTGCAGCGGGTCTCCAGCAGGGGGCCGACAAAACCCGCGCATCACCCGGAGCCCACGGGCGAAGACTGACATCTCGAGTCCCGCTCTTCTTCTGTGGTGGCGACTTGAGGGTTTCGCCTCGCTGGGCTGAAGAGGGTTTTCCCCTCTGAATGACAGGCATATGACTGGGCATACTGGGATAACCCATACGAACCCAGTGGTCTTTGTTCACGAACACACTGCCACGGACGCACATAGCTCTGACAGGAGCAAGAATTTGACTTCTAACACAGGAATCGGGGGGATTCCCGGTTTTACGGCCTCGTGTCGAGGGACTTTTGGCTGTGACTGTGATCCTGCAGCTGCTGCAGAGCCAATAGGAAGCCAAATTATTGCAAGAAAGGAACAATGACCCGATATGATAACACGGAGGAGCGAATGCGTTTTCCTCAACATCTTCAGTGCATCGAAGTTAGTAACAGCAAAGGGACATAAGTTGAGTGAACGCTGCAGCACTGACTTCCAGTGGCGAGTACTTTCATTACATCACAGGTCATTTAGCTGAAATTGCATTTTTAACCCGCGGCTTTGTACATTTTTTTTTTCCCCCCCCAGGGAGCAGTTAGGGGGTCAGGTGCCTTGCTCAGGGACTTCACCCAGAGACACGAGCACCACGTAGGAGATGGTTTTTATAACTAGTAATACGTTCACACACTCACTCAATGTAGCTGCAGACATACAGCATGTGACACCTTACGGATTGATGAATGATCCACGGAAGACTTGAATCGGATATCGAAGTTGGCTAGTGCTGCAGCCATAACACACACACACACACACACACAGTGTGTTTCTGTGAGATGAGGGGCCAGCCTCTGTCGGCCGCTCTGAGGCTTCGCTCTGATTGGCTGATTACAGTGATGGCGAGTGGGGCTCTACTGAGCATGAGCAGAACTGGGTTATACAACGTTTGTGGGTCACATACGCTGGCAGGCATCTATGGCGCGCACACGCACACACACACACACACACACACACACACACACGCACGTTTCTTCCAAGGGGAGTGTGAGGATGTTCCTCAATTCACTGAAACACATACGAATAGACTGGCAAAGGGAACCAAACCCTCCTCCCGCCTGTATAAATATCTGACCTAGTTAGAACTGTGTCAGGTTCATATTAAAACACTTCAAAAGGCTTCAATCAATAACTCACTTTAACAACGGAGCAAGTGTTTTAAATGTGAAATATTGGAATCATGAGCTCATGGCTCTTAAGCTCGTTTCAAGTCTTCTTCAATACAGCAGGATGTTCACGTAGTTGGTGACGGTGCATTTACAGTCCAACAGACCATGAAGCGAAGTACGCTTGGTCTGAAATCAGTTATTAGAGGAAATATTATTATGACCTATCTCTTGGTGTCCACCTCATGTCCTCGCGCGGACCTACCCGTGTCCAGAGGGCGCTATGAAGTACAGGCAGCAGTGGACCCGGTTGTCCGGCATGGACCTGCGGTTCACTCTCGACTCGGCGTTCAGGAAGTCCTCGCACTTGCTGTCGATGTAGTTTATGACGGGCTGCCAACTGGAGAGACGGAGGAGGAGAAGAAGAAGAAGAAAAGCTGAGCGTGTGGGGGGGGGGAGGGTCTTCTGTTCCTTTTCGGGGGAAAACAGCCGGCGCGTCTCACCAGTTGCTGTTGTCCACCGCGTCCCCAAAGCCCGGAGTGTCCACGATGGTGAGTGTCAGCTGGACTCCTCCTTCCTTCACCAGCACTTTGGACTGCTCCACCTGAAACAACATCACATCCCTGGAATCCGTTTCAAGGCCGAGGACAGTAAAAGAGGGATTTGCATGGAGACTTTGACATGTGACTATTACAAATATTCCCCAAAAACTACAGAAGAAGGCTGAAAATGTGCCAGCAGTCATGACAGACAACTGCTAAGCTAACAGGCAAATGTGACTAAAACCTGCCCGGTGCACGTGGTACGACGGCGGTCGGCCCCCGCGTGTCCATCGCCGCCGCCCCCCCTCCCCCCCCCCCCCTCGCCGGGCCGCCGCCCACTTTCACAAGGCCGTCCACTTATTTCCAGGAACGCCCTTTTAACTCGAAGCACAGCCCTCGTGTTCAAAACACAAACATTCTTCCGCCAAAACCGTCAGATGATCTGCCCCAACTTTACGGCCGAGCACCAATATACCCCACGCCGCAGCCGTTTCACGCTCTGCGCTTGGTTGTGCATCTGGCCTTTGTGTGTTAAGGATGTGTGTTTTTGTGCGTGACGCGTCTGGAAACCAAAACCTGCTATTTCCACCGAAGGAAAACAGAGCGGGAGAGAACCTCAAAAATGCCACTAGGCTCGACACCATCATTTAAAAAGAAACGGGATCTGCAGACACAGCAGGCTGACGGCTTCCCGCCAGGTTGGGGAGGGGGGCGGACCCAGAGAGGGACTTCAGTCTGGACAGGAAGTGCAAAATGCGCATTTAAATCTGTAGCTTGGCGTTAAACATCCAAATTGCACCTGCAATCCATCCATTCGTTTTTTGCACTAAACGCCACACGTCTCAAAAGAATTCAGACCCGTTGCTCCTGTGCAATAAAACAAATGTGTCTCGATGTCACAGCATGTGTGATGTTTACGTCAGCTCAGCTGATCCGAAGGCCCGGCGGGTGAACGCCGCTGTTTGCGCGGATAGCTGCAAGCCTCCGTCCACCTCCTCCTACAACCTGTATCCATGACCCTCGTCTTCAGACTTTTCGGTAGATGAACCCAGCGTCAATTATCTGCTTCGCCTCCCTCTCGCTCATCCTCTCCTCCCCACTGCCCCGGATGCACCGTCGCTCCTCCTCCGCCCATTGTCGTAACCATAAAAGGAAGAAAAAAACAGGCCGTGAGCTCTTTCCCCCCCCCCTCTCTCCATCGCTCGCTCTCCCCCCACGGAGACAAAAAAAAAAAAAAAAAACGAGTCTCCTCTCAGGGCGCCGTTGTCTGGCGGTTGCAGCTGCATAAACCCACTAGTGTCCTCACCCTGCAGGAGCGTTGTGTGACAGACATCAACACGGTGTGGTTTAGGTTGGATATCGAGCAACATAATTCAGAATTTCTACCTCACGGTGGGCGGTACAAGCATTTGACCCTTTGCAGCTTTAGTTCTTCCTGCTTTGGCACAAATACCGTTAAACGCCAACATGCTGTCGGACAGAACCGCAGCCAACGAGCACAACGCTGCAACCAGTTTGGATTGCTCAGACCGCCAGTGCATCATTAGGTCGCGTGGGCTTTATAGGAGGCAGTCGTTGTGATGTCACATCACTGGTTTGTGGTCTTCCAGTAGATGGAAGGGACCATGTTTGGAATGAGGAGGAGCAAACTATCAATTATATAAAGCAGCGAATCTAAAGCATGCTAAATAAAAGTCATGCTATATAGCAAATGGCTAGAAACTCAAGATTAAACTCATTTTTTATAATCTGTCTGTTATTTGTGTTTTCCCATGTGGCGCTTGTGTGAAACTCGGCCGGGACTCGGCCTGTGAAGGACACTCCAAATAGCACTTGGATTATTATGGCTAAATAAAAAGTTAAATAAAACATAAAAGTACATGACCTCCTCACAGGCCGACCTTTGTCGTAACGTGTGAACCCCAGATGAGGTCTGAATAAGCTCACCTGCACCGTCTTCTTGATGCGCTGGGAGGGCCCAGGGTAGTCCTTGGAGTACAGGTCAGTCAGGAACAGAGAGTTGATGAGAGTCGACTTCCCCAGACCAGATTCACCTGAGGACGCACATTTAAAAAAAATAATGCATTTAAAATAAGAGAAACAGACGACATGAGGAATTTAATGCCATGAACACACACACGCAAATGTCTGGAGACAATGAAGTACATGTATGGTCTGTGAGGGGGACAAAGGGTCAGGAGCATTGAGATGAGGAATAAAACATTTCCGTTCATGGCCTCCATTCCTCCCTCATGCCCCTCTCCTGTGCACCGAGCGCTTCCTTTACCTATTAAATCGCTAACTTCTCTCTTTACTGTGCACAACTTTACGCTCCCGTGAGGTCGCACAAGGTCGGGTTGGCGTTTACCCGACAAACGGCAGTAACTCCGGAAGGTACACGCTGCATGGGCCTCTCTACAGCGGGACCTCGGAGTGGTACAACCCCGTTAGTGCACTTCAGGGCCCTGGCAATGCTTTCGTGCTCCAGGAATTAGCTCTAATAAGCCTCTATTGGTTCATTCATTTTGTTTATATTTGAAGAGGATCCATAGCAATGCATCACCGCTTCATTAATGACTTAAAAACAAACACTTGAGTATCAAAATCGATGCTAAATCAGCTTTAGCTCAACCTTATTTTTTTTAAGCAGAGTGAGGAACCTGCATTTCTCCTGCAGGAAAGGAAAAAAAAAGCTGACTGGCCTTGAATGGGAAGATAACACGGTAAGAAGAACACCACGTTGCCAAGTTCCAAACTGAAACCAAGAGCAGAAGGTTGGAGGTTTTCCATCTCCCAATGCTGACCAGATGTTCATGTTATTGGTAACAGAGATCCACAGCTGACACGCTCACATTTGGGTCTTCTCTAGTTTCTCCATACTGTCTGGCTACTGTGACATCACCTTCTGCCCAGCGCAGCAGAACCAGTGGGTCCAGGGGGGGGTGTTCCAGGAGGGGGGATCCTCCCACACTGAGGGGCCCATCCCTGAGCGGCCGATGGGGACCTAAGCGCTGTGCTTTAAAACTGAAACGGGTGACGTTTTTCCATCGGGTTCGAAAAGGTAAAGCAGACCCAGAGTGTTTTGTGCTGTGATCTTTGCTCACGGAAAAGGACACATTGGTTATCGAAGGAGCCAAACAAAGTCAACTGCCACCTTCTAGACAAATACCGATCCTTCATTTACGTTCCCCGACCACCATCTGGGTAAGAACAGTGTCCTTCACCGGGCATCTGTGTATTCCATCATGTGGGTGGTGTGGAGCCTCGGCGGGTCTTAACCCCTCAGCGTGCGTTCGCTCAGTTATGGATGACGTTCTTACCCAAGGACAGTTTTCAACACTACTGCCTCTACGAGCGGGCGACATTTGGAGGTCTTGGTCAAGCACCTGCTCAGGTGCACACACACACACACACAAAAAGCCATTTTTATGACCAGATAGGAGAGATGTGCGGGGCAATTTGCCAACCGGCCCGGCAATGGTGGAGGGTCACGTAAAAGGTGGATGGCTAGGCGAGAGTGTTCTTCAATTCAGAGGTGTATGACCTCCTGTTAGCATTGATCTGATAATGGTGATGAACCAGCCTCGTCTACAGAGCTCTAGAAGTTGTAAAATACACCAACGAGCCCCCCTGAGGGCAAGTCCGTCCCAATAAACCGCCTTGGTTCAGCTTTAATTAAATATTGGTTCCGCATGACAAGAGGAAGCGCAGTGGCAGCCCTCCATGAATAGACTAATGACCTGAACATCAGTGCTCATCCCTGCTGTTCCTCTTCCTCCCACCCTCAAATGAGACATCGCTCCACAGCTCTGCGTCACTCGGCCTCCAGCCATATTCCATGTGGTCGCGTTCATCTTCCCTGCACGCGCCGCTCAAGCTTTACATTAGCTGAGCCTTTCAATAAACTGTACTCGTTGACGAAGGGGCCCCCTGTGCAATACAGGCTGTGCATCTATGGAGTGACGCGTACAGGCAAAAACCAGAATGCCGCCACCAGTTACTGAAGATTTTACGGGTTAGTCAATTTAGCCATTTCAGCACTGGTAGATCCAATGGCTGCGGCTCAGAGAGCGGTTTTGACCATGACGTTGGGGGTCCAGCCCCCTGCTCCTGATGAATATAGAACACCTAGATGCACCCTGGGCCAGGTCAAATGTACAGCGTGTAAATGGGAACTAGGCGGATGCATTGCTCAGGTGTGATTTTGGCCCATTCTTCGACTCTCGAAAGTTCCGGGGGCTTCTTCTGTGAACCCTGATGGTTTCGTTCGCAGGTGATTGGCGGGGCCATTATAGCAGCTTTGTCTTCTTTCTCTGAAACGAGCGTTTCTGTGCCTGTGTGTTTTGGGATCATGGTCCTGTTGAAGGTTCTCCCTCGTTTCGCCTTCATCATCCTGGTAGACGGCAGCAGTTTTTTTTCTAGAATATTTCGGTACCTTCTCCCGTGCATCCTTTTTATGTTTAAGTTTGCGCAAAAACAGCCCCACGCCGTGATGTTCCCGCCTCCAAACGTCCCCGTTGGTCAGTTTTTTTGGGGGGGTGATCCCAAGAGTTCTGACCAGACTAGATTCCCTCAGTATTTTACAGCTTGTCTAAATGTTGTGCAGCAAACTTTTGAACGAGCTTCAACATGCTTTTTCTTTGGAGTCTAGCGTGGTGAGCGGGTTTTTCTTTGAAACAATTGTACCTGCTGATTCCAGGTCTCTCTGAAGCTCTCCACGGGTGGTCCTCGGCTCTTGGACAACTCCGGTCAAAAATCTGGCGAGGAGCACTTGGTCATGCCCGGTTTATGGTGAAAATATGTTCTTTCCACCCATTCAGAAGTTTCGAAATCTTCCTTTGACCAATGCCATCAGTAAGTTTCCAAAAATAAGCTTGCGAAGGTCTCAAGACAGCACTTTGCTTTTTTACGAGATGTTTCTTGTGCGACACTTTGGGCACGAGAAACCCTTTTAGAAGCCATCAGACTGAACCAGTCGGTGCTGAACGGGTAGGAGTGCTTCATTAGTGACAGAAAACATAGAATCAGTGATATTGTGGAGGTGAGGTGCCTGCTCTGTTCCCTCTGGCGAGAGATTCACAACGACGGCTCAGCACCTTCTCCTTTAGTTGTGACTGCAATTCTTTTCCCAGTCATTCCCAAAAAGTGGCTCGCAGCCCAAAGTTGGATCACAAGCAACTTCATAAATGGTTGACGAAAACATTTGCAGAACTCCACAGTTCTGCACACTTTTGGGGCAAAGGGGAGAATACGGCGTGGTTCAGATTTACGCAGATAACGACAACCATATTAAATAGAGAGACACATTGAAAGCGCTGTAGCAAGATGGACTGGGAGCGACAGAAAGACTAACCGCGAGAGTGGGTTTCCCATGGGATTCTTGACATTCCCCTCTCTCCATCTCAGCCCCGAGGCAGCAGCTGGCCCCCTCACATCCTCACAGGCCGAACTAGCCGCCAACACAAACGCACAAACACACACATGCTCCTCTCTAACAGCCGTGTGCGAGGCCTTAGCCACAAAGTGCGAAATGAGACATCTGGGAAACACGCAGGCGTAAAAGGAGGTGGATGTGAGAAGAGTTGTGTTTGCCAAACACCAGACTGTTGGAAAAGATAACTCTCCATTGTTGAGTGCTAAGTGGGACCAGCTGGAACGGAGGGCAAAGGTCAGCGTTTTGGCAAGGATAAGGATCTGCAAGTCCGGCGGTGTCTATGGTGGAGTCGGAGGCCGACATGAACCACGTCAGCGCTCCGTCTGAAGAAAGAAAACTGAAGCATTGCTAATAGCTTTAACCGGGGTGTGGTTTACGCCAGGTAACAGCTGCCCCCCTGATTACCGAATGCAGCATAATGCAACTCGAAGCTAACGCGGTTAGCGCTGTTGTTTAGCTAAAGAGGACTCTGTGGCCCACAGGCTGCTAACACATTGTAGCATTATTAGCTAACCAATAGAGTGAACCAGTGTTGGTAGTGCTAGTTAGCGATCCGGCAGGATCTACGCATCGGCTGGTGAGCGCCACGCGTTGCTGTTGTTCCCGTCTAGAGTTTAACGGCTAAAATTGGCGCGTTTCCACCGAGCGGTACGGTACGGGTCGGGTCGGTACCCTTTTATTTGTGTCTCCACCGCCAAAAGTTGAGAATGGTATCAAAAATCCGAACCGTACCGTACCACTTTTTGGGTACCCTTCCGTTGGGGCACCTGGCACAGTTGTTTGGTACTTAAGGGCGGAGCTAGACTCACTGCAGACCGTTGATTGGTTGAAAGAGTGTCGTCATTTGCGCGTGCCGCAAGGGGGAAGACAACACACGTGTAGCCTTTGCTCAAACAAAGATTGTCGTCTCCTTGTGACAAACAGCCACATATCGAGAAGCAGGATCAGGATCGGCTGTACGTCCTCCATTGTTGTTTGCGGTTAGCTTTCAGTTTTCGCGCGATCGAATGACGTCAATCTACTTTCCGTCATGTACCACGCCTATCAAGTGACGTCATCGCTACTTTCTGGAATACACCACGCCTATCAAGTAAGGGTACTGTTGGCGGTGGAAGCGCTCGCCAAATCATGGTTAACAGACCCGACCCGTACCGAACCGTACCATGCCGCTCGGGGGAAACGCGCCAAAACCGATACAAAAAAACGTGACATCGGATTGGTGCATCGTATTCGATCCAGCCTGGTGGCCTGTGGAGGTGAGTGAGTGGCGAGTGAGTGAATGTGCGTGCGCTCGCTGTGTATTAACGCATCTGGTTAAGCCCTCAGATTAACTGGACCAAAGCCATCCTTCAAGGTCAGTAGGCGACGCCGTCAGACCGTCTTATCTGGACGCCAGTCGGACGGTCCGATCACACAAGAGACGAGTACACAGTCAGTGTGTGAGAAGCCCGTTAAAAAGATCACACAAAAGAACCGACTGCTTTGTGTAGTCTGACACAAAACACAGCCGAGTTCAGGCGGTTTTAGTGCAAAAGCATTTGACGGGAAACTAAAGAGTGTAAAGTGCAATGAGCCCAAAGACAGAAATCGGTCGGTGAATTGTTGCACTTCCCCATTTTCAAGTGGCCGTTTCCTTTTTAACGGAACCCCCGTTAAATGCCTCAACTAGTGTCAGTGGTCAAAACCGGAATCTGCACTACAGACAGAAATAGGACAAATAGAAGTTTCAAAGTAACTAAATGACAATAATTGATCCAGAACATATTACAGATCTCTTTTCACCGAACAGAGCCTGAACGCATCACAATGGAAGCGTCGTCGGGTGAGGGTCGCAGCGCGGAATAAGCCCCTCTGATAAGAACTTCATTCCTGGGGGGCCGCTGGTGGAAAGAAGAGCTCAACTGGAACGCCAATGCGACGCAGCCAGTGGGCCGACACGCCTCCCCCCCCTCTTCTCCGCCTCCCCCCTCTCTTTGGATCTCACCCCCGGCTCTGTTCCGCTCCCTACGCAGGAGCCTGTTGATCCAGCAGAATCTACACAGTCTGCCAGCTGGACCAGAGGCACAGGAAGCTGCTATTTCCCCCCTCGGGGCGAGGCGGATTGGGGGGAGACCGGGGGGGTGGAAAAGAGTTTGAGCACAAAGAAAAGCACCAGAGGAGGTCAACCAAGTACAGCCTCTCGTATCTTACTGCTTAGAAAAAAAAAATCTACATTGGTAATGTATTTGTTAGAACCTATTATTATTATGACGATTTATGTTGAACTAGAATTAGAAAGGTGGTGACCAGAAAGTCCACCCGACAAGGACAATGAGACGCATGCTGCATTATCACGGAATGTTTCTTTAACCCTCTGTTCTCCCCTCGGCCTGTGATTTCCACTTCACGGAGGAGCCGAACACGTCGTGCGCTGCAGTGAGAAACGCGTTTATCTGGGCGACACTAGCATGCGTTAATCTGCATTAGGCCGGTCTGACCGTCGCTATCTCACACACGAGGCAGGAGTCGCATTACACAAAGACAGAGGTATTTTACGCCACTCAGTTGGACACGGGTCTGGGGAACAACTGCAGTGTTTCCAGTAGCATCATAGCAGAGCCTCGCGAAGACGGCCAAAGAGACGGACTCCAGGCCCGTAAACCAAAGAGTGACGTCACGACGACTTCTTCCACTTCTTATACGCGGCCTTTGGATTTAGATGCCAGAACGTCATTCCAGTGACCCTTTCGTTCCACAAATCAACACCAAACCAAAGCCACCGATCGGAACGTTGACAAAGTACAGAAATTATGAACACATTCAAATTGATTTTCTTTTTCTAATGACATAAAAGCAACGTCTGTTGAAAGATTTTCCCCCCCCGAGCTTCAGTCATCGGTATCACACAGAGATTCAGTAACAGTTTTGGTCCCAGATTTCAAAAAGCTTTTTATTTTTTATTTTTGTGAACGCACGCTGCTTTGCTCCCCACGTTTGTTCCGGGTCAAAGGTTTGGATCAGCTGAGGCTTCAAGGGGCCGAGAGCCAAGTTATCTGGGAGACGTGACAGAAGAGGGGCCCGAAGCGCCTTTCTCACTCTCTGGTGCTCAGAGAGCCGACGCGCCGCTGTGTGCGTGTCCCCCTGCGTGTCCCCCTGAGTGTCCCCCTGCGTGTCCCCCTGCGTGTCCCCCTGCGTGTCCCCCTGCGTGTCCCCCTGCGTGTCCCCCTGCGTGTCCCCCTGCGTGTCCCCCCGCGTCTCCTTCACGTGGCTGTTTACTAAACAGGAAGCCGAGGCCCCCGGCTGAAATAATAAAAGTTTGGACACCTCTTTGTCTTGATGTCTTTCCTTCCACCGAACATTATATATTCAATTAGATTTATCACCTTCTAAATCATTTGAATACCAGCTGGAACAGAGTAAGAAAAAAATAAATAAATAAGCTGCCAAAGTAATAAAATATTTCTGAAGGAAAAGAAATGAACGGAGCACAATTCAATTTATTTTTAAGGCTCCATCTGTCCACCAGTGATTGTTTATCAAGGCGAGCAGGAACGAGAGGAGCAAACGTTTTAAACACAGCAGAGGTTCCAACTAGAAAGTGAGAAAAGTTTATTGCCCTAAATTCCCAACATTGTTTTACCTGAAAGGAAATATTCCCTTCGGTTTGCGTTGAAACCTGAATCCTGAATCCAGACTCGCAGACTCCAGCCCACATCATGCTGTCCACTCCTGCACCGCACACACACACACACACACACACACACAGGGAACGCGTCCCCGTCACCGGGGGGGACATGTAGCCGCTCTAAGAGCCGGGGGCCACGCATGGGAACCTGATCTCCGCAGGAACCACGCTACGCCCTTTGACCTGCGTGTCCAAGAACCGACATTCACACGAAAAAAAGGAAACGCATCCAAGTGGATGGGCAGGTGTGCGCCAGAGGCCCGCAAACACACACACACACACACACGCAGGGCAGATGTTTTCAGACTCACCTACAACCATCAGCGTGAACTCGAACCCTCTTTTGACCGACTTCCGATAGACCTGGTTGGGGAGATTGGCGAAGCCCACGTAGCCCTCCAGGTTCCGCTGCTGAAAGTAACACACACACACACACACACACACACACTTTCTGTCAATCACAAGTGAATAGAACACACACACACACACACTCAAAGACATTTGCATGTTTAAGACAAAATTAAGTAACGGCATTGAAGCACCCTCACCAACTTGCAGACGCACGCGACACGCAAAGAGTCGCTGTTGCCATGGTTACACACGGGCAGCAGATACGAGCTGCACGGTCATTATCATTGAGACGTTGAGACGAGACGTTGAACAGAACAGGGGAGAAGGGTGCTTTAAGGGGGAGAAAGGTGAGGGGGCCAGGGGGGCATGACAGGCCGAGGATGGAAAGAGGAGCCGGCCAGAAGTCCATCCAATCAGAAAATGAAGTTGAGCAAAAGCAGACGGGTGACGTCAGTCAGTGAATGAAGGCCATCGGCGCCGCCTTCCATCGGGTCCATCCTGGTCCCCCCCCCCCCCCTCCTCCCCCCATCACAGAGCAGCACGCTACAGGAGGCAAACACAATGGCCGCCGACGGGCCGCTCTGGCTTCGTGCTAAAAGGCGAAACGTGACGCCTACGTGTCGGCGCTGCTGTGTGCTCGGGCGTCTTTAAGGAGCGACATCCGAACCTTTAACAGACGCAAGTGATTAATCAGGCTGTAAGCGATTCGGTCAGAATGTAGAGAGGAAATGAAAGTAGAAATGGAAGTTGGTGGATGAAGTTCACTGAAAGAAAATAATTTAAAGAAAAGCGGCCGATGAGTTTAGTAAAATTCCCTACAGATGAATAGAGGGAGGAAAAAATAATCTGAAATGTGATGAATTAAATATGCAAGGTATGACTCGTGTCATTTTTGGACGTATTTCTTCATCCCATTCGTAGAAGACGACACAAATCTGTAAATGACTCGAGCATATAACACTTTTCAGCTGCAGCGTCGCTCCTTAAACACACCTACAGAGTTTAAATTGGCCACCTGGATCGCACGTTAGCGCTTTCCAAAAACCAAACCACGAGGCCGCCGTCATCGCGTGAGGCAGGTCACTTGAAAAAAAAATGAATCCCCAATGAAAGACGCCTTCCTGTACAGCGCTGCGTTTTCCGTTGCCCAATAACATTATGGGATGTTATTGATGGCGTCAGCAAACCCTCGAGTGTTAAAAACATAAAAGCGTTCGGTTTCAAAAACGCACTCACTACGTAAATGAACTCCGCTGTATATTTCTCACTCTGATGAATGTGACGTGCAGAACGCTGCGGGCCACACACCTGCACGCCGGCGGGCCGCTACGGGGCACAGCGAGCGTGGGAGAAGAAAAGGAAACGATCCATCGGACTCATCAATATTCGGTGCTGCATGCGAGCCTCGAGCACTTTTCCACCGCTCCCGTGTTCGACGCACAAGTTCTGGCCACTCGTTACATAAGCGGCCACTCGTGGCGGTCTGCAGCGCGGGGAGGGATCCATCATGGGACACGCTGGGGTTTGTCGTTTAGCTACTGGGAATAAACCAGTGCAGGTGCAGAGGAGTGTGTAGAGCCTGCGGATCAGATGGAGCTAAACCGTTTGTAAGTGTGCATCGACGTGCTGCACACGCGTGAACGAAGCCTCGGGGGACGTTTGAATAAAGAAACATTTCCGGCTCAATGAAGACGCTCTTCGTCTCGGTGTCACCCATCATCACTCGCAGTGCTGCATGCACGGCGACCAATGCGGTTCTTGGAAAAGAAAAGCGACGGGGGACTTTAAATAGGGGAAGTAACGGCGGGTGAGAGAGAGCGAGAGAGCGAGAGAGAGAGGAAGGCCAGTCAGGCCACTGCCGTTAACCCTCCCCCAGTCAGCCCAGTGGTGATAGCAGCTGCCTGGTTCACTGACATCATCATCATCCCACCCCCATGAGGGGGAGGCAGCTGATGAGGAGGCCCTCGCCCAGCTCCAGCTAACACACATCGGGTATAAATAATGCACCAAAGATTAAAACAGCGCGGCAGAACTCATCGTTTTCAAACGGATCCTTTCTTTTGGTATTTTTAGCACAAATTCCTCCCCTGTGTGTCTGGGGTCACTTTGTGTGTGTGTGTGTGACCCCCGGATTGCATCACAGATCTGCTCAGCACGGACCTGGAGTGTGGTGTCTGGTGAGCGGATGAGAGACCCGAGACCACTAGATGTGGCCCGCCTGGGTCCACCCACCCAGACCCAGACCAGCTAACTGCAAATGGCCCACACATATGGGGGCCAGTAGTGGTTCACACGCTCCATCAAAGCAGCCCAGATAAGCCAATCAAATCCCAAATCTATGAATAAATTAATGTAACATTACACGCGATCTATGTCGCAAACATGGGTTTTCTGGTTAGAACCGACGGATCAGCGCGTCACGGTGTTAGTTTAAAAACAACAGGCGCGATCGCGTATGTCCGGGGGGGGGGGGGCGGACGTCGGACTTACGGCGATGCCGGGAACCGCGGTCTCTGGTCGCTCGAGCATTGTTCCGTGACGTCACGACCCAGCCTCTGACGGGCCGTCGCCGGGGCACGCGCGGATTAGCGTCCGGGGGAACGGCGCGGCGGAGAGCGGCCCGTGGAGCCCGCTCTTCTGGCGTCGGTGGAAGAAGCGAAGCGCCTTCTCTGGTCGAATGAATGACGTTCAATTACATATGGCCGCTGACGGACGCCGCGACCGGATGTGGCACAGTGAGGAAAAAAGATCCTGCTGCTGTCTTTTCCCTTGCGAGGCAAACCAATTGTGGGCGTGTCAGCGGACGAAACGTCCGGTTCAGAATTTCACATTAAGACGAAGTATATATCGACAATTGCATAATTTGAAGAAAAGTGCACACACAAACAATTATGTGAATACAAATTTGTGTACTTTTAGTTAGGGATTCCTAAAAACCTAAGCAGCATCATATATCAAGCTACATTTGTAATTGCGTTCAGGACACTCAATAAGTAGCTAATATATGTTTATTTTGCTAGCATTTAATGGCTCATACAAGTTCTAGCTGTAATGGGGTTAATGATAGTTGTTTTCTAAAAGTTGCTCACAGCTCCAGGGTAGTATATATATATATTGGTCCAGCTTCCTATGATAACAAGAAATATACATATTTCAAGAAGCGCACTCAAAGAAACTACCTCAGAGCAAATCACAGCGAGGTCTCAAATGTAGGGTGGGCTTTGCGCTCTTATTGTGAAAGGAGCCAGTTTACAGTCTGCAGCTTGATCCGCGCGGATCCATCTCCCAACGGTCCAAAACGTTTGCGACCGGACCTCTGTGCGCGTGCGCGTGTGGCCTTCATGTGCTGGAGGCGGCTTGACATCCATTTGGCCAAGTGAGCCCATGTGATGTAGTTGCGTTAGATTGTAGGCTGTCATATAAAGTATAATCTAATCTTATCCCACAAAATATGTATTAAGGGTTTGCGTTGAGGGAGCAGTTAGGACAAGAACGGAGTCATTTGGCTTATTACATTATAACAAAGCAAAATGCTCCAATTAAACAATTCTTGCCAATGACCTATGATTCGTGGCCAGTTATAAACACTGGCGGTTTGATGGTCAAAGTACACTAAGATGCTTTTATCATTCCTTAAAGAGCCTCTGCCATCCATTAAATAACACATGGCTGCAAAGAAAGAGACAAAGTCAGGAACATTGAAAATGCCCCTCAGTAGATCTTCTGATGTGAGTCTTGATAGTTGCCTTGAAATACAGTCCATTAACATACTCTAGTGCAGAGGTCACTAACTGGTGGACCGCGGTCCGGATCCGGACACAGAAGGAGAGAGGGCGCAAATTGTGGCACTGGCACAAGTTTACGGCAACTGCCCCGCTTGTTGCAGGCAACTGCCTCGAGTTTACGGCAACTGCCTCGCTTGTTGCAGGCAACTGCCTCGAGATTACGGCAACTGCCTTGCTTGTTGCCTCGGCTGAGTGAGGTACCTCGAGCGGTACCATGAATTCAGGTGCCGGTTCATTGGTGGAGAGGGGTACCTTTAGCGGTACCTCGAGTTAAAGGAGTCTTGCCACGACCTAAGGGAGCGGTGCCTCGGTTGACAGAGGTACCAGGAGATTAAGGGAGCGGTGCCTCGGAGGGTGAGGGTGCTGCGATTGTTTGGGAAAGGTGCCGCGGCAGTTTCCGTTAATTTTAGTATTCATATGTATACAATATAATACAGTTTAACTACGATTGTTATATGCAGGTTGAGTTGCTGGGGCGAGTCGTGGCAGCTGCCACAACTTCACGACAGCTGTGCAGCAATGATGCTATATATATACATATATATACATATATATACATATATATATATATATATATATATACATATATATACATATATATACATATATATATATATATATATATATATATATATATATATATATATATATATATACACACACACACACACACTTTTTGAAGAAAAGTTATTGACCCATTTAGCCACAAGAGGGAGTATACCTTTAGGTATATCGCTATCCAAGATGGCGCCGTTGATGGCCGCCTCGGTGCTTCGGTGCGCTTCGTTTTTTGTTGTTTTTGTTGTTAATTTTCTTCCTGAGGCAGCTGAAGAAACTCAACCTGCCAAAGACGATGATGGTCCACTTCTACACGGCCATCATGGAGTCCATCCTCTGCTCCTCCATCAGCGTCTGGTACGCTGCAGCCACAGCCAAGGACAAGGGCCGGCTGCAGCGTGTCATCCGCTCTGCAGAGAGGGTGATCGGCTGCAATCTGCCGTCCCTGCAGGACTTGTTCGCTTCCAGGTCTCTGAAGCGAGCTAAAAAGATCGAGGCCGACCCCTCTCACCCCGCACAAAAACTGTTTGTGCCCCTTCCATCTGGCAGGAGGCTGAGGTCCATCAGGACTACGACCTCCCGCCACATGAACAGTTTCTTCCCGTCGGCAGTCGGGCTCATCAACAGAGCCCGGTCCCCCACTGACTGACTATAACACTCCACCGGTCACTCCCCCTCATACCGCACATGCCACTTTAACTGCAATTCATCACTTTGTCACTTTGTCTCTTGTCTGTTACTTGTTTGTTAGTGCACTTTATGCTTAATATTTTTCTTTTTTACTTTTTTATTATTTAAATTTTGTAAACTTTATTCTCTTGTTTTATACTAACCCATAGCCTTAGCCTTATTCTACTAACCCATTGCATTAGCATTTCATTCCACTTTATTTTATTACTTGTGCACTGTTGTCTTGTCTGTCTACTGTCGCGCACTAATCGCCAAGACAAATTCCTTGTATGTTTGACATATTTTGGCTAATAAATGTTTCCTGATTCCTGATCCTGATTCCTGAGGTGAGCATCACCTGTTTATCAAGAGTAAACAAATGCAGCTCACATTCATTAGGCTTTTGAGCACTTTTTAATGTCACCCCAGGTATACAAAGTATTTTGAAACAGAATTTTTTTCCTAACTTTATAAATCTATAGTGAAATGTAATTTGTTTGCGTAGCTGTTTTTTAGTCTGCTGGTGTCGTTGCTATTGCGACACTACAGCACTGCCTGCCTATGTTGCCGAAATGTAGTGAATATAACCTTTTATCATACAGGGTTTTTTAATTGTATTTGTCTAATTTAACTTTTTTTTCTTCATAAAGCTCCAACTAAATCTAATAGTTTGTTTGACTCTTAATTGTTCGATTGTTAAGTGTTTGAATATGATTTATATATTGTAGCCCTACACAATTGATATTCATTTTGTAAAAATAGCTATTAAATTATACCATACTAATTACTATTTCAAAATTGCAAAGGGTTGATCAGTTGCCACGATTCGCTGCGGCACCCCAACCTGCAACAGGAAGTGCCTCAGCGGGTTGCCAGTGCCACGACAAAGAATCCCAAAGAGGGACTTATTAAAAGTGTCCCTTGCCATCCACCTCCTGTTGTTCCAGGTAGCCAAACATGAAATCAATAAAGGACATTAGATGTTGATACCGGGACTTCAATACCCGCAACGCAGCAGCGGGCTATATGTCGGTAAAAAGAGGGTTTGTTTTATCCCCACAAAGCAGCAGCAGTCCAAAACCGTACGGTTCGGGGTAGCCGGGTGCCGAGCCCTCGGCTCCGGTACCGAAAGGGAAACTAGCCGGCACGCGCCGTCCGACCTGCCAGCGCGGTGGAACACAATTTCCCGCAACACCAGAGAGAGTGCAAACACGTCACATACACGACAACACTGAAGTCTAAATGTTGAGCTGCTCGTCGATCTGGACGCTGGCTCCACTCCTCAGTGGTTCTCCACCAATATCTCCTCTTTCATCAGCCGGCCAGGATCCTCCTCCTCCACCGGATGGACGCCGCTCTCAGTCCACAGAAGCACCTTAGTTTCCTCTATTTAGCTCCAGGATGATCTTCCTCATCCGGAAGACTTCCTGCTGGGTAGTGGGAGATACATCCCACTACCCTTTCTGCTCACGCCCTCCCGAGCAGTGAGAGAGAACTCTAAGTCAGAGAAGTATTCCTCCAGGTCCACCACCTTCATGTTTTTTGTTATCTTCAGGAAGAGCTTCACTCCCCCCTTACCTACTGGTGACTGTCCCACCAGAAGAGGCGCTGTCAGTGGAGTCCCAGTCAGCAGAGGACCCAAATTCACCAAACCCCACTCCTACCTTCTTCCGCTCTTCCACTCTCTTGACCAAGCTGTCTGACCCCACCTGCCTCTTCCTTCACCCCCACACTCACCTGGCCCACCTGTTGGGCCTCAGTCCTCCCCTCAGTCACTCTGTCACTCCCCTGGCAGGCCAGCTGGACTCCACCACCCCCCCCCCCACCTTCCCCCCTCTCACACACCTCACTCTCCCTTGCTGGACTTCACTTGTCCCCTCCCCACATATCTGCCCTACCTGTTGGACTTCACTTGTCCCCTCCCCACACATCTGCCCTACCTGTTGGACTTCACTTGTCCCCTCCCCACACATCTGCCCTACCTGTTGGACTTCACTTGACCCCTCCCCACACATCTGCCCTACCTGTTGGACTTTGCTTGTCCCCTCCTGGCCCCTATCGCTCGCCTCCCCACCCCGCTGGACGCCACCGGTCCCCTGCTGTCCGTTCTCAACCACATCGACCGCCTGCTTGATCCCACCTGTCTCTTCCCGTCCCTCCTCTCCCTCCTGTTGTATCCCACCTGTCCTCGCCTGTCTTCCCTGACCGCCCTGATGTTCCCCCCTGACCTCCTCAGGATCCTCCACGCCTTGTTCCTCTGCACCCTCGGTAGAGTCCTTTCCCGGACATGTTCTGGCGAGATGTCCTTTCCTGCCACACCTGAAACATGTCATATTGTCAGCAGTGGCAAACACCACATAAACAAAAAAGTCCTCCACTTCGACTCCAAACATCAGGTTGAGCTCCTGGGTCCTGTTGTTGAGGACCATGAGGAGTTGCCGTTTGTGTGACACCACGTGTCTCAGCGATCCTCAGGCCGTGCTTCCGCAGAGCAGATCTACGATCCCTCCTTATGTGGTAGCCAATTAACGGGGACAAGACCGCGAATGGGCAGAAAACAGTCAACCTGCTACACCTGCACCGATGCAATTGGTTTACGCTAACGACACCCACGTCTGGTTGGCTGGTACTACCAGCCCCCCGCCCCCCTAATCAGCTGGCCGTGCACCCGCAGGGAGAGAGGAGGCCACCAGGGAACGGCACAGCCTGTCCAGTCTTCCTGACTGAATTTACGCCTAAGCGTAAGAATTGGGAATAAGAATTGTTTTTAGAAGGCTAGAAGTTACTGTATGTGCTGTTTCTATTTCACTCCAAACAGAGCTGAGATCAGGTCAGAGGTGGAGGTGCTGGTCCTCTGCCTTCTTTCTGTTGGCTGAGTGGAAGTCACATGTTATTTTAAATGAGCCATTTACGTTAACAAAACTGGATAGGTGAGAGGAAATGTATGAATGCGAAATTGTGTTAAAGCTACATTACATTCAAATTTGCCAATGAATATTTACTCTTACATTTTAAACGAGACGACCACGAAGTACAGCCATGAGCATATCACATGCAACATCGTACCTGTTTGAACCACGTTTTTATGCTTCATTTGCTTCCACGACCGTTTCTCACTGAGATTGCGCCTGAATAAAATACATTATTAGGTTAAATACTATTGTACCAGTTGTTACCAGCGATATTATTCTTGTGATTAAATGAGCATGGGTGTGTATTTCAAGCCTGCGTGTAGTGCATTCTAACAGAGTTTAAATTAAATATTAACTGACAACTGTATATTGGAACTTACGCGTTGACCCAAGCAGCAATTTTCTCCCACGCAGTTTTTCTGTCTTTTGCAGTAGACGTGTTGCTTTTCTTTCCGATCACGTGTTCATACTCGTCGTACGCTTGTATTAATATTTGCAGCTGAATAGGGGTGACGTATGCCGACCGGTTGTTTGTGGTGGTTTCCATGGTGAATCGTAGTATCGTGGCTCCATTCATTCATACTGTGGCGGTGCACGCGCTCATCTCTGAGTTACGCTACTCCGACTTGATTGAACCAACTCTAAACTGTTTTGAAACCCAAAGCCAAACCCAAGTTTCCCATCTCAGGGTAAATCAACTCAGAGTTTAGGGTTTGACTCAGAGTTTGTTAAACCTCCTACTTGAAACGGATCAAGCGCTGTGTGATTGGCTGGGCTGCTGTCAGAGGGAGGAGACTGTGAACGAAACTCGAGGTTTTATTGAAGCTCAGTTGCCATGGTGACGGACCCTGAGCTTTAGTTACCTCCCTTTCTGAAACCGACAAGACAAGAGTTTCTCTCTTCTCAGGGTGAACCAAGTCTGAGTTTCCACTAAAAGCTACGTTCCCTGACCGGGAATCGAACCCGGGCCGCGGCGGTGAGACCGCCGAATCCTAACCACTAGACCACCAGGGACCCTGTGATGGCACTTTTTGTATGTGTATGTGATATCGATGTGACATCGTCCTCCAGTTTGGTTACACTGAGAAGATACTTTTGTGCCATTTCGATGACTGGGGGCGTATTCCAGAAAGGAGGTTCAACAAACTCTGAGTCTATCCCTGAAGTCTGAGACGGGAAACTCTTGAGTATCCGGTTCCAGAACAGCTGGGGGGTATTCCAGAAAGCGGGTTATGTGAAAACTCAGAGTAAGGTAACCCTGAGATCAGGGAAAGTCTGAGTTATCCGTTCCAGATAGAGAGGTGACTGAAGCTCTGAGTCAATCACCATGGTAACAGACTCTGAGTCAATCACCATGGTAACAGACTCTGAGTCAATCACCATGGTAACCCTGGTGACCCCTGGTTCCTGGACATATTCCACACATAGCAACCGCTAACCGCCAACGTTTTTTTTCTTTTCCACACAGAAGCTCCTAGCCTTGAAAGTAATAATAAAGTCAACCAGTCAAAACAAAAAAGGGAACAGTTAAAAGCTTAAAAGTTAAAAGTAGCAATAGAAAACTAGAAGGACTACTAGAAAACAGTGAACTGAAAAAGTTAGTTTTATTAAAATGTCGTCCCTGTTCTGTACACTGGGTGGCGCTGTTCTTGGAATGCAAATTGTAAATATTGATGCATAATACAGGGTGAGTTACATTGGACTTTTAACAGTGATAAGATCCCATAAAACATCGATTTGTATATTATGTCTGTTCATGATCGTATATATATATATATATACATATATATATATATACACACACACACACATATCAGACACACTTTTTGAAGACAAGAGTTATTGACCCATTTAGCCACAAGAGGGAGTATACCTTTAGGTGAGCATCACCTGTTTATCAGGAGTAAACAAATGCAGCTCACATTCATTAGGCTTTTGAGCACTTTTTAATGTCACCCCAGGTATACAAAGTGTTTTGAAACAGTATTTTTTTCCTAACTTTATAAATCTATAGTGAAATGTAATTTGTTTGCGTTTTTTAGTCTGCTGGTGTCGTTGCTATTGCGACACAGCACGGCCTGCTTATGTTGCCGAAATGTAGTGAATATAACCTTTTATCATACAGGGTTTTTAATTGTATTTCTCTAATTTAACTTTTTTTTTTCCATAAAGCTCCAACTAAATCTAATAGTTTGTTTGACTCTTAATTGTTCGTTTGTTAAGTGTTTGAATGTGATTTATATGTTATAGCCCTACACAATTGATATTCATTTTGTAAAAATAGCTATTAAATTATACCATACTAATTACTATTTCAAAATTGCAAAGGGTTGATCAAAGTTTCTCACACACACGCAAAAAACCCTCTTTGCATTTGTATTCATCGCCACAGAAATTTGCAACCCAGTAGTGCTGCCTCTTTATTACAATAAGTCTAGAATACAACACAGATTCGTCATCTGCAGGCGTAATACACCATCTACATTATTTGTTCCAGCTGATAAAATAAATATTTGACCAGTTGCGGCTAATGTTTTAACCGCATAATAATGATTAATTTAATAATTTACACACACCTTTACCTTCCCTTACGCTTGGGTCCTCTCTCCTTCACAACCACAACAGATAGTCAAAAGGAAATAAATATAATTTAAAGAATGTTATGTCATTTTTCCTTTTACGTAACATGACTTCCATCATGAACATAGAAAATATAGCATAAGGTTAATACTTTAATCCAGCAATCACTGGATATAAAAACAGTCATGCACACGATCAAGCTCAGGCAGATTCTTTTGTCAACATTAATTTAAATGAAAATACTGGTAACTCCTCTTATATACCGACATTCAATTTGAGACGCGTCGAGGCAACTGCCGTCATGAAGCGCAATAAGCTCCACGTGAGGAGGAGAACCTGATGCATTAAGCCCGGGTTCGACTTCCTGGCAGGAAACACTGGATCTTAATTCTATATATTCTATTAAACTGGTCAAATCGTTAACATGTGTATTATTTATCTGCTGAGACTGTCAAGTCCAAATGCGAATCAGAAAAGGGCAAATTCAAGCTTATCTTCCCGCAATTTTATTTATTCTGAATTGAAGCACATGCAAACATTTTCACACTTTATTTATTTATTTATTTTAAATGCAGCCCTACTTTCGGGATCAAAATATCAAAATGGAATTTGACGTTAAAGTTTAGATGCACAGGCGGCTCCTGCGGCACCTCTTAGTGCTGCAGCATCTGTCAGCATGTCTAGTTCATGTCATGAAAAGGAAACACACAGGAGGCGTGAGGGAGGAAGGAGACCCGCGGTGACATATCATCTTGCTTTAATTCTGCACCATCAAATCAGTTGCACAAATACATTTTTTTACTTATCTGTACAATAACTTTAGTTCAAAACATGACTATAAATAGAAAAAAACCTCATCACCACTTTAGTTTACATGTAGAAAAACAAGAGGAAGCTCTGAGGTTTTACTGTAGAAATAGTGGCATTGACGCATAGCTTATTCTCTACCGATGACTACAGGATAAAGTTGGGAGGTATCGCTCTTTTGCAGTGTGCACGTTCCGTTAAGTCAATTCCAATCACAAAGCAACAGCATTTCACAGTGATGACGGTAGACACAAACTACACATATTGTTTCATATACTTAAATTAAACGCGTCTCTCCGTGAGACTCAGAATACACAACGACATTGTTTGTATTAGTAAATATTATGCATGTTGATCCCGCTCTGCGGTCGTTATGGTAACACGCCGTGACATTGAAGCGTCAAGAAACAGACTTTGACTATCTGCCGTTGTCGTGGTTACAGGTTGGACCTCTCTCCCTGGACGAATTTGGCATCGATGAGCTCCTTCACCCACGCGGCCGACGGTCTGACACACAGTTTCCGCCCCGTCACAGTCTGTAACCTGAACACGTGCACAAAGCAGGACAAGTCAGCGGGGGGGGTCCATCCGTGGAGACGGGACGGGGGTCTCTGAGGACGGGTACTTACAGGATGGCGGGGTTGGAGCAGCGCTGGCTGGTCTTGGTGTAGCCGACCACGTTGTTGCTGGGCACCTTGTTCTCGTTGAAACGGAAGCAGCATCTCTTCGGGCCGGCGCCACGCAGGCCTGAACACACACACACACACACACACACACACACCAATGAACAACCTTCATACTCACACTCACAGGCGTCACATGCTTGCTGCTTTTGTGTTCCCTTTTTGATTTCCTCTTAGAAGCTGGTATTTGGTGTTTACTGTACACACTGGTTCAACTTTAAGGTCACCTCAGCTCAATATGGCACCAACACAGATATCACCGCGATCACTCACAGTGAGCCCTTCATATGTTGGATTACAAGTTTACTCTCAATGCTCAAATATGCGGCATTACCTTACCAACACATTCTCTTCCCAATGAATACAAAGGTATAGCCATTAGGTGGATGTAAGTACGACTGAACTGGCTTAAAAACTCATTTAAAATCATGTCTTGTAAAAGTACAGGTGACTGGGGTAAAACAAATGACTGATAGATATTATCATGAAATATCCACAGTTGATGACATAAGTAACGTTTTTGTATCACAGGTTTTCTCAAATGTTAAAAAATGTATTTACCATTAGATAATAAGTAGGTAATTAAAATAGTTTAATAATTAGATAAGTTACCATTAGATAATTATCTAATGGTAACTTTTGATGAATTGAGGCCTAATCCACACACACCAATCGATAAAGAGATGAGCTAAAAAAAAGGAATTATATATATTTATACATAAACAATATTTATATTTATATGAGCTACAAACTAACATCAGAATAAGCTGTAAAACTGCATTTCTGAATCCTGTCTACCAGAATAAGATGACACACTATCACCACTTTACAAAGAATATCATGCTGTGATCAGGTGAATCACATCCAAAGCAGCCGTTCATACTCAAGCGATTGATTGACAGGTCATCGAGGCCCCTACCTTCAGTCAGAGAGGCGGCAGCCAGCATCAGCACCAGCACGGACAGAGTCAGACGAGCAGCGGCCATCTTGCTTCACTGTGTATCACGAGGCGAGTGTTGTCAGCTTGCTGTGTGAACTTCGACTGGGTCCGCTCTCTCCTTTATACCCCCCGCGGTGAGGGGGGGGGGGGGACCCCGACGGGCCACGCTGGGACTTCACTATGACGTGTCCTAAATCTTCCGAGGGGAACGGTGGAGTTTCACGCGTGTGTTGGCGTCGAGTGAATTTCACTTCCCTAAACGAAGGCCGGCGTGTTAAACAGAAGTACTGCTTTTTGTTTCCCAGCGTGGTTTCCCTTTCGAGCGACTGTTTGTGACCAATACGTCACAGCGACGACAAGCGAGAGATATTTGAGATCTATGTGGAACCGACGTTGTCGATATACAACGAAGGCGCCAGCCTCAAGTGTGTGATTAATCAAGCTCGAGCCCAAAAACACATTTTTTACTGAATGGCGCCTGAGCCCATCATGGTAAATGGTAAATGGACTGTACTTGTATAGCGCTTTTCTAGTCTTCCGACCACTCATGCCCCTTTTCCACCAAAGCAGAACTGGTGCTAGTTCGGAGCCAGAACCTAGTTTCAAATGGGTTCTTTGGTTCTCCACCACCAAAGAAGCACCAGCTCCCAACCAGTAAAAGGGGTTCAGGGAGGATTGTCGCTGGTAGATTTATTACCCTGTACAGAGTCCTCCAGTTTCTTCATAGTTCCATCATTGCTAGTTAGCTGGGTTCTAGCATGCTCTTGTCCATTGTTTTGAGTCATTGCTAGAGTGGTGTTGTTCCCACATGGTCCATTTACTTCTACATTTACCTCTAACCGATTAACTTTTGTTTCCAGCAGTAAAATCTTCTGTACGAGTTTGTGGTAATCTTCCGAAGAGAAGGGAGGCATCTTCTGCTAATTACCTTTAGCACTGTAGCACAGGCTCAGGCTTATCTTGTTTGGTAGGCCTCCCCGCGTAGCGTTGAGGAAGTCGTAAAAATATTGAAAAATGCCTGTTTTATCTAAAAGAAAATATAATCCCACTGGTTTTGTAAGTATCCAGGAGCTCCTGATCTTTGTTTCGTTAAGTGATTGCCGTTGCCAGAGGTGAAAGTGGACAAAATGAGCGGAGCTGCTCCTCGGTGCGACTGGTCTCGGTGCGAGAGGGAAGGGAATAAACTTTCTGATCAGCCATTTTTCGCTAGCAGCTAATCGAGCTAACAACGACACAATGGACGCTACTAGGCAAAAAGGTGAGCCGCGCGAACACGTTTGATCCGCCGTGTTTGGACGTCGATGTGTAGGTCCGCAAAGCCATGAACATCAATAGCAAAGCAACGTCCGCCATTGTTGATGATGTGTTTGTGTTTGGCGCCGCCGCGTTAACGTTGCTGGGAAAGATGAGACGTAACCGTGACGTAGGACTCTGCGCTCAGTGCGCTGGCTCTTTAGCCGGTGGAAAAGCAAACCGGTTCTTTGGAGGCTCGTCAGTTGAACCAACTCCGAACCGGCTCTAGTTCCGGCTCCGAACCAGCACCTGGTTCTTGTTGGTGGAAAAGGGGTATCAAAGCGCTTTAACACTACATGACATCATTCACCCATTCACACCCATTCATATACTGATGACAGGAGAACCACACCTGCCCGTCAGTCACTACCATTCGCACACTGCAGTCGCAGCTACAGGAGCAACGTTGGGTTAAGTGTCTTGCCCAAGGACACATCGACAATGGCGTTAGCAGAGCCTGGGATCGAACCGACAACCCTCTGATTTGGAGGACGACCACGCTCCCCCACTCACCCACAGTCGCCCACCACAACGTAATATTAGCGCAACCACCACAAGCAGCAGCTTTTGTTATTTTTGGCCATTGGCCGCTAACAGCTAACAGCTAACCAGCTCTCCTGATCATGTAAACATGGATTTTGGAAGCATTTCCGATTCGGTGGTCACATAAGTGGGTCTCAGGGCGGTTGGTGGGAGAGTCACAATGGTGTCCAGGGACATTATGTTGCAAAAAGAAAGTATACGGTTTCGGGGGAAAAGAAGTTAGCCTAGCGGTTGACGTGTTGGCCTTTGCCCATATTTAATCACCTGACACATGGATGCGTTTAATTCACGTGCCTACCACAAAACCGGTGTTATTTTCCTCAGACAACTGTTGAAATATTTATTTGAATTATTCACGTATCAATGCGTCAAAACACCTTTTATTGTTTTACAGCATTTCTTCAGGCCTGTGAACGTCCTGCATCCAATAAATAGAGCGAGAGAGACGTTAACCTGTGAAGTATGTTCACTGTACTGCTAAACTGGTGTATATAGTAAGTAAACTAAATGATCTTTGAGCGAGCTTTGTGTAAGAACTTGTAAATCTGTATGTCTGACTCATAATAATTATAAATATTCATTACACTTTACTTAAAAGGGCTGACGCAGTGATTTATGGAGACACCTCCTGCAGCTGGATGTGATTAGTTTCACGTCCAAAGACAAGGCAAGTTTATTCGTATTTCAACGAGAAGGCAATTTAAAGTGCTGCGGATAAAACCATTAAAACAAGGCAAAACATCTGTGGGATTTGAGATGCGTTGTTACGGTGTAAGAGGTGCGAAACAAACGATGAAAGGGTTGATAAAGGGGCATTTTCCTTCAGAGTAACGTGACACTTGATTCATCGAACAAACTCTTGATTCTTTTTTAATTTAGGGACGTGGACGTGGTCACCGGGACGTCCCCCCCACCGGTTTGTGGCCTACGGTTATGAGGCCTGCTGTCTGGTGGTCGACACCATCTGCAACAAGTGACTGTATATGTACTGTGACGGAGCGATGAGCAGGACTCACATGCAAAATCCCTCACTATCTGTTCCATTGTTTGAGTAGAATGTCTCTCTAATAAAGAATGAATAAATACCTCGCGGCTGAGAATGATGAGGAAATGAGGTCCACGTGTGTTGCGTCTCATCGCCTTGTATCCGTCACATATGGCTGATCTCGCTTAGGTTTCGGTGTAAGGGGTTTTTTTTTTTCCCTCAATGTACATTTTCGGTGGAAAACATGTTCACGAAAAGCAGAAGGACTATTTTTAAAACCCCCTTTCACTTTTAATAGGCGTGTCCTTTAAGTGTGTGTGTCCTTTCATTTGAACTCAATGTTGTTTTGTGTGCTGTTTTAACTATGAGGGGAAATGAAAGTGGCCCGGGGGTTTCTGTCAGACGGTCTCAAGCTAACAGTGATTTCTGACTTCAGGTATTAGAGTCAATCTAACAACGTTTTCTGTGTCACGGGCGTTATTCTTCATTTCAGTTCTCTCATCAGCGGGTAACATTTTTTATTATTTAACCAAAAAAGACATGTTGATTTCAATGAATAAATATGAAAACGCGGCTTGCTCAGCTATGAATCTTATACAGACATGGCTTTTATTGTGAAAGGTAGTAAGGAATTTTGTGCGAAACTGCTCAGGACAAAAAACACAAATATAAATATATTGACGTGTGAAACGCGCCGGGTGTGTAAAGGCTTCTTCTCAGGGACCTTGAGACAGCACCTTTTTGTCCCTCACTATAGTACCTTTAGCGCATTTACAGGATTATTTCGGTAGATAACGAGGATTTGATCTTATCGTAAACTCCAGAGGTTTGAGCTGAAGAAAAACACAAATACAAAACTACAAAACCGCATGGGTCTCGCACCATCTCATTCATCCTCATCGCTCATGACGTCCACCTTAATTGTCCGCTTGCAAAAGCTCGCATTGCCCCGAAACTGATCATTTGTGTGCGTTTTTTTTCTTTTTTTTTTCGGAGATCCCCACAGAGCTAAAAGCTAAAATGTCAACTGTCACGCAAAAAAACCTGTTACTTGGAGTGTGCAGTGATCTGGAACGCTCGGGTCAATGGGAACGGCAACTGTACGTTATCGCCCAATAATGCACCCCCCGTGTGACTCACTCTCAACCAATCAGAGCGCTGTAATGAGTCATAAAGACGTGTCAGAGCATCCAGGTGATGTGTTGACTCACACCCAAATGTGAAATATGACAGTTGGACATAAACAACAGAACAACCAGTGCGTTTCCACCCACACACACACACACACACACATCTGTAACCTCACACTGTACTCTCCATCTTACGCTACCATTCAACACAGTGTGTTCAGAAAAACACAGATTCCAACCGTTTTTATTGAGAAAATTGATATAACATAAATGAGCTGCCTGAACACACACAGACACACACATGCATTGAAGCTCCTCTGGATTGCTGATGTAAACGTAAACCGTGCAGACCATGGAAATCAATCAGTGTTTGGAAACCTAAAGTGTTACTGTAATGCATGTTTTATTCAGGGGAAATACGGCTTTTTTACATGAGTGATTTTCCACATACATCTCCAAAAGAATTATGTACAGCGCGAGTCTGCAGGTGTCCCACGTTGCCTGATGTTCCTCAAACATGGTCCATGTGTTTTCAGGGACCCGTCTCACCTTCTCATTCTGGAGATCCATGCTAGCACGTTAGCATGCATGGTGTTGAGTGACACGGAGGTCACCATCACCGCTAACACAAATTAATCTTCTAAACATTTTTAATTAAGAAATAAAACACCCCTCCTATGGCAAATTATAAGCAGAAATTGGCTTTGATAAAAACAAATCAAATTCAATTAAGTTCAAGGTTTTTGCAGCCTTCTTTGGTCTGGTATGATCAGTAGCTTTTTGTGACTAACGTTAGCAAGCTTACATTAAAGCTGCAGTTTGGTAACGTTTCATAACTTTATTATGACAAAAAAGGGATTTTTCATGAAATATTCTTGCTGCAGTTTTTCTTTTAATGCAGATTACTTACGTTGGATGACTGCTGATTGATTTAATGGTAACTTGGCCCATCCCTGTTTAACACCATGTCTGTTACCGATTGGGAGTTGAATTCCAACGTGAATGCTACGCTACATTAGCATTGGTGTAAAGCACATTGTTGCCAATCAGCAGCAGAAGCAGTGAGTTGATAAAGTAGTCAATAGACAAGTGGGGGAGACAGAAATCTGAAGGTGTGTTTAGACTTAATGCAATTAATTTAGTTTGAATTATAGCGGATCAGACGTTAGCGGTAGTTGCGTTAGCGGGCAACATACGTAGCCTGAAAAGACAACTTTTCCAAAACTTCAACCGTAGTTTTATTCTGTTTACGCCTTTAAGTTTGTTTTGCTTACAATCCGAACACACTGAAAGGTGTGTTGCATTGTCCTACTTCATGCTATGTCTGCATTCAATAACTTGTACTTTGTCTATTAGTGGGCGGATCTGGATGACATACTAATAATACAGATGCAGTGCGTCCATAAATACCATTTATTTTCTATACGAGTGGAATGACTTTGGTGTAATTTCAAAAGTAACAACGGTAAGTGCTTTGCTTTATTATTCTCTGACATGCGGAAAAAATGTGACATGGAAAATTTCAGGATTTGTTGAAGTAATAAATAATCAGACTAAGATATACTAAACAATACACACACAACGGCTGCTTTAGTAAATTCACTTTCCGTAATCCTCGACAGCTTTCCGGGTAAAACAGTGTGACGGGATTTTTTTCACAGCGAGCTTGAATCTTCCCTTAATTAGGAATATCAGACTTATTGTGTTTTCATTTATACATATCTAGTTGTTTTCAAATGTTGTCCCACGAAACCCTTGTATCTCTTCTCCTTGCATCTCTTTACTTTGTATATTGTGAAAATGTTTTTGCGCAAACTTGGCATAATGTTGTCCAAATCTTTCTGTGTCATGAGGTTTTGCAGTTGCGTCACAATATGGCTACATTGGTTCGTTAACGAGCTGACAACCTCAAAGATGTCGTTTGGGGACCTCGAAAATGGCCACTAGGGGGGCGCGTAACATCGGCTGAGGCTCGCCCCTGTTTCGCTGCGGGTGTTCAGAATTGTCACGCGCGCACGTTTGTGAGTCTCGCATGCACAAATGTCACACCGGGATACGGTAAGTGTGTACCTCTTCACTCGTCCCCAGGCAAGTATATCAAGACGCTATATTATTGTTGTAAACTGATCACGTTTCCCGTCATGCATCCGCAAAGCCTCCTCTACTATCACGCAAAACCAATGTCTCGTTTCCTCCCGTCATGGCTAAAACGCATGCTAAAAACGTCGCGATGCATTGAACAAGCAACTTCTTCTCCAATTTCATGTTCCCTTATACAATAACCTTTTTTTTAAATTTTTTATAAACATATCATATAGTATTAAACAGGCATTTAAACTTCCTATAAAAAGTGGTGTGGCGACAATAGAAACTGTAACGTGTGGTTTTTCTCCTTTTTAGAAAGACTAGTTTTGTTTAGTTTTTTTTTTTTAGAAAAGAAGACACTTGTTGAGGTTCCTGGGACCGACGTGGGAGCAGTAAGGTCACTGACCAACAGCCATTGAGCAAGGAGCACAAAAACAGGGACACACGCAAGTCAGTAGCCGAACGCCCGACGCTTCGCTTAAATGATGGCGTTTGCCTTTTACACAACGGTCCCTGAAAGTAGAATAATAACAAAGAAAAAGAACCATTCTTACATTTGGGCTGAAATAAAAGGAATACGTTTAAATAGGCTACATAAAAAGAAATGAATGTAAATAAACCCCCCCCACCTTGGATTGAGTTCAACATGGAGTGTCGGAGGAGAAGAGCGGAGAGTCGGGGGAATATTCAGCCGTCAAAGTGTTTATCGATTGTGTTTGTGTGTTAGAAAATGTATCACTGGGGGGGTGTTTGTGTGGATGGATTACCCAGGAAGATGAATATCTTTCGGGCTGTCTGAACCGAATGCCCCTGCTCATCTCTCCCCTCCAGAGTCTTCCTCTTTCACATCACCCATTTCGCTCTCCCCTTCCAACCTTCTTGCAGAATTTGCTCTCTCTCTCGCTCTCCCTTTCAAGCACATCTGTAAACTTGTCCTCTCCTCTCGCGGGTCGCCTGACTCCTCCGTGGCAGTATTTACTTTCAGAGGTTCACGTTGTCAATCTAAGGCTCCTCTTCCCCTGTGGAAACAGCCAGACGCATGGCCACAGACAGGTGGTCGGTGAGGCCGGCCAGCTGGGTGACGAAGCTGAACTCCTCGATTTCCTGCAGGTGGAGAAGAACGATCATCAGGCGCCGCAATCGAGGGGACTTTGAGGGAAAGTTGGGATTCAAAACAATGCCGCTCGTGCTCTTTGACCTCTTGTGTTTTGCCCCCCTGCTGGACGCTGCACAATATTACTACTACGAGCTACTACTACTAAATCCAGACACCAGGGGGCATCGGACAGCTGTGGTTTGAGACGGATGTGAACACAGACGGGCAGCCGTGATGGCGTCGGCCTCGTTTCTCTGCCCTGCACTAAAGACGCGACCCCCCCCCCGTACCAGCTTCCAGTCCGGCTGCAGGCCCTCGTCGCTGTACAGCATGTAGTCGATCCGCCGGCCGTTTCCCTTCAGCGGGATCTTCCTCCCCTTCTGACTGCTGCCGGGACACTGGCTCTTACTGGGAGGAAACACCAGGTACTCTTTTCTCGCGTCCTCGTTCTCCATCACTCTGAGGGAGACACACAGGGGGGGGACGGGGGACGGCGGGGACGGATCGGAAGAATGACGTTGAGCAAACGCGGGAAAAGGAAGGCGAGGAGGGAGGGAACCACGCAGGAGAAACTACACGGCTCAAGGTGTGAGAACGTGACACTTTGGTGGGACTTTAATTCTTCTGACGGGAACCTGAACAGCTTGAGACGAAACGCTTCCGTCAGAACAAGCAGCCAAAACCAAATTTGTTCCACGCGTCTCCAAATCAAGCGCCTTGCTTTAACCAGATAAGTAGAGGTTATGAAATAGCTTCAAAATGAATTGAACATATAGATTCTAATGTTTATGTTGGGTCGTTCCTTCTTTGTTTTGAATGGGTTGCAATATGATATATAAACTATATAAAACATGCGTTTTTATTTTCAAAATATGTATCAATTCATCCCAAGTTGGAAACAGCGCCAAAAACACATATTTCCACATGTAATATAATTAATATAATGATATATTATTATAATTAATTAATTAATATTTAATATAAGTATGCAAGACATGAAAGTGCAAACATGAGTGTCTTTAGTGTCCATTTAGTGGACTTCATACTGTCACACGGACTCTCGACAACGACGCAGGTTGCTGTTTGCGTTTTTTTTTTTGGGAAGTCATCTTGAGTGGAGAAAAGCACGGAGCGCGTGCGACACTTACTTTTGTAAACTTTCCGGCGAGCTGACCTCGTCGTCGTAGAGGCCGCCGGGGTCCAGCAGAGTCCCTGTGTGGAATGACATGAAGACGCGTCACTGCGGACTCTCGCCTCGGGTCTTCATTCTAACACGGCGTGAACAGCGCGAGCGCTTCTGCCCCGTGACTGAATTAAAAAAAGGAATTCCTCGAGTCCGGTGGAGGACGCCCTGAGGACGAAAGGGCTGTTCTGATATGGCGTTATATTTGTGCCACGATCCTGAGCGCGTCATTTTAAGTTTTTGAGCACAGAGAACGATATTTTAGTCACAACGCTGGTAGAACCACCTGCAGCATCGCGGAGGTTTGCAGCATTTGTGCTAAATGCTAACGGCCTGGATGAAAACACGCGCTGTTCTCATCATTTGCTTCGGTCATGTCTGATGGTGACTAGCCGGACTTCTTTTCGTCCTCTTTAGGAAGCGTTGTGATTGGAGACCAACAGCCAATCGCAATGGACCTTCTTTAACTCTCTGATTGGTTGGTTTTGTGGCACAAATGTAACGCCATGTTCTGACGGTGTGGATGCGGTGCTATTTGTGTGATATTTGTGACCAATACACGCAGCAGTGTGTGAAGCTTCTACTATCTTCTAGTAGACGTCTTTGGGGGGACGTCATTTGCCCCCCCCCCCCCCCGTGGCAGATACTCAGCAGGTCAAATATATGCCGGGAGAAGCAGCTCGAGGGCCCCCGTTGTTGTACTTGTTGGCGCCTGGTTACGAGTGGAGGCGATTTCTGTTTCCTTTTCACAGCTTCACACACACACACACGTGTGATTTTTTTCTGTTCCACGCCGCTGCTTCACGCGCTGGTCCCCGAGCCGGCCCCCCCCCGGGGGATTCCCGTGCCGGCCGCGGGGAAACTAGATTTTCGACCAGACTTGATGAAAACACGCCGGCGTTCAGGTCTTAAACCGTCTTCGGGACGGGCCGCGTGAAAAGGGATCGGGCTCAAACCGATTCCTTCTTCTGCTCCCCGTCTCCTTTCCTTCTGCCGAACGGCGAATCTGCGGGCGCAAAACCGCCGTCCCCCCCCACCGGGCCGAATAAATAAGCCCTTCTGTGAACGAGCCCTTTCACTCTGTCCTGCCCACACTTTCCCCCCCCCTCGAAATACGGCTGGCCTAAATAAAACGCTTCACACGCAGACCCCAAACCGCCCCCCCCCCCCCCCCCCCCCCCGCCTCCGGCGTCGGCGGATTAGAGTCGTGGATCGGTGGAGCGTCCTCTGCCCATCGCTGCGTCTGCTGACATCACCTCTGGTGGGTCAGTGCGTAGTGTTGATGTACACATCTGTATCCGTGATGGTGTCCCTGTAGAGGACCAGCTAGCGTGTGTGTGTGTGTGTGTGTGTGTGTGTGTGTGTGTGTGTGTGTGTTACCCAGGGCCCATGGCTTGTCCTCCCCCGGCCCCAGGCGACATGGGTCCTTGTATTGAGTAAAAAGTGCGTGCTGCTGCTCCAGCTTGTCCTCTGAAAAAGACACAAGGACACACACACACATACACACACACACACACGCTTTTACTCACATTCACACTTGCACATAATAGAAACCAGTCGTCTTCCTCTGCTGTCACTGCCCCCTGAATTGCGTCCGACAATAACGTGCTAATTATGCATAAGACAATTTGTCGTTAGAGGGGAAATTTGCTGAACAGTGATTCGTGACGTTGAAAATCAAACAGCGCTGCCAATAATAATCATCCTTAAACAGGCCGCACATTGACGATGGCGAATTGTCCCAAACGAGTCCGTCACTGACTCCTCCTTCAATAACGGACACCGTTTTGACAATTGGTCACAAAGAATACGGAAGTCAGTGGTGCAAAACGTTACCCTTCAATGTAGATACAAGATGTTCATATTGTATTAGTTTCTTCAGTAAAACACCTGCTTTTACAAGCGTAGATGCTGAGAGATGAACCCCCCATCATGTCGGCGTGGGCGACAGGAGGAGCTCTGGGGTATTATTCCAACCTGAAGAGCAGTTATCGAAGTTGAGGTCCCCCAGGACGACGTCAAAGGCCACCAGGTCTTCCGGCACCTTCTCTCCTTCGGCCGGGCGGGACGAGGATTGGCGGAACTGGGCCCCCCACTGGAGCAACAGGTCCAGCTGTTCGCAGCGCACGGAGGCATCCCCTGGTAGACAGTGTGTGTGTGTGTGTGTGTGTGTGTGTGGCAGAGGGGGGGAGGAGGGGGGAGGGGGGGGGGGGGGGAGGAAGCACATGCATGAATTCAAAACGGTTCCCCGGTGGCTCCTGAATGAACGGGTGAGGGAGTGAGAGGCCACGGTGAAGTGAAGACGCCCCGGGCCCCCTTGCTGCCAACGCCCCCCCCCCCCCATACGCTGCCCGTCCACGGTTCCTACACACACACGGCGTTCTACCACACACGCCACCAGCCCCCCCGCCCCCCCTTTTTGCGGGAACATGTGTGGACAGAGTAGCTGTTTTGCTATTTTAGCCTCGGCCGCCGTCCTCTCAGGTCCCGGCGCTGCCAGGAAATCTGATAAATGGGAGAGCCGGGGGGGTGTGAGGGGGGGGGGGGGGAGAACGAGGAATAACAGCCGAACGGAAGAACGTGTAAGAAACAAAGAGGCGTCAAGATACTTGCCGGCGGCGAGTAGGTGGCTTTGGCTCTGATTACGCTGAGTACACGTGAAATGAAAGGCATCTTTTTTTCCTTTTTTGTGTGGATGGAGCCGGGGGGGGTGGCGGGGGGGGGCCTGATCGCTGTATATCCGCCTATGTGTGGGATACGTTGCTAAATGTACGTGTTCTAACCGGATGGAATGTGGATGCTCTCAGAGAGCGAATCACTCAGTGTGGTATTAAGCTCCCTGTTTGCTCCCCCCCGATACCGAACCCCCCCCGAGGCTCTACGTCTGATGTATCTTTAGAAGCAGCCCTGCTGCTGCCGTGTTTAGTCTGGAGAGGCGTAGAAGGAGCCCAGAATAGCAGGCCAAAGGGGGGGGAGGTGGGGGGGGTGTCTTTGGTCTGAAATGAGGGAGGCATCGAGCGGAGGCTTTAAATAGGGCCGTGACGCCGCGCGCGGCTCGAGCAGGTTGCCACGGGAACAGCCCGGAGGAGACGCGCAGAGATCTCCTTTTTTGGGTGGAGCGCACACGCGTTGTCCGGGCGCACAACTGGAAGTCGAATCCACATGTCCGCGTGCGTGTGTGTGTGTGTGTGTGTGAGACAGCGTGAGAACAGGACTGTACCTTCTATGGCGTGGAGGTGCGTACAGGTGAGGTATCCCACGACCCTCTGCTCCTGGTGGGAGGTGCCCACGTGGACCTGCAGGGAGGACCACAAGCAAACGTCACGCACACGTGTTTCTCCGCCCGGTTCAGAGGGCCGGCGAGCGTGAAGCGCCGGCGCCGGTGCCGAATCAAGTTCAAAACAAATTGCATTCGGTGAAGTAATCGTGTTATAGAATTATGACTTGTGCATCATAACAGCTGGTAGTTACACGACAATTACCTCAAATGAGCTTCAGTCCATCGTCCATGTTACTTATAAAACAGGTGAATGTCACTCAGCACATTTCCTCGAGTTCTATATTTGATCCGGGACTTTATTCACAAATTGGAGGTTTTGTAAAAGCGAAGTTGTAGCATATTGGCTTCTTATTGTTGTGATCTCTCCCATGTCGTTTCTTTTGACGATTATTGCATTTTCAGTGAAGTGAAGAGTGGAGGCCCGGCGGCTCTGAAGGGCCGGCGGGTGGATGCAGACAGGGTGGAGGAATGAACGGGTGGTGAGTTTGCAGTGGGCGGAGGACGCCGTGACGCTGAGCATCATCAGGTTGGGCGGGGACGAGGTGAGCTGCTCCTAAAGCCGTGGAAACGTTTCTACAACAAAAAAAAAACCCCGCTGTCGCCTGTTACAGAAAACGGGTGATTTGCTGTTTGATCTCAAAGCTGCACGGAAAACCGACCCGGGCCGTAATACGGTGGTGCAGATGGTGGATGGACAGAAGCGCAAAAGCTCCATATTGTGTGTCTCCAACTCAGTGTGGGTCTGCATGAGTCATGACGCATCCGTGTAAGTGTGTCTGATCCCTTAGCTCTCCTGCTACATGATGGATGAATAACCGGGAAACAGGCCTAGGGGCCCCAAAGCGTCAGGGGGGGCCGCCGCCGCCGCCGCGGAAATGTGACTCGAACGGACAACGAACCGACGAGGAGGAGGCTCCAAAACAACCACGGAGAAACACGATCAGAAGAGACGGGAAATGCAGAGAGAGCGGAAACAACCGCTCGGTGTTCTCGCCGTCTCTCACACATGACTTCTCAGCGTCAGCCCTCGAGCCAGCCGAGCCGCGCTTGCGTTCAAGCCAAAGCGATGTGCGTAAACTATAAACAGTTAATGTCTTTTTCGATTGAGGAGAGACTTCAGCTGCTCTTCTCTCCAGGTGGGACTTTTCCTTTAGACACGCAAGAGGCTCGACGCTCAATAAATGGAAAAAAAAAGGGCTGCTTCGGCTTGCGGTCTGCAGGAGGCTCATAAAGAAAAAAGCCGTGATGCAGCATTAGGTTGATTAGATGACCACGATAACCAAACGCGAGGCTCACGTTGTGGACGGAAACACAGTAAACGTGTAAAAGATTTAGGCACTAATTCAATTTCCCCTAATGGATGAAGTATTTCAGAACAATAATGGGATTGAAGAGGAGAAAAGGGCTCTTCCCATCTGGTTAAATGCACTCAGATGGTTCATTGACTTTTCTAATAATATTGCTTATGATCCCTCTTACTTAATTCATACTTAATGGAAATGCTCTTTATTGCACAGTTGGAACACGGCCGATGGCATGTTGTCTTTTTGCAACCGATAAATGGAAGTTAGAATATATATATACAGTAATCCCTCGTTTATCGCGGGGGTTACGTTCCGAAAATGACCCGCGATAAGTGAAATCCGCGAAATAGAAAACTTTTTTTTTTTTTTACAATTAGCAACTATTACATGTAATACAAATACAGTGACTCGCGTGTAGGCCGTTTCACTGCCCTTCAGACTGGGCCGCTGCATCCTGACTGCGCTCTGCAGTGTTCTCTTCTTCTGAAGCCCGCGGTGCAGGTGTGTTTGTTCGGGAGAAGAACATAGTGACAGGCAGCTGTTGTCGCTCTTTTTTCTTCTTTGCAAAAAGATCCTTGTACACCGACATGCCACCATCGATTACGTTGGAGAACTGTAATGAACGGCTCGGGAGTGAGTTTTTAGCAAATCAGAATGCAGAGCACAATGCACCAAAAAAAAAAAAAATGCAATATGAAAATCCGCGAAATAGCGAATCCGCGATAAGTGAACCGCGAAGTGGCGAGGGATCACTGTATACATATATACATCTGATATACATATATATATATATATATTTCTACACACACAATCTTTCTCCCTCCATGTCTCCAACTGTCCTCATTCTTTCCCCTTCGCACTCTATCAATATTTCAGGGGCTTATATATGCTTCAATAGATGTGTGTGCACCCTGAAACTGACAAGAGACCAGGGGGATTCGTGTGTGTGTATTTGTGTTTGCGCCTGTGTGTGTGTGTGTGTGTGTGTGTGTGTCTGTGTGCACTCACGCATACCAGAAGTGAATGGATTTTCAATGCGTTTGTATTGTCTGTGGTGTGACGCTGACTGGAGTTCTGTTAAGCGGCGGAGGGGAGCAATTTATTCTGAAACGAAGGGAAGGAATGTATGAGTTAAAATATAATATGAGATGAAATTAGTTCTTTGGAAATGAAAAAAAAGCGAATGAGTCAGAATGCCGGATGTGAGATGCTGAAGCTTGCAAAGACTTCCTCTCGTTACAGGCCGTTGACACGGAACCGAGCGGAACTGAAACGAGCTGTTTTCACACTGGAAACCAACCAAACCGGGCTGAGCTTATCAAAGCCTGAGTATGAACCCTCACAAGCGTGCGTGACTAATTATCTTCACATATGACGAGGAGTGAGCGCAGATTTCACCATGTATTACTTGCATGAGTTTGATCCCTTCACTTGAAAAACAACCTTGAAATAGTTGTGATGATAAACCAGTGGCTTTAAGCAGCAGCGTTTCCACATGTGCTGCTATAGATATCATGTAGTTTTATTTAAATATGTACTGGTGTCTGGATAGAAAGTCACCTGTAGCTGACTGGCTTTCGTTGTACTTTGAAGATCCTCCAACAAACACATCAATTGTTCCCCGTAGCTGCATCCATTTTTACTGTGTTCCATTTGTTACAAACCGTGTATCACACAGTTATTGTGACTTATCGTAACGACGTTTGTTCCAGTTAATGTCCTGTCTCAAACGAGATGAGACAATGTGACGACTAAGTCAAGTTCCAGCCAAGTCAACAGAGAGTCATTCAAGTTGACTTAAGACCTTTAACTTGACTTAACTTCATTAAAATACTTTTGTCACATCACAAACCCTAACTCAAGTTACGGGTCAGTTGAGTCCTGTTGGCTTTGTGCTTTCCCTCCCCACAGCCTCTGTGGATGGTTCTATGTGCTGGTGGTTCTGTGTGCTGGTGGTTCCATCTGATGGTGGTTCTGTGTGCTGGTGGTTCTATCTCATGGTGGTTCTATGTGATGGTGGATCTATGTGATGGTGGTTCCATCTGATGGTGGTTCTATGTGCTGGTGGTTCTATGTGCTGGTGATTCTATCTGATGGTGGTTCTGTGTGCTGGTGGTTCTATCTCATGGTGGTTCTATGTGATGGTGGATCTATGTGATGGTGGTTCTATGTGATGGTGGTTCTATGTGATGGTGGTTCTATGTGCTGGTGGCTCTGTGGGCTGGTGGTTCTATGTGCTGGTGGTTCTATGTGCTGGTGGTTCTATGTGATGGTGGTTCTATGTGCTGGTGGTTCTATCTGATGGTGGTTCTATGTGCTGGTGGTTTTATCTGATGGTGGTTCTATGTGATGGTAGTTCTATCTGCTGGTGGTTCTGTGTGCTGGTGGTTCTATCTGATGGTGGTTCTATGTGCTGGTGGTTCTATCTGATGGTTCTATGTTCTGTGGTTCTATCTGATGGTGGTTCTATGTGCTGGTGGTTCTATCTGATGGTGGTTCTATGTGCTGGTGGTTCTATGTGCTGGTGGTTCTATGTGATGGTGGTTCTATGTGCTGGTGGTTCTATCTGATGGTGGTTCTATGTGCTGGTGGTTTTATCTGATGGTGGTTCTATGTGATGGTAGTTCTATCTGCTGGTGGTTCTGTGTGCTGGTGGTTCTATCTGATGGTGGTTCTATGTGATGGTGGTTCCATGTGATGGTGGTTCTATGTGATGGTGGTTCTATGTGACTGTGGTTCTATGTGATGGTGGTTCTATGTGACTGTGGTTCTATGTGATGGTGGTCCCTGCCGTACACCTGCTTACTACTCGCAATGTCTGAATCATTTCTGTCGTATGTGTTGTTCATCTTCTACATTGTTCATTCTGTACACATGACGTCATCGTAGTCGATCCATCAGGAGACGGATCGTCCTCTGACGTTCTCACTAAGGTTTCTTCCCTTTTCCCCGATGAAAGGGTTCTCATTGTTTGGGGAGTTGTTCCTGTGCCGATGTGAGGGTTTCGGGACAGAGGATGTCACATGTGTACACACTGCAAAGCCCTCTGAGGCAAATTTGTAATTTTGGGCTCTACAAAATAAAATAAAATGAAGTGAATTGACTAACCAATTAACAAGATTTCTGTGAATAAATGAAATGGACTTTAAAAGTGAATAGTGTTCTTTGTGGCCAGGTGTTGGTTTGGGGAATTGACCCATTGATTTCCATTCTACCTCATCGACATTAGTGTGTTCCCGTCCATAGTAATGATTTGTACTGTGTATTTACACACATGCAAACACACACACACACAACTCTTCAACCATAAACACAGTAGTTTGAAGTAATTATAAGAGGGGATAAATGTTGAGCTCAAAAGCTTTAATTACAGACCGCGTCGGCGCTCCCTTCAGGGAAACACTTTAAATGAATTTCTCTAGCGCTGCCTCTCCAATCTCCTTCTAGTCTGTCACAGCAAACTAAAGACACTCCTCTTCACTCATCACCAACAAATATCCTAATGCACACCTCTGGAAACATCAGAGTCTTGGGATATCTTACGCAGACGTGTACAAAAAACGATGCACGCGTACGTACATCTGTCGATTGAAGCTAGCCGCTAACGGAAAGGAGCCGTCCGATCGCTCAACGCGCTGATGTCCTCAACATTTGTCTTCGACAAACCGCGCTGAGGTTGAATAATAAATGGCCCCCTTTCTTTGCCGATTTCAAGGAAAATATGAATTCAATCTGCTGTTCATTGACTGTGATAAGTCAAGCAGCCATCTTGTGCCGTTCACGCAGGGTCAGAGGAGTAAACGGGGAGCCGGCGCTCTGATGCACGTAACGCTGCTCGGATCCAACAGGACGAGACGATGCAAAAGGGTTAAACGGCTACGGATCCGTACAAAACTGAAGTAGAGCCGCTCTGGAGTCGGTTCTTTCACTCTTCTCTCCATGTTTCGTAGGGACGGATACCCTGTAAGGGATTTTTTTTCTGGAAATTCAAAAAAAAATTCCGTGTGCAACATCTGCATTCATTTAAAGAACGAATAAATAAATAAGAATAAATAAATCAGTATATATGCTGATATTTAACATAAGCGAATAAGGACATAAGGGAAGAGTCTTCTTGTAGCATTAGTCATTGTACAATTTTTTGGGGGGAATTAAAAAAAAAAATTCTGTGTGCAACATCTGCATTTATTTAAAGAACAAATAAATAAATAAGAATAAATAAATCAGTATATATGCTGATATTTAACATAAGCGAACAAGGACATAAGGGAAGAGTCTTCTTGTAGTTTTAGTCATTTTACAATTTTTTTTCTGGAAATTAAAAAAAAAAATTCTGTGTGCAACATCTGCATTTATTTAAAGAACAAATAAATAAATAAGAATAAATAAATCAGTACATATACTGATATTTAACATAAGGGAATAAGGACATAAGGGAAGAGTCTTCTTGTAGCATTAGTCATTTTACAATTTTTTGGGGGGAATTAAAAAAAAAAATTAAAGAATAAATAAATCAGTATATATGCTGATATTTAACATAAGGGAATAAGGACATAAGGGAAGAGTCTTCTTGTAGCATTAGTCATTTTACAATTGTGGCAAGATGTATAAAGTATGTTGAGGTTTGTGTTGGAGAAAACGATCAACTGTTTGCACTTGATCTTGTTCCGGGTGCCTGCTCGCTTCTTACTGAGTCAGTTTATAATTACGTTGTGTCTGAGGTAAACAGTAAACGTGAACACTGATACTACGAGTGCGCACAACAAAAACAATCAAAAGAAAAAAAAAGAGGAAGAATTTTAGGGATCATCCCTTTGACAACGACTTCCGACTGAGCGTCCCGGTTTGTGTTTGATGTGGAAGAAGACACATGGTTCTCCGGTGGCTGTGAACATCAGGCACATCAAATGAAGCGCGCCTAATGAGATGCGCCCCCCCCACCCACCCCCCCGGCTGGCGGCGCCGCGCTGAGCGGTAATGAGCGAGAGCGACCGAAGGGTCACGGAGGGAGAAGGTTCACGCCGCCAAGACGTCTGCGGGACGGAGGGAACATCAAAGACTCGTCTAATCGTGTTATTCATAGATTTACTTCTAAGGGACAGAATATGAGAACGAGAGAGAAGAAATGAACGTCGATAAACGATATTAAATATGACAAAACAACAGGGGGTTACTGGAAAAAATGTTTGTTTAAAAGGCGTTTAGCTGCGATTAGTGGATCTCTGTTTACTGCTATCGTTCAATTTAAAAAAGGAAAAGTAGCTTCTACTGTGAAGAGAGAGAAAACGTGTATTGCATTGACTCGTCTTTAGCTTTATTAGCTGCTATCTTTCAATGAAAAACAAGTCCATCAATACAGAATGGAGGAGGAGGAGTCTTAAATAATAATGGAGGTTTTAGGGAAAATGTGTTTTTCACAGCAGCGAAAAATAACTGGGACTTTTATTGTGGTGATTTAACTCCACTGGTTTACTGCTGCTCCTTTGACCACCAAATATCCCATCACCATCGGACCGCCGCACCAGACACACACACACACACTGGGGGAGGGGGGGGATGACCCCCCCCCAGACGAGGAGGAGGTGGAATGTGAGGTCAGCTCGTTCTCTGCAGTAACTGTCAGCGCGCACGCCGTGATGATGGAGAGCGTCTTTATCGGATCTCGTATAAGTGGAGGCCATGTGTGCACAAACACAGATTTACACACACACGCATGCATGCAAGGTGCACGTCGTGGGAACCAGGCGGCACGTAGCGGGTCCGTCCTGGCGGGAACGGATCCCGTCCACACGCTCCTAATTTAATGACCTTGTTAACCATTAATGACATAAACACAACATCAACATCTCTGATTCGTTGCACGGTGTGTTTGTGAACTTTACATTGTGCACTGATGATTTTTTTTCCTCTCCAGGGGAAAGGGCTTGTTATAGAAGGCGGCAACCAGAGGAGTCGCCGTAATTCCACAGCTTTCACTTACAACCAGGGCTTGAATCTTAAGGATTTGCATCCTACAAGTCGGTACCTTGTGTTTTCTATCAATATTTTTTAATACAATATGCACACAGAAAAAAAACACCGTGGAGCCTTTACGCACCTCCACGAGGGACTGTTTGCAAGGCATTGTGTCGGTAGTGCATGAAACATGCGGCGTTGTTCACACAAGGACATCACATGGGTGAGGTAGTGAAGCGGTAGAAGTAGATCCGCGGTAATTCATGCGGACAGCTGGCAGGTCATTGTAACCCTCTATCTTTCTTTTACAATTGATTTAACAATGAGTTCATTTAGTATAAATAGACTTTAATAGGAGGATTCAATTATTGCATCGCCAACGGTACGGATAGCGGGCGTCAGAGATGAAAGGATTAGCTGCTGGCTGAAACGGCACCAAGCAGTAATCAGAGCTTAGACGAATGTGTGCTGCGGGGAAATTATAAAATGAGGTCCGCTGTAACATTCACTTCTAATTCAGCTTACTTTGACATGAAATGAGAGAATGATTAAAAAAAGGGGATGTTTCCCATGTTACGTCGGCGGTGAACAGGGAGGAGACAATCGGAGTTGTCTGATTGTCTGACAAAAAGCCGGGCGGTCTAAATATAGACCGGAATATTAGTTATGACATTTCCCAAAGTGGTCACGGCGCTAACCATCCAGAGGCGACTCCGAAAACCACTTTGCGAGACCGTAGCAAAGTGACACAAAAGGTCGATCCGGCTCAACGCTGCAGAAGGAAGCGCGAGCCCAGCGCCATATCGGCTCAACCTTTGGTTGAGGTACGATAGCCCGTTTCAAAACGATTTGCACAAACCCACAGCGTCACCCGTTTCATGCCGGGACACGGTCTTCATATACGAAGTTAATCCTTGTTAATGTGCCTTCTGAGCCTGCGACGGCATGTGGAGAATTGCGTGGAACCGCGCAGGAGACTACGGCGCATTTTAAGGGGTCGAAGTGGTCTGGCGTGTTGGGGGGAAGGCCATGAGACCGCTTGGTCTGATGACGCCAACACACCCCGAAACATCCAACCAGATTGTATTCACTAGTATTAATTCATTACAGTAACCATGCAACCAAGAGGAAGAGAAAGTACAGCAATAGTTCCTCACCTTGGCAAACAGCGCGCCCTTGGCCGCCAGCGCGTCCTCCCCTCTCCCGTTGGGGTAACACTCAAACCGCGCATCCAGGATCGGGTAGCGGCTCGCCAGCATCAGCCCACTGTTCAGGAACTTGAACCTTGAGCAGCACCCCTTCCAGCCGTACCGGCCGACGTCGCTCAGCACGTAAGGGAAGTAGCGGTGCAGCTGGTGCCGCAGTCTGGTCGTCGACCCGTGGTCAAACACTTCCTGTAGAGCCAGGAAATCCAAGTTGGCGGGGAAAAAGGCAGAGATGTCATGGTCGAATGTCTCATCTCCGTGGCGGCGTTTTCTCCCCGGGCGCTTGAAGATTGACGTGCGGGGGACATGTGAAAGAGTGTTGTTGGAGCATATGCCAACGCCACCGTCGCCACCGTGGTAACGAGCCAGGGATTCCCTGGAGGCCGTCATACTGCCCGTGTCACCCCCCGCCTGCTCCCCGGGCCGATGGTTTCCTGTTTCGGCCTCCTTTTCCTCTGGTTCCGGCTCTGGGGCGCTGATGCTGATCTGGACCGCTGAGGCGTGGAGTGGGCAGTCTGAGGAGGGTTTCGTCTGGGCAACGTCCCCATGCACGGGACAGTCATGATGGTCTTGACCACCTTGAGCCCCCGTGGAATGAAGGGGGCAGTCTGGAGTCTCTCCCGAGGTGGGAAGGGGACAGTCGGAGCTGCCTTTGGTCCCCGCCGTGTGGAGGGGACAGTCCGCTGTCGTGTCTCCTCCGTCCGGGTGGAGGGGGCATTCAGAGGTACCCTGCTCTCCTGCAGAGGGATGCACGGGGCAGTCGGCCGCCCCCGAGGGGTGAATTGGACACTCGGTGAGCGGTTCGGTTTCGGGGTCGGCCGGGCCGTTGGTGGTGTGTGTTTGGTCTGGACGATGGTCCAGAGAGGAGGTGCGGCGGAAGCCCGTGGCGAGGCTGCTGAAGGACGCCGCGCTGACGAAACACAGAGAAGTAACGATTCAAAATGCATTCACTCAATTGACATTTATGACAAAGGGGAATGCTTTCACTTCCTCTAAGAGGAAGACCAGGACCAAGCTCTCTTCACCTGATGGACGTGTTGGTCGGGGAGTCAATGTAGATCTTAATCTGAGGCCGACTGGCACCATTGCGGATCCTCTTCCCAACCTCCCGCGCTCTCCTGTGCGTGTCCGACAGGTTGTTGAACCTGGCGAGGGAATCGGGCAGCAGGCACACGTTGGCACTGCAAAAACAGAAGCTTCTGCCCTGTGGTCTCCATTCCCCGAGGCCAACCCCTCCCGGCCCGGCCTGGCCCTGCTCGGCCTGGTGTTTGTTGGGCCTGCACAAGGGAAGCAACAAAAACACTACATCAGCTCATTGAGGCTGTGGAGCACAGAACTATCCCTCCATAACGTAAGAAAAGAATAGTCCAAATTTTGGCAAATACAGTTGTTCATTTTCTTTTTAGCTCTTTCAACGTGGAGCCTGGACGCAGGCAGAAGCAAAAGGTTCAGCCTCGTTTGCAGAAACGTTGCAGAGCAGTGTTTGTGTGTACAGCTCCGGGGGGGGTTGCAGACAACCGATGGTGGGAGGGGGCTCACCTGTGTCTGTGAGCAAATACCATAAGGCTGCTTATTAAAAAAACAAAGAAGACCTTGAATTACTTCTGTTGTTGATCTGGTGCTAAAAAAAAGTAAAATCTTGGCGGTTATATTATATCGGTAGGATGGAATATTGTCTGCATTGACTTCCCAAATGTATTCATTTATCCTCCTCTTGTGACTCCGTTAGAATCGCTGCTCTTTGATCAAACATCGTGGAAAAACCTGGAACCCTTTCAATCGACCATGAGCTGAATTTACTGGAGACAAACACGCATCGCAGAGGGAAAAGGGAACATCTAATGTTGTGTCCCACTAGGAAATCGGAGTAACCGAGACTGAGTGCTGCTCCTCCGCAGGCCAACAGCATTTCAGATTTTGTGCCACCGTTGAGCGTTTAGACAACTGAACGCCGGCTAATAAGCGATTGAGCTGGAGGCCGGAGCAATGAGCTGAGTCTCTTACTTTTACTTTATCTTCTGCCTTTTGAAATCCCGGGAACAACTTGAACTTAGATATAAAATGAAGGCATGACTCACGAAGTCAAATTCCTATTTGACAGACAGATTTGGAGAAATTGACAATGAAAGTGTCTGTTTCCAGAACAGTTTGGACGGAGAACATCTTGCAGCGGGATAACACCAGCTGCTGGACAATGATTAGGAAATATTGTCTCCCAGTGTTGGCCGTTTCCCATCTTTTTTTTTAAATTAAATTATAGAAATTAAATTTTGCATGAAAGTTAGAACTGCAACGTGTATGGATTTAAGCAGTAGAGGACACCTAGTGGTAGAAATTATAATACATGTGATAATGTTTAGCTTAATAAAACTAGTTTGTGTGTTATTAGATATTATAATACGGGTAGATGAAATCGAGCGTTCTGATTGGTTGATTCAGTCACAAGGGGCGCATTATTGGCCGATAACGTACAGTTAAATCAAAGTAGCAGGTTAAACTTTGCGCGACCGTTAGTTGACATTTCAGCTTTAAGCTCGGTGACAAAGAAAACCCTTAAATCCCACAAACGATCAGTTTTTGGGAAACGAAAGCTTTTCGCAACCGGACAATTAAGGTGGACGCCATGAGCGATGTGAATGAATGAGACGGCGCGAAACCCAATGCTGTTTACTTGCACGTACGACTACTGAAATGCGATACACAACGTTTCGTGGCTACAACTATTTTGTGCTAAAATGCAGCTATTTACTTAGTAATTATAATTCTAAAAATAAATAATATTACTGTTAGCAACCCTTCCATTTTCATTTATGTATTTTCAGCAATTTAAAAAAATTAATTTCAGCTTTTCATACTTTCTGTATTGGACCACATGTTTGGTTCAAGCATATCATGCTCCTCTGACGTAAGAGAAGAAGAACGCACAGCTTTTTTGATTAAGCTTTCAACTTTAACTACACCAATATGTAATGATCCTCGTGCAGAACCTCCACTGCACGTATGAGCGAATCCACGGCCGCGTCCGAGGCTCCGGCTGTCGGCTTTAGTGTCGTTAAGGAAGAACGATTGAATTAGAAGTGCAACGTCGTAGTGTGCTTTGCAAAAAGATTTAACACGACAGGCTTTAATTCAAACGTTATTCATGTTCACTTTGGCTTTGTGGTTTCAATCAACGTCAGAGAAATTGAGGAAGTGAACACCAACCTGCGGTGGGTGTACAGGTAAGGCTGGCGGACGGCCTGCAGGGGAGCCCAGATGACGAAGCCCAGCAGGGCCAAAGGTAGGGAGGCGAGGAGGAGGAGGAGGTAAAGCGGCGCAGAGACCAGCACGCACAGGGTGAGGAAGGAGCACGGGTCCCGGGAGCGCCGGCGCTTCTCCAGCGACGTGGCCACGCACGAGGCCAGGAGCTGGTCCAGGAGCCAATAGCAGGGGAACACCAGGCTCCACGACAAGCCATCCAGGAAGTGCAGACAGGCCCCGGAGTAAGGGGTGGCGTGGAGGACCATTTCTTTCCTTTCCTTCCTCCCTCTTTCTTCTGCTCTCTGTCGCTTTCTCAAACCCTCAAACCCTCAAACCTTCATCCACATGCACTGTGCCAACAAGCAAAGGCCAATCTGTTCCAGAGTGTGAATGAATATATTAAGAACTCCCACTGAAATGTAGAAGCTCTCCCCTCCTCGGAGTGGGTACACTACATGGTTTGGTGAGGATTTTTTCACAGACAAGCTTGTCTTAGTATCAACTCCCCTCCCTCAGCAATTACACCTCGTACGAGGGGGGGTGAAGGAGCGCGGCCGGCAAGTAGGAGGTTTCCATCACAAGACCGCCTCTGTTGATGAAGAGTCTACGCCAGCGAGGCCTCCAGTGGCCTCCAGAGGGAGCGGCCGTGAAACTTCCTCCGGCCGCTGAGCATCTCCTTGTCCTTAGGACCTACAGGAAGTGAGCTGATCGATAGAAAGGAGAGAGAGAGAGAGAACAAAAACCAGGAAATCAGTGATGGACTTGCTGCGTGTCAAACATCTCCTAACGTTTGTGAATGTGTGATAAGGAAAGAGAACGTCATGTGAAGGACAGCTGTCAATCCAACTGTTATTGTGCTGTAAGAAGAAGGAGAGAAGTTGATTGACACTTCGACCAGCGACATGGAGCAGCCGGGATTCACACCATCAACCCTGAGGTTGCTGGTACGCACCCTCTCTACTCCATCCCCACAGTCACCCCCTAAATAAAATTTAACGTACCTGTCTTTTCCGTTTACATTGTCATGTTCGCTTCAATATTTTTTTAATCTTATTTTACTTTCTTATTTTATTATATTTCATTCTTATAATCGCACCAAGACAGATTACCGTAAGGATTTACACAACGTCGATTGGCTAGTTTGCAGAGGCTAACTGTTTGTTTGCTGATGTAAAACCACAGAACACAAAGATGACTGAATAGTGGGTCAGTCCACGAGTCCTGCTGACTCACCAACTAGCTGTTCCACTACAGCAACAACTCAACGTGGTAGGAAACGTTGGCTGTGCTCATATAAATAAACCAGGTCCAGAATGACAATCAATGTAATTACCACTACAGCATGAAAAAGGCTTCCTGCCCCCCAGCGCACTGAACTGACAATCAGTGAATGACTGTGACACCAAAACAAGCCACTCTGGGTAAAATCAATGGTCCAAATAATGAATAGAAAGAATTAATTCATGGCGACAGTCTGGGGGGGTTTGGGACGAGCAAAGAACCCGACTCCGGAATCCACCCAACCGCAGCGAACCCCCCCATTCAGCCGCCCCACACCCAACGCGACGCATCCCTTTCGGTTGGTCGCTGGCCGCCGTCGCCGCCTGGTCGAACTGCCCGGTCGGCTTTACTGGTTTGACGCGAGACTGTCTGGCAGATTAGCGGGACGACGGACAGCGCTCTCACGTTCAGCCACCCGGCAGCCAGTGAAGCCGTGTTCGGGGTTTAGTGGCTCAGGTTTAACGAAGATGGCTGGCTGGGTAATTGGTTGAAGCGCTGGTTGACCCACTGAAATCTGTTAATCGCTGGTCTCCATGAACAGGGACGGAACACGTCGGTGACTTAGTGAGAGCGAGCAAACAGCAGGCTGACATCCCTACACTCCAATTCAGATCCACGCCAATTCCCCCTTTTTGCTGCCGCCTGAGATTAAATCCGTCCGCCCATTAACAGAAGCTGTTTACGGCTCAGCGATTCGCCCAAAAAATACACGGGGAAACATTTTACATGATCCATTTCATTTTGTTATATTAACAGTGCTTTTGTTTTTCTTCAGTACAGAATGAAAATAGTTAGCAAGAAAAAACGTATTCTTATATTAATAGAAAATAAAGAGAAAGTTACTCATTATTCTGCATCGGTCTCTCAAAGACAAAACCCCATTTCATCCACACTGAAAAAAATGATTCGGACCCCTTTTAAATATTACTTGATTTATTCAAAGTTATTTCACTGATTTGAACGTGTTATTGAATCCTACTTATCTTTTTTAATTAATCCTAACACATTCTTCCATGGTTTACAAAAAGCTAATTTCCTTCATTTAAAAGTTACATGAAAGAAATGTGTACATTTCGAAACCACATTCAACTTCCACATCTGCGCATGTGCGACCACAAACTGCCCCTGGAGGACGCGGGAATCTTTCTCGCGGGAATCTATCTCACTTTTAAAGATTTGCTGTATCTCCTGGCTGTCTGGGTATCCAAGGCTCTACGTTTTCAGTAAGTAAACATCTTAAATTCATGGCTGTATTTTATTTTCACTTTAACCGGATTTAGTTGCCACCAAGAAAAGTAGTTGGCTGTCTGCTGTGTGTTAATAAAATGTTAACTGAGGCCTTCAGCTGCTAACGTTAGCTTAATGTTGCCTACATCATTAAGGCTAGGTTAGCATTATTAGACTAATTTAAGTGAAAATAATTATCTAACTGGTGCTGATGCTATCAATATAAATGTGTGATGCATCAAATCCTTTTCTTGTTTGACTTTCTCGTGAGTTTGTGGCCTCTAAAAGTCGAACCTAACCAATGTCAATTGACTAGCTAACGCTACCTGATAGCTAACGCTACCTGATCGCTAACGTTAGCTAACGCTCGCTGGCTAATGTTAGCTCACGTTAATAGCTTGTAGCCTGACCTTCCCGGCTTTCTCGGCATGTAGAAAGGTTTAACGTTACGGACCCACTTTGTGTATTTTTAACTTTAACCTATCAGTGCAGTAATTTTAGGAGGAACAATAACTAAACTGAAATCCTATTGATAAAGGTGCACTTGCTGCTCTCTGGCGCCAAATGGGTTAATGTTAACAGCCATTACGTGAGTCGCGCGCGGCTCTGCTCAACTATTATTGGAACTCATAATTGTCCAAACAACCTACATTCCCAATTAGGCTTAGAAGGAAAAACATTCTACTGCTGTAGTTTTAAGAATGTGATCAACATTTTAAATTTAAACAAAAACGACGCTGAAAAAATAAAGAAAAAGAGCTGGTTAGGCTTAAATTAAAACATGGTTTGTCTTTGTTATATGACATAATTAAAAAGACAGTTTCATTTTACAGGAACATACTTTTAGGAGGCTGTTTTTTGTTACCTTTCCTTTCTGTTGTTACACTAAACGCCAATAATGTCATCTATTTAACGAACCATTGGCTCTAGTTTACATTTACCCAACAGAGTGGTATCGACCATATCATCTAATTATTGGCAAGCAAGTAAAACAACTGTGTAAGCTCTATTCCTATAAGAACTGTAATCCTTCATTTCAAGAATGATTTCTCTAGACGTGTTTATCAGTGTCGTATATCCATCAGTGAGCAGTGTAACTATCGCAGCAAGAAGCAGTGGAAAAAAATGAGGTGGAGACCAGCAGGAAAAAAAGAGAAAACAGTTAAGTTAATTAAAATATCAGCGCTGCGGCTTTTCCTCATCTTCCTCGGTTGCCATTGGGACGCAGACAGCTCACCGAGATGATTGACAAGTGGAAAAACCGAGAGGAGAGAGACTCGCTCGTTCAATTTAAGGCTTTATTTCTATATTTTCTATACTGTGCTGTGTTAAACCCCATGACCTGCAATATCTCAAATCATCAACCGTTTAACGAGACTCTGTAAAGAGTTTCCTCTTATTTGGAGCAACAACCGAGGACAGAAATACTCCCGTCAGTCACTGCTGATGCATCAGCGAGCACAAACTGTCACAGTTAGTGTTATTAGGGGAAACGGAGCGATGCATAATTCATGACCAAACACACGGGCTCATAGGGAGGGACGGAAATACTCGGTGGAGGCAAAAGATCCAAAAGAGTGTCAGCAGACACTTTGGTGGCTCATTCAGTGACAGTAACACACCTCATGGAGCAGTGCAAACACATGCAGACTCACACTGCATGTAAATATCCACACTGAGTCCGGTTTGTCCGTCGTTCTGCACTGTGCTGAGGAGTTGAAGTCCGTTAGTTAGACAGATAAACAAAAACCGACCACTCGCTGGCCAGACAACCCTGTGGTAACGACCTGTCCATCACAAGGTGGAACCGCCCCACTTTGCGGTCTATTTGACTCAACGGACCACGATTTGCTTAAAGGTACATGATGAGGCATTGAAAACTGCGGAAATAAATGAAAAAGACAGAGGTAGGAGTCATTTTCTCATTGTCTTCTGTAGAACCAGAGGAGTCGCCCCCTGCTGGATATTTGAGAGAATGCAAGTTTAATGTAGTTCCGGATTGGCCTCATTTCTCAGAACCGGATGTTTCCATCTGAGAAGAACGCTGCGTGTGCATTTCTACCTCAGGTTTAGATACTTCTGTATCTTCTGGTTAGACCTTAGAGGTCTGGGTTACCCAGGCGAGAAACTGGATCATGTATTTTGAGGGCTTATTCTGGATTCCTGTTTAAAATATCAAGAGCTAATCTCAAAATGTTACTAGACCAGATTCATTTAATGCAATGCAGGATAATTCAGCAGTTATTGGTTTGTTGAACAATTAACAGCCTGAGATTTGAGAGTTGAGAGACGACATGTAATGTTACTATAATTAAAGGTTATCATTATTTGATATCTGTTGGGCAGAATAAGGTCAGAATGATCTGTAGGTTTCTACACAATATTGATTAGTGCCCCTTTAAGGATGGAGGGGACTCAAATGTTACATTTCTGTGAGTTTATGGCAAACTAATAATGGTTGGCCTTCGGCTAAAACATTCAATAGTTGTAACTTCAGACAAAACCTTCCTATTCTTATTATTGTTTGACCAAACATGTTAATTTGATGTAGTACAAGGTCATAAACCATCAAAAACATATTAGGTTGTCAGAGGTGCAGAAGAACTAACTAAATCACAAGAATAATCTTTCAGAAAGTGGCTTTTTAAAATAGTTGTATTACATTTTGATAGCGAGGTGGGTCTGAGAGAGAGACAGAGACTAATGTTGAACATATTTATGAGTGGTGCTTTAGTTTAAGAGCTGTGAGGGACTTTGTCTCCCTTTTAGCCAAAAACAATGACACATCTTCAAAATGACCTTTACCATCATTTTCACACATAATGACGAATGTGACTAGAACGAAACAAAATGACACAAAGGGCTGCTAACAGACAACAACAAAGGCCACATTTTATTTTTGCCTTTAATTTGCTTTCAATCAATACATATGAGCAACGTGGGCTACAGTACACGCTAACGTCCGTAGGGAGGCAAACAGCAACGCTGCATCTCAGCGGAAGGACAAAAGACATTCAGAGGAAGGACACGTGTGTTGGAGAGGCGAAAGGGCCGCGTTCACTTCCTCTGATTCTCGCCCTTTAGCAGCATGTGTGTTATCTGGGTGTGTGTGACGTCTGCGTGGGCGCACAACGCGCATAGACCGGCGCTACATTGCCGCTTCTTAATGTGGCCCTCGTTGTGTTGTGTAGGGAGAGAGATGAGAGCATTGAGCGGCAACCGCACACCGTCCTCTCGCCGTTACTTCAGAGGACATTACATTGACTCACATTCATTTCCTGGAGACAAAAGCCTAAGTTTCCTCTTCCAAACATTACCCAAAACCTAATATATATATTGACCCTGAAAGAACCCTCCTCCATTAGATGAGGACTCGCTCAAACAGACACAAACACACACACAACAACAACCCTAACCTAAATCACATCCAATCTGAACCCTCAAAGACAGCCAACATGTCCTCAATTTATAGGTCCTCACTCTGAAGATCTAAACCTCCAACTGGTCCCCAAATGCATATTTCCTCACAATCAAACACACGTTTCTCAGATGAAGTTTACTCCAGGAGCATCTGCTGGACCAGCCGGCAATTCAGAACTTGCCACATGCACAAATAGGAACGTGCACACACACACACACACACACACAATAAACAAAGACGAGTGACGTCACTGTGCTCTCGGCATGCTCCAGGGAGTTCTGTTGTCATGGCGACCCCCAGTCACACGGACTCGGGAACTGTACTAGTGCGGCCGCCTGTACCGAGGACACACAAACCCGTCTCTGGTGTTATATCTACACAATATGTTGCAAAACTCCAAAGCAGAGCCGGGGATCAAACCACCGGTCGTCGTGTCGGAGGACGACCCCCCCCCCCGCTCGCCCGTCTTCCTTCTCGAGACGCCAAAGCGATGGATGAACCGCCTCAGAAGTTGAGGCTGAGATTTCATTTTTAAAATATTTTTGTATGTATGAAATTAAAACACCTTAAATATCCATGAGTATCTCGAGCGGATCAAGGTTCAGGCCGTCCTCCTTTTCCTCTGTGTCTGTTTCTTTCAACAGTGTAATGATGGTCTTATAACATGTTCCGTGGGAGCTTACAATACCGTCAGACACAATTTAATCAGCGCTGTAATTTGATCGGGACCTGCTGCCATCTTTGTTTGAGCAACATTGCCGCTCACATGGCAACAAACAAATTGGGCTTTGGGTGAACTGCTCACGAGCAACGAGAAAAATAAAGAAACGGCAGAATTATTTTACAGCTAGTTTTCTTTTCAGGTTTAATCGCAGACAATATCTTGGAAACATAGTTCCAAGAAATCGTGGCTATGTAATTACAAGAACATTCGACACGGAATATCTATAATTCGGAGTAATTGAGTTAGAACGCCCAATAACTGAGCACGGTTACGGCTTTGAGTCTGACCCGTGACCTTTTGTTTCATGTGGTTTCGGGTCTCGGTCTGGCTTTGTGTGTCCTCTCCTACATTCTCCGTCTCTCTCGCTCATGCACGTCATCTTAATAAATCGCTCTGCAGAGCAGCAGAGCGTCACCTCCAGACCTTTGTATCAGCGAGGGAGGAAGTTCTCTTTCTACCATTTACTCTGCTTTTGTTTGATTTAGGACCCGCTACGTCATTCGCTGCCACCGCGACATGTTCGCACCATAATGGGACGTCGTTAGTTGGGCTTGAAGCGCTTGAAGCAACCCCCGATCGGAGAGGTCAACAGCGGAAGTGGGGGAGGAGGCGGTGAGGCTGAAGAACGCCGCCATTAACGAGACTTTTATGACCAAGTCGCGGACAAACGGCCTGATACACTCACCTGCATGAAGTGCTCATAAGTGCAATGGCGAACACCTTTCTGTGAAAGGTTGAAAATGATTGGCCAGTTGGTTTTACGCAGCCCCAACGCCTCTCACCATGGACACAAACCGTGTGTGCCTCCCTTCTGGGTGGAGGCTGCAGTATATCACTGTACAAATACAGTTTCTTCCCATCTGCAGGTGGGTTCATCAACGTTTTAATGTGCCGATTTAATATTTGGTAACCGTATTTTATCATAAATTTATGAATCTTCATATTTCACTACAATCACTGAGCAAATTCTGTTGAATGTGTGTTAGAAAAAATGGACTTGAAAGAAATGGAAGAGAGTCAATAAAACCTTACAACATTAGCTAACACAGCCACCATGCTGTTCCTGTTCCTGTCTGATAAAATCATCCTGAAAAAAAACACTTTCATAGATTCTCTGTCCACTAAGACAGAACAATAATTTCATTTACGCAACAATGTGTAACTCACTTGGCAATAAATATGCCAAGTTTTTGATGTTGTTAGTATATCGGCTGGTTCTGTAAAGCAAAGCTCTTACAGATTCTATGTTTCATTACTCCTTTCTTTAGTAAAGTCAGTACTCATCTTGCCTGTTTGTGCTTCTCTTCCCCACTGACTTTGTACCACTTACTGACGTGGCAATCAAACAGAGAGGCGGTTTTCAAAGTACAGTAAAGCACACAATGAGGTCAATTACGTCTGCAAGAGTTGCTAATGTCTTCCTTCCTTGCTTTCAAATGATTGTCTCCCTCCCATCCATTAATGCGAGATGATTAGAGCCATTACAAAATAACCCGATCCATTCAGCCCTACTTACGCTCAGCGGATTACATTCATGACTCGCGTTCAGCCCCCTGGGCAGAAGTCCACGTAGGCCGGCAGTAAGCGCTGGATGACTTTGTGTTCTGCTTTCTTGACCACTGCCATATTATACCTATCGTCGACATATACGGACTGGACAACTGGCTAGGTAGCTGGTTGGCTTGTCCATCTCCAGAGGCTCCCCGGGCCCCTTAACGAGAGCACACTGTGTGGGATGGGTTGAATCTTTTATCAGCTAAAATGTATGCAAGAGCCATTGTGGTACCCAACAATACTGCAAGAGTGCTGCAGCAAACACTGTGATGTCATCATTTAAAAGATATTTTTCCAGTGCTTGTATGGTTAATATACCATAATAATATTAGTGCTGAGCAAAGATGAAAAAATTGAATCGATTAATCGCTGGACTTTTCTGTGATTAATAGTGATTAATCGCATTATGCGCAAAATGTAATAATTCAATGAAAACTAGTGTATTGCACACTTTTATTTTAAAGTAATGTTACCAGAACAATATAGAAAGAAACATTTGTCTTTTATCAGGGAACAGTATAATGCAGCATATGTTCAGTAGGAAGGGTCCCTATGAGGTGGTGTACTCCGGGCTCCTAGTACCACAGGCTCCTAGTACTACAGGCTCCTAGTTATCCTGGCTCCTAAGACTCTAGGCTCCTAGTACTACAGGCTCCTAGTACTCCAAGCTCCTAGTACTCCAGGCTCCTAGTACTACAGGCTCCTAGTACTCCAAGCTCCTAGTACTCCGGGCTCCTAGTACTACAGGCTCCTAGTAATCCGGGCTCCTAAGACTCTAGGCTCCTAGTACTCCGGGCTCCTAGTACTATAGGCTCCTAGTACTCCAAGCTCCTAGTACTCCAGGCTCCTGGTACTACAGGCTCCTAGTACTCCAAGCTCCTAATACTCCCGGCTCCTAGTACTACAGGCTCCTAGTAATCCAGGCTCCTAAGACTCTAGGCTCCTGGTACTCCGGGCTCCTAGTACTATAGGCTCCTAGTACTATAGGCTCCTAGTACTCCAAGCTCCTAGTACTCCAGGCTCCTGGTACTACAGGCTCCTAGTACTCCAAGCTCCTAATACTCCCGGCTCCTAGTACTACAGGCTCCTAGTAATCCGGGCTCCTAAGACTCTAGGCTCCTAGTACTACAGGCTCCTAGTACTCCAAGCTCCTAGTACTCCAGGCTCCTAGTACTACAGGCTCCTAGTACTCCAAGCTCCTAGTACTCGAAGCTCCTACTACTCCAGGCTTCTAGTACTCTAGGCTCCTAGTACTCTAGGCTCCTAGTACTCCAGGCTCCCGGTACTCTAGGCTCCCAGTACTACAGGCTCCCAGCACTACAGGCTCCTAGTACTACAGGCTCCTAGTACTACAGGCTCCTAGTACTCTAGACTCCTAGTACTCTAGGCTCCCAGTACTCTAGGCTCCCAGTACTCTAGGCTCCCAGTACTACAGGCTCCTAGTACTTCGGGCACCTAGTATTCCGGTGATATATAATTTGTAGTGGTTACAAATAGCTCTGCTTTTATCGACTGCGCCACCTGGTAGGGCTTTCAAGTGAAAATGTCTACTTAAAAGCGTGATACTTTTCTAGATTTTCTCGGTTGACGTGTGCAGCAGTTATAAGAACGACCCAAAGCTCAAAAACATCCTGTTAACGCACGAGACAATGCTGAAGTTAATGGATACATTATAGATCACAAACGGAAACATGTTTTCCTCTCTTCATTCACTCATTTAATTTAACTTCCGTTTTCAATTTCATGGTTGTTTGTCCTACGGATCCGCGCCTTCTGTGCTCTCCCTGCGTACACAGACACACACACACACACACACACGATCACATGAAGTCGTCAATACTTGACCGGGGCATTGGGCTGCACGTTAAGTACAAAAAACCCACATACACATCAGCCACACACGCACATGCACGCTCCACTCCGTCCTCTCTGGACTGTCTGCAAACGGAGCGCTATGAATCGTTCAGCATCGATTTGCCCTACATTTGTTCCAGATGTATCAGCTTCTGTGTTCATCCACTTCACGACGCGGATTCCAGGCCTGGGAAGCGTGTCACGTTTTAATCAACATACCCCCTTTTTCACGCGTGCTACTAAGTCGAACTTTGGCCAAACACTCTCAACGCCGCACTCAACACACTTGTTTGTGATGACCAGGGACTTTAACCACGCTCGGCTTCCTGCTCAAACGGACAGAAACTGGAGAGAACCCCCATCATGTGGCCTAAATTAGAGAAAGTCATTTCATGCTTCGTGTAGCAACGTCGTGCATTTGCTTTGATTCAGAGGTTCAGATTGAAGACCCTGTACATCAGCTCTGCTACTGTTAAAAACGGTGGGAAAACCTTTTCCCACATTGTGTTGTGACTGCTGAGCGTCCGAGGAAAAGCGGTAAAACAAGTAGCCACGTGGCACAAACGGCAATGACAGGGAAAACGGGAACTTTCTAAAGGCAAAAGCAGCCAGCGGACGTTTTCCTTCAAGCATGGCAGAGAAACCAGAATTGAGGAACCGAGGTCAGCTGCTGCTTTACTCGGTACTTTTTTTAATGGAAAAGACGTGTAAAAGCTGAGATTCGACTTTGTCCCTGAAAGCAACTTGTGCTCTGCGCGTCGTTACTTTAAGGATGAATGAAGCGGGAAGCCGGTGGTTCTCGCTGACGTCGGCGGGCGTAAACCGACCCGTTGACCTTCCCCTTATCGTGGCGTTTCCTCTCACAGCAGCGCATGGGTCACTGAGGGGGGGGGAGGATCGCCTTTTTTACACCATCCATCCATCCATCCATTGTCAAACCGCTTATCCTGCACACAGGGTTGCGGGGGGGCTGGAGTCCATCCCAGCCAACTTCGGGCGATAGACAGGGTACACCCTGGATTGGTCGCCAGCCAATCGCAGGGCAACACAGAGACACACAACCATTCACACTCACATTCACACAACTACGGGCAATTTAAAGTCCCCAATTAACCTGATCCCCAGAGCATGTCTTTGGACTGTGGGAGGAAGCCGGAGAACCCGGAGAGAACCCACGCAGACACGGGGAGAACATGCAGACTCCACACAGAAAGGCCACTGGGCGGAATCGAACCCAGGACCTTCTTGCTGTGAGGCGACAGTGCTAACCACCACGCCACCGTGCCGCCCTTGCCTTTTTTACACCTTCTTCTACAAACGTGTAGCACACGCACAGGAATAGAAAAGTCCCATTTCAGAAAGCGGAACCGACACAGAGGTTAAAGCTAGCGACGGTCATCTATAATAGAAACATGCCATGTCGTGTGAGTCAAAAAGCGCTGGTTCCTCCTCCACGCCGCTGCCCATTTCTCCTTTGACAGCCTTTTCTTTCCGTCTCCGCTCCATTAGTCGCCGTACTCGTGACGTCACTTCCCGCCCGGTGCCACAGAATGGCGTGATGCACCCGAAGGGAATCGACTTCTTTCTCGTCGGTGAACCTTTAGCGGGCGGGGAGGACCGACGGCGAGGACGTCAGGAGCGAGTGACTGCCGGCCGGCTGACGTCATCGCCGCTGAAGGGCGGGTGTTGCTACGGGAAACGGCACAAAGTCCAGGCCCCAAAGACAAACACAGTTATGCGTTTGGTCGGGAGAGAGTCAGGCAAGTGTTTGGCCAGACAGCAGCAATCACTTGGGAGTCTTGGGAATGACCATATTTGGAATGTGGAGGCGTGTCAGTCACAGTAAGCCCCGCCCCAAAGCATTCCCTGCTTCATTGGAGTCTAAATGGACCATCACTTGCTAAATGAACTTAAGCTAGAGCCCATAAACTCATGTTTACACTGTTTACTGAGGGAATCAGTGGAGGAAGGAGTCATTTTCTCACAGGCTTGTATGTGTACAGGGAGTCTCCCCCTGCGGGGGATTAATGGGAAACACCTCAAATAGTACGAGAACTGAACCAGGTGATCACGTCCCAATGTTGAGCTATTACATTATTCATAAACATGACCAATTAACGTTATTCATCACATCTGCACTTTAGCCGGTTCCTCTAATTCTTCTGTTCACACATAAATGTTAGATTTAAAGTACTACTGTATCTTGTAAAGCAATTTCCCCTCTTTACTGTTTATTCACTGAAGCTGTTTCATGTTTATGGTCTTGCTTTACGTTCAATACTAATTCCCCTGCAGGACCAGTAAAGTCATCTAGAGTAATGCATCTTTGGCCCCCTGTTATCCTGGATGGGGGGAAAACGCAGAGGCCTTAAAGTCCCCGGACGTACGCAGGCCGCAATGACGCACTACATGGGCCTATTTAGACGGCAACGAGCAATAAGTGGACGCCGTCAACGCAATGTCCCCCCCCCCCCCCCCCCCCCACTGGTTTGTGGACCACCGTTTTGCGGCATTAAGTCGCGGCGGTTTTGGCAGCGACATCTCGGATCACGCTGGTCGCCGTCTTGAAGTTACGATAGAGGAGAGCAGTGAAAGAGACACCGCCCGGTCTGATGGTGAGTTTGACTCTAAATGGACCATCATTTACTAAATGATTACTAAAAGAAAGATTCTAACAGTCAACAAGCAAGTCTGTTGGACAGTAGATACGATCCGGTAAATGATGCCAATGACGTCTCTACTTTTGATGAAGTAAGTAGCTGCTGGTGCTGATTGACACATTTGAATGAGAAATAACGTCTCCTTGCACCCGAAAGTGAGCCGACCCTGATCGGTGCTGCATCTGCAGCTCTGCATTCTGGGTCCACTCAGCCTCACCTTCAATGCTTTCTTCTTCACATCTGTCACACCCGCTGCTCCTCCCGGAAGGAAAGAGGCAAACCCAGATCCCGCTCTCTGCATCCCGATCAGCAGACGTAAAGCCGAGACCAGCGGTGGGACACATAATCCCACTGCGCTCACACTGACGGGCTAACTAACCCCGTCTCAGGGGAAGAACATCTGGACAGGCACTAAACAGGGGATGAGACGCACACTGTAACAAATTGCTGTAAATTTACGATGCATTTCTAACGGTATGTTACAGTATGTCATAATAACTGTAACATACATTTAAATTTCCATCCCGTGCTTGTAAATTAACGGCCAATGTCATGGATAAACAGTTAAAGATGTCAATTTACAATAATAGCAGACTACCGTAATTCAACTGCATGTTACATATATTTTATGAACTGGTGGAAATACACATACAAGTGCAGTGAATCACAATCCATCTACATCTGTTGTAGGTTAATGTATAGAAGCCCATGTCAGCCACTGAAAAACAGGTCCTGTAGGTCATCATAATGAGATAGTATCTCATGAGATACGATGATGACTTTGACTTACAGGACATTACTATACATGCAGCTGTCACTTTTACCCAAAACGCCCATGGTTTGACATAATTTTACGTGGAGTAATTGGGGATTAGGGGTCTTGCTCAGGAACACTTCAACTTGGCACAGGGAGCAGCCAGGATTCAAACCACCAACCTTGTGCTGCACAGCACACCCTCCCTTTCCCATGCGCCGCCTTCGCTGTTGTTTCGGTAGGCGGAATGTAAAGATTATAAATATTTGTATTATTCAAAGTTTTCATTGCCTAAAAGTTTCTAAATATTTCATTTTGGTTTGTTTGTTTGTTTTTTGGATTAAGGACGCCAGCCATTTGCTGCGGTCAATTGTAAGTGTTCCATAGCGTATTGTTGCAGTTAGTTTACCTTGTTCCTAATGATTTTATGATTCATTTTTTATTATTGTATACATGCGGCATATTTTATGTTTTGATCTTGGTTACAAATGCCGAACATTTTTGTCGTAAAGGCATCTAATAAACTCTAAAAGTTTGGTTGTCTTTCTTTAATTTGTGGGAAATTAAATGCAAAAATATACTGTTAAAAGTAAACGGTAACATTCTGGTATTTATAACACAAAAACAGTAATGGTATGGTAAGAAACTGTAATCCAATATCCAATATAACATACCGTAAATTACGGTAGGGCACTGTAAATAAAACAGTAAGTTACTAGCGTCGACTGCCAGTACACTGCAGTTAATTCACAGTAAAATTCGTTCAAGTTTATGGTAACATACAGTAATCCATTTTACGGTAACATAGTGTAAAACCATTTACGGGAATTATACCGGAAAATAGCGGTAAATTCCTGGCGTCCTTGCTGCCAGTAAAATACCGTTAATTTACGGTGGCATTTTCTAGAGTGCAGGTGTGCTCGATCACTCTGGGGGAGGAACCCTGACTGAGCTGATTAAACAGGCTTTTAAGGATATCGACATCGGTCTACATGTTGTCACATGACTACAACAACGACAAAGAGATGCAACATTACCAGAAAGAGACGCACTACTACAAATCAATGCAGAGTCACGTGACCAATGAGTACTCGGACGCAGTAGGGAAAGTGTTTTTAAACGACGCGCCGCCTCCTCCTATACCTCAAGGAAGGTAGCGTGATGGACCTCCATCACCATCTCACCCAGGAGCTTCAGAACACAACACAAGTTCACGACCTTTCAGCGAGGATGACACGTGGCGTTGGTGACGTGCACGTAGACATCGTCGCTCTGCATATATTATTTACAGGAGACGTTGTCCACAGGCTGACACTGTCCACATGAATATGAGGGTCTGTTAAGATAATGGAAAAGTTGCTTGTAAGCAGAAATAAAGTGAAGCTGCTGAGTACAGGTGTTCTATTGTTTAGTTTTTAGCAGGCAAATTAATGAATACATTCAAACATATGCAAACAAAAAAAAGGCAATTTCTCGTCTGCACATAAATGAGCTACTAAAGAAGGAAATGTACCTCGCTGCTGTTCCAAATTAGGTGGACTAGGGTCATTAAATCAGTGACAAGTGTATCGTGAGCACACGGCTCCATCCATCGCGCTGCTTTGGAGCTCTCCTTTAGTTTCCACAATACACGATCCAAGTTCCCGTGGCAGCGAGGACGGATGTCAGGGAACAGATGGAGGACGCAGAGAAGACGGGCCGGATGGCTGACGTACAATAACGGAGGAGGAGGAGAAACGTAAAGCACAGGCGCCCACATGAAAGGACGAAGGCCACACACCCTGAGTAGGAATGAAAGGGGGTAGTAGAGAAGGGTGGAGCAGAGAGGGTGGAGGAGAGGCTGCTGATGAATGCTCATACATGGACTGGTCTCTAATCAGCTCTAAAGGGTCTAATTACATCTCAAGTAGCCACATGCTGTAATCATACAGTCCATCTATATGTATAAATACATATATGTGCGTACGTACAGCGTGTATGCACCGCATGGTCCATCTTATTAAAGGGGAGCGAGTTGTTCATTATCTTACTGTTTTCAGAGACGTAATGTCATTCTTCCTCCCAATGTAGTGAATGTGTGTGTTCTGGTTCCCGAGCTGTTCTTTTATTTATTAATGTATTTAAGCAGGTGAAATCAACAGTGATGAGGAAGTAGCACAGTCCACACAAGTGACACAGACAGCACGGCAACGTGTAAAAATAACACGGTTAAGTTAATAAACACTATGCACAAAAAGGGCAGATTACTGGAAGTTCATCCACATTTCACACGATGCATATTCACGTTCTCCGGGCGTCGCGCCGGCTGATTGGGAGGAGGAGCCGGCCTCTCGCCTCTGCTGGAGGCCTCTCACCGCCGCGAGGGGATCCGAGCCGTTTGGAATCAGGCCTGTGGATCTGAGCAGAAAAGCCCGGCCCTCTCATGCTGACAATATAGCCCTTTCAAACCAACGTGAGAGCAGCTGGGAGAGGAGGGGGCAGGACACAGCAGAGGGGCACTGGGGGGTGTGAAGCCTCAGCACGCAAAGAAAAACACAGTCTTTGTATCCGTGCTGAAGAAGAGCCCGACGAAGAGGAGTGGTGGTTGTGTTGGCTCCACTCTTCATAGACAGGACCCGGGAGCAGAGGTCTGAAGGGGACCCTGATGAGTTCCCAGAGGAGCTTAAAGAGTCCTTGAGGGGTTCACATGAGTTCCAAGTCTGTTTTAATTTGACTGAAAAATGCAAATCACTGTCAACCTAATTGGATTGAAACAAAGGACTCTCCATATGGCAACTTCTTCATCCCCGTTCACACGTGTATGCAATGCTTTTCATTTCTAACCAATGGAAGACGTTATATTTGCTTGTTGGCATCGTAATGGTAATCGTGTTAGCGTGCCGAAGCACCGCTGTGCCTCAGCGAAGCCTCCTTCGTGGCAGCTTAAGATCTGGAGGCATTAAATGTGCACGTTATCCCTTTTAACTCTGGCTAGGTAACAAATGACAAATAGTGGCGATAGTATGCTAGATCTTCAAAAGGGATCCAACTTGTGGCAAGAAAGTCTCCAAGTCCTCAACATCGACCATCAAACTGCGCTGTTGTTAAGACTCACAGCTGTTCAGCTGGCAGCATGTGGAAAACCTACGATCCAATCAACCGATTGGAGCTGAATCAAATCAACTCAATTAATGATTGCGTTTGGGGTGAAAAATGAATTATAAAACGAGCGTTTCTCAAATAAATAGACAGTGGTACCGATATCCTGGTTTTGTACTTGAACATGTTGACATACATTCATGTTTAACACTTGATTTCTTTCATAATGTCGGTCTGAATGTACCTGTATTCATCCCGTCTCTGCATTACAAATGATTTCCGTTGCTAGGGCAGACTCAAAAGGGCTCTCTCCAGATGCGGACATATTGCAAAGCCTTCTGCTGCTCTGGAGGGCCGATCCAAAGCAGCAGAAGCATCTAAATAAGTCGCGGCACCATATGCAAACGCGGTGTATTGGACAGGATTACTGTGGCAGAGAAAACCGGGCAAAGACTTAAACTGATCCAAATCCAAATCCCAGGCTAAACCCTCCGGGTACATTTCTGCAGCCCGCCCCAATTAAGGCACAAGCAGTGTCACCTTTCACACGTCCGCCTGTGCTTGCCGGGTTGAGCTAATGCGAAAGTATCTTAAAACCAGCAGGGGGCGACTGCTCCGGTTGCAAAAGGAAGTCTGTTTGTACAGCAGTCTGGGAAGAGGACTCCTATTTACTCCCTTGATACCATTTCAACAGCGTTCGGAACTACAAGGTTTTAAGTCTTTTGTGCCTTGAAGGGATATTTTTTTAAGGACATGCAGGGAAATAAAAAGGGGAAAACACTTCGCAGCGTGAAGTTTGAAAGACGTCGACATTTCTGGGGAAAAGAAGCTTTAATGAAATCATTTCCGCTGCTTTCAGCTCTGAAACCAGTCAACCAACAAAAGGTTCCAAACACTGACTTGAGCTGATGCACAGGAGGAGGAGAGGCACATCACACCATGAGCGGTGTGGTCACTTTCAATCAAAGGAGGAAAGAACCCGATGGGCTCCTTCTCACCACACGAGCCATGGCAGTGAAACGAGGAGGGGAGGAAACGAGAGAGAGGGGAGGAGGAAACAAGAAAGGGGAGAGGACGATCGAGAAAAGAGGAGAGGAGGAAACAGAAAAGGAAACGAGGTCAGAGCGAAGGAGAGGAGAGGCCACACCTAAATGTACCGCGGATTTAAAAAGAGCGAACACCTGTCTACAGATTCCGCGCCTCCTCTCCCATCACCAGCCACCGAGGACCGGACGGTCCCAGTACATCACCCTCCAGTACGACCAGTTAAAAGCATGAAGGCATTACCTGTGGCAGCAAAAAATGGGTGGAAAATCACAGCTGACCGACGAGAGCGAGCAGAGTCAATCATCTGAGTCTGAGGTGATCACACTGAAGTAACACGAGAGAAGCTTTCTGTAGCATATTGACTTGCTGTTCTGATCTCAGGCGTTCATGCAAAAGAGCCCCTTAGAGAGAGAGAGAGAGAGAGAGAGAGAGAGAGAGAGAGAGAGAGAGAGAGAGAGAGAGAGAGAGAGAGAGAGAGAGAGAGAGAGAGAGAGCGCATCGCCGACCATTAGATCATGCAAATACGAGTCAAATGTTGCACCCCAGGCCAACGCACGGGGAGAATGAGGCGCGGCTGGAAGGCTGAGTGGACACACACACACACACACACACAGCAGGGTTATAAATGCGTTATTACGCTACAGACGCTGGAATGCTCTATTAGCCTTTGTAGCCGACGGGGGTGCAGAGAATCCCCCCTGCGGCTCTCCGACCCGGTCCTAAAGCGCAGAGGGAAGCGGGCGACTCACTTGTTGTAAATCTCTCTCCCTCCTCGCGTGGGCTTTCGCGTGATGCGCGAAACGCCGCTTTCGCCGTCAGTCGGCCTCGCGCTCTCCGGGCAGCGGGACGAAGCGGGTCTTTGGAGCCGGGGGGGAAATCCACGGGGGGCGGCCGACGGGCCGCGGAGCTGCGAGGCGCCGAGGCTGAAGGCGACTGAGGGGGGAGAGGCGGAGGCGAAGGAGAGTCGTCTACTTCAGCACCGCACGGCTTCGAACAGCTCCCCGTGACGTCGGCTCGCCACGACGTCACGCCCACTTCGCGTGCGTTCGCCTCCGGGAAGAGGTGGGGCCTGGTGGGATGGGGGGGAGGAGGGGGGGGGGGGGGGGGGGGGGGGTCATCATTAAGAAACCACGTCATACTTAAATGATTAATAAGCGGGCGGTCAGGATTGTGCATCGTTGTCTTGCTTGCTGCGTGAAAGCCATTTATTCCCTCTGAGCCACTTTAACATCTAACAGTTCTGCTGATGATGACACACGATAACGTGCACAGATGATCAGTCCGTGCACGACTCGTGATATTCACTGCAAAGCGTTGTAATTCTCTCATACCGATGTTAGAATATTCATTTGTGTTCACGCAGATTCATGCAATCGTTTTCTATAAGACACAAATTCAAATGGGCCAACACAGCCATGCATGAAATACATCATTTATACTGTATGTTTATGTGCTTTTGGTCCGTCATGAAGTCATGACAGTGGCAGCACTAATAGGGCCCAACCACACGTAGATGGAATTTGGTTACACCTCAACCATCTGACCCACCCTGGTGGTCAACTTTTCTGATTGGTGTAGTTATTAATATATCTGGTAAAAATGCACATCAAATCCAATACAATAGCAAAAGGTGCAACGTGCCATTCACTTGCCCTGGAGGATTCGAAACTGCCCCCCATGCGTGACGTGTTTGGTTGCAGAGGAGAAGGCAGTAATAGATCTTTCCAACAGTTCTCTCTCTCGATACATCAGGTATTTAATCAAACCGCCAATAGACACCTCATCTCGGTCTCATTGATGTCCATTTTTATTTCCGCCTCTACAACACAAAATTGTGAGAATGAGCCCCTCCCCCGCTGACTCTACACGCCATGTTTTCAGTTGCTCAATCACAGGAGCAGGAGGGCTGTTCCGTGTTCTTTCGCCCCCCCCACATACATACATACACTACTAACCACCACTTTGTCCTGGCAGGAGCCAGAATTACTGCTATGGTTAATTCATGCCAAGAGGCCTGCTTTTTATAATTAATCAGAATGCCTGTAAGAGGAGCTCCATCACTGTGTATTTGTGTGTGTGTGTGTGTGTGTGTGTTCGTATCGCGGCCTCCTCACAGGGTGTTTGCGCTTGACGAACCATCAAGGGAAGAATGTAAAAGCACTTCGCGGCTCTTCCAAAGTTGCCGAGTCACATGAACAGGGCAGTTCTACTTGAGTTGGACTCCCTGGCGGGCAGGAACCTTTTGATGGCGGAAGGTCCGCCTGTTGTCTGATACCCGACGCGTTACCCGACAGAGCTGAGCTGACAGCTGGGAACGTACTTTAAGGAAAAGGACCCATGCATTTAGTTCTGCTGTGGTCCGGTGGCTGTGAGGTGAACGCTCGGGGAAACTCCCACCTGTCAATGTTTGGCCATTGAGAGTTTCTTATTCTCATGACGGGCTCCTGCAGCGTCAGACACCATTACGGACGGCAAACCCTGATCGGTCCATATCTGCCTATCCAGGAAACAGTTGAAGATAATGCATATAGATTTTCATCAAGTCACAGCTTTGAAAGGGTTTTCATTGGCAAAGTAGGCTCTGTTCTGAAGGATTACACCCCCCTGAGCCAGGTGCTGCTCACATACTACATGGCAAATCACCTCGGACACTATCGGACTCACGGATCACCCAACCGCCCCGATGTAAGCCCCCCCCCGGCAATCCCTCGTGTCCCAAATTCATTGTCACAGTTCTCGTCTCACTTGCTCTCCGCCTCCTCTAATCTCCCATTTCACCGTCGGCGGGGGCTGCTGGGCGCTGAATCGTGTTTCTCTTCAAAACACGTACGAGCTCAACAGCTATATTTGCTGTGCAAAGATTCTGGTGGCTGTGTCGAGGCGGAGATTGATAGAGAGACCCTGGTTAGAGAGAGAGAGAGAGGGGAAACTTAACTCAGGGCCGTTGTGTAAGCGTAGTTATTTTAAGAAGCAAGCATAATCATTTTGAGGAAGTACTTTTGTTGCAGAAGTAGACCTAAAAAGATGCACACATGTAATGAGCAGAAAACTGTGTTTCCTGTGAAAATAGGGCTTTATTTTTACTAACTTTTTAAAGAAGACAGAAACTCATCGATTGGTCCTTGATGGACATTACAGGTCATTTAGCTGACGCTTTTATCCAAAGCGACTTACGGCTTTTTACATTATTGCCCAGGCAGCAAATTAGGGGTTAGGTGTCTCGCTCGGGGGCACTTCAACATGGCACATGAAGCAGCCGGGGACTCAAACCACCAACCTTGCGGTTCCCAGCGCAGCCGCTCCACCCCTGCGCCACGACGACCCAAATGGAAAAAGAAAAAAGCCTTGGCCGCTTTGCACATGTGCAACATGTAATTTTACGGCCTGTTATATATATAAACATTGGAAAAACTGCAATAATGTTCCACCTTAGTAAGACAGAAAGTCTGTGCTCTTTCTCTTAGACGCACACGGTGTTCTGGGTCATCTGGTAATCCAGATGTTTGTGCGTCGATGTTTCTAGTGGTGCAAATGATGATCGTCACCAACCAACGTCGTCTACCAGCACAGAGCCCCCCTGTTTTAGCAGGATTCACCTACATTCACTTTGGGGATGTTAAGAGTTCTCTTATTCCCGAGCCATGACCATATCTTTGTATTTGTTATAGTTTGTAACCAAACCCTCTAAAGACACCGTGCACTACATTTGAGGAGCAAAGTGGATTAGTCACTTGATGTGACTGGAGCACGGAAACAGCTATTTTGCGTTCAGGAAATGAGATGTTCACTCTGAGTGTGCGACGCATCCGCTGAAGTGTCTGTCTGCAGACTGCGAGCCGCACTTACGTGAGTCAACGTTGCTTTGCAGCTAACGCAGTCTGTGTCGGGTTTCATTAGGACGATTTCAAAAGACTACAATTCACTTTGAGGTTGAGAAGTGTCTCAATCGGGAGCAACAACTTCACAACATCTCGGGAGAACAAAGAGGAGCCTTCATTGATGAATTCTTTAATGTAGTTCAACGACAGACATTTAAAATGACCCACAAAAAAAGCCTTTTTCTCTGTAACCTTTAAGTCTCGGTCATACACCCAAACAGATGAATGCACCGACATCAAGAGCTCTGTTTATACTCTACAGGTACTCTACAGGTAGAGTACCTGTAGAGTACCTCTAGTCGGTGTTTGAGTCATTGAGAAGCTCAAAGTGGTTCGATCCTGCGACGTACATACATATTTTAAACTGCCGCTTTGAAGCCTCAAGCTCAGCAAGTTTCGGTTCACAATCTTGGGATGTGGCCGCCGCCATCTTCTCGCTTTATTGTTACCACACGTGCATCACAGAGCGAAACATACGGACAACGTAGCGTCAAACACAGCAAGCCCAACCTAAAGAATACTCATGATCTATTGGAATCTAAACGGACCAAACTGTCACGATGTGGGTTTGTTTCCCGTTTTATTTTGTAGGGGTTAACTTCACTTCCTGCCTTGTACCTTCATCCCCTGTGATTGCCTGATCGTTTCCACCTGTGTCCAATCACCTGCACCTCCCAGTGTATTTAAGCCCTGTGTGTCATGTGTCCCTCGTCTCGTCCTTGATTGTTCAACCCTGAATGCCGCATGTCCCACCCGCATGTCCCGCCCGCATGTCCCGCCCGCATGTCCCACCCGCATGTCCCGCCCGCATGTCCCGCCCGCATGTCCCGCCCGCATGTCCTACCCTCAGTTTCTTGCCTGTTCCTGCTTCCTGTGTGCGTTTTGCCTTTTTTTTTTTTAAAATTTTGACTATTAAAGTCCTTTTTGTTTTCAAACTCTGCGTCTGGGTCCTGGCTCTGCCTCCCATCATCGTCCTGTATCAAAGAGGAGATTAAGACCACGTTCTGAGGTAAAGGTCAATAAATCAAGCGAGAAAAAATAAAGCATTTCCTGGAAGACGCTTCTATGCGAGCAGACGTCTTTTTGTACGGGGAGATGTTGACTGGATTTTGAGGAACAGCTTTGGGCCCTTGAATCATTGTAAACGTCTTCCATTTGGTGTGCGGACTGCCGATTTAAAGATGTTACCATTAGGCTAAATATTTTTTTCGGCTTATTACAGCCAGGACTCTAATGAGTGATGGTCCTCGGTTCGGGTCTGTATGTTCTCCCTGTGTCTGCGCGGGTTCTCTAACTAGTGTTGGTTCTTCTACTCTACCTTCTAAAAGCATGTTGTCTGCACATATATTTTAGTGATTTTAACAGAAAATGTACGAGCCGAACTGTCCTGGAACAATGCTGTTCATTTCATCGTCTTCTGCCTCGACCTCCTGGTGACTTTCACCGTGATCTGTAGCTTCTATCTTCAGGCTTTCAACCTGTTTTCCTTTCTGACTCATATTGACATCATCATACAGCCTTAAAACACACGTTGTAGGTCCTGCTGTCTCCATCTGAAACACCTTTTCTATTTATTTTTACGTGAGATCATACTTTGTCAAGCATTAGTGCCGGTTTTTCTCTCTTTTTTCATTGCTTTAAACAAATGACATCTAATAACCCGTGTGAGGGAGTGAGACACAGCGAGCGTGCGCTTGTGTCGCCGGTTGTCATGGTGACCGGTGCACGTGGGCTCAGAGGCAAACTAATCCACTGTGGGGACACTGTTATTCCACAGTTGCATTACAATAAAGATTAAGCATGTGAGACCCAAGACTCTATCAAACACGGAGGTTGCAGACTAACTCTCATCCAAAAGGCCGCTCAATTAGAGACACATTCAGTCAGAGTTTCACGACTGTGAAGGTCTTTTGACTGTGAAGCGTAGACTGGACTTTGACTCATACCCTGAAGACTTCCACGTCCTGTAGCAAACAACACATGAGCACCATATTGATAAAGGCATTGTTAGGACATCAGGTATCCGTGGTCCTTCTGCGCTCAAGACACACACATTCTCTTATTATCACAGCACAACACAACTACAAACACACAAAACACCACAGGATCTAAACAGACACATCGGTAGGTGCACCACGATACGTCGCCTTCAGACACGCGTTCCCCTCCTGGAGAGCCGCACTCAAGTTGCAGCAGTTTTTAGATGCACTGATATCTGAAGTATCCTCCAGTGCAGAAGTCGCTTAACTAACCAAATCAAGGAGGCGGCCAGCGAAGGCCTCAGTCGGATCAGGGCCTCACTCCGTCGTCAGAAACGGGTTCTGCAAAGGCCCGAGGCCGATGAGGCGGTGCTTTAAAACGCACGTTTTATTCCTGCTCACATCCCACGTCACTTTGCACTTATATTCTCATGCAATGGCCACATTCTAGCATAAAAGGTAGAAACTCAAACCTGGAATCTTCACCTCATTCTTCATCACCGCCGTCGGCTCTCGGAGAGAATGAACCGTCGGCCCTCGTGTTCATCTGATGAAATGCATCATCATCTATGAGATATCTTCAATCAGCGGTAATGGAATAAACAACATCATGTCCTAATACTATATCGGTTTGTTCCACCGGGACAGATAAAGCTCACACACACAGAGGAGTCTCCATGGTTACTGTCACACACTGTCTACACCTGCTCCACCTCCACCACCTTCACATAAGGGCAGTTTCAATTAGCAAAGTGTGACAATAAAGCCCAAAGACTGCCCTCGTCCCCCCCGTATCCTCGTTATAAGTCCTAGTCATCATTATACCATAAGAATACAATACAATACGTTCACCAGAATCTCTGATTAATCAACCACATGGAATGCGGAAACCAGCAGCGGACACACTGGTTTGCGTTGGCAGATTTTTAGATCTAGCCTGCAACTGGGGGTTCGTTAGCCGCTCTTTGTCTCATTTACCATCAGCCCCGAGCATCAGCATCAGAGAGGTGTGAATGTGTGCCGCTGTCAGTGGCCCGTGTCCAATAATTGGACGGAGCAGAGAAGCAGAGGCCACGAAAAGGACTTCGCCTCCGGACCGGACGAGAGCTACACTCAGGAATAATTAGGGCATTAAAAAGGAGGTTCTGAGCCAATCCAGTTCGTTTGTAATGCGCATTTCCACAACAAGGCAAATCAAAGTGCCTCACGTGAAAACCATTAAGCATCCAAACATAAAGCAAGGAGATTTAACAACAGTGAAGAAGAAACACAGTCATTAAAAAGAGGAAAAAAAAAAAAACTACAAATAATTTGCAGTATTATTAATTTTTCGAAATGGTCAATTGAAGGCAGCGTCTTTAATCTGGATTTAAAGGAGCTGAAGGACTCTGCAGACCTGCAGCTTTCTGGGACTTTGTTCCAGATGTGCAGAGCAGAAACACTGAACGCGGCACGTTTAGTTTTATTAGAGTCTAAAGGGGACAAAACATGACACCTTGACCCCTTTTACAGGTCTTCGTTTTTGTATGATCCCTGTCATGAATTAATACAAAAGCCAAGTAGGTTCCAGGGTTTGCTGACGTCATCATAAGCAGGAGTCCCGTACTTCACTCGCATCTTTTCATTTTAATTAAACCATCTATTCAGATTCATTTTGACAACGGGCCTCCAGAGAAGTAAAAATAACTCCACCACGGTTTGCACAGCGGATGATGGCGCTTGTTGTAAAACCATCGAGGTCCAGGCTGTGTGGGGGTTTGAAAGTGGATCCTTTTCCTGGCCTTCATGCGGGGGCAACGGTAGGGATGCCAGAGGAAGAGGCGTCGCCCCCCGAGTCTGTAAGCGCGCCTACAAGCGTGATGGCGAAACTGCGACGGGCTGAAACTCCATGACGACGGGAGCAGAAAAGGTCACGTGCCACGTGGTGGTTGGACTCCTCCTGCCGAAATGTCCCCAATGGGCCGGAGTTGTAAAGTTGTATTCGCACAGGAAGCGTGACGGAAACGAAAGGTTCTGTTCCAGATGTTCCCGTGGGAACCTGATCGTGAGCGTGACACGTGACCTTTCAACGTTCAACGTTCCCAGCCGGGTTCAAGTGAAAGGACGAGCGAATGACTGCTGGTAAACACAAACTATTGTCTCTCATAGAAAAGGCTTTTCCGTCTCAACCTGCTTCTTGCTATTTCCGCTTGTGTGAACACAACGCAAACATCGCTGAACGCAAGCTCAGTGTTTCCAGAGTACAGAAGTACGTGATTAGAAACATCGGTGGCGCACAGCAGCACATTGTGGAACAAGTTAAAACCCTGCGTGTGAATTAACTCACGCACACACACACACACACACACACACACACACAACCATTCCAGCCACCCGCTCATTTGAAGCAGGGCTGGTGGATTCTTTCCAGGTTTTTCCTCAGAACGCCTTTTTAAAAAAAAAAAAAGTGTATTTATATGTGTAAACCGCGGGGCGCCTTGTCATTAGAAGGCCTCATATAGCGTCCTGCACAGGCCAACACCTTTGTGGTTTGTGCTGGCGCCGTGTTACAGTGGCAAACATCTGGCTGTGGCGACATGAATATGCAGTGCGTCAAAGCACAGCCATGTTGTACTTTTTATCGTCAATTCTTTGTGTATTGAGTTGCTTTTGGATGTAGATTTTTTTTAGCCAGTAGTTTGATCTTAACTTACATTGACTAGTAAGGGTCAAGGGTCACGGGGAAGATGATCTTGTCTTCTATTGTCCGTTCTGGAGTTATATAAGAAAACAAAGGCAAAATACAGGGTTCAAGTCCTGTTTATTTGTCTTGTTTTTCATATTCATAGGAACTCATTTCATGAAATACTGTTTCAAGGCTCTATTATTTTTGTGTGTTTTTCTGTGTTTCTGCATTTTATACATATACTTATTATGAAGTGGTTGGTTGATTAAAATAAATACAGGACTCTAAACCAGAACACCAAATCAACGTTGACTTATTTTAATGAGACAAACTAACTAATAAGAAGTATTTCAAGAGAAGCCGTGATGCTTTGCCAAAAACAAAAAGTATTGTTTTATTGTTTATATGTTTTGTCAATTTGCAATGTGGACCACGTTTGACACAGAATACGTCCTCTTGAATGCAGTTGAGTTGTTTTGATATTTCGTAGCCGGGGTCGAATTCATCAGCTGGATTATTGTCAGTTTGCTTTTAATAATTTACTAAGTGAAGATAATAATCTAAATCTATCAAAGATTTCATGAAATATGCATAAATTGCATCAATGCAGTGCGTTTAATTTCATGGTGGACGCAAAGAAAGAAGGTTTGGAGCGAGGGGGGGGGGGGGGGGGGGGGCTGTGGGTAGAAGACAGGGAGGTTGAGGTAAAGGGGGTCCGGGAGGAGTCGCAGTGGTTAAGGGAGGAGGTGGAGGTCAAATCAGTGTGTAATTACTCTCTAACCCTCTGAAATTAGAGGAGAGGACAGTGCTGCCGACCCCCTTCTGCTGCCTGAAGTGTCCACCAGCCAACGAATGAAAGGACTTCAATGGGAGAGTGAATGGTTTGTTTGTCTCCATGTCAATTGGAACTGGCTGGCGACCAGTCCAGGTGCATGTTGGCCGGGGTGGATTCCAGCCCCCCCACACGCTCTTGTTTTTGTCCCTTAGTGCTCAACAGGAAGTGTCCTCCGGTACTTACCCCTAAGGAACAGCTTGACATGGTGGGGAACTGTCAGGGATGCGGGGAGAGGCAGGACTCAAACGCAGACCTTTAACCAAAAAACACTTTAATAGTCAAAAAAGGGCAGGAAACAAAAGGCCAAGGGTCAAAAGACGCACACAGGAACCGGGGCAAAAAGGCAGGCAGAAACTAGACACATCCAGGACATTCGACAAGAGACACACACTTCACGGAGGTGGAAACAATCAGACAATCACAGGGGACGACAGGACAAGGCAGGAAGTGAAGTTACCCAGGGAGACAAGAAGCAGAAAACTACAAAATGCGACCGGGAATAAAACCACACCGTGGCGGAAACGTAATTCATGAGAAGGTGAAGAATGAATTTTAAAACAATGAAGTTACCGGCTGACGTCCGAGAGATGCCAATGGATGTTACACACTCGAAACACATGTGTGCGTCCGTCAGCTTGAGAGAGAGCAGAGAGAGACGCTTGGTGTTGGACCGGGGGCACAAAAGTGTCTTCATGTTGGTACAGAATGAACGGGGGGGAAAAGGAGAGCGGAAGCGGTAACCTGGAGCCGTCCACAACAACAATATGAATCACCGTCTCCCCCGCATTCCTCGTCCCCCTCACACGTCCACACCATCACATCCACAGTTACTGCCATTGACGTCTCTCTCTCTCTTGGGTCTCCGGGTGAGAGCTGCCAGTTTCAGACCCTGGTTGCCAACGTGTTGCTGTATAGAAAAACCTTTGGCGCATAGTAAACATTAGTTGTTGTGCTGAATTTTTCATTCTGTCTGGCAGAATATTTTAAGAGTGGGGCAACGTTGTGCCAGGTTGAGGGAATGCTGGGTGTAAGAGAGGATATTCTAGCTACACACATGCTTATTGAAGGTTAGAGAAGAGATAACAGGCTTTTCCTCTCAGGAGCCTGCAGCCATGTTGCATGTTGTGTGTGGCGAGTACAGTTCAAATTGCACGTATTCCTTCATTGCAAGTCAAAGCTGAGTCACACGTTACCAAGGCGAGTGCACCAGGATTGCACGGAGGACTCTGGTCCTATCTAGTAATAGTTTATAGGAAAACATGAAGGAACAAAAACCAGATAATCGGGCTTAATTCCAGGGGCTTGTTTGCCCAATTAAATGAAATGTACAGAATCAGACCGGGACTCCACCACCCTGAAGATCCAAAGGCGACGACGTCTTCCTGCTTGTCCTTCCGTACCTGCTCCTTGGCGAGGAGGGGAGGTCCAGGTGTGTCTCCTGGCACCTCCCCTGAAGGAGTGGGGGGAATAAGCCTTGTGGCCGGAACGTACACCCGCTCCACCAGTCGGCCCTTCAGCCCCTTGCACACTAAACCTGCCGAGAGTACATATTTCACAAGGTGAGGTTGTTCTAGGTGTTTTTTTGAGACCAACCATTGAGGATGCACTTATTTTAAAATCAGCTTGCATACAGTGATCGGCAGTCGGCACTATTCAGTAACCTGTTTTTCTTTTTGTCACAAGGGCATTACATGAAAATCATGAATTACACCAATTGTCCGTTTATGTGCAAACATTTATACACCATTATGAAACCACGGTTGGATTTGAATTGTCAAAGTGTTTGGGCCGGTTCCTAACTGAGTGGAATGACCCAGAAGTAGATGGCCCCCATGATAAGAGCTGTGTTAGCTGTGTTGAATTCTCTCATGCTAAGGAAAGGGGCTCCAATGCTTCTCTACTTAGCTCCTTTAGCATAGGAACCACTGGAGCATCCTTTACCAAAGGAAAGGAGATAACTCCGTCCCACAGTTCCACAGTTATTGCTGCAGCAATATTTAAACAGTGACGTTTCATTCGGCCGCTCACGAGAAATAACAACACATGAAGGCATCTGAGATGCTTCTTCATAGTCCACCTTCAGAGAACTTGTGGTTTGGCCGCTGCAGACTGACCTTGTAGTTGTGTGAGACTCGCCCTGAACCTCACGGCTACTTGTCCAATAATAACCCTAGTCTTAATCTAAAGAGGCCCTTAAGTCTTTACGCTCAAATGGAATTAAAGTTAAAGGGACGTTCATTTTGTCCCCATAAGGACGGCATCAAAATCAGATTGACGTCCCCACAACAAGGGTAAAACAAGGAAACACACACTATGCGCTTCTTCATTCAGCCACGTTAATCCAGTGTGGAGCTACTATAATCTTTTTAACCCCCACAGGCTTCCTGTTTGGTACCATCTCAATCGTGTAGCTGCGTGTCACATAACATAAAACCAGGGCCTCACATTCCTTCCGTCCATCTAACCATGACGTAAGGAATATCTGTCTGTACGTTATTAGCATATCTTGAAACCTTTTTTCTTCTGGGGACCTTTTAGCAATCCAATTAAATGCCTCTTATAACTGAACACTGCTCAATAGTCACAGTAAACAACCTAAATGAATGAACGGTAAATGCTGGACTTGCACTTGTCTCCCGACTCAAAGCGCCTTAACACTGCATGTCATCATTAACCCCCCAGTCATGCGCTGACGGCAGGTCCATGCAAGGTGCCACCTGCCCGCCGCGACCATCTATCCAGTCATATCAACTTACACACACGCTGTGTGGTCGCAGCCTTCAAGGTGAAGCGTCCTCCCAAGGACACGTTGACACGGAACATTGTGGAGGTCAAACCGACGACCTCTGAGCCACAGACTTTGGCGCCTCTATAAAAAGATTATCGACCTGTGAACAACTTATATTTCAAATCATATTTACAGGCTCTACTGCCTGAATAAGTGTGTCGACTGGCCCCTCTTCTCTGCGGCAGCCTGAGATTTAAGCTGATAAGCCTGGCTTATTTTTTTTTTACATGAAATCCCGCCCCGTGCAGCTTTAAGGAAGACGTGCCGGCGGCTAGTTGCAGCCATCGCTGGTAATCATGTGTCCTTGGCACAGGCGGCGAGCAATGAGGGCCGCTGTATCCGTAATACGACCATTGCATAGTTGTGGGTGATGATTGTGTCATGGAGTGGAAGCCGCTTGCATCGTGACATGATTCCAACAGGATAGACTTCCCCATGAGGACGCGTTGTTAAGTGGTCATTTACTTTCCCTTTGCTTGGTAATGTGGGGATGTACCAGTGGTCCCGTTGGATTCAGCCAACCGTCCCATCTTCAAATAACTGTCTATCGTAAACAGGACGAATTACACTCGTGTGTTCGTGTACTGTAAACTAGCATTAATACCACTATCGGCTCATGCTTCCTGCGCCACATGTGCAGTCCCGCGTTCAGACATCCATAAAGGAAAGTCTGGTGTTATTAAGTGCGTCAGCAGCAGAATTAAAAGAGCTGCGGAAAACCAGGAACAGGGACAAATAACGAGTGCTGCTAGTACCTCGTCCCCCGAGGACCATCGACGACCAAATGTACTTTTTGCTTAAAGCATTGAAACAAAGGCCTCGACGGCAGGGGGCTCAAACGGTTTAACATGTTGGTATCGTGGTGCACAACAGTTGTTTTAAAAGATATGTAAATTATCATTATTAAATTATCATCACTATCATCAGCAGAGTCGAACAGAATGAAGTCAACAGTCAGCAGGGTATCAAACTTGCTTCAAAGAAATGAAATATTCAATCCATTCAATATTTTTCAAATGAGGCTTTCACAGAACAGGTGTATTTATTAAATTAAGACCTTATTTACTAATTATGTGACTCGTAAATGTGACTTGTGAAGGTAATTGGTCGCACCAGATCTTTGTTAGGGGCGTTACAGTAAAGGGGGTGAATTCATATGCACTCAACGCTTTTCAGATTTTTATTTGTGAATCATTTTGATCGATTGAGCAGTTAGGGGCTCGGTGTCTTGCTCAGGGACCCTTTGACATGGGACATGGTCAAATATTTTGGTAGCAACCTTATTGCATCTCACACTGTGGGGATGAATCGGTTCGGGGCTCATGATTAGTAGATCACCAATGACAGTTTAGATACTGTCAGATTACATATATTGTTGAATTACTACTTTTATACTTCTGTTACACTTGGCTTCTTTATAGCAATTCTCCAGAAACTGAAATTTTCATAGACGGGATCTGAAGATTCAAACTACAGAGCTGATGTTACCAGAAATGTCCCAGCCATGTCATTACAGAACATGTGGGTCCGGCCCAGTCTATTTATTTCCCGTGCAGAAACATGAAGGCATCCCGACCACATACATGGTGCAGAGCAGGCCGGCTGCTGTTATAAATCTGACAGGTCTGTCATTATGTGGGCGTGTCTGAGGCAGCCAGCCAGAAACTGGGAATCAGGCCACAGCAGCACAAACATCTGTCCACCTGTCTTCGCTGTGAGATCACACTGTCCCCTACTGGGTTAAAACAGTACTACTACACACTGCTCAGACAACACACACTCATCGTACAATCAAAACAGCAAAGGTGAAAAGGAAGATAATCTGCATAGTTTTGTCAGGTGTTGTTTTACTTAACATCCATGTTGTAAACTCGAATGATATCTTTTGACCTACATAAATGGAATTAAAACGTATACACTATTTCTCTCTATGTAATTTAATCAGTGTCAGTGATCACTGAAAGTAAAATAACAGGAGTATTCACTAGTATAACATCAGCTCAAATTAGTCGATATTGAAATGCTCTTGCGCACACTACTGAGACACTCTTACGCGTACTAATGAAACACTCGCGAGCACCTCACTAGTGCGCGTAAGAGCACCTCACTAGTTGTCAGGGGTGCGGGGAGAGGCAGGACTCACACGCAGACTTCGAGCAACAAAAGAAGACTTTATTAGTCCAAATGTTCAAAAGCAAAAGGCCAAGGGGAAAACCGCAAACAGGAACCAGGGGAAAAGGTAGGCAGAAACCAGAAACATCCAGGACCAAAGACAATGACGCGACAAGTGACAAGAGACACACACGGCTTAAATACACTAGGGAGGTGCAGGTGATTGGACACAGGTGGAAACAATCCGACAATCACAGGGGACGACAGGACCAGGCAGGAAGCGAAGTTACCCAGGGAGACAAGAAGCAGAAACTACAAAGATAGACAGGAAATAAAACCACACCGTGACAGTACCCCCCCCACCCCCCCTCTCAAGGGCCGAATTCCAGACGGCCCCAGACTGGTAGAGCGCAGACAAGGGGCAGGAGGGAGGGAAACCAGAGACATTGGTCGGACCGCACGGGAAACTCTGGCGGCCGGCCAGACGGCCGGGGAGCTTCTGGGGGTCGGCCTGGCGGGCGGTCAGTTGGCCGGGAGGGCTGAAGGACTGCAGGGCACTGAACGTCTATGGAATGGCTGGGAAACCTCCGGAGTCTCTGGCTGGGGGACATGGGAAACCTCCGGCTCGGGGACACGGAACACCTCCGGAGTCGTCGCCGGCTCGGGGACACGGAACACCGGCTCGGGGACACGGAACACCTCCAGAGTCGTCGCCGGCTCGAGGACACGGAACACCGGCTCGAGGACACGGAACACCGGCTCGGGGACACGGAACACCTCCGGAGTCGTCGCCGGCTCAGGGACACGGAACACCTCCGGAGTCGCCGGCTCAGCCCCCCCCATAAACCCCCTCTCAAGGGCCGGATCCCAGACGGCCCTTAAATCACCAACGGGAGGGTGGGAGAGAACCACGGGATGGGAGGGAGGGAGCCTGAGTCAGGGAGCGGGGACTAGAAGCGTCTGAGCCATGGGGCCGGTACCGGCCGAGTGGGGACGGGAGATCGATGAGAGCATCTCACTAGTGAGCGCAAGAACATCTCACTAGTGAACATAAGAGTATCTCACTAGTGAGTGTAAGAGCATCTCACTAGTGAACATAAGAGCGTCTCACTAGTGAGTGTAAGAGCATCTCACTAGTGAACATAAGAGCGTCTCACTAGTGAGTGTAAGAGCATCTCACTAGTGAACGTAAGAGCATCTCACTAGTTAGTGTAAGAGCATCTCACTAGTGAACGTAAGAGTATCTCACTAGTGAACGTAAGAGCATCTCACTAGTGAGTGTAAAGGCATCTCACTAGTGAACATAAGAGTATCTCACTAGTGAGTGTAAGACCATCTCAAGAGTGCGCGTAAGAGCATCTCACTAGTGAACGTAAGAGCATCTCACTAGAGACTGTAAGAGCATCTCACTAGAGACTGTAAGAGCATCTCACTAGTGAGTGTAAGAGCATCTCACTAGTGACATAAGTGCATCTCACTAGTGAGTGTAAGAGCGTCTCACTATTGACTGTAAGAGCATCTCACTAGAGACTGTAAGAGCATCTCACTAGTGAACGTAAGAGCATCTCACTAGTGAATGTAAGAGCATCTCACTAGTGAATGTAAGAGCATCTCACTAGTGAGCGTAAGAGCTAATCTAATGTGGCCTGGTTCTTAGTCAGACTGGCCCACTCAATGCATAGCATGTATCGACCAGTGAGTGGCCTACTTGGAAAAATACCCTTATACTTAACATTATTTTGGATGATGACAAAGAAGTTACATTATACGTGTTTTTCATAACATTTGGATCCATCAATTTTTCTGGATGGACACATGAAATGAAATGATATTGGCTGTTACAACATTCCAGGTATAGTTTTCTAGATGAATATGCTTAACTCTTGGTTACTATCAGATCGTTATACATGTATCTACACAGTCTTAAGGAATGAATGTCAGTAGAGAAAGAAAACAGACAATAACGACACTGGAATCAGAGTATGATCATCATCAATGTGAACTAAATGGTAGAAATGAACAGAACAGAACATCAGCGGGCATTTGTGCCGGCGGGTTGATCTCTGGTCATTGATGCGCGTGATAAAACTGATGAAACAAACAAATGGTACAATTGGAATGAAATTAAGAAAATAATGGCTGAGACAAATACTAATATTGTAAAAAATATTATTTCATTTTCCCTTAAACTAGTGGTTGTAATAAGTAGAGGAGGGTTATGTTGGGGAAATCCAAATACGGTCAAAGAGAAAGAGAGTTTAAGGATTATCAGATGTTCAGGATGATTTGAGAAGCAGGATCTGGATACTCCCCCCCCCCCCCCCCCCCCTCCCGTTTAGTTTCAATGAAACTGTGTGTCATCATGTTCCTCTTCTTCAAACATGCAGTAGATTCACGGCGACATAAAATGTCCCTGAGAGTCCGCTGCACATAGATATGAATAGTGAATGTCTTTGCTTGGACTCCACCCTGCAGTAGGATAAACCAGGCATCAGAAGAAATTAGGCATATTCACTAAAACAAGATTTATTTTATTTGAATCAAATAAATAAATGATTGACTTACTTCCGCTGAGAGTTTCTGGCGGGAAAGTCATGAGCTGATGTTAACAAGGACAGAGCTTGTTAAGGTGACACATAGTAGGTGATGTGAACCGGAGTTACAGTACAGGTCAACTTTAAAAAGCAAAAGAGGTTATCTAGGGTCTCAATCGACCACAGATAAGGACGCAGGTCCAGAGAGGCCGCATGATATGATAGCGAAGGTCTGGCTGGACCACAGGAAGGCCTGCTGGGATTTCAACAGATCCCAAAGAGAGGGTCTCGATGGACTGCAGGACAGGAGGGGGTGGGCCTGGTGTCCTTTAAATAATATTCCTTCATTTACGGGGGAAGGGGAAGCAGAGGGGCAGAAGCTGGGAAAAAATCAGACGCACTACACTTTGACAAAGTTTTTATTTCATACTTGTTACTTGATCAGTACACAGACAGAGTAATCTTACTATTTGTATATCATATACTGAATAACATTACACATCTGAATGACAGCTAAGTAGGGGAGAACCCTTCTACTGTTGTGAATAGAAACAAGCTCCCAGTGTGAAACAACCAAACGACAAAAGAAGAACTTATTGCTCAATACAAATCAACCATAATGGCAGCAATGACGAAGAGTAGTAGTAGTAGTACACACAAACAAATATGATTATACCAAGATTACACCCTATAGTTTCCTATTAAAAAAAAGAAACTCCAATGAAGAGGAACAGAAATATGTTAAAGTTTTCTTCAGTGTCGCTTCGGGGGACCTGTGCTGCAAACTGAAACTATCTACAGGTGAAAGGAGGACCGACGTCTACAGAAGCTGATCGAGCTGTTTACACGTTGCTACCAAACTTTACTATTTTTAAACTCCAAGAGGAGCAGGAAGCAGCTTGCTTTTTGTGTTCGGGGATGGAAGTGAAAACCTCAGCGAGGGGTTCTGCAGGGGTTGACGATACTGTACAGCACTTTAATAAAGGACAAAATACATTGGGGATCTCCCGGGCAGGTTAGGTCGAAGACGAGTGGGAGAAATCCCAAGTGTGCAGGAAAAAGCTTAGTGAAGTAAGAAAACGACGAGAGGTGAACATAAACTCCGCTACATGCAAACTTCAGGGCTCATAAATTCCCCCGCGAGGTTGCGAGAGGAGTCGAATGAGGCGCTCGATCTGACCGGCCAATGACATCTGAGCGCTTCTTCTTTTTCTTTTTAAATCCTCCCTTGATCAGAAATGACATTCTTCTTTTGACATTCAGTCACACACCACTCCTTAAAGTCGGAATCTCTCTCCGTGTTTCAGTAACAACACCTTCGCTTTTCTGCTCTAAAGACGGATTTAAACGGAAACTCGACTGACACTACCGACGATTTAAAGCAAACACGTGACAGCTAATAGCCCTTTAGGGTGCGACTGGGTTTGCCTGTGAGAGCCGGGGCACCTTGTGATTATTTGGGGGCTGTTGCGGGTTGGTGTTTTTTTAGGGTGGCGTGGGGGCGTTGCCCTACATTCCGAGCTTGGCGCCCAAACGGCTCCAAAAAAAACGGAAGCTGAATGTGGCGCATGAAGACCGTCCAGCACTGAAACTGAGTTTCCCCTTTGAAAGCACAGAACGTGCAGGTTTAATGCAAGACCACGTGTGGAAATGGGTTTGTGGATGTTTCTGATTGGGTGGGCTTTTAGGGGGGGGGGGGGGGGGGGGGGGGCATTTGGTTTTATCCTGGGCGCTGGAGCCAGGAAAAGCTCCAGCTGGGTCCTCCGGTCTAGTTTGGTTTGGGTCAGAGTGCGATAGGCACGTTAGAGACCACCTGACTACAGGCAGAACCACGTCCTGGAGTTCCTGATGATGACGGCGGATACGTCCGCGATCCAGTAAAGAATGCCCTTTTGTACTAGACAATGGTCACATTCACATGCATGTATATGGAATTAATACTTAAGTCTAGCATGTATTTGGGCGTTGGGCTGTGATCTGTTTCCTGTCAAGTTGTGGACGCGCGTCCTCTGACACTCACCGTCTCCTCGTGGACGCGAATGGGCGGCTCTTATCGTCTTACGGGCAAACACACGCACAAACAGAAGAAGAGGTCGCGATGAAAACCCCTTTAGCATTCAAGCAGCAAAGGAACGTACTGATCTCCTCTCTTTACATCCGGCTCTGTCGCTTTTCTCAAACAAGCTTCAAAACGACGCTGATCAGCAGCAGCTCGTGTCTTCAGTATCAGTTGGGACGGGGACATTAGCGCACACAAGGAAGACACCGCAAGAACTGACACTGTTGCCTACAAGTGTTGGGCGATAGGGGCGAGGAGGGCGCTGTTTCAAGGTGTGTTGGGGTAATTAGTAGCAACACGTACCGCGGAGGGGGGGGGGGGAGAAGATGACGGACAAAGTGACATGGAGGGGAAAATGAAATCTACCCCGTCGGACCCCCCGCCCCCCCCGCTCTCTCTTGCTCTCTCTGCGGCCCGGGCCGACCCTTCAGCAGGAGACCTCCATGGTGTGGGCGATGGGGGCGACCCCCTCGGCGCTGTCGGAGCGGGTGCAGGCCCGAGAGCGGGACCCGTCCACGGAGCCGGCGCTGGTCAGGGAGGCCGTCCTGGAGCGAGCCAGCCGGGTCATGCTGGCCGAGGGCACTGGGACGAGGGAGAAAAAGCATTTAGCGAAAACACGATGACGGCGCTCGAGAGGCAGCAGAGGGCCATGCAAAGAGCCGCGCTGGATTCAAACAGTCCGAAACAATTGCCTCTGATTGTCTGTTCCTGACCACCGACCCTTGACCTCTGTGGTAAACATCACGGGGGGGCGACGGTTGGGACAGTTGGTGAGGATTTGGCAAAAGAAGGCCGTGGTGTTTAGCGAGTCCAGCTACGTAGTCCACATGTTAGTGACGTGTCAGTCTGCACAAGTTCTCTGAAGGTGGACCAACGAGAAGCATCTCAGATGCCTTCACGTGTCGTTACAGAGCTGAGTCAACCTGGTTCAAAGTGTTACTTTATTAACAAGGTCGCAGCATAAATAATTATGCTAACGGTTCACTGTTTAAATATTGCTGCAGCAGGGAACTGTGGGACGGAGTTATCTCCTTTCCTTTCCTAAGGCGGTTCCTACGCTTCAAGTAGGGAAGCATAGGAAGCTCCTTTCCTCAGCGTGAGAGGATCCAAACAGCTCTTATCCTGGAGGCCATCTACGCTCCTCTGGGTTATTTCACTCAGTTAGGACAATTGGAACGCAGCCCGGGACCGGAGATGCAATGGCAAAACAATGCAAGTAGTGGGGTAAGGGCAGTATATTTTTCCATGGGGGGGAAAAATATTCTTTATAAAACAAGGATGGGGTGTAATGACAGAAGCCTTGAGAGGCAATTCAGGAAAAATGTATTCTTGAGATCCGTTTTTGAAGTCTGATTTAAATCGCTCTGATTTAAGAATCGTTGATGAATCTTTTCAAGTTCTTTGTCTTGTTCTAAGGGGAAGGGACATGTTTTCTTTCAGGTGAGTTTTAATTTCTGCTTGTACTAAAATGACAAGGCCCACACAAATCATCCGTTATTGAGTTATGTGAAAACACGAATGCCGTTTGTCCTGCTGTGAACATCTTTTGGCCCTTTTTTTCCACTTGGTTTTTTTTTTGTTGTTATAAACTCAAGATAGAAAACAACTAAAACGACTTAGAAAAAGGATCTCCATCATTCGTTTCCCACTTGCCTCTCGGGGGCTTCCGTATTATTGTCCCCCCCGCAGATTGATAAAAGATTGATAAAAGCAAACATAATTGTTTTAATAACAGCCCAAAAAAAAAACTGTGTTCATAACCAGAGGAAATCAAAATGAGGCTTCACAAAGTCATCAAACAGGGCAGCATTTAGAGGTCACAGGTGAAGGGGGGGAGTACCTGGCCCTCCACTCAACCTCCGATCCTTCACATAAGCGACTGAGAGAACGGGGAGACAGAGGGCGAGGTTAACACACATGGAAGACATCCGTCTCACGCGCGCGGCGGCAGGCGGCGCACTTACTGTAGCCCATCCCCTGCAGGAAGTACTTGAAGGCCTCGGTCAGCTTCCCGGGCTGCAGGAGAAAACACACGCGGGGTTTTTTTGTTTTGTTTTCGTGTCACTGAGTCGAACGCAAACGTGTGCGGCCTGTTTTGTGTTTGTGCGCTAACCTGTGTGAGCTGGGGAAGACCGCCGGAGTCAGACATCTGCCACGAGAGGACAGAGCAGCAATTAAACCAAACTGCTGCACAAAACAACAACAACAACAACAACAACAACAACACAGCACATTCCGGCTTCCGAAAACATTCTGTATTGTGCAAATTAGTTGTGAACTCTGGACATTGGAGGGTCACGGGACGCGTGTCCTCTGGCTCGACATCTGGAACCTCTTGTAGTGCCTTTATTTGTTATTGTGGCTCTTATTCCTATAATGCGTTCATTACTCTCAGCTGACTGCTACCATTTGTTGTCCTGGTGTTTATATGTATATTGTTTTATATCTTTATTTTTTTCTTTTTTTTCTTAATGGTTCTGTAATGTATGAAGTGAGATTTTAATGTCTTTTTATTATCATCATTCCAATGTTTCTGCGAATCAAATCCAGATCCCCACATTCAGTCCAGCTGTTCAGGGGATGTGACTTTAGAATTTAATGTAACCATACAAACGGTTTGTCTTATTGCGTGAATATAGGATTGGATCGTTTAATAATCATTTTTAATCATGTAGCTGGTTTTTTAAAATGTGATGTTTGATGAGCGCATACAGTAACTATATAATATATGTATGTATGTAAGGTGCTTCTTAATCTGTCAAAAATGAAATACACCCCATAGAAATGAACAAATGTTGTGGCAGTTAAAGGATTTATGGCATTGCATTGAATATATATATATATTTTATATATACATATATTTTTATTTTATTTTATATATATTTATATTATATATTATATATATATATTTTTGTTTTATATTTTATATATATATATATATTTTTTATTTTATATATATATATATAATATATTTTATATATATATATTTTTTTTGTTTTATATTTTATATATATATATATATATATATACAGTCAATACAATATTGTCGGTATTGAAAAAAATATTTATTTCACTTACATTTCCTCTTTATCAACCTAATTATATTTTACAAAATGACAAGGTGTAAAACGTTAAAGCTCTAACTCACCAACAAATTGTGTAAATTCTGTTCTTTATTTCAATTTTTCGTGCACGTTAGATAAACGGTTGTGAATGCAAGCCGCGCAGAGGTTTTTTTCCAGTAATGGAGTATCTGTGGTTTGCATGAGGACAGATACCTTCAGGAAGGTGGTGTTCGTCGGGTCCAGTTTGGAGTTGCACTCAACCTTGAGGACAGAAAAGCAGCCGGAGGATCTGAATTAGGTCAAAAAGCCTCAGTGACAAAAAGACACTGCGTTTGTCTATTTGTAGCTTATATGGGGTTTGTGTGAGAGTGACCCAGATACTGCAGAGATGAGTCACTCCAGCACACACACACACACACACACACACACACACACACAGATTAAACTCCTACACACACACCTAGAGTATACGGCACACGCTGTCATACACACACATTTCTTTCCCTGTGCCTCTCCCTGCTCTGTTTAATCTGTAATCCCCGGCACAGATTCCCAAATCACACAGTTTACAAGGTAAACATGAGCAATGGAGCCCAAACGTTTTCTGCCTTCGTTATCAGGAACTTTATAATAAATCAGAAAAACGGTTGCAAACGAGCAGCATGATCTGCAAATATGAGACAAATTCATCTCTTCATCTCCTCTGTTGGATCAGAACATCTGCATCAAAGGGAAGCGTGACACCACACAGCAGCGACAACTGGTCGTACCTTCACCGACCTCGACGTGGCTGTGTCACTCCGACGTGAGTAACGCGCACACACACACACACACACACACCATCAACATCACCAAACAGAGGTGTTGCTGATACGAGGGTACGTAAGGAAGGAAAGGTGCAGAACTCACCACTCCCTCCTCAGCCGGCCCGTTGTCTCCCACGACCAGCATCGCAGGGCACCTTCAGGGTCACAAGGTTTAGACCTCGTGCTCACGGGATGGAGGTTACATATATATATATATATATATATATATATATATATATATATAGATACATAAGTTTGGTACGATTCTACCAGATTATATTCTGACGACTCAATCATTTGGTTTAGTTCATTGCAACCCCCCAAAACCGAAACAACCCTTCAGAACCTGCTGCAGTAAAAATGGAGGTTTTCTAAAGGGACTCTGGTGCTCTGAAAACCTCCATTGGGTTGTTAAACTGACGGGACTGTGTAAGATGAGACTCACTTCAGGGTCTTTGCATTGATCACAGTGCCGCTGCGATTCATCTCCAGGTCCCTCCGACTGAAAGACACAACAAGGTGAGTTGTGTGTTTGGTGTGTGCGTGTGTGTGTGTGTGTTCAAAAGGAAATTGCGTCACTCCACCTGTTGTACATGTTCCAGAAAAGCTGCAAGTTGAACTGGTTCACGGTGTTGTTGATCTGCTGCCGGTAGCTCTGCACCAGCTCCGTGTTGTTCATCAGCTCCTCCTACAGACAAACAAACCCGAGAGTCACTTTCCATTGAAAAGAAACGCGTCCAAACGGTCCATTTCCGTCGCTGGGACTCTGACGCTCACCTGGCTGAAAAGATGCGGCAGCACCGTATCCGGCAGCGCGCTGGTCAGACCTGACAGCTGGGCGGGAAAACCAGAGGTTGATGTTGTTGTAAGAGCTTACAGAAGCCCTGTGAGCGCGTCGCGTACATAAAGTCGCGGGCCGGTACCTTGGTGGCAGCCCAGTCGATCCAGCCTTTGCCATTGGGGTCGATGTTGAGCAGAACCAAACCCTCCACCAGGTCAGGGAAGAGCAGCTGAGCGCAGAGCACATGGAGCACATTCAGTTTGCTTGACACACTCGAACCCTGAGCGTGTAGATTAATCCGGACTCACGGCGAACTTGGCCAGGATAAAAGCTCCGGCTCCGACGCCGATCCCGACGATGCTCTTGAACCTAAAAAAACCAAACCCCAAGAAGCTCCGTTAGAGGAAACGTTTAAATACAAGTGAGCTGCGTGAAAAAGGGTGTGGACTTAAAAGCACCGACCCAAAGTGCTGCACCACAGTGGGCAGCATCGAAGCGAGCTGGTCCATGGTAGGGTACTGGTACCTGTGCAGAGAGAGGACGGGTTACCTTTGCTTGCTTTCATTCATTGATTTCATTCGTTGATTTCATTCAAGAAATGCATCAAATCATTTAAAATAATCTCTTCATGCCTCGTCCCCGGACCACTGACACAATGATCCATTCATTAGTGGCTCTTATCAAGTGTTTGGTCATCTGAATAAGTGTGTGTGTGTGTGTGTGTGTGTGTGTGTGTGTGTGTGTGTGTGTGTGTGTGTGTGTGTGTGCACATTGTACCCCTGTGGCATCTGCGATGCCCCGATCTGCTGCCCCGGGGCGTCGACATGGCAAACAACAAAGTGCTTGGTGATCTCCTGCATGTCCTCGTTACTGAAGAAGGAGTTGAAGCACAGCTTGTCTGCGGGAGGAGGGGGAGGGACGAGAGGAAGTGAGCAGAGGGAGCATGCGGGGGGGGAGGAAGAGGGGGGAGGAAGGAACGAGAGCAGGATTCGGGTTAGAGACGGAGCAGCTCTTTGAAGATGACCATCTGATACTCAGGAGGAGAAAAGAGGAAAAGATGGCTTCCTGGTTACAAATGCAAATGCAGATGATTCAGAGGATCCACAGGTACGTTTTTAGGGTTTATTCTGCTGACACTGAATTTATCATTCAACCCAAATAGCCTATTTGGCCTGGAGGCGGTGTAAGTTACCTGGGTCTTAATGAACGCCGCTGAGACAGAATGAAGAGAAGTTGCAGTTTGGCCGTCGGTTCTCTTTAACTCCTCATGCATTCTCCTCTCCATCCGTCCTCGACCCCGCGACCTCTCCCACAGAGACTTAGAGGAGGTGCATTTTTGGACTATTGTGATCCAGCACGCACCCTTTTGCCCGTATGGCTAAACTCATTGGCGTAGTAGAGCACCACCCAGTGTACACCAAGGGAACAACACGCTGCTGTCGACGCCCTGTTGGGCTCTTGTTCTCGTTCACCTCCATTTTAATTTCGTGTGTAAATGGACGTCAGCTTTGTTGTCGCCCTCCCAGCACACGACCACGTCAGACTCGCTGGTGCAGCACCGTTTCCTGCCCGGAGGCCCGGCTGCACCGCGGTAATCGACGGCCCGATCGCCATGACAACCCTGGCTCGGGGGATGAAAAGCAGGGGAGGGTCTGTGAGAGCTTCTCTCTTCCAAACCCCCACCAGCATCCACCCTAACCTCCACCCATTGAAGCTGTGCCGCCCCCCCCCCCGGCCTTCCTCCATGGGATATTTTTCTGACCTACATTTCCTTCTTGCCGCGTCATTTTATCTTTTCTTCTTTTGTCTCTGGTTGTTTTCAACAGAGCTTCTCTCAGATCCATCCTACTATTTATCATCTTCCCAGATATTAAATCATTACGTCTTTCTGGCACATAGATAATAATAATAATAATAACACGTAATATGTGTTGCAATCTGCACGTCATCGTGCAACCTTCTTTTTACCGTCCTACCTTGTGAAGGTGAGAACATGAACATGCAAAGGTGCTGAAAGTCACTTTCCGTTTAGTTTCCCAGGTGTGAACGTGTGTTTGTTGGAGGAATTCAACTCCTCTGTTGTCAACGCAATCAAGCGTCACTCTAAGCGCGGACGCGTCCGCCCGAGGGTCACCGGTCAACATCCATTGGTCTTCATCGCCTGTCGCTCTCGTGCAATCCAATCAGAACGAACAAACGGCAAAACAACCAAACATTCTGATGCCGGGACTGTTTTAATTGAAGGTTGCCGACGTGTTTTTGGTATTTAGACTTCAACGTGGAGCCTGGGTGGGGTTTTCTTTGCTATTACTTATGCAGTGAGGAATCTTCAGTTTTTCGTTTTTCCATAAAAAGCATGAAATCTTCACACTGTACTGAAACTGTGGCCACACACACACACACGCACATTCTGCCTTGTTACTCACGGTTCAGTCCCACATCGTGGTAGGTGAGGATGGCGGGCTTGTTCCCTTTTGGCGCCCCGCGGATCACCACGTGCAGCGTCCCGTACGGGGTCTCGACGTCGTGTTCCTGTGAAACACACAAACCGTTCTGTCCGACGCTTGATTTCCCCTGATTGTTGTCACCGTCCTAATTATGCGTTTCAGGTTTTCTCTCTCGTGTCCGAGCCAGTTTTTTAGATTTCCTTGACTTTTTTCGGACGAACCGGCGCTCGTAGCTGTGGCTTTTTAAAAAATGTCATTGCATTTTTCAGCCGGATCTTGTTCTCTACCACGAGTTTGTTGTCTGTTGGCGACAGGACAACGAAACCTCTGGTTGTGCGAAAGTGTCTCGAGACCCTGCATTCTCGCTAATGTCCATCAGGGGGCGACTCCTCTGACGCGTACAGGACAGTGAGAATACAACGATTCTGTGTCACTTCGACACACCACAACAAATATGGTCACCTCCATTCATTCGGTGGCAAAATAGCCAAAAGTCGACGGCCGCCATTCAAGATCAAATCTCTGAAGTCGAGGCTTTAAAGCAGCCGCGTGCAAAGCGATCGGCGGCATTACGATGACGTCGTCCGCGTCTGGTGTACAGACCCGGGCTGGCGCCAGCTTCACAACAACGGAAACATTTCAGTTATTCATTCAGGATTTAAGCTTTAACATCAAAGCAGTTACAAAAAACGACGTCCTCATTAAACACGATTAGCAGAAAGTACAGAAAGTCTCTGACGACTCACTCGGGCTCCAAAGCGCTCTTGTCAGCGGCGGCCAAACTCAAAATGGAGGTATGGGAGGTAAATGTAACCATGAGCTGCTAAATCGAGACGCACACACACACACACACACACACAAACAGGAGTGGTATTTTGGGATTATTTGGCCTGGATTAGGCTGTGGAAGCGTTGCATTGATGCTCCGCATTTTAAACAGTTCTAACACAAAGAAATGTGACTGAAAAATCATTATTGTTATTTCGCTATTCGTGGACCGAACTCGACCTGCCGGCTGCGTTATTTTTGCTTCCGCTTCGACGTCTGCGTTGTAATTTATGCAGTAAACGTCTCACCAACACGCAAACCCCCTGATGACCTTCAGCCGCTCGGGGTGAGGGGGGGGTGAGGGGTGCGTTGCATTATCTAAAATTGGATGTGGACACCCAGCTTTCAAAATAAGACACAACACAACTAGATTGTGTGTGAGAATCAAATCCTGCCAAACACACCGATTCTACGCGTCCTTTTTAACGTCGCCAAAAACGGACAGTGCTGCAGGGGGATGATCCCTCCCGTGAGACCCCCACGTGCACACAGACACACAAACACAGGTGTTTATCCGCATAGCCACGTGCATCGCTCCATTGCGCAGCATTTGTTGGGGGAGCTTAAGTGTGTCAGTGGGGCAAAGGAGGAGCCGCCCACAGAACCGGTTCCACACAGTCACGTTAACACAGATGTGCTGCCTGCTGCAAACACGTTTTTTTTATTTATTTTATTTATTTTTGTCCGATTGAAACATTTAGCGGCAAATAGAAGCAGAGCTTTTTTGAAACGGCTAATAAATTGATTCCGATATTGTTGACACCGCATCTGAATACTGCCTCACACACACACACACACACACAGACACACACTAACATTAAAGGAACCCTCCTCACCCCGTCCCAGCACTCAGGCATGGCTCCGCAGTGACCGCGCTCTCAGCCGACAGAGAAGAGGAAGAGGAGGAGGAGGAGGGTCCCTGTTTTAAGGGACTCGGTCCTGGATGCTGCGACGTCTTTGTCTGCTTCAGCAGGTCTCCCACCCACGCTGTCAGCCCCCCCCCCCCCGCCTTTCTCCTCGCCCTCCGTAGGCACCAGAGAGAGAGAGAGAGACGGGGCGTGTGGCAGACAGAGGATGATTCGCTCGCAGTGCGGCCGTCCCCCGCACGGGATTGGCCGGTCGTGTTGTCCGTCACCCGTCTAAAGGCTCTCTCTCTCTCTCTCTCTCTCTCATCAGCACCACTGCTCCCATCTTTTCCCACTTCACTGTTTCTCTTTTCCGCCACCGAATGTCGCTGTTGATGAATTCGCCAGGGGGACACATTTATTCGGATTTATCTAAAATGTAGCCGGAGGCCTCACGTAAGCCTGTGAGCGTGCAGGCAGCTTCAACGCAACATGCTGCAGCGTCTTCGCGCCTCGTTTGCAGCGGTCCGTCCTCTTGTGTCTAAACCCCCGCTGGCGTTGATCTGTGACTCGCACGGCGCAAAGTCAATTCGCACCGGTTCTCAACGCCACACAGCATGGTGCTTTGGGCATAAACGTTCAGAGAGAACAAGGGTCCAAGATGGAGGTAGCTCATGTAGCTCGTTAGCTGTATTAGAAACAGTTGATTTCTCTCCAAATCACTGTATTGTATGTGTAGTAAATTGCTCAGTTTAGCGCCAGTGGCGGCAGGTGGATTTTTTTTTTGTTGGTTAAATCAGTTTCATCCCAGTGTGATTCAATGCAAAATAAGTTATCAAACACGCATTATTGCTTAGCAGTGATCTTGAACTTAGTTTCCCAATCAGCGTGTTGAGGAAAGACCCAAAACCCAAAAACTTTGCACAAGAAGTCCCTGTTTTCCTCCACGTCGTCGTCGCGTGTCCCGTGTGCTTGGCACAGCCGTCCCTGTTTAGCTGTACAGCAAAACATAAAAACGTAACACAACGTTCCCAGTATTTTATGGAGGTACATTAAGCAGTAAGATCAGCTCGCGTCTTTCTGGTTTGTTCCTTGCATTTATTAAGCAGTGGCACTCATCTAGACTAAAAATACTTGGTTTTAAATATTATTTTATTTAGCCTGAGAGTTCATACTGACAATGCGTCTACGTGTGCAGTTTTCAAGCAGCGTAAACGTTTAAATTAATATCAAATGGGCATGTTTTTGGTAAATGTATGCAGAACCAATGTTTTTAATAATCACAGAACGAATAAATCTGATGTGGAAATATTCATCTCAGCCAGAAAGTGATGTTTTTTTGAGACCTTGAAGTGTCAGTTTGAAGTGCGAGAGAGTGGTGTTTGGTGTGAAACGTCTCATCGCTCCTGCCTGACGCTCAGCACGTGTCTGACTAAAATAAACCCACCAGCGTTAATACTCCGATGTGCAAATATCAACTTAACACGCTTTTTAGAGTTCAGATTCTTTATTTAGCTGAGTCGAGTTTAAAACTTCTGTAATGCACTCATGGGGAAACAGTCCTACCACAGTATTTTAGTACTTTATAGTTCACTACATTGCTTTTGTAGCAAGGTGCTACCACAGTTTGTGGGAACAACAAAGTTTTTGCGTGCAAACCAGCAGTTATCCAATGTCAAAAATACTACTCCATTCATATATAATGCTATTCTACTAATGTTAACCTTAGGAGTAAGAATGAGAGATGATAAGTAATGAAAGCAGTGGCGGCTGGTGGAACGTTCTGGGGAAAGCGAATCAATTTTAGCCAACGCTCCAGCTTGATTTAATGATTTTATATCAAAAACACTTTCTACTTTGCAGTTAAATATTTAATATTTATTCCAACATGAAAAAAGCCTTAATTAATACATCTTATTTTTCTCACTCTCAAAGGCATATATAATATATTTATATGAAATAATAAGAATATGTTGGTATAATATGTACTCTATACATGTCAGTCGTCTTGTCTGCTTGAATGGCGATAAAATCTGCGCTCTTTACTTCCTCCAGAAGGTCATCCGCCTGTTGATACCAGCCTTGACCAGAACGCACAAGCTTGGGGAGAAAACAATGTTGCCTCAGGCTGGGTCTATTTAGGGACGCTGATTGGCTAAATTGTATGTCAAACATGTTTTTATTTAATCAGCAATTGGATAAAGTGCTTCTCAGACATGCTTGCTGCGGGATCGACCCTGTCGCAGATAAAACGCACATGAAGACAGGACGTGCGTTTGACAGGCCTGCAGGAAAAATCTTTTGTGCAGATATCATATTTTACAAATATTACAGGGTACATTTAAAAAACAAATTTCCATTTTACAATTTAATATATGGAGGGGCGCTCCAGGCGGGCCCTCTATTGACCAGCCACCACTGAATAAAAGTAAAGCAAAGCTTTATCCTAGATTGATGATAATGGATGAAAGAATAGTATTTAATTTTAATATTGTTCAGTATGTATCGCATAGTTTAGCATTATAGTTAAGTATAGAGTTGGGTTGTATGATAGAGTACAGTGTTATTGTATATTACAGTGTTATAGCATAGCATACTGTAACACATTATAATGTAGTATTAATGGAATAGTTGCCATAGTTACGTGCTGTTTTATTCCCAGTCACCAATTTACCTGTAATTTGTCTGCAGGACCTTCGGGCTATTTGAACGTTTTTACCTGAATAATTAACGGTCATGCCATTGTGAAACTGATCAAAATGAGTCGAAAGGTAAAAGATTAAGCAACGCTTATCATAGTACTCTTTGGGTAGATGCATTACAAAAATGCAATACCCAATAATAAAAATATTTCTGATTTGCACGTGTTTAGCACGTCATTTATTGCATTTGTCCGAATTAACAGGTGAACCTCTTTGACAAACATATGAGGGGGCGTTTAGAAAAAAGAAAAACTCCAAAAATGACATTCCGTCACTTGAATATGGTAGTATATAAAAACTTACACAAGGACGGACAAGTCAGGACGTAAAAACATATAAAGTAGGGGCATAAGATTGGCACTTTTTGCTGTTCCGCCTTCCGGTGTAACTGAGACTCTTCCGTATGCTAATGGGAAGCTCTTACGTGCACTAGTGAGATGCTCTTAGGTGCACTAGTGAGATGCTCTTAGTCACTAGTGAGATGCTCTTACGTTCACTAGTGAGATGCTCTTACGTTCACTAGTGAGATGCTCTTACGTTCACTAGTGAGATGCTCTTACGTTCACTAGTGAGATGCTCTTAGGTGCACTAGTGAGATGCTCTTGGTCACTAGTGAGATGCTGTTACAGTCACTAGTGAGATGCTCTTACATTCACTAGTGAGATGTTCTTACGTTCACTAGTGAGATGCTCTTACGTTCACTAGTGAGATGCTCTTAGGTGCACTAGTGAGATACTCTTACATTCACTAGTGAGATGCTCTTACATTCACTTGTGAGATGCTCTTAGTCACTAGTGAGATGATCTTACAGTCACTAGTGAGATGCTCTTAGTCACTAGTGAGATGCTCTTACATTCACTAGTGAGATGTTCTTACATTCACTAGTGAGATGCTTTTACAGTCACTAGTGAGATGCTCTTACATTCACTAGTGAGATGCTTTTACAGTCACTAGTGAGATGCTCTTAGTCACTAGTGAGATGCTCTTACAGTCACTAGTTAGACGCTCTTACGTTCACTAGTGAGATGCTCTTAGTCACTAGTGAGATGCTCTTACGTTCACTAGTGAGATGCTCTTAGTCACTAGTGAGATGCTCTTACATTCACTAGTGAGATGCTCTTAGTCACTAGTGAGATACTCTTACAGTCACTAATGAGATGCTCTTAGTCACTAGTTAGACGCTCTTACGTTCACTAGTGAGATGCTCTTAGTCACTAGTGAGATGCTCTTAGTCACTAGTGAGATGTTCTTACGTTCACTAGTGAGATGCTCTTAGTCACTAGTGAGATGTTCTTACGTTCACTAGTGAGATGCTCTTACATTCACTGGTGAGATGCTCTCGGTCACTAGTGAGATGCTGTTACAGTCACTAGTGAGATGCTCTTACAGTCACTAATGAGATGCTCTTAGTCACTAGTTAGACGCTCTTACGTTCACTAGTGAGATGCTCTTAGTTACTAGTGAGATGCTCTTAGTCACTAGTGAGATGTTCTTACGTTCACTAGTGAGATGCTCTTAGTCACTAGTGAGATGTTCTTACGTTCACTAGTGAGATGCTCTTACATTCACTGGTGAGATGCTCTCGGTCACTAGTGAGATGCTGTTACAGTCACTAGTGAGATGCTCTTACATTCACTAGTGAGATGCTCTTAGTCACTAGTGAGATGCTCTTACAGTCACTAGTAAGATGTTCTTACGTTCACTAGTGAGATGCTCTTACAGTCACTTGTGAGATGCTCTTACAGTCACTTGTGAGATGCTCTTAGTCACTAGTGAGATGATCTTACAGTCACTAGTGAGATGCTCTTAGTCACTAGTGAGATGTTCTTACGTTCACTGGTGAGATGCTCTTACGTTCGCTAGTGAGATGCTCTTACAGTCACTTGTGAGATGCTCTCAGTCACTAGTGAGATGATCTTACAGTCACTAGTGAGATGCTCTTAGTCACTAGTGAGATGTTCTTACGTTCACTAGTGAGATGCTCTTAGTTACTAGTGAGATGCTCTTAGTCACTAGTGAGATGTTCTTATGTTTACTAGTGAGATGCTCTTACAGTCACTAGTGAGATGCTCTTACTTTTACTAGTGAGATGCGTATATATGTTTCACTTGTATGCATGTAAGCATTTCATGTGTATGTATATATGACACAGTATACGCGTATAAGGTTAAATGTGGGACATCTTGACACTCCAAAGTGTATAAAAAGCTTTCCCAAATCAGATCAATTGAGAATTTTAAAACTAGTAGTCTCAGAGTAGCAATCACTGATTTATTGGTATTAATTAGTCTTTGAAAGCAGGCACATGGAGAACCCGCTAACTCCACACAGAGAGTCCTTAAAGGATTTGAACCTACAGTGGAGCAATAGGTGATATTTCCTTTTAAAGTTTCAGAAATCCATCTCCCACGTTAGCCGATTGAGCGCCCGCAAAGACATGGCGAAAAGAAAGAGTGATAGAAAGGCGACAACACCAAAGACGCGGCAGTAAGAAAACAGAGAGGAACACAAACATGGGCTCATACCTTCCAATCCCCCACCGGCATCAGCTGGTCGAAGCTTTCCTGCACACAGAGAGCAGAGACAGCAGACGATTGGAAAAGGATAAGTGAGTCTGAACTCGCTAACACATGCAGAATATATTGCTCAGACATTAGTGTGCATCAATTAATAAAGATTACTTATCATTAATCAAGAAAAATAAAAACAACCCCACGTTTCTCTTCACAGTCACAGCTCTGTTGAGCCGGGCAGCACGATGATAAGATTCTGACTATTAGAGGCATAATTGATGGTTCCCTGTGGATCAGTCTTTGGGTGTAGGAATCGTTAGTACATCTCTGCTGAAACAACATGCACCACAGTCCTTCAACGAAGCCGCAATCAAACCTCTGCTTCGCAAATCGGTTGCATGACTGTTTCTACATCACAATGGGCCATTTTACTAATCTAGAGAGGGGGCGGGACTTATGCGCAACACTGCAGCCAGGGTCTGTAATTCAGCCTAAATAGTGGCTTTCATCGGGCCCTATTTAAATTTCACAACAGAAGTTTGTAAGTTAAAATGTTAAAAAACATAATTAACTAAATTATTGTTCTTGCTCAGACTTTGCCTGCCTATGTTAATCTTACAAATATAAAAGAGGTAAATGCAACAAACTAGTTAAACTGAAAAACTCTTGGCTCATCCACAACCCGACTACTTGTCTATACGTGGACCACAGAACTTGTTTGTAATACATCAAAAGCAAAAGTAATCCAAAAATATGTTTCCTTTTCAACGTAATTCCCCAAACTGCTTTGTTCTGGTGAACATTCTTCAGGACACGAGGCCGTGCAGGATTCACTGTGAGAGAACTTGGACTCTTTAACTTGAGAAGCGATGTATTGACATAAAACAGGTTCTTTTTTTAGATACACGCAGCTAGTTAGAAAATAACGTATGCTTCAGACCAAAACTTTCACTTTACGTCAATTTATCACAACTACGGTGAAATGTCACTTGTTCCAACCTGTGTTATTTCAGCACATGCTCATTTAAGAGCATGTTCCTGCTCTGCGGCCTTCGCAAAGCCCAGAACAGGAACATCTGGACCGAAGGTAAAAAGGACACGCGCGGAAGGTTAGACGCCCGTCGGAACAGATGCTTCATCGTTAAACATGCACACAAGAAAACACACAACGGGATTAAAGATGGTGCACATAGGAAGAGAAAAGCAATAGCTGTGGATTAGCTGCGTCGGGAGTCACATTTTAAGTAAAGGAGAGGACAAAGTCAAGTCAGGGACACACCTAAAGAGAAAGAAAGACCTGCAGACCACAGGACCTTGAAGCTGTCCTTTAAGAAGACGCATCTACGGGTTGAATGAGCCGTGACGGACTCATCCCAACAGGGGGTGGAGGGCAGCCTCAGTCCCTGTGGCCTTCATGCAAAGGGGAGATGTTAGCAGTGACAGTACAGCAGGTGGCGCTCTTCTCCTTCTCATCGCCCCCCCCCGCCCTCTGATCCTGAGTTCAGCGGGGAGGGGGGGGGCAGTACCCATGTACTGGTTTGAATGGTGTGGCCGTCATTTAGGGGGGGGGGGGGGGGGGGGGGGGGATGCAGCACTAAAGCCATCTAGTGGAGGGGGGGGTTCATGACTTGATTAAGTTTGGAACTGAGGACAAAAGTCAAGCACAACGAGGGTAAACCGAGAAATGGGCCTAAAGCTGCTGGTTTGGCGCTTAAAGATGTTCAGAGGATAAACCTTCCGGTTCTGTTGCGGTTTTGAATCCTCGTGTTACTATTTGGTCAGTGTGACGGATTATCGGTGTAGATGGAGGTTAACGGACCACTGGGGCTTTTAACACAAAGTTAAATGTTTCCTGTTGAGTCGGGGAAGGAATATAAGCAAAAGTTGTGAATTCCTTTTTTCAATATTGTATATTATAGAAATAATAACTTTACTTTAGTACAATATAGTACAAGTACATTTCATACTACAGATTAGTTGTTAGTTGTACATATGTATTCAACAGCTAAAGTTACCAAGAAGATTAAGATTTGGTATATAAATACACATGATCAGCATGTGTTACAGTAAGGAGTACTTAACGTTCAATACTTCTCTCTACTTGATACTGTGTATGGCTGCTTTTACCCAACGAGGCAATGTGTGCGATGTACTGGGTTTATATGATCTACATTTACAGTCATTGGTCATCCAACGGAAAGTCAACTAGTAACAATGAACTAGTATTCCTACTAGTATCCAGTACACATTTTGAACCTCCAGCTGGTGCAACCAGAGGTCACCGTGGTGTTAGACTCAGTGTGCTGGGGGGGGGTTCTGGTGCTTCTGGTGGTTCTGGTAGTTACCGGGATCGACCCGCCGGTGCGACGGCGCGTCTGGCGGAGCCAGTGGCGCGCGATGACGTGCCAGCGCTGAGTGGGGCGGCCGGGGAGGGAGGGGTGGTTAAGAGGCGCGTGGCCGGTGGGGCGCGGCGACCCCCCCGACGCCTCCTCGCCTTTATCCTGCTGGGTGGCAAAACAAACAAACACAAGGTGGTTACTGGGTAGAAACTGGGGGGGGGGGGGGGTTCAGCACTTGGAGCTCCGAAGCCTCTTCTTCTTCTTCTTCTTTGCTCAAGAGAACTCAAGTCCTGCAACCTTCCTTTGAGAGGAAAACCGGGGGAGACGGCGCGCAGAGACACGTTAAACCGTGCACATGCAACTTCCAACCGGGAACATGCTGCAGGCAGGTGAGTTACTCTTAGACGTACCGATGTCACAAGGAAAAGTCTCCCCGAGCTCAGCACACACCAAAGGTCTTTTCATGTGCAATTTCCTTTAATGTGTTTCTATAATTCAAGACATAACGTCCTGGGATAGAAAGCTCACTCATTAATAATGTATTTGGCACTCCAATTTAAATATTTTAATGTCAAAATGTTGAAATAAAAGCAAAACAATTATGGAGCCAGTGGAAGAGAGTATTAATATATAATATAATAATATTAATAATAATAATAATATTCAGAGAAAAAACAATCACATCAATCGTATGAACAATGTAACGGCACATTACATTTTTGGGGGATTTTACAGTAAGATGTTTTATACTCTTAGTTACTTAGAAAAAGTAATTTATTTTCTAGAAAAAGTAATTTGAATGTGTTGCCTCTGAAGTGGTGAATTTCTTTGAAGTTAGATTCAATTATTTTGAATATTCTTATTCAATTAGAATAAGAGGAGCTTGGCTGCGGCACGAATGATTGACACGCTCAAAGCGGCGGGTGTGGGAGGAGTTTGGAGAAGACCTTTTGTTTGGCGCCATTTGAGGAAAAACCTGAAAGGATGAAGGTCATTGGGACGCGCGCGGCGAAGGGAAGGCGGACCCACCGTGTCTGAATCCACGCCGCGCTGCTCCGGCAGCAGAGGCTTCTCCTCTGGGAACTGCTGCTCCTTCATCGCCGCCATCCTGGACAGCAGCCTGCAATCACCGCGGCAACACAAACAGTCCAGCACGCGGAACACAGTTTGACCGTCAGCAAAAAACGGAAATCCCGCTTCACCGCTGACGTGATGTACGCTGGCGTTTCAGGTGTAATTAAATGTAACGAAACGGTCCTTTTAAAGGAGGAATTTCATAAATCCACATTGTGAAATTCGGCTTGGAACCAGATTAACGGAGCGGAATCAAGACGGAAATAAGAAGACTGACTTAATTTGGTGAAAGAATTCATGTTGGAGGGAAACGCAGACGGCTGCAGACACGTTGAGGCGTTTGCTGGTGTTTGTCTGGCGTATTGATTCCAGATGTTATCGCCACACAACTTGGAGGAGTGAAGGAAGGAAGTCTTCCTCTCTTACTCATTTACGTGTTTCGGACGTTCATCTAGTAAAGAAAGTGTATGCGTGTGAAAGCCCACATGGAAAGCTGCCGGGCCAAAGGCGGTGCACCAAGTGCACCAACAAGTACACACTGCAAACTCACATCACCACGCTCTCCACTACACACACCAAGAAGTAAAACAGCTTATTTGTTCTGCTCTACTTTGCCAGAGGACAAAGGCATCGATGCTTATTGACCACCGAGGCCACAAAAAGCGCCGAGCTTGGAAGTCAGACGACAATAGAAGGACTTGGGGGGGGGTTACGGTCTAATTAAACTGGCCTTTCTGAGGGCGCACACACACACATACACACACACAGGACAAAAATACACTGTGACACAGTGTATTAGTACAAGATGACATCCGTCCAACCAACACGGAGCCCAATTGAGTCCCGTTAAGAGTCACGTGAACACCAAATAACTCTTTCTTCTGATTCGACGAGAAGTTAACTAGACCGATGCAGTCGACGATGTAACTCACCCACATCTGTCGGAGCTTACAACACCTTCTATTTACCAACACCTCTCTGTCTTGCTCCTTCCTGCCTTTCTCTCTTTCCTCACTTGCCCTTGTTGTTGCTAATCTGTCTTTTTGCCCGACACCCCAAAGGAGACAAGAGCCCAGATGCCACTGAGAAGACGCACCCAGCAGCTTACAAAAGAAAATCCAGCGCAAGAATTCTTCGTAGCATACCGGGCGGTATATTCACTGGTTTTAGCCCCTGGAAGGTAAAGCTTGGATTGGCTGCAGCAGCTTTGCAGAGATGTTGCAGCACCGAACTGAAATATCCCTGAAACTAACAATGATCTGCTCGCTCTCCCGCCCAATGAGAGAAGTTTACTAAATGGTTGAGTGACCTTCCGGAGGCCGCTGGACCGGAGCCACAAGGATACGAGAACACAGACAAAACAACAGTAGCTGCCTGTCAAAAAGCTTGCAAATCAATCAATCAAGGTTTTATTATTCTCTATTTTCCATTGAAATGCCAAACAGTATTTTATTCTATCGACACGACGTCACAATGTCATCCCGTCTTTGGACTGACAGAAGTAGCTGCAGGCAGTGGAGCCTGCAGACTGTCGGGGGGGGGGAATCAACCCCACGTTCATCAGACTGACCTCCGTGAACCTGAAGCCGGATATGAAAAAGTGCGCGATTAACACCAGCTGTCAGCGCCAAAGAAAAGAGCGCCACCTACGCAGCTTCATCCAGAGATAATCCAGAGGAAACGCCGCCCACATTCTGTGAGCGGGTGCAAAAGGCATGAAAGATTGGAAATAGTTATAAATAAAAACAAGCATCCTAAAGGATGATTCAACCTCTGCAAATCTTTGATTCCTCACAAACCTTCTGTTCGTTTTTCATTAAGAAGCATCTGTATCCATCACGCTGGATATTCTCTAAATCGGCATTGATCCAGCAGCAGAAGACAAAAGACTCCAAAGACGTCCACATTGCTATGTAGGTCACCGAGTGGCAGAATTCTGTATCTATTATCATCTATTTATTATTTGGGGTCTTTGGGAGTTGATGATGCTGACCTTTCACACTGAATGCTGGTTGAGTTCCATGCTCGTATCTATTTGCCCACGAGATCATCCGGCAGATGGAGCTCGTTCGTTTTGGCCATGCTGACAGATACAGTGCAGCTATATTACATCAACTGTCACTATATTCTGAGAGTTGGAACCGAAGGAGACGATGTCACCTTCTTCTGCCGCGTCCTGATGTCCTCGGCACACGCGGCTACTTTGTTGCCTCTGAAAACGTCCCACTAACTCCTCATTAACTACGTGTGTGACTTATGTATAGTATAATATTCTTTTTGTCAGGATAAAGGGGGAATCTTGTGAGTAAAAATCAGTTTACATGCTACCCGGTGAGGAAATAAATCGATATAAAAAAAACCCTTCAAATTTTGAGATTCGCCTGAAATAAAATCACTAAAAGCCCTCTGAGCCCTTTCAACGCGGAGATGGCAGGACGGAAGCACGTCTACGTGATAGACCGGTGCGTGGACAGTGCACTTACAGTCAGGACTACGAGGCTTTTGTGGCCCAGAATGTGGGAGAAGTCAAATTGTTGGGAGTCCGACGTCTCAACCGCTTCTTTAAATCGACTGACCCCATTGGGCACGACTGACGCCGCCGTGAGTGACCGCTTCCGTACAACGTTGTCCTCTTATAGCTGAACACTAATTAAATGTGTTTGTGAAAAGGACCTGAGGCGAGAAACTGGAGTTACAGAAGGTTAATTAATGTTTGAGTGTTTTTACAGATGATCTCTTATTTACAGCGGTCAAAAAAATTTCAACAAGTTCAACAAATGAATACTATTTATTAAATATTCACCCTGCTTTTAGTGGGATTTTGGTCTGGACCATCTCCTTACACTATATCGGCCTCTTCATGCTCCACCATGTTCACCAGCTAGTCCCCCCCCGCAATCCTCCTCACCGCCTCCCACCCTCCCACCGTCCATCCTGCTCTCCCCCCGTCTCTTTTCCTGCCCTCCCTGTTCACCCCGACCTGCTTATGTAAGACAGCTGCTTGTGAAATCAATCACCGTTACGTTACGCCGGCTGGGTTTGGCCTCGTGACGCCACGGCTGCTGGTGGAGAGAAGCCGGCTGACGCGCGCACCACTTCTGCACCACGTATCTCGTCTGGGACGAGCTCAATGGGACGATTCGTTCGTTCAACACTTTCTTCTCCACGGCGAGTGGAGCGGTGAGTCGTGTCGGGCCGAGCTTCAACGATGATGATGATGATGGTCCACTTCTACACGGCCATCATGGAGTCCATCCTCTGCTCCTCTATCACCTTCTGGTACGCTGCAGCCACAGCCAAGGACAAGGGCAGGCTGCAGCGCGTCATCCGCTCTGCAGAGAGGGTGATCGGCTGCAATCTGCCGTCCCTGCAGGACTTGTTCGCTTCCAGGTCTCTGAAGCGAGCTAAAAAGATGGTGGCCGACCCCTCTCACCCCGACAGAACCTGTTTGTGCCCCTTCCATCTGGCAGGAGGCTGAGGTCCATCAGGACTAAGACCTCCCGCCACACGAACAGTTTCTTCCCATCGGCAGTCGGGCTCATCAACACAGCCGGACCCCCACTGACTGACTATAACACTCCACCGGTCACTCCCCTTCACACTGCACACGTCACTTTAACTGTCATTTCTCACTTTGTCGTCACTCGTCACTTGTTCGTTAGTGCACTTTATGCTTAATATTTTTCTTTTTAACTTTTTTAATATTTAACATTTTTTACTTTATTCCCTTGTTTTACACTAACCCATAGCCTTATTCTACTAACCCATTGCATTAGCATTTCATTTTACTTTATTTTATTACTGCACTGTTGTCTTGTCGGTCTACTGTCGCGCACTAACCGCCAAGACAAATTCCTTGTATGTTTGACATATTTTGGTAATAAATGTTTCCTGATTCCTGAACCGACTGTGGTGGGTGAGTAAGTTATTTACAGGCCTGTTTTCTATGTCCTCTATTTCACAAAGGAGCACTGCCAGCGAGAACAAGTGGTCTTTCTTGTTGTACTTTGGGGAGAAAACAGTCCACTTCCAATGCGGCTCGTGGAGGAGAACCTGCCCTCTTTCCTTCACTCTTCCATTCCTTTCATTCTGCACAGAAAGCGTCGCCATGACGACCCAGCCGAGTCTCACCGAGTCTCACCCACCTTCCGCTCGCTGCTGCTTGCGGGTTTTTTTTTCACAGCACAAAGTGTATATTTCCCCAACTGTCGTGTGAAACTCGTGTAGACTTGAGAAGACCACACGTTCTTGTGCGTCGTCGCTCGCTTTTCGTTCGTTTCGTATCGTCACGTTTACAACAATCGTTTGTCAGAAAGCAGCAGAGTTCAGAGCATCGTTTCTTTATCAACTCATAGAACTGCCACTACTCCCCCCCCTGGTTTAAATTACACATAATGTCCTCTTTTCTTCTCTATTGGCACAGACATCTTGCTTAATTACATCTCACTTTCTGTCCTACCCCCTCTAGTTCATATAGTTTCATGAGACTCCATTTGTATTGTCTTGCTTATTATTTATCCTCTTTTGTTCTTTTCAAACAGCAGCAGATTAGAGGTAATCATTGAAGAGGATCCACCCTGCATTTGGGGTAAGCAGGTCCTCACGTTGAGGTACAACGATATAAAATACATTCAATAAATAGTGGGGAGGGGGGTGTTTCGGATTTTGAGAAACTAAATAACGTTTAGTCCGTTTTCTATCACGTGTTACCTAAAGTCCACGTCGTGCTGCATCGCCTGTTACAGCTGTAACAGACTATCATCTAAATATTAGAGATGTGTCCATCATCGAATGACCGAATACACTGCGCACATATAAAAGTCATTATGCTGGTGAACAAATGAATCGTTCCACGTAGCCGCAGCCTTTCCATCTCCTGTCTGCCGCCTTTCTTCTTTCAGCCGTCGGCGTTATTAAACCGTGCGGATGTGATTTCTGGTGAAGCTTCCTCCTGTGGAGCAGAGCAGAGACGCTGATCCTGACTGACATGCCCCCCCCCACTCCCACTCCCACACGTCCTCCCTCCCATCGCCATCTTCTCCCCGTCGGTCTGCGTGGCGTGCACACAGATGGAACCAGATAACCCTCATGACGCCTTTTTACACACCTGCATTGTCCACGTCGCGGCGAACAGCTCAGCTCTACGCACCATTTCATTCAGGAAATCACTGATTCGGAGCTGCTGGTTTTTTCAGCCGCTGTTGAAAGAAATCCAAAATGTGTGGGAGACACAATAAACAATGTGGGAGAAGGTCTCTGGTCTGCCCATCAGACCGGCTTGATGTTCATCTTCCAGCAGGACAACGAGCCTAAAGCATACAGCCAGAGCCACGACGGAAGGGCTCAGGTCAAAGCATGTTGATGTTCTAAAAAAGGGCCGAGCCAAAGGCCCGCGACTCAATCTCCATCCAAACGCGACCGAGCTTCAGCTTTTTAGGCTAAAAGAACGGACGAACGTTTTCCATCTCTAGATCTGCAAAGGCTGGTGGAGACGTACTCCAAAAGACGAAAGGGACGTCCTCTTCGTTGGTCACCATCAGATGGAAAACGAGCATCCATTGGGAAAAGCACGAGGGGAATCCGGCCACACGGTGGTGCGCTCACACACCAACTGGTTACGCAGTTATGGTTTCACCCGATTGAGCGTTCAGAGAAAAGTATTAACTAGCGTGTTGTGAAAGAGCGCCGTTTATTTGAGCGGGTGTTAAATCTCTCGCTCCGAGTGTGGCGCCCCCCCCATGAGCCAGATAGACCGTCAACACGTTGGAGAATAGTTTGCAAAGAATATTCTCAACAGCATAATCCGGAATGGCTGAGCTCACTTTGGATTGTCACGTTGCTCCACGCTGGGATGATCTGAAACGGACCAGAGAATGGATCGGCACCGATGCTGTAAACTGGCTCAATCCAGTCTGATTTCAGCTTCACGCCAGTTCAATTTTGACTTGAGAAAATATGAACTCCAAGCTAAAATATCACATCTACCTCTAACTAGCACAGTGTTTAATGGCCAGCATAATGCTAAGGCCACTAGCCACAGCCCAACACTACATTACAGCCTTATTCACCAGCGATCACACACCATAATACACATATATTTATTTAGCTCTAACAGTCTGGTTGCCCATCAGCATTAGTGAAAGAACTGTCCATTCTAGTGGGTGTGTTTCTGTGGGATGGATGCCAGCAGGGCCGCCGGGTGGACAGGGCGCGGCTACCAGCAGTACGCTGGGGTGAGGGAGGGGGCGTTTGCCGGGTTCCTCCCTGACGCAAGCAGAGAACCAGCAGAGAACCAGATGTCGAGGAGGAAAGCGGGCGCCACAGCAACAGGGAGTGTCTTGGATTATATTTGTGGTGACGTGGTGGTCCTCGGGGAAGGAATATTGGAATAGATCTCAAGGAATATCCATTGGCCTGCAGAAAATAGACATGTGAAAGACGTGAAACGTCCTGTGAAGTTGCATGGCTGCAGTCTAAGCAGAGGCACCAGAAGTCGGAGGTTATGAAAGTCTGTGAAAACATCCACGGTAATATTTTCTTTTTTTGGAAAGTCAAATGTCTTTGACTTCACCGCAAAAAAACGAATTCCTTCTAAAACGAGGCCTAATTCACAAACACGGCAAACAAATCAGAACCATTAGAATGTCCAGACACTAATGTGCCACTGATCACCTACACGGTCACTGGACCAGGAAACCACAGATCAGATTCATTGCACTGGGGAAGGTGAGGAGGTGGAACAGAAACACAGCATAGATATCATTTTTAGTTTGATGGATCAGTGCAGTTTTGTCTATTTTGACATGTTAACGAACATATATATTATTTACTGAAAACACACTATACTTATATAATTCTCTCATTTTCGGCAACAATACTAATAGGGTTAGGGTAGTATACTGCTTACACACTGATGATCCATAATTGCATCCCATGCAGGGATGAGTGGAACATGCAGTTCTCTTCAGGGTGCCTCAGAAAATCACACAGGCTGTCATTTCAAAAGTGTGACGAAAGGACGTACTGAGATGCGTCATTTATTCTGGTAACAGTGCTGAGGGTGCCAATGATGAACCAATGAGGTTGCGATTTAAATTGAAATCCCCAAATCTGATCTTTTTATTGTTAAAGAACTTAAAACCTGCTAGATAGTGTCAGTAGTTTGGTCCAATGCACAGTGACAACGGACGGCCTTGGAAACACGTTGGCTGGGGGCGATCAAAGGAAACTGAACATTGGATCTAAAAGGTCATTTGAGATCAACATAGTTATTGGTCGTGTTGTACTTTATCAATTATAGAACAGATCTGAATCAGTGCAGCATCTTTTTTAACCAAATGAAGCCAAATGTAAATACACAACCAGTCCGTCAAGCTCCTGAAGTTTGCGAATGACACCACCCTCATTGGACTGATCTCTGGTGGGGACGAGTCCGCCTACAGGTGGGAGTCTGACCATCTGGTGTCGTGGTGCAGCCAGAACAACCTGGAGCTCAACGCTCTGAAGACAGTGGAGATGGTTGTGGATTTCAGGAAGAACAGAGCCCCACCCTCCCCCATCACCCTGTGTGACTCTATTGTGGACTCCTTCCGTTTCCTGGGCTCCATCATCACCCAGGACCTCAAGTGGGAGCTGAACATCAGCTCCATCACCAAGAAGGCTCAGCAGAGGTGGTTCTTCCTGAGGCAGCTGAAGAAATTCAACCTGCCAAAGACGATGATGGTCCACTTCTACACGGCCATCATGGAGTCCATCCTCTGCTCCTCCATCACCGTCTGGTACGCTGCAGCCACAGCCAAGGACAAGGGCAGGCTGCAGCGTGTCCTCCGCTCTGCAGAGAGGGTGATCGGCTGCAATCTGCCGTCCCTGCAGGACTTGTTCGCTTCCAGGACCCTGAAGCGAGCTAAAAAGATGGTAGCCGACCCCTCTCATCCCAGACATAAACTGTTTGTGCCCCTTCCATCTGGCAGGAGGCTGAGGTCCATCAGGACTAAGACCTCCCGCCACACCAACAGTTTCACACCAACAGTTTCTTCCCGTCGGCAGTCGGGCTCATCAACAGAGCCGGTCCCCCACTGACTGACTACAACATTCCACCGGTAACTTTCTTTCTCACTGCACTCGTCACTTTCTGTTCGCTGGTCTGTACTTTTAACTTTAATTTGTATTCCTTTATTTTAAACTAACCCATAGCCTTACATTGTATTTTATTCCTCTTTCACTGTCTCGTCCATTGTCGTACTGTCTGCTGTTACGCAACAACCGCCAAGTCAAATTCTTTGTATGTCTGACATATTATGGCATTAAATGTTTCCTGATTCCTGACAACTGCGTCCTCTCGCTCTCATGTCTATGTAAGGCTTAACTGGTGAGCAAGGTGACTTAACTTCTGCATTTGACGTTCTGTGAATATCAACTCATAATGGTTAATAATGCCAATATTGACAAACGCACATGTCAGAGTGCTGATCCAATTCTTGAACAAAAAACATTTTACAAAACCCCCCCACCAAGGTCCTCTTACTGGCTTATTCAGTCAATACAGTTCACTCTGTTGTCATGGAGATCAAATCGAGTATGGGACTTTGGAGATATGATAAGTGGCGGTGAAATATGAATACTCTAGTGTGAAAACACTAATGGTCCCATATTTTTTGTCGAGACTTAACCTTTCCCATTCTGTGGCTGTTTTTGGGGCCTCTGCGGCAAAAATGGCGTACCCATGATAAAAAGGGTAATTCATCTGGAACAACTTGGTCTAATCTGAATTAGTTTGCTGTCAGGACAAAGGGGAACAGCTGTAAATGTGTTCTGATGTGTAAATAGCAGTATATAAATATCCAAATATCCAATAAATAACACTCGTCTAAGTCACGGCTCAGTGGGTGGACAGTATTTGTTTTTACTTTTACTTTGATAGAGTAAAGTCTTGTAATACAGGCCTCTCGGAATGTGCTGAAGTCATGCGCTTTCTGGCTCAGCCCCTCACGTACGTACGTTTGCAGACGCAGCGTTATCGGTGCCACGGCCGACCCGCAGAAAGCGCATGCTGTGATACTCCAGTTCACTTCAACGGGTGTTTTGAAGTTGACGGTGCGTCAGGGCTTGACCCCTAACTGCATCCCGCACAGGGGCGTCAGGTTGTTAGTTGTGGCGAGCGGATATAATATGTGATGGTGTAACATTAGCATTTGACATACTATAACTTGGTAGCGCTGCTGTAGCAGTGATATTGTCATTGTGATGCAGCACCAAACAGAAGTGGCGACGATTACTTTAACTGTGTTCCTTATGAATGGGAGTCAATGAGCTCAGGAGGTTTGACAAAGCTGATTCTGAGATATCATTGTTAAGTATTACAAGGGTCATGCTCCAGGCACCGATTTGGAGGACACATCTGATCTACCCTATGAGGCCCAGAATATCCCATCATGCAGTGTGGGCGAACGAGGATTTTGTTTTGAACTATATACCTTTTTTTTTTTAGGGAACCAGGAGAACGAAGCATCAAGTTGAAAGGAGAACAATGTGTGTGGTGACAAATTCTGTAATATCTTAAGGTTACAGTTGAATTGGCTCGTGTACGCATGATACAAAATAAAGAGTCTGTGCCTACATGTTAATAAATGTGTTTGCTGATGTATCTTTTATTAACTGCACTGATTGGTTTCCTTTGCCTTAAGATTGCAATATTACTTTTAGCTAGAAGTTCAGGACCATTTGAATTGAATTTAAAATGACCGGAAAATGTTCTTCTCCGAGCCTGAAATACATCAGAGGCGAAGCAGATCTTTCATTCAAATGAAATAAGAAGATTACCACATCTATCGGCATTTTATACGTTAAGGCTTTTACTGTCGAGCGCAGCAGGTTGCCAGGCAACAGCAGCGGCAGAGAGAAAGCTCACGACGCAGGGAATTGTGAGGATGCCTTTATGAAACAAAAACCCGTTTATTTATAGAATATATGACAAAATAAAACGATTTTTTCAAAATGATTCGACCCATTCAATCGGCCCCGTAAGCCAGACCGTTGCATTTCACGGGCCTCTCGGTTCAGACCCGGCCCAGGTCCACTGTAAAGGCCGGATCCTCATGAGGATCCAGGCCACCAAGTGAGGCCGAGCTACAGTGTGTCAGCGGGAATAAGTTGGCACCAAATGCTGCACAGGGTATCTTCCAACTCACTGATTCCCAGCATCTGTTCCAGTATGTTACAATTTAGAAATGATTTCTGAATAAATATTAGCCAGAATACAGATGGACTACCCATCCTGTCTGTCTGTTCAACAACTACACAATGAGGTCTCAATCTGAAGTCTGAACAGGTAAAACAGAGGACCGACTGAATGACACAATGGAACGCATGGACGGAAGATGCCAATGATGTCTCCGCACAGGCCGGATACGTAGGTAGAGTGGTTCAACGGGGCCTACGTACACGGTCTGCAGGAGGCTCTGTGGAACCGTGCAGCCGGCCTTGGGAGGGAAGTTCCAAAACAAGCCAGGCCCCATCTAGCAGTGGGTATAAAAATACAAGAAACAATGTCTACTGTATTGGTGTTGGTGCAAATGCTGGAATGAGATGCACAGCATTATGTGAGGAGACTCCATGCAGTAAACTATACAGAGCACAGAGAACGTATGATTGGGCAGGAGGCAGGAGATGGATAGAATACTGTGGAATGTGCCCGGGAGAGAAATGTGAAGTTGACATTAAATTGAAGGTTGGAGTGTGTGATTGATGGTGATCTAGTTTCCAGATCTTATAAATCAATAACAAATCCAGTGTGAGGTCTTAAAAGCTGCGTTTACTTACTGTTATAGTGGCCAAAAGGAAGCACAACCACACAGATTGAAATTCACATAAATAATGCAATGGTCCAGTTTCCTGATACCCAACAAAGCAGAGATCAAACACAAGCATTTAGCGAAGAGGAAACAAAATCAGCATCCAAAACACGCAGATACCAACTTTGTTTTTTTCCAGTGCCCCACTTTCACTGCCAGCCTTCATTGAAAATACAACTAGGTGGTGGGGGGGGGGAGGACTCCAGGGAGCATAAAGAGTTGCTTCAAAACAGAGGAAGTAAAATGCACATAAAATCTCACAAGTATTTATCAGCAACTACATTAATCATAAAAAATATTTTGTTCAATAAAACATGTTAAACTAAAATAATATATGCTGCATTTATTTAACAAAAAGAAAATTTGGAATTGTACCGCTTGAAGTCGGCTTTAACCTGAAAGTTAAACAAACCCCTCCAACCCTGAACTAGAATGACGTCTATTAGCGCTTCTGTCTTGGTTGTCTCATTGAATTAGTCTTATATACAGTCCTTTCCACCTCCTATCAGTTGTACTGATTGTCTGCTCAATTCAGTGATGCCAACGATAGCTAACCTGGCTGGAGAAGACCTCATTAGGTGTTCCAACTAGTAGTACTCAAACACATTCGAGTCTGAGGTGACAGCATATCCAGGTATATTCACCATATACCACATCCCTCCTCCAATGTATGAGCTAAATCAACAGCCATGACAGTAGCAGCCTATTGCTCTTCTTTAATCTATTTATAGACCCCAAGTGGAGAAGCAGAACCGCTCCCAAATACGCCTCTTCGGTGGCTGTCTTCAGCTAAAAAGGCCAATAGGTTTCATAACGTCAAAACAGAAGAGGTGGGCAAATTCCCTAAAGCAGGAGGTACTGCAGGGGGGTCGCCCCTTCAGACTCGTATTTAATCGTATTTATTGTCTTTAAATACACGTTAACGTGAATCCAACATATTGTAGCGGACAGATAAGTTGATGGAGAAGACGTCGCCTTTCGGTCCCACGGCAGCTCTCTCACGCTGGGCACCGGTTCACTCACAGCTCCTTTCATGCAAATACGACAGCAAAGGCACCAGCCAATCAGATCGCGTTATGCTCACGTCTAAAGAGCGGTAAGTTCAAAAATAAAAGATGGCGGACCAAACTCCGTGGAATAGGGGGTCCCTGATCCATCTCGCCATCAGTTTGGGGGACCTTGGTCTGAAAAACGCTGAAGACCTCTGGCCAGAAAGGATTCAGAGGCTTTTAGGAACCTTAAACCTGCACTGTTTGTACCAGAAGACGGCAAATCCAGATGCAAATGATGCCAAATAAAGAAGCACGCTCTTACTGCTCAGGGCTATCGACACCAATTCAAATTGGCCCCCTTTTTTATGCGAATGAGTCTCATTGCAGTCCGATTCACAAAGCTCAGCGCCGATATCCGGAAACTGTTGCAGTTGAATTATTTCTGTCTTCAGACAGCTGTTGGTAGCTAAAGCACATTTAAACAGAACTGCATTCAGATGCCAAACTTTGTGGGCGTGTTAATGCTATAAAGTCCTGCATTTAGATAAGTGAGCTAGCGGTTGCAACAAAACACCTAATCTCTCTGCCGATAGGAGACGCATTTGGTTTATTAATAGTATTTTTTTTAAAACCTATAAGCACTTATTTTTTAAATCGTTTAGTTAAAATAGTTATTTTAGTTTATTTTTAATAATGAAGGCCGATACGGGACACCGCCGGCACAAAACTGGACCAAATTCAACTTGAACCACTTCCAGTCAATGAACTGTAGATTCAGCATTTATAAGCCAAACTATATATTCTATACGTGCCTCGGAGTGCGCAAGGTCGTGTTGATAGACTGCAGCGTAAACGGCATACTTAGTCCCACACACGTTGTGCCAAAACTCTCATCCCTCATTTTTACCACCCACCACCTCCAGACACTAAACCACTACGGCACATTAGAGCTGGCTCCAAGTTCCTTAGATGGGATTCCGCTTGTGTCATCTTCACAAAGAGTCAGCCTTCATCTTTGAACGTACGTGGAAACCCTGTTTCAGACGCCTTCTCATCCAGAAACTGAAATCGCGCTGCAGACAGATCGAGCTTTACTGTACCTGTGGAGGAGAGACCTTTTTCACGCTGGGGTTTCGCTCTTCTCGGGCGCTCCGTGTCCGTGTGACGGTGCTTCGGGCTGCTGAGGGTTGGATCCACTAAACCAAATGAGAGAGAGAGTGAGAGTGAGAGAGAGAGAGAGAGAGAGCGTCTCTGTCCTTCTCTACCTCCCTCCCCTTGCCGGTGATAAACAGAGAGCACGTGGTTTCGCCAATGATGCAGCGCCAAGTCAAAGAGTGGCAACGGGAGGGAGGAAGGAAGGAAGAAAGGAAAGTCGAGGAGTGCAGACGGGGTGGAACGAGTGGAAGGAGATTTGTACTGGGACACTGCGGCTGGCAAAAGCTACCACACACCAACACCAACGACCCGCGGGAAACCAGGCCGGACTTTGTTGTCTGGTTGAAGCTACCTTCAAAAACACACGCCATGTTTAGGCAACTGGGACACGATGTGCACATTGATCACGCGGCTCAGCAGTCCACAACAGAACTTCAGACCATTTAAATATAATATGGCATGTTTATAAGAGGGGGTGTTCTAGGCCTGTACAAAGCTCAGAGAATATCTTCCTTCCAACTCGGTCCACTTTACCCGCAGATGATTGGTTGAGTTTTTCAGCAGCGCTGAATTGCCAAAATAAATGCAGATCCACCAAGATCTCTTATTGACGTATTTGAAACCGATCAGATGGGTCCACGGAAGCCTGCGCAGGATCGAGGTCAGGTGGAGGGTAGGTCTCTAAACACACTGTCCCACACACAGTGTTTTCTTTTTGTGTGTTTTTTTCGTTGTGTAGTCATTTACTAAACTCAACAAAGTTGTTCTTTTGGTATTTTCTTTTCAGAAATATATTTTTCAATCATAATAATCTTTTACAGATGTTGTGGATTTGTCTCTCTGTCGATTTACAAGGTTGACTTGTGAACACAATGTTTCTAGGGAAATATAACAGAGTTTAGATGCGTGGGAAGGCGATTTATCAGAAGACGATGGTGTTGTCAGATGAGACCAGCGGGCCGAGCTGCGATAGAAGAACATACACGGCGTCTTGACCTCAGCAGAGAAGGCGATTGGCTAGCATCATGTACCACTGGAAGCAGTCACCAAGGCAATTTTATTTCAATAGCACATTTCAACAAGGCTGGTGACTTCTTGATGACTTCACAGTAAGTTCACACACATAAATGAACTGAATGCAGTTTCTTAAAACACATTTTGAAGTTATGAAACATTCGGAGCTGTGCTGCCTGTGTGAATTTGTCTCTTTTTGAAATTCCTGTCCAAGAATGCCCTCATTTCTTAACAAAAGTCTTCTTTATGTTGCTTGTTTGTCTGTCGTTGTTTGGTTTTTTTTAATCTTTTCTTCCTTTAACCCTTAGACGAGGTTTCTTTTGCTAGCAGTTTTTTTTTTTTTTTTAGACGTGGGATGAGGCTGTTTCACACCTTTCATAGCACTTATTCTTAATCCGCTGTTCCCGACCCTTGCATGGCTTTTTACCCCGTCCCCCTTTTAGCACTTATTTATATTATTTATTTACAGTAATAATACTTTGTGTATTTTATGCCTGTTTATAATTTTATGATATGTATATATATATAATATAATATATATAATATATTATATATATAATTATTTTTTTTGTCGTCACTCGTCACTTGTTCGTTAGTGCACTTTATGCTTAATTTCTTTAACTTTTTTAATATTTAAAATTTTTAACTTTATTCCCTTGTTTTATACCAACCCATAGCCTTATTCACTAACCCATTGCATTAGCATTTCATTTTACTTTATTTTATTACTTGTGCACTGCTGTCTTGTCTATTGTCAGATTGTCTACTGTCGCGCACCAACCGCCAAGACAAATTCCTTGTATGTTTGGCATATTATGGTAATAAATGTTTCCTGATTCCTGATATATTATATATATATATTATATATATAATATATATATATATATAAAATAATATATTATATTATATATATATATTATATCTGTAATATATATATATATATATTATATATATGTCTATGTCGCCCCACCAGTGATTTCCCCGGTATGCCCTTATAATATATTATATATGTAATATATATATATTATATATATAATATATATATATATATATATATAAAATAATATATTATATTATATATATATTATATCTGTAATATATATATATATATTATATATATGTCTATGTCGCCCCACCAGGGATTTCCCCGGTATGCCCTTATAATATATTATATATATGTCTATGTCGCCCCACCAGGGATTTCCCCGGTATGCCCTTATAATATATTATATATATTATATATATGTCTATGTCGCCCCACCAGGGATTTCCCCGGTATGCCCTTTGGCCAGCCCGCCCCTGGAAAAGCCCACATGCAAATAGGAAAACATGAATGAAGAGTACCATCCTGAAAACGTTTTAACCTCATGATCAAATTGACATGCTAGAGCTTTTTGGCCTTCAAGGAATTGAGAAAAACAACCTTATTGTTATTTTCAATGGAGCCATCTCACAAAGCCCCCCCCCGCCCTGCCTCGTCCGTGTCTCTTTCCGTTGGACAGCGTGACCTACTTACAGAAGCACACCAGTCTGACTGACTCGACCGCAGCGAGAGAGTTTTCCAAAACACGCTCTGCTATTCAATATGTCTTGATCAAGCGGCATTTAAAAACCACTCTGTGGTTGCATCTAATGAAAGGCATTAGGTTCAAATAGATGTATGACTCAACCATTAGATGAGTACATGCTGTGCCATGTTATTGAATATTTAATCTGATTCAGAAAGAATGATTTAAGGCTGATCTGTTTTACATTGACACACACTTAAACATTCTGTGCAGAAAGTACACAGCATCAACTTGAAGCTTGCAAAGTGATTATCAACTATGGCGACAACGTGGCCAAAGGCATTCCACCCTCAGGTTGTCTGACCATCTGTCCAATCCTCCAGGTCTTCTAAACTCTCAGGAACGCTTCATTATGACTACTTCTCGTTTTGGCAAGATCCCCCTGTCTAACGGTTGTGGCACAGATGATTGGATTAGTGGTCAGGGTCAGATAGAACCTGGAAACATCAGGCAAGCATGGACACCTGGCCAGTCCAATCGGGGCAGGGACGCACTGTTTGATGTTCACTGGACCTGATGGCCGCACTCCATTCATTGGCGGACGTGCTCCTCGCTGACATTGGGAGTGACATAGCTGCCGGCCCGTTTGTTGCTGTGGAGGTGGACGAGTTGACTGAATGGACAATTGAAGCCCTCTGTTGTTGTACGTTATGTATGTGGAGGTAAAGTAAAAGAAGCTTTTCTTATATAGCTAACATACAGCTAAATGGGACGGGTGTTACGGTCATATTTACTGTGGGAATACATCGAGAGAAATTGAGTCATTTCTCATGGACTTCCATACAATCAGACCTGTTTTTGAACCAGAGGAGTCGCTCCCTGCTGGTCAGAATGAACGCTCGAAGACACCAGCATCAACTTCACATTGCAGAATTGGGGGATACCTCCTTCCAAGCGTCCGAGTTAACAAATAGCACTATCAAAAATGTAAGTCATTGCTGGTGGTTCTATGGAGCAGAGCCAGTGGGTTATTGGCGTGGCCAACCTTGCGCTATATTTGACCAGTCTGCGTTTGAGGGGGCGGGACAGCGAAGGGTGAATTGGATACTGTGGTGCCACGGTGATTCTGCTCAGAATAGAAACACTCGCTGCATAATATCTCAGCAGTGGAGGACACCAATGAATTGGCTGACATAAATGTGAATAAACTAACAAAATAGAATGGAATCGTCAATTACGATTGAAAGAAATATTTGGAGACTACCAGGCCGCCTGCCCCTCTCTGTAGTGACTTAAGGCTGCATTCAAATAACCAAAGGGGATCTTCCGCAGGGTAGTGTGGCAATTAAATGGCTCATTCGTGTGATGTGTGTCATGTTGAGTTTCAGTTTCATTTCTAAAAAAGCCAAATCTGTCATCTGTTTGACTTGTTTTTCCAGGGCTTTGAATAAACACCGAAAAGTCAGTTGTCGGTGTACAGTTTGTATATGGAAACGTCACAGTGCTTAGTGTATGTGGTGTCGCTCTGGGACAGGGAATATGAGGCTGGGAGGGGGAGATTACAGTACACTCACTACAAAAATATAGACTACACCACTGGATATATGCAATACCAGGGAAATACCTGGCGCGCCAACAGGGTCGGCCTGGTCCAATAATGATGCGATCTGTATTCACATTCATGGTTTCCATCTAATCTCCGGAGGCGGGGCTGCCCAGCGGGAGGTCGCAGGGAGACATGCAAGGGACATTGTATTGACTCATCATATTTTTGTCAGTTATTATTTATTTATACGTTTATATACGTTTTTAATTAATACGTTTTAATTTTGGAGAAAAATATGTCTGGAGTAAGGTAGATCAAAATATTTTAAAATCTGACTTATTTGAGAAACCGTGGACTGGTGACACAACGGTAAGTAGTAGCGGTGACCAACAACAGAGCGGCCGTAAAACAAGTCGATATGAAGAAAACAACGAGCCTCTCATCTATCAGGGGTGCCCAATAGGTTGATTGCGATCAACCCGTCAATCTATTGGGCACCCCTGATATAGTGCATACTAATTCTACAATGATCAGTATCATTTTATTCTTTGATTTATTACAAAAATGATGCAATTTCTTTGTAATCATCCAAAATAATGTTAAGTGGATGGGTATTTTTCCAAACAGGCCACGTATAGCAATAGAAAGAGCAAGCCTTGGAATCCTCTCAGCATTTTATCATGAACACAAATGGTTTTGCAACAAATACCAAATGTCAGAGGCCCTTAAAGTAGACAAAAGCCAGAGGCAGCATTAGTCTTGTATGTCAGCTTGCTGGTCGCTTGCCCTCAGTCTGCCCTTTTGCTTTGGCTGAATCTTTGGCTGAGACGCCACACAGCACGCAGAGAAACAAGTAGTGAAAGGCCAGTAATAGATTTGCCTGCAGAAAAATCCATCTGGAATTCATATTTTTACCTTAATGGGCTCAATGTAGGGGCTTAATTCTTTTGTGAATGCATCCATCATTTTGTGACAAATAATTTTTGTATGATTATGAGAATCATTGCTGTATTGATCAAGTTCAAGACTGAGCCCACTGATCTTTTTGGAAGGCGCTGTTAACCTTGTTGCAAAGATGTTAAATCAAGTCAAGTCTGAGGAGGAAATACACCGGAGTGCATGTCGCCTTTTGGCAAAATTTGCCGTTTTTGATCCCAAATAAGTCATTTGTGTGATTCATGTATATCAGCAATAAAACAAATTGGAGGACCTCCAAGTAATGCGAACGCAAGCTGTCATGAATATTTTTTTCAAGTTTCTTCGTTTGGCCATCTCATGTCATCTTCGGGTCTGTAGCTGCCTCAATGTCAGACAGCTGGCTGACTGACGCCTCGCAAATGACATCAAACCATTTTTGCTGGTTACAATAATAAGTGTCTATTGCTCAGTAACTTAAAAGAAACCGTAGCCAGAAAACCACTTTAGCTGCAATTTAAATCAGCTAACCAATAAAAAGCAGGCACGGGTGATGTTTAATTGCGTCACATTAAAAAAAAATCCTAAAATAAATAATGGGAAATACCTGGGCGGGAATGGACCAGCTGGGTGACAAAGAGAGTCAACTTTATGGGAATCCCACAGGAAATTGGACTGTACCAACTGTGATCCCTTAGAGGGAACATTGGGAAATGTGATGTCCTGATCAAGGTAATTTTGTCTAATACAATTATTTGTGCATTAACTAAAGTTTATCCATGGCTATACATTTAGTTAAATATATTGTGTGCGTTCCAGGTTTTGTGTTGTTACTGCCGGTACAAATATTATATATATATATGTATTGTTTTTTTCTCCCTATTTTTGCTTTCATGGTGCTGGACACCTCTTATAAATTCTGTGTATTCTTTTGTCTTAAAGGTTCCCGGGGAAGTGAGTTGTGAGTTGAAGGTACCCCGGGAAAGGGGGTGTTGAATTTTGTCCTCTCATTTAGAGAGGCTAAAGCACCATTATGTCCTTTTATTTGATATACTGGAGTTTTCCCATAATGTTTTTTTTATCCTCTGACGCTGGTTCACTTTTGATCTTTAAAAAAAAAGATTTAATAAAAACTCATTCAACCATATGTGCTTTTTCACTGTGGTTTTATGTTGGATCAGCAAGACTAAATAGCTTCTATACATACGATAGAATATACAAATGATATATAATCAAAGTGTCTACACATTTCAGTGATGACAAACAATGAGAAAGCAAAAGGCAATGAGCTCGACCCAGTGTGTGAGGGATGGCACAAACAACAGCTCGTCGCTGCCTCACCTCGCCAGTTGCCTCTCTGTTTGAACAGGACATGCTCCAATTCAGCGATTTTGATTATAAAAATGCTTGATTGTAATCATACAAAAATTACATTTAAAGCACAGATCAGTAGATGCATATTAATATTTATTTTATTTTGTCATTATGTTTTATTACCTTTCATAATGACGCGGTAAAACGTACTGTTAAACTAACTTGACACGGTTAACTTGTCAAGTTAGTTTTTTCTTTTAGCTAGCCAAGTTTTTTAATGCCTGTTTATACCTGTACTGTTTTATAATAGACTCTAACAGCAATGTGAAGGGAGAAGAATATGTGTTCCCACTCTGTTTTTCAAAAGAATTGACAAACCAGGCCATGCCTGATGCAGCCTCTGCTGCAAAGAGATCTATTATTCTACCAAGGGCTCCCGGGCCCTTTTGGCACACTGTAAAAGGTAGTTGCTATTATGACCACACGTAGCATATTAACAACTCAGGGCCGGTCACAGCAGGGACCATCAATGCTGCAGCACTGAGCAGATGAGGGAACGCGTGAAGGTGCCAGTACCACTCTTTAGAGCAGGGGTCTCAAACTCAAATCAGCTGCGGGCCAGATGCAGCCCACTTCAACCGAACGCGGGCCAGACTAGCGTCCGAACAGCATGGTCGACGGGGGGTGGGGTACGCCAAAGTCGGTACCCCACCCCCCGCGGCGGTCTGCCACACCGGAGTTTGAGACCCCTGTAATAAAGAGTGGAAGCTTTATTAAAACACTGATGTGTTATACTATGATAATAAATGCTTGTATAAACACAACTCACCTGTATCCTCTGCTGAAGCTGCTCAGTTGAGGGGGGGGGTGTCCTCCTGCCCCACGGCCCTCTCCTCCCCCTCAGGTTCCTGGTTCAGGGGTTGGTAGTAATATCCTCCATCGTTCTCCTCTTCCTCTCCATCCAGCTCCATCTCGGACCCCACCTCCCCCTCCTCCTCCTCCTCCTCCCCCCCACTCCACGCAGGCAGCATAGCTCCATCGGCTGGGCGCTCGCTCCCCCCCAGCTCATCCTCAGAGTTTGGTAAGACTCGCTCCGGTCCCATCGCTGAGCTCAACACTTCCATCCACAGACACACTGAGAGACAGACAGTTTGTCAACAACAATAACACAACTTAACACTCACTTTCAAAAGCAGTCATTGAACCCCACCCTGGGGGATCGGTCCGAATGAGACTACAACACTAGTCCTCCTTTAACTCAGCGGGGGAGACCTAAGGTCATGTGACCGTGGAATTCCTTTATAGCCAAACGTGAAGTTACGTGAATCGAAGCTGCGTAGTGATGGACGGAGACGCTCGTCGGTGACGTCAGATGCTTCATGTGTTGTTAGTGTGAGTCGTAAAGGAAAACTTTATTAAACGAGCGATGCTAACGGTTAGTCACATGATCACCTGCGCGAAAGAGGGCAGGAAACTGAATTTCACCCTCCTGCTCTCTGCACCTCGGCCGACACACACGACCCGCCCCCCATGTCAGTCACATGCATGCCACGTTCACTGGACAAGCACACAGTAGGAAACCAGAACATCATAACATGTCCCACACAGCAGCTGACAGTGGGGTTACAGTATAAAACTTGCGGGCCGCACTAACATTACACTTTCATATTAAGGATGGGGCCACAAAATATCGTCCCGAGGGCCGCAATTGGCCCGCGGGCCGCGAGTTTGAGACCCCTGCTTTAGAGGAAGCAAATGCAGAAGTGAGTGTTGGTTAGCCAGTATGTGCTAGTTGTTATCATAGATCATTCAAGTAGCAAGCCTAGATAAGCAGACAAGGGAATCTCAAAGAATGTTTGTTTTTATAAATATAAATATCTAAATTATTTACATGTGTTTTGGATATACTACTACTATAAATACTTTTTTTTTAGGCACTGGTTCTTGGAACCATTGCAGAACATTCCATCCCCCTATCTGTAGCTCCTGTCATCGTTGAGCTTGCCCAGACACTGGCTCGGGATAAACCAGCTTTGACGGGCATAAAGCTGTCCTGGACTGCCGCCTCGTACAAGATGGTCCAGGGCCTGGGGCACACCTTCTCAGAGAGGACGTCTGACAGCTCAGGTCAACACCATTCTCAATTAACTTAGATAAGAGCACATCAAACTCCACTAAGAAGGTGTTATTCTAGTATGCTACCTCAGTATGTGGTAGTCGAACACCTTTGCTCCATTGAAGTCCTAAAGGGGACTGCTCAATATTTGGAAAAGGCCTTGGTGACCTTTTTCATGGACCATAAAATACCTTTTGCCAATGTTAGAAATAGAGGTTGGTATCCTGACATGAATCTTTGGTCAGTTTCCATGTGTCTGTTGGACTGATTCCAATACCATGGAAATATGATTCAAGCAACAGAATAAAATGGCATGGCTGAATAAACGGCAAAGTTGATGAAACCTTGTTGCTCCAGTCGAACATTAAATCCACTACAGCCAACATGATCAGTATGTTATGTTGGACTCCTGTAATGTAATGCGTGGGAGCAAGTCTGGGCTGGAGACCAGAATCAGAGGGACACACTGCCAGAACCTCTTGGATGTTGATGGAGATTCTTGCCAACACATCCATAATGCGGCCAAACAGTTTGCTGCCCCCTTTGGCCACCACCTCGAGCAGCTCTTCACTGACCTTCACACAGACCACCAGTGGGCTTCAGACCAGTTGATATATCTGCTGGAGATTTGTGAGTTTCTGGCCATTCAGGGAACGGAGCCACAACAGTTCGTGGCACATCAGTGGCTTTCGGCTTATAATGTGGGGGATCAGCACTTGTTGCCTGCACACACAGAAGCTCATGGGGATGGAGTTCAGGGACAAAATGCTGCCTCTCAGGGAGCTTTATGTTGAACCGGTGGCTGAAAATGCAAGTCATCTGATTGTGATCCAGTTTCTCGGTGCATACATGCATACAGTGCATCCGGAAAGTATTCACAGCGCTTCACTTTTTCCACTTTTTGTTATGTTACAACCTTGTTCCAAAATGGATTAAATTCATTATTTTCCTCAACATACTACACACAACAACCCATAACGACAAAGTGAAACAGATTTTTTGCAAATCTGTTAAAAATAAAGAACAAAAACATAACATGTTCATAAGTATTCACAGCCTTTGCCATGACACTCAAAATATAGCTCGGGTGCTTCCTGTTTCCACTGATCATCCTTGAGATGTTTCTACAACTTGATTGGAGTCCACCTGTGCTAAATTCAGTTGATTGGACGTGATCACGGTATCACAGTGCATATCAGAGCATAAACCAAGCCATGAAGTCCAAGGAATTATCTGTAGACCTCGGAGACAGAATTGTATCGAGGCACAGATCTGGGGAAGGGTACAGAAAGATTTCTGCAGCATCGAAAGTCCCAATGAGCACAGTGGCCTCCATCATCCGGAAATGGAAGAAGTTTGGAACCACCAGGACTCTTCCTAGAGTTGGCCGCCCAGCCAGACTGAGCGATCGGGGGAGAAGGGCCTTAGTCAGGGAGGTGACCAGGAACCCGATGGTCACTCTGACAAAGCTCCAGCGTTGTTCTATGAAGAGAGGAGAACCTTCCAGAAGGACAACCACCTCTGCAGCACTCCACACATCAGGCCTGTTTGGTAGAGGCCAGACGGAAGCCACTCCTCAGTAAAAAGCACATGACAGCCCGTCTGGAGGACTCTCAGACCATGAGAAACAAAATTCTCTGGTCTGATGAAACAAAGATTGAACTCTTTGGCCTGAATGCCAAGCGTCATGTCTGGAGGAAACCAGGCACTGGTCATCACCTGGCCAATACCATCCCTACAGTGAAGCATGGTGGTGGCAGCATCATGCCGTGGGGATGTTCTTCAGCGGGAGGAACTGGGAGACGAGTCAGGATTGAGGGAAAGATGAATGCAGCAATGTACAAAGACATCCTGAATGAAAATATGCTCCAAAGCGCTCTGGACCTCAGACTGGGGCGACGGTTCATCTTCCAACAGAACAACGACCCGAAGCACACAGCAAGGATGAAAAAGGAGTGGCTTCGGCACAACTCTGTGAATGTCCTCGAGTGGCCCTGACTTGAACCCAATTTAACATCTCTGAAGAGATCTGAAAATGGCTGTGCACCGACGCTCCCCATCCAACCTGATGGAACTTGAGAGGTTCTGCAAAGAAGAATGGAAGAAACAGGTGTGCCACGCTTGTGGAATCACACCCAAGAAGACTTGAGGCTGTAATTGCTGCAAAAGGTGCTTCAACAAAGTATTGAGCAAAGGCTGTGAATACTTATGTACATGTGATGTTTTAGTTCTTTATTTTTAACAGATTTGCGAAAATTTGCAAAAAGCAGTTTTCACTTTGTCGTTATGGGTTGTTGTGTGTAGAATGTTGAGGAAAATAATGAATTTAATCCATTTTGGAATAAGGCTGTAACATAACAAAATGTGGAAAAAGTGAAGCGCTGTGAATACTTTCCAGACGCACTGTACATATCAACAGCAGCCTGCATGCAGAAAAAGCTGCCAATGAACAACAACCTTTGCCGTGTTCAGAAAGGGATCAAAGACAAGTTAAATGGGCTTGTGAAAGTTGAAAACCATCCAAGCTAAAGGGCCGCAGCTTATTTGTGTTTTACTTATATATATATATATATATATATATATGATGTGAACACACCATCCAAAGGGATTTGTCACATCCTGGAAAGAGAGCCTTTGAACGGTTAAGTACATAAATCTATTGAAAGTCGTCTTTGAAGTAAAGTGAAAAATGTTTGTTGTAGGGTGACTGGTCAACTTCTTGCAGCATTTGTAAAAACTGGATAGTTTTGTGGATCATATTGGATTAAACTACAACTGAAAGAAATGTCGGGTCAAAGGATCGTGACGTCTTTGTGGATGCGTTCCTCTGTTAGGACAATCCCATACCAGGATCAATAGTTAAAACCCAGCGGCACGGTCAATATTATATCACCAGTATCTCACTAGCCTTTAACACTCCAGCGAGGACTGGGCCATGATCACTGACGCATGATGCTGTGTCACCTTAATGCCAGTTCACCAAATCAATCCATATGTGAAAAATAACAGCAGCCGGCTGATTATTTTCCTGTGTTGGTTTAACACCAGTTCAAACGTTGGGACTGTGTTAGTTATGTGGAGAACAAAGTGACTTTGGTCGACCTCGACAGCATATGTTCTGCCCTTGTGTATGACGATGCACATGGAATCAGAATAAAGAAATTTGGGGGGGGGGCTGAAGTCAATCCAAGCTAACATCAGGCGAGAGAAGATATACAATCGCATAAAGAAAGGGAATGAAAAAAGCATTCCAAACTGCTTTTAACTGCATTTCTTTTCAGGCATTACATGTGTTGCAATTGTACAGGAAGTGTTGACGGGCAGGAAAGAAGATATTGGGTGGGTGGGGGGGGGGGGGGGGGGTGTGGTTTGTGGAGGTACGGGGATTTCTGTCCCCGTCTCTGCAAATCCCTGAGCGTTATGCTTTTGGACAAAATAGTGGAATTACTCCAATATAAACATTGGACTTGTAAATACCGGGAGTCCTATGTGGTTTAACCATGTGGAGACTAGTTAATGGAAAGTATGTATTGAGTTGATGTGCCATTACTATCATTTCAGAAAGAAATAGCAAACCATGAGAGGCTGCTTGATGGGAAATGCATCCTAGAAGCGGTCTTGACGGATAGTATCCTCGACATGCTTCTCACTGACATGAGGCCTCCGTTTATGGCTGAACCCTGGTTATACTCTTCCCTCCAGAACCCACGAGAAAATAACAAGAAACGTTCAAGGATGTGAAGACTGCAATAAACACCAACTGCTGGGTTGAGGCATCCAAGCGTGATAAAGTTGTTTTTTTAAAGCTTTTGCGACTCGGATATCTGCTTTAAGGAGATGTAGTAGTATAATAGTTACACGTTAAAATCCTCCTGTCAGCAATCTGTATGACGGACCAAAGAGAGGCAGGATACCGTTTGATTTGTAAAGCAACATATTTACTTTATACAATTCAACTCCTGAGTTGTGAACGTGCATCAACAGTTCAACAAGCAGAGGGATCACGAAGACGCTGCATGTGTGGATACGGGAGACGTGGACGTGGCATAATAAATAAAACCCCGTCCCACTGCGGGGGGGGTCCGGCTCTGAGGACGACACTGAAAGTGGGCTCAGGGCGGCACGTCGGCCATCTTCCTCTTGCGGTAGTTGAGGACCAGGCTGGAGGCGGTGAGCTGCGAGGCCCGTCCCTTCTCCCAGCTCTGGAAGCCGTTGAGGCCGCTCTGCCCCGACGTGAACAGGAACTTCTCCAAGCAGTCCAGGCGCTCCACCAGCGCAGACGTGTCCTCGTTGTAGGCGTTCTGGGACGAGTCCATGTTCCGTCTGAAGCGGCCGATGAACGTCTGGGGAGGACGGAGCAAACAGTTTGCAACCAATGGCGCGGGAGCACAAACTAACCATAACATGACTTTCAGCTTTAGTTACTCTCCCAGGGTTATTATACAAAGAAAACTCACCTTAGGCTGTAAATAAGTGTTTAAAAAAAAAGAAAAAATCTAATTCAGAGATTTCATCTCTACCTGAGAGTACAAACTTTGGCACCTGGTCTTTTTAGGCCTGATGAAAGGAAGTTACCTCATTTGGAATGACCTGTCAATCAGGTCACCGCCGCTCCCCTAAAGCACAGATCAGAAGTACAGACCTTGATGTTTTGGTCTTTACAGTGGGTGTGTAACGCCGTGGAGAAGCACTTCATCCCTCTACCTCTGTTTGAACATCAGACACAGAGGTCGGATAGAATCTGCCCGGTAACAGCAGACAGTAAGCCAAGTGCTCTGAACCGATTGCACCCTCTAGCTGTAATGTATGAAATAACACTTAACGTTGCTCAGAAAGCATCTAGCCAGCGACATATGTTACACAAAAAGGTATTTATTTAAATTTAAGAAAAAAAACATCCAGAAAACTGTTTTGGGTTTATATGCATCTCTCACGAAAAACACCAGCCAACAATCACACTGTGTAGTAGAAAATATCCTAACGAACATGAGACAGTGATTCTGCAAAAAAAAGTTCCCAAGTGACACATTTTACTTTACAGGTAGCCAAACTTAGAGGAATAGGGCAACATTTAGGAAATTAAATCTGTGATTGGGGGCTTAGAGAAGCAAAGTCACTAAGATCACTAAAAATCCTCGAGGAGCTACTTTTTTTTTTCTGGTTCCGCATCCCAGAGGTCATAGTCCGTTTAATAAATCATTCTTCATGACACGTTATGCCGCACCAAGGGTCCCTGTCTCATTTAAATAATGATTTTCTTCCAGTGAAGAAGGCTGTATTATGAATGTTCACGACAGTACTGAGTACAAGATTTGAGATGCAGCAGCGCGGCACCTTTTCTGTGCCATCTTCCGTGTTTTAGGTTAATTCTGGTGTGTGTCGCTCACCTGCAGCAGCGTCTGGGCGATCTCCGGGTTCTCTGGGCTGTCGAAGTGCAGCATCTGGGAGCCCAGGCCGTAGTAGTAGGGCCCCATCTTGTGCAGGTCCACCACGTTGGGGTCGGCGTTGAACACGGTCCTCCAGCCCTCCCTGTACACCTTGGGGAGCTCCACCGACAGCACCCTCCTCTTCCTCTCGTACAGGCCCTTGGACAGCCACAGAGGGAGCTCCATCTTGGTGCCCTGAGGCGGACGGTGCAAGTGTCCGTGGTTCACAGGGGTGCAACCACAGCCAAAACATTTCAGAACAATCATTTTGCATCACCCTTCTGGGCCTGGAGTATGTTACGTCACGTGACCTCACTGAAGCGGACTGGCGGTCCCATTACTCGTTTCCACAAGATGAGGAGTTACTTACTAACCCTAACTTACTAACCCGAGTCCATCCTCTGCTCCTCCATCAGCGTCTGGTACGCTGCAGCCACAGCCAAGGACAAGGGCAGGCTGCAGCGTGTCATCCGCTCTGCAGAGAGGGTGATCGGCTGCAATCTGCCGTCCCTGCAGGACTTGTTCGCTTCCAGGTCTCTGAAGCGTGCTAAAAAGATGGTAGCCGACCCCTCCCACCCCGGACAAAAACTGTTTGTGTCCCTTCCATCTGGCAGGAGGCTGAGGTCCATCAGGACTAAGACCTCACGCCACACCAACAGTTTCTTCCCGTCGGCAGTCGGGCAGAGCCTGGTCCCCCACTGACTGACTATAACACTCCACCGGTCACTCTCCTTCACACTGCACACGTCACTTTAACTGCAATTCATCACTTTGTCGTCACTCGTCACTTTGTTACTTGTTCGTTAGTGCACTTTATGCTTAATATTTTTCTTTTTAACTTAATATTTTTAACTTTATTCCCATGTTTTATACTAACCCATAGCCATATTCTACTAACCCATTGCATTAGCATTTCATTTTACTTTATTTTATTACTTGTGCACTGTTGTCTTGTCTGTCTACTGTCGCGCACTAACCGCCAAGACAAATTCCTTGTATGTTTGGCATATTTTGGCTAATAAATGTTTCCTGATTCACGTTGCATTTATTACAAGCCGTTAATTCGGGATAATACAGTACAGGTTACGTCTGGGAAGGTAATAGACAAACCGGATTAAAAATGGACTTTGTATCTGTATTAATTCATATTTAACCGCCGTAGATTTAAGAGTAACTTAAATATATCCAATGGGTTTTGACGTGACGTCTTTCTCCTCACAACAAAAAGGGACTTGCCTGAAATCTTTTTAGTTGCATCTCAGGAAAACGGTCATCTCTAAATAAATAAATACACTGGCAAGTTTTCTAAACCGTCGACCAACCTGCGGGATGTCCTGCGCGTCGGTCGCCTTCTCCAGGTAGCCCAGCCGGGGGAAGGCGCACTCCGTGCGGATCGGGAGCCGCTCGTGAGAGAGCAGAATGTCGTCGAGAGACAGGAAGTTCTCCTGCATTCCCACCCCGGGCTGTACGGGCAGATAGGACTGCGTGTCCATCTTTATGGCCGAACGAGGTCAAAGGCAGCGTTTACCGACATATATTTACTGAAACATCGCGCAGATAATCTCTTCTTCTGTGTTGACGACGCTTCCTCGTTCCTCTTTTGGCGCCGCGATCCGGCGGCCAATCAGAGCGCTTTGTTTGGCAGAACAGAGCAGTAGATATGGATCCATCCAGACCAGAGCAATAGATATGGATCCATCCACGAGACGCAGGTGCACTTGATCGTGTGTTTTATGACTGTAAAAGTTGCTTGTTGTTGGAATGCTGCCTGGAATCTTTACGTCATCATCTTCTTCTTCTATTACCATCATATTTTCAGCTATTGAAACCGTTATAAATATTAAAGTACTCAGCTCTTTCAGGAGAGGGGGGTCTATGACTTTACAGCTTTCTCCCTCGTATGCTTGAATTTATATAAATCAAATTCATAAACCTTTTTTTACCATGTTTTTTCCAATGGAGTTTATTTTCAAATCCTCTTAAACTTCGCCAATCTTTCAGCTACTGACACCATTTGAACCTTAAAATGTTGACAAAAGTCTAAACTATTTAATAGAATGATTTCTTTATAATCACTGATTATGTTTTATTAGTTATTTGCCTCTCTCTGCACTCTGAGCAGCTCGTTAATGATCGCCGGCGCGCTGTTACCGTGGCAACTCAGACACGCTGCACCTCTGGTCCGTATCAGCAGATTTCTGCAGTCTGACCTGATGTTGCACAGGACGTTTCAGAACCCGCTAGTGGAGATTGTGGCGCTGGTTACCTGAAAGGTTGGTGGTTTGAGCCCCAGCTGTTCCATGTTCACCTGGCTCCACTGATTGTTTCCACCTGTGTGTGTGTGTGTGTGTGTGTGTGTATATATTTCATCTTGTCCCATGTCAGAGAACCAGCGCCCACCATCAAGCTTTACCATGTTTTTTTTGTACCTCGTCCAGACTCCAGATTTTCTAGATCCTTTTGTTCTTAAATTTAGCTTAGGGCCTTTTTTCGTCTATCAAGAGTGATTTTCAGTTGCTGCCTTTTATTGTTAATACATTTCAAACATCGTCTCCGGAGATGTGGATTTGGGTTCGGGGCCGTTGTCCGGTCGTGACGATTTGTCTCTGGCTGCAGATCATTCCCGGCTCTTGTGTGTAGAATGACACCATGTCACACTACTATAACAAAAGGTACTAGTACAGTAATATGCAACTATGAATTAAACCAGTAGAGGTCAGAACATTACCGTTACAACCTCAAGGTCCTAAGAATGTCCATCAGCAAGCTGTTTTAGCACAATAACAATACAGATGAGACACGTGCATGCTACATGCTTCTCGTTTGTTCTAATGGGCCGCACTGATGACATTGATCATTTAACCCATTTAATAATATTGCGTTTTGAACCCTCTATCTTTAAGGGCTTGAACATGGAGCAAAGAGAAGGCATCATAACACCATGTGCTTTAAAAGGTGTGATGTTATGATAAAAAACAAAAATGTGATTGAAAGAGTTTTATGCCACATCGGAACTCCACCAATAATGTTCACATCACACGAGGAACCGAGAGGCAGCTATTTGAAGGAATGTATGAAATCAGATTCTCTGAGGCAAAGTCATGAAGCTTGCTGATGTGCAGCCAGAGAGCGATGACAACAATCTGTCACTCCAGACCCCCGACACGCTTCTTTCGTTGACCGGCTGAAATTTTGTTGTTGGGGCTTTTATTCTGAAATCGCCACTGTATTCGCCGACTTTAATATCCTTTAAAAAAAGGTATAGGATGTATGAGCTTCAATGGTAAAGTCCCAACTTATCACATCGGAGGCAGTTTGCCTGTCGGCTTCAGAGCACCGAAGGTGAGTTTTTATGAAGTAGATTCATGTAAAATCAATACTTATCATCAAGGTACTTTCAGGCGAAATCAGTCAATGAAGACTTAAAGGGAAACATTGTTTCAACTGGAGAGGAGAGCTTGAAAACATCTGGTCCTTTTTGATTTTTTTAGCAGCAACTTTTAAATTCTCCGTCAATATTAGATCAAAAACTGTCACGTCGTTTTTAGTTTTAAAAAAAACAACATCTACTTACAAAGAAACCTGAAGTGCAAAACTGCTGACTCATTTATTGGGTTTTAGGACTCTATAACCCTTGTGTGAAATAAAAAAAAAAAAATCAGAAACAAAGTTGTTGGCAAATGAACTTTAAAATATTGTGGAATAATCCCCCGAGGGATTCCTCTACTTTTACTAAAAGGAACATCCGGAGAATCGTTTGAAGTAAACTTGCAGGTGAAAATAATCTTGTGACAAAAGGCCTTTTCCTGTCAGACGGCATTCTGGGAAATATTAAAAAAACGACTAACGGGCATTGGATTACTCGCGGCCTCGGAGAAAGAGGATCCGTCACGTCCAGACTCACCTGCCGCGGCGCGCCCCGTTACCTGCCGACGCACGCACACACCTCAAACTTAAGAAAATAAGAGCCCGTCATCTAGCACAATTTATTCCACCATTTGTTTACAGTAGCTTTGTAAATGCAGTTTGCTCATACGTTGATTTTGTAGAAGTCTTCGTACATCGGCTCTCTGAAGAGTGGGTGACACCTCACGTGATTGGAATATTAAACAAATATTGTTAAATACGAACAAATGAATAAATAATCCCCGTCAGGTGGATCCATAGTCGGGCTCCTGTCCTTTTTTTTTTTCCTTCCGGGTCCGAGTGGCTCGCGTCTCCAGTCACAGTCAGCCAGACCTACGCTAGGCGCGAGGGGGGGGGGTAGCGACCAAGAGGCGCCTTCGGAATCACACACCCACACACACACACACACACACACACACAATCAGTCGTACGCGTGAAGACGCACGCTCACAGCGACAATGACTCATCACAAATGTGGCAGATCTAGAAAAGAAAAGGGCCGAGAGAGCGAAGCCTCTCTGTGGCTGTAAACATCAGCAAAGTAAAGGGAGGACTGCCGGCCGCACGCAGGGAACATGGACACCTACACTGTAAACATTTCAATACACTGTCACACACACACACACACACACACACACACACACACACACACACACACACACACACACGGCACTGTCCCAGTCAGTCACGCTGTCTCTCTCACACACACACACACACACGTTACACAAAAGGAGCGTAATCTACACTGCTGGGCGCGTCCTCCCTCCCTCCCGACCAGGACCGAGCGTGCTCAGACCGCTCGGTCCTCCATCTTCAGGACGCCGCCCCAAACATCCAGCCGACCCCCCCCAGTTAGTTCCTCATCCCTCCATCCCCCCCCCCCCCGCCTGCTCAGCTGTGCGCAAACCAGATCTAAGAATGATTCAGGGACTTTAGGATTTTCCTCCCCATCCTCGCCGCCGTCCTCCTTTCCTCTGTGGTTTCCTTCGTCTCCCCCTCCTGCCCCCCCCTCCTCCCCCTCCCGGGGGTTGGACACGGATCACAGACGGGTCACAGACGCGAGGTGGAAGGCGAGCTGCTGCGTTGGGATGAAGGGCTGTTAGCCTGCGGCTAATGTAGCGCTGTTAGCCTGGAGCAGATGTGACACCAGGGGCCTGGGGAGGGGCCCCTTTTAGTGGATTTTAGGGATTCATGATCTCGGTTAGGGGGATGGATTCCGGCGGGATAAGCATGAGTTGGGCGCTTTGATGGGTTCATCAGATTTGGTGACGTCTGTGTCCAGACGTCCACGGCAGGATCCCCGACTTGTCCTGTAATTAGAGACATACAGATAATGTGCACCTGTGGTTCATCGGGCAACATATTATTATGCTTGACCTAGAAAAAGGGTGCATCGATTCAACAGTATCCGTTTATTACATCGCCGTATAAACGTTAGAGGTGATTCCCGTTTGTCACCACGAGTGATTTGGGGACGTCTAGCTGAAATGTGTGTCTCACCTTGAACAGCATTCAGAGGGCGCCGGCTGGTCGCTCAGTCGGAGGGGTGCTCGGGGCAGGACCGGTTGATCTCGAACCACGAGTCTATGCAGCTGTAGAGACATGAGTCATGAGACAACCACTGCCGTCGTGGAGGGGTTCAGCGCCACAGAGGCCCGAAAACATACAAACGCGGCGTTTACTGTCCTCTCTCCGTTGTTACTGTTGTTTGGATCGGAGAAGATCCTTCACTCAATTGAAAAAAGCTATTTAAAGGAAACGTAAAAATGACAATTTGAAAGTATTCCATTGAAAATATTGCTGGTTATATAAGAAAAGAGAATTTTTTTTATAACATACAGATTTTTAAATGACAAACATATTGTATACGGTGTAGCAGTATTCTGTAGTGTAGCGAGGAGCTGATTTTACAACTATATTATCACGTTAACAGGTTTTATGTTTAACAATACTACGGTTGACCGTATGCGTTATTTGAATGAAAAATATTTTCGGTATTGCTGTCTAATAAATGTACAAAATAAAAGTAATTGTATGTATGAAATCCAATGTGTTTCACTTGCAACATCACATTGACAGTCTACATTTATATATGTAAAAAAACATATTTTTTAAATGTGAAGCAAAATATAAAAATACTCATATAGTCAAGAAACGTTCAGTAGGCGAATGATAACGGCTTTAGAAGCGAAACAAGGTGACCTTTTACAAAGTCAATTAATTAGCGACTTTACCTGTCAGGTGAGCTGAAAAACGACATTTTCCTGTGCGGTGTGAAAGAAATGACGTCTACCAGATTTCACTACACATGGAGAAAAGTTTGCGCTCAGGCCACAAAGCACGGAGCCGACTTAGTTTTCCTTCCTCTGAGATGAGCAGCTGCTTGAAGGGTCACGGTTTGCCATTGACCTTTAGGACTCAGGATGGACCGTTAGTCCCGGCATCGGACACAATGGGTTCGATTCGATATCGAGTCCAATTGCGACGGTGATGAGGCAAATCTCTCGCACACAGTTTGGAGCCGATGGCAGCCAAACGCATTCTAATAACTGTTATTACGCTTTTTGGGGGAAGAGAAACAACGTGTGTGTGTGTGTGTGTGTGTGTGTGTGTCACCTTTTGTGGTAGATGCAGAGGCATGGCAGTCTGGCTATGGTGTCCCCTTGCTGCAGTTCCTCTAGACAGATCACACACTCACCGGCATCTCTTGCCAGCACGTCATCTAAGGTGGCAGCGACGCACACACACACACACACACACACACAGCAAAGCACATATTAGTATGCAACAAAGAAAGCGTCAATTTCCGCCTGTGACAGCAGAGAGCAGTGCGCAGCATTACACAGTTGTTGGTTTTTGGGTTTCAGCCTTGGATCGGTTTCCTCTTTCTGTCTTTCACAGAATATTCCTATTTCTTGTCCCGGCATTGAAGGCGTGCCCATAGAGTATGGAATGGTTTAAATTTAGAATTTTTACGTCTCAAATGTGGATTCTGTTTTTCATAGGAGAGATTTTACATTCATTCCGGCTAAACTGGGATAAAATGAAGCCCAAATAAAGGCAAATAATTAATATGGTTAAAAATAATGAAAGAAACCGGCTATGTAAAGAAAAACACAAAAGGACATAAAAGTCATATGGAGTTTTGGCAGCCCCAACATTCTAGGTCCTTCAGGGGGCGTTAAACAAATACTGAAACCATAGACCAGTAGGGCTGTAAAAATTGCTCAAAAATGACATTTGAATATTCGCTTTAAAAAAACACATATATTCGAATACCTGGTTGGCACGTCGACAACAGGACAAATAAATACAACGCGACATAACTGCTTGTATAGGTAATTCATTTAGGTTTAAACATATTTAACAACATATTACCTACAAATAAGTAAATGAAGTAACAAAGATGATAAAGTAAGTAAATTAACTAAGACCACAGATCTCTCTCTCTCTCTCTAAATGAACGACAATAAATAAATGCCGAGTGCTGATCACGATACCAGTATTGAGTTTTTTTTGCTGTCTTCATTTGGTTTTTTGGGGTTTTGCAACCAGAATTTACACAAGACGGTGGGGTCGGGTAAAACCAGATGCTGAATTAGACATTTTTTAGGAGGCTAAAACTAATTTTTAATAGTGAAAAAACGCAGTGAGAGGGTTAAAGTTCTGACACGAACCATGGTAGTTTTGCCAGCAGGGGGCGCCAACACAATAACCACACCCACTGACATTTTAGGGTGCAACCCAGACCCCGAGGTCTCACTGGAGGAGACGCAGAGACCTGCGGAGGTCCAGCCTGACTTCAGACGGTGGACAGAGGAATACGCCGAAAAAACTGGCTTTTTTCATAAGGATCCACGCAAGACGAAAGACGGATCTCTTTGCCGTGGCCGTGTTTTAGGCCACACCGCGCCCCCCCCGTGGGTCCCTCTCCCCAGTTTTGGAACCACTGCTCTCCAGCATACTTACTTTGACTCTAAATTGACCATCATTTACTAAATGAACAAGCGTTGTGTCTTTGAAAAATAGAGCATATGTGCCATGATTGTATTTCGAGAGCAGATTCCCAAACTAGTTTGATAATATCTGGTTTATATTTTGAAACTCCCCTAACCATAAGGACCTGCACACGCACTTTTTGCACATGGTGCGTTCATCACCAAACCGTCTGAATAGACGTCCTGTTTGCAACATACAAACCATTGATCTATGAACCTGAAACAATGAGATGATATAGTACGACGTGTTATCTCACAACACCTCGTGTCACAGTGGAGCACGTCCCAAAGACCCTGCAGCCCGGCTGCTGCTCCACTCCACTGAGATCAGCCGACTGCCGGAGCAGAAGCCCGGAGCTCAGCTCCTAATCCTCCGTGAGGCAATTAAAGCCAAGCCGGTCGCAGCTTCTCACCAATTACCGGCTTGTTTACTTCCTCTTTGCGCGTCGTCTTTTGGTGCCGAAACAACCAGGGAATTTGATTGATTTGATTTGATTGTTTGCCATCGCTGTTCTCTTTGTCTGCGCCCTCGCGGTGGGTATTAAATTACATTCACAATGTATTAATTCACGTGGTATTTAAAGCGAAACAGGGAACCACAGAAAAGCCGCGGTGACTGTTGAAAATCAGCATCGTCATGTGACACATCTGGAACGAAGGCAGAAGAAAAACCCTAAAAGAACTCAACATGATCCAAATCCCGAGACATGAATTCACAGCACGACAGTGATGTTAACAGAGAGGAACAGAGCTGAGACACGTGATTTGATAACCACAGAGGTCCCTGAAATGATTCACCGGTGAATTTCTTATTTATACTCAATCCTGACAATAAACGTAGTTGAGATACTATTTAATTAAACTGCCTTTATTGTATTTAAACCAACTGTTTTAACATCTGCATTTAATGTCTTTTTATGGAACTAAATCATGGCCCTAAGACATCAGTCAGATGTTGCGGACCTTTGCACGAGGACATTCTCTCTAAATGGACATCGTTGGAATTTGAATTGAATGCCACTACACAAAAAAAATCCTAAAAGATGTGTGAAGATCTGCTGCTTTTTGAGGTTTTGATGTCTCTGTTTCAGCAATAAATAAATAAGAGCCATAGCAATACTATTGAGCTGAGGAGCTGAGGTTCATGACAGGTTGTAAATTGGTAACTGCAAATGTTGAACCATATTAATAGAATTCTACTCCTCACGTTGGCAGCCATGAATAATTATTTTTGGATGCATTTAAGACAAAACAAAATGAAAAACCATGGGCCCATGTTATTAATTTGATTAAGAGGAGATATAATACTTTTTATATAAAGGATAAAACAATTTATTATGTTAAAATAGGTTTTTAGGCTTGATGAAATGGGACTTACAGTATATTCGTGGTGGGTTTCATGCTACTCAATGATAAATGACAGTTAGTGGTAGTAATGCACCAAGGAACAGAACGTGTCTTCAAAGGACATAAAGAAGAAGCGAGCCTGCAAGTAAATGTGGATCTTAATGATGCCTCATTCAAAGAAACAACTTTACTAGAAGGAAAGGAATCCACTGAACGTATTCATTAGGCCGTAGGTCAAAGCATGAGGGTAGACGCTGGGATAACTTAGGCCCTCTAGACGCAGGGTTTGCTTATCATGAAGATGGCGCCGACAATGGCCGCCACGGTGCTTCGGTGCGCTTTGTTTGTGGTTGTTTTTGTTGTTGATTATGTTTCCTGTTGCGATTCCCGGAGCTCTTTCACCAGAGATCAGCTCTTGAACATCCGAGGAACAACTCCAGCGGAATTACTTCCAACTTTTTTTCTTTCTTCTGTGGAATTACTGGACATTATAGTCAAAGGTGCCTGCCAGCCTGCTTCAAGGCCTCCACCATCATCCCTGTTCCCAAGAAGACCAGGACCACAGGACTCAATGACTACAGGCCCGTCGCCCTGACCTCTGTAGTCATGAAGTCTTTTGAACGGCTAGTCCTGTCCCACCTGAAGTCCCTCACCGACCCCCTCCTGGACCCCCTGCCGTTCGCCTACAGAGCCAACAGGTCTGTGGACGATGCTGTCAACATGGCCCTCCACTACATCCTCCAGCATCTGGACTCCCCAGGAACCTACGCCAGGATCCCGTTTGTGGACTTCAGCTCTGCCTTCAACACCATCATCCCGTCTCTGCTGCAGGACAAACTCGCCCAGCTGCACCGCCCGACTCCACCTGCAAGTGGATCACAGACTTCCTGTCTGACAGGAAGCAGCACGTGAAGCTGGGGAAACATGTCTCAGCCTCTCGGACCATCAGCACCGGTTCCCCCCAATGCTGCGTTCTCTCCCCTCTGCTCTTCTCCCTGTACACCAACAGCTGCACCTCCAGCCACCAGTCCGTCAAGCTCCTGAAGTTTGCGGATGACACCACCCTCATTGGACTAGTCTCTGGTGGGGACGAGTCCGCCTACAGGTGGGGGTCTGACCATCTGGTGTCGTGGTGCAGCCACAACAACCTGGAGCTCAACGCTCTAAAGACAGTGGAGATGGTTGTGGATTTCAGGAGGAACAGAGCCCCACCCTCCTCCATTACCCTGTGTGACTCCCCCATCACTATTGTGGATTCCTTCCGTTTCCTGGGCTCCATCATCACCCAGGACCTCAAGTGGGAGCTGAACATCAGCTCCATCACCAAGAAGGCTCAGCAGAGGTTGTTCTTCCTGAGGCAGCTGAAGAAATTCAACCTGCCAAAGACGATGATGGTGCACTTTTATACGTCCATCCTCTGCTCCTCCATCACCGTATGGTACGCTGCAGCCACTGCCAAGGACAAGGGCAGGCTTCAGCGGGTCATCCGCTCTGCAGAGAAGGTGATCGGCTGCAATCTGCCGTCCCTGCAGGACTTGTTCGCTTCCAGGTCTCTGAAGCGAGCTAAAAAGATGGTAGCCAACCCCTCTCACCCCGGACAAAACCTGTTTGTGCCCCTTCCATCTGGCAGGAGGCTGAGGTCCATCAGGACTAAGACCTCCCGCCACGTTTCTTCCCGTCGGCAGTCGGGCTCATCAACAGAGCCCGGTCCCCCACTGACTGACTCTGACATTCCATTTTGCGATCATTGAAGCAAATTGTAGCAAACCACAGTCAATTTTAATCATACTAAACTCAACACAAAAATTGAATTGGATTTAGAGATTGATACAGATAGATATAGAGGTAGATGGATATAGAAAGAGAAATAGCGGTAGATGGGTGGATAGATATAGAGGTAGATAGATGGATAGATATAGAGGTAGATAGATATAGAGGTAGATAAATGGATAGATATAGAGGTAGATAGATATAGAGGTAGATAAATGGATAGATATAGAGGTAGATAGATGGATAGATATATAGATGGATGGGTAGATAGATGCATAGAATAGGAGACAGAAGATATACGGGATGCTCTGACTGTAAATCAGCTTAGTTACTCCGCAAACTCCCCTGCTCCTCCCGCCTTCCTCCCTCCGTCTATCTGTCGCCTCTTCTGACCCTACTTTTACTCTATTGTCCACAGTAACTCAGCCCTTTGTGCCCCCCGGCCTGAAACCATACAGCGTCTCTCTGCTGTGGCTAAAATCTCAGGATTCTACATATACGCTATGAGATGATAACACAGCAGCTCTACTCCTCCTACTCGCAAGATTTCCTGAGCAAATAATTCCAAACCAGGATTAATCAACTTCCAAAACAGTCCATATCTGACTGTGAGGGGCAAAAGCATTATATCTTAAGTCCAAGAAAAGAGGAAAGCTCCAATAATCAAATGAAGAGCGTTGTTCAATTGTGATTCCTTCATTCACGAAATGTTTTTGTGAAGTAGGTCATCCGGAGGTGGTGCCCTTACTGGACCAGGGAATAACCACAGTTCAGACTAATCTCCACAGACTCACAGTGATTATCAGATTGTATTGATAATCTATAAATAGATCTTGATCTCTGGCAGCCTATGACCCAATATCCAGTTTACAGGAGGAGCATCTAGGTCTTTCTGTACCAGCCTAAAGAGACTGACACGCGTGGGTCCATGCCTTCCAGAACTACACATTCTATCCGCCCGTGTCTTCCACAACAACTAAATCTGTTAAACAATTTTACAATGGTTTTATTCAAAATAAAACTATTTGAAAACACCAAAGATTAGCGTAACTGTTAGCTGCTACTCTCGAATTAAACAAGTTCCCTAAAACCATAGGGTATGGCTCTGATAAGGGTTAGAGGACCTGCATCGTCATGGTTACAATGGTAATCACCATGGTCATGTCTGATGTTTGGTGGCTCTACAGTGATATCAGTGGACTTCCTCCTTTGCTCCAGTCCTAATTACTGAGTCTGCGAGAGGACTAAACAATGACTGATACCGCCACCCTTCTTGTTTGTTCTGTCTATTCTCTCTTTCCTCTTCTGTCTGTCTTGCGACAAATGGGGCCATAAAATAAAAAGTGTTTAACCCGTTGGGAGTATTAAAAAACACTTTGAATCTTCACTTTAATGATTTGTGGTGGAGGGGTCTAGAGGAGGATTTAATATGAAGATACTTCAAACTCTGGGGAGCATAAACATGCTCCGTGAATTTCATTGAAATTTGTCTGTTTCTTGACTACAACTAATTTAATTTAAAGGTTAGGTGGCCATTGGACGTTATCCTCTGGGTTGTCTAACTATCTGCTATTATGCACCAACCGCCAAGTCAAATTCCTTGTATGTCTGACATATGTTGGTAATAAATGTTTCCTGATTCCTGATCCTGGATACAACGAAGCCATTGGGGGTTATCTTCTGGATACAATGAATCACGCCTTAAATGTCATAGCAAGAGTTAGACGGACAAAGACAAATAACAGATTAATGGATAAACATCCTTACATACTGACAAAGAATGTAAATAAAAACAGAACAATAAATTGAACATGATGTCATTGGCAGGGCGGCACGGTGGCGTGGTAGTTAGCACTGTCGCCTCACAGCAAGAAGGTCCTGGGTTTAACAGCTTCAGCTTAAGTGTTGTCTTCACAAAAGTGAGGGAATATATTAGTTAAATAGTAAATGAATGTATAACAAATGTGGAAAACCAAATTTTGTAATACTGTTTTTTCAGTAGAAGTGTGGCCTGTTTTTAAAATGGGGAAAATGACTTTATACTACAGATCAAACTTCATGGGATGCTTGCAAAGGAAACGTGAACATTAAAATCAAATATTTACTGGATATACAAATGAAACAGATGACGACCTTTCACTATGCATGTTTTTATGTTTCGAAATGAACATGGAAACAGTTGGTTTTCAAACCACACATGTACTATATATATATATAGAAACAAAACAGTGGCATTCGGTGGCTTTGATCACACCTGGACGAATCGCTAGAGACGGCCAATCGCTGAAAATCAGGCCGCAGCCTCCTGCTGAATGAAGCGTGAAGCGTCTTCTAACTCCACGTCACTCAGCATTCCAAAAAAAGGTCACCTCTGTTCAGCGGTTCAGCGGCAGTAAGCCACGATAATATCGCTGAACTCGGGGGTTCATAAGGACAGTCCACAAACCGGGCGAGTCGCTAGAAACACACACTAGAAACGCACACTGACGCACATTGTTTTTCTATGTACGCCGATTTTAGATGTGCAGATGCTTTGAAATCTTCTCAAACTGTTCAGCGTAAATGTCACACCCAGGCCGACAATCATATCGAGCAGTAGACAGGCTTTACTACCTTCCCACTGACTCCCTGTATTGATGCAGACGGTGGATGCTTTGGAATTCCTAATTCAGGTAGTGATGGTTTGGTGAGGGCTACAGCGAATGAGGGAGAAATTGAATCGATTTAACCGTTTGAATTAGGAGGTGGTCTCACAATCACCGGCCTTCTCCTCACCTTGCCGCCCCCTTCCGTTTCCCTCCTGACTTTAAACTGTCTCCCCCAGTTGCTGGCTCGCCAACAGACATTTGGCAACCAACACCTTAACATCAATTATGAGTTAGAGGAGTTTCTTGTCTCCCCGTGTCCTCCGTCGACCAGAGCTGCAGGAGGCAGAGAGCACGTCTCCTGTCTCTTTCTCTCATGGTCTTCATTTGTGGGTCCCCAGAAACGCTTCTGACTTCTCGGAGTGCATCTGTCCCCCCTCTCTGTGCGTGGGGGCTATTTTTAGTGGGAGGCATTGAAATGTCATCATGCAATGTCAAAGACCCAGTGGTCATCTCATGCGGTTTGCGTGTTTTCATTAGGTTTAGTGCTTTTAGATTTGTGCAGGATTAAAGCTGAAATCGGTAAATCTACTGCTCATTCAGAGCGGCGAAGATGGAGCTTCAGGTGTCACATCGTGGAGTTATTTCACCTTGTTGTCATTGGTGTGAAGAGAAAATGTAAGGAGAGTGTCCGCTGTTTAACCGCAATACATCTTAAGGAGGTAAAACCTCATTGATTTCCATTTTACTATCTTCTCTACTTACCTTATCTGTAACGTGGGATTTAGAGCAGCGGTTTACAACAACTAACATGATTAAGTAATAACGAATAAGCTTCTAAGAAAGTATTCTAGAATTTATATTTGGAGGTTATATCAGTCTGTCTATCTATCTATCTATCTACCTACCTATCAGTCTGTCTATCTACCTATCTACCTACCTATCAGTCTGTCTATCTACCTACCTACCTACCTACCTATCAGTCTGTCTATCTACCTACCTACCTACCTACCTATCAGTCTGTCTATCTACCTACCTACCTACCTACCTATATGTCTGTCTATCTACCTACCTACCTACCTATCAGTCTGTCTATCTATCTATCTATCTATCTATCTACCTATCAGTCTGTCTATCTACCTACCTACCTATTGTGGTGGAAAATTCTATCAGTCTATCTATCTATCTATCTACCTACCTACCTACCTATCAGTCTGTCTATCTACCTACCTACCTATTGTGGTGGAAAATTCTATCAATCTATCTATCTATCTATCTACCTATCAGTCTACCTATCTACCTACCTATCAGTCTACCTATCTATCTATCTATCTACCTACCTACCTACCTACCTATCTATCTACCTACCTACCTACCTATCTATCTACCTACCTACCTATCTGTCTACCTATCTATCTATCTAACTGTTTATCTATGTATCTACCTACCTGTCTAACTGTTTGTCTATCTATCAAACTTTTGGGGGTGTGGCTTTGGAGAGGGGCCATGAAGGGATTGGCTGTCAGGGTTGACAAATTAAGACTTTCTCGCTAGATTTGGCAATTTTAAGAGCCAATGCTCCCTACTGCTTTCACAGGACAACCGTTGGCAGTTTTTTTCAGTTGAATCATTTATATATTTTTTATCTGGCAAACTCTTGATGGTTTGAATGATTGTAGTATCATACAGCAGAGAACTCCAGAGATCCAGAGATACACCTTCACATGGGATACTTTCGAGATTTGAAAGGCCAGACTTGATGTTTTACCATTAAACATGTTAGAAGTTTACCCTCTCAAAATAGAACATCAAAATGAATCAGCACTTTTGGTAACGAAACCTAACCAAATATCTCACGATCTTCTCCTTAAACTAACTAAAGTAGGTTTGTTTCCTTGAACATAACTGAGATCTTTCTTGTAAAGACAGATGTAGAAGGATGAAAAGACCCTTTTAAATTAATTAATTAATTAAATTGACAGATGCCGCTGGACCTTTTATAGTGAGAAGCACGCCAAATGCAGAGGAACCTTCCATTAGATATCATTGGAACTTTATTATGAAATATTTGTCTTTCCCATCCGTTTAGATTCCTGCGTATATCGCACAGTAAGTGAGTGATGACCTTGCTGAGATGTGCTGACGCGCAACAGTTAGCGGGCTCAGGTGATTGACAATAGCGCTGTGAGCGTGGTGGGAAACAAGATAAGCTCTAGCGCGGGCCGTTTTGGGCTTCTCAAAAACCCAAGAGAGAGGGAGAGACAAAGATTACACAGCGAGACAGAGGACACAGAGAACAGCGGGACAGACTTTGGTGGAAATAAAGTGTGACACGACAGACTGAGCCGTCAAAAAAAGAAGAGGAATTGTGGGAGTCCTTCTCCTTTTACCCTCTCCCCTCATCCGTTATCAGCTATGAGGGTGCTCCATCACTCTGGACAGTTTCACCCTCCTCTTTCCCGTCTCTGTCACTCTCTCCTCGTTCCCATCACGCTCCGAGTCCGGCTGGAGGCACTAAACGAGAATTGTTCTTTACTGCGCTGGCCTCATGGGCCCAGTCGAATGCTGTTGGTGGAGCCGTGAACCGCCTCCGCCTCGGAGGACTTTACAGGATTTAGTATTTGTGATATTTGTGGATATCACACAGCATGTGCACACACACAACACAGTTCTACAAGGTGACCTTCAGGCTTCAGATCAGAACATGGGCCTAGTTTTGAGTCAAACTATGACTTGTCAATCAACGAGCCGCTGGGGTCCACAAGCAGCGCGGCTGCATGCCATCACATGTCTCCAGGCGAGCAAACAGGGGTCGGTCCTGGAACTGAAGTGGACTATAAAGGCTTTAATTCCGTCCATTAAGGGTATCACCATGGACGCTGAGTAACTATAAATATGACAATTACTTAAAATGCATTCACTACTGTAATGATTTGCTGCTTTGCCAGACTTTTTTGGAGGTTTTTGGACTGTTGATCACGCAAAAGAAATTAAAGATGTCATCTTAGTTTCTCCTATCCATGCTGGCTGTCAAAACATCTCTTCTTTGTAGCCACAGACGGCTCAGTGAATTTCACCGACTTCTACAGGAACTGCGACTGGATGACTTCCAGCGCTACATGATACTAGCCGTTAGCCCGTTTGATAGCTTGTTGGCTCGGATCGTGGGACCGGACTTCACATCACACTTCTCTGCCGAGGGAACCGTCCCATGTCAAGACAATTTCAACTTTTGCAACTTTCGCCGTTTGACGCAGATTTGCTCTAGATGATGTAGTAGCCTAGCAGCTAGCTTAGCCTTGCAGCACGCTTAGCATAGCAGTGCTTTAAGTGGTCCGTTCGCCACTCAACCCCCTTCTGTTTGATACGTGGAGTAATTCCTCTGCACAGTTCCTGTGTTTGTCGGTCCCGGAAGTAAACAAACGTACGTTAACTATGTTAAAATACTTTGTCGCATTAATCTCGGCCACATTAATCGCATAGATTAATGCATTTATGTTGACATCCCTACATTGTATACATACATCAAGATGTTGTTTCTACTGTCATTTTTCCTCCTATTTCATGTCATAATCAGTGCAGCCTTACATTTTGTACTGTTCCCTTTATGAGCTATGGTTGCACAATTGGACATTAAAAAAAAGACTATAATACCCATAATACGAGGGCTTCCATTCAATAAGGTGTCATGTTGTAAGTAAGGTGCTATATTTCATTTTGTTTAATCTAATTCTAGTAAAACCCTCATAAGAGGTGAGTGCATAATATTACTTTGAATGTGTTCATGTAAATGCTGTATCATGCTGTATGATGCTAGCGCTGATAGCAGTAGCATTGAGCACATCCAATGACCAGGGACACTGGGATGATTAAAGGACAGGGACCACGGAAGTACACCGCAGAGTAACAGATGAGTAGTCACAAGATCCAATCAGTCCTGTGTTGGTTTAATAACAGGCGTAGAGGAGAGACAGTGGGAGGGATGAGCTCACAGAGTATATCAGTGTATCACAGTATACATGTGACAAAAACATATCATTTCTTTCCTGCGTTCCAAATGGAAGAGGTTCCTACAGAAAGAGATAGACGCTTTCCTTACCATTATAAGAGAGGCGTGGCTTGCTTAGACACATGATGAAGTGAACTTCCATTTCATTGGATGCCACAGACTTGGAGCAGACAGGACACTTGAATCCTAGAAAGAAACAAGAGGACAAATGGTTGAATTGAGATAAATACCTCTTAAATAAAAGATGCTTCGTGATCTGCGATTAACCCAGTTGATACATGTATATGCTTTACGCACGTGTATTTACAGTCTATATATTAAAAGGCCACATTTTTCGATTTCTTTTCCTAAAAAAAAAAGGTGAAACATGTGTTTGAGGTTGAAACGATGGTACACATTTATCTTCCAAGACAACGATGTAAAGTCCAGGGAGCCCCAGTGATAAATCACCCATCAGCATGCCACTTATGTGCTGCGGTTGCTCTCCGGGGCTCCTGGATCCAATCTCGCGACAAAACCCTAACAAACTGAAGTAGAGCGCAGCCACGTCAGACAACTAACCCACGGTGGCATCATATGTTGGACTGCAAAGCCATTCAACACTAGTGATGTTTTACATTTGTCATCGTGACTAAACGACGGATAGAATCGATGTGAACCAAAAAGAAAACCATTGGAATGTGGATTTAGGAATTATTCTGAAATTCTAGGTGGAATTCTAGTTGCTTCCCTTTATACATGCAAATGTTAAGTGAAGCAACATCTGAAGGTCAGCACGATAACGTGACATGAACACAGGCAAACAGCATAAATGATATTTACTGAGGCAAAGATCCTCTTCTGAGTGGAAAACATTTCCCCTCAATATGTTGTGTGATTGTGTTTGCGTTCAGCTTTTTAGAGCTTACTCTCTAGGTTGAGACTTTCTCGGCTGGCCGTGGTTGCACATAGTAACTGGATGATTGGCTCAGATTATAAACACAAATGAGTGTGTATTTAAAATAGATATAAGTAAAGTCAAATTCAGAAGCAGAACCATTTAGTGCCAAGTATGTTGCACATGTGTGTTAATGTGTTTGGTTTTCATGGATAGACAATATGGTTTAAAGTAAACAGTACATTTTCTAGGAATATAATAATTTTTAGAAAAAACTGAAATACTTCATTTAGTATGATATGTACATTTTGATTTAGATAAGCCTTACGACAGTCAAATGTTTTACAACCACGATTAGGGCTGCCACGATATCAAATTTGCGTTGCGTTATTTGCGATAAACGATATTATTGCCATTTTCCGACCATTTTATGCCACTGATATCATAATGACAATATAATAGCACAGTAATACAAGTACATTACATTTACATTACAGGTAATTTAGCTGACCACGACGACCCGAGAACGTTTTATTTGTCAGGATATTTGGACATTGGAATCCAAAAAATATATCCCTCCAAAGGTTCGAGAAAATTGTGTCCAGAGGAAAAGCGCGCCGCAGCAGCCGGGAGGTTTAGCCGTCACTCAGCCGTCACTGCGTGGTCTCGACCGACTTCCCTCACAATTTTGTGTTTTTGGATGATTTGGATAGCAGGTTATGCTATGTTATACAGTACTTAGAAGCTGACACCATCAAGCTCTACCTTGATCCACCGAGGTTCTTAAATTACAACTTTCAGTAATTCACAGATTCTAGGCTAATTATGCTTACCATATTTTTCCCACTGAACAGCCCTTATAAAGCTTTTAACGACACTATCCTAATGTAATTCTTTTACTTTGGAATAGTCGTCTTAAGAGGTTATTTGCACAGAAACACACATCTTAAGTGAAAACAACCACAATTAAAAAAGTCTATAGATTTAATTATGTAACTGTCTGCAAACACAATCACATGTTTGTCTAAGAAATATTGTACAAATATTGATTATAAAAGCTTCAGAATTAGGGGCATAGAGATTGTGTAGTTGTACCATTTGTCAGGCTGCAGACAGGCCAATTACCTACACACAGAACCCCTCCGCGCACACACACACACACACACACACACACACACACACACACACACACACACACACCTTCACATGGCACCTGACCCACTTCTCCCCTGGCTGCTATTTTCAGATGCTCCATGGGGACGAGCAGGGGGGGAGATGGAGGTGCAGAACGAAGGTGAGAAATGCCAGGCATTTAAGGGAGAACAGAGGGTTATGATACGAGGCCCAGCAGGACTATAGCTGTGCAGTCAGGGAGGTGTGTGTGTCTGTGTGTGTGCGCATTTGCCTTTTAACGCAGCCTGGCACTACAAATCCTGGAGGACTCTTCATATTGAAGGAGTGTTTAAGGTCAGATAGAGACAAAAATAATTCAAAGGACTGGATCATAAATGAATTAGAGCGATGCCTAAGTGAACGTGTGGATGCGTGTGTGTGTGTGTGTGTTTGAGCGAATTACAACGCACAACGCGGTGGATTGGGTTTCTGTAGAATTGGCGGTGTGCACTTGAACGATCGGCAAGCTCTATTAAGTTGACTCCGTCTGTCCTTTTCTTACCTCCTCATCATCATCATAATCAACACACATTGTTTTGTTTGATCATATTTAGCAATTTAAGTTTCTAGCTGGTGATGTTGAGAGACCACACGGGAGACCTTTTATCCAACTGTAGGCCTGTCGCAACATTGCGGTAAAATGACGTATCGCACGCTCTCTGAATTTTAGTGCTGTGATATTCACAGCTCCGTGTCCCTTTCACTTATTATTGGGGTTTTATTTATATAGGATATATTTTTTCACATTCTGATTCTAATGTCTAACTATTCTGACAAATAATACGTTCTTTGTTCTTTGAAATAGCGTACTTTTATTACTATTATTATTATAGCGTCATTATGTTATCAATGGCGTAAAATGGTCTTAAAATCGCAATAATATCGAATATCGCAATAAATGCTGGTGCAATAATCGCACAACAAAAATTTGATATCGTGACAGCCCCATAAGTCACTTATTGTTGATTCAGAAGCATCAACAAAAACAGTATTGTTGCGAGTGGTTTGGATCGTTTAATTTGAAATGATGGATGTTTCCTTTGCTCTAAATTTCTGGTTAGATGCTCAAGATTCGGGAGAAGAACTGCACACACACCTGAGAGCACACAGGCAACGCACATACGCATGCACACACACACACACACACACACACACACACACACACACACACGCCTTCCGTGACTATGCAATAACAGCAGGGAGAGGCTGAATAGACAGAGCTGTCACACACTGAGCTGAATGCTATAAAACAATCCCATGGAGATTTATTCACGTCAATCACTGCACAGACACACACACACACACACACACACTTGCCAGGCGAGGTCACTCAGCTCAATCTCTGACGGATGCATCAACCCCTGGCAGCTTGGGCCCGGCCTGAGACCAGCAGCTCCCCAACATGCACCCATGAAGAGCTACGGAAAGAACGCGCAGCTTTACGTGTAAGATGTTTGCTCAGACCGGCACTTTTTGTGCGTGCGTGCGTTGTAGACGATGAAGAACCCTTGTATTTGTTTTAATCTGCAGGACACACAGGGGTCTGGAATATTACGATTATATCATTTTGTGAATCAGATTGTGGTCCACCACTATCCAATGAGTTGGCTTCCCTCACATAATGGAAGCCAACTCAGGGGTCACTTTCGCTGTTATTAGCTGTTTCTGTAGTTAACATCGCATTTCATTGTATTGTTCTATAAATTGTTCATGTCTGTAACTAGTCACATGTACAAAAGCTGCATAAATATGCCAATTTTTAATAAAACGTTGCATGCACAAAACGTTTTTGCGCTTTCTTATGAGGATTTTTATTGAAATCGGTTAGAAATTGAGTAGAAACGCCTTCGCCGGGTAAATTCAGAAGACAATAATCGCTGCAGTGCTGACAAAACACTTCTGTCTGCTGCATAAAATGGCTGTTAATCACAAATGCCACAGGTGCCTCTCCCCTTCTTTGCCCTTGTGTGTGTGTGTGTGTGTGTGTGTGTGTGTGTGTGTGTGTTTATGAACGACGGAGGATGAGGTAGGACAAAGAATCATCATCACACGGGAGACCAAATAGTCTCTTTAAAATTCACGACCAAAGCCGGTAGTGATGCCAAAAAGTGTGTGTGTGTGCTGATTCACCATTAAATATGTTAGGACGTGCGTTTACGAGGATAAAGTTATTCACGACACAGACTAATAAGAACCTCACAGCAATTCTAACTTCTCTCTGCGGTCAAATCCTCTCATATACACACACACACACACACACACACACACACACACACACACAGGTCTGGCAGGAAAAGTTAGAATGAAAAAAGCGCTGATACAATCAATGAAAATATTCGTAGAACATTTGGCGAGGGTTTTATTGAAGGGTGAATTATAGGGCTGCAACTAACGATTATTTTGACAATCGATTAATCCGTCGATTATTTTTGCGATTAATCGGATAAAAAAAAGAAACAGCATTAAGAAAAGCAACATAATGAACATTGAACATAATGATAAGATAATAACTTAATAAAATAAAGATTACAAATCAGAAAATTTGATTGAAATTTGGATTTGATTGAACGTCAGAACTTGTTCTCACACACTCAGACACACACACACACACACAGACACACACACCCATGTTCACTTGCTTATTCATTATATTATTGCCATCATTCTAGTGCAAGTTAAGTACATTTAAACACAGATTAAGATGACAACGTGTGAAATGACTTTAAAATGACATTATGACACACACACGTATAGTTGTCAACAATGACTGATGTGGGACAAAGCACAGATTGTGTACATGACAACAAATAAAAAAATGAATGGTCCAAAAAAGGCGAGAGAATAGAAAATGGGTCTTTAGTCTTGCTAACTGCTTCGCTGCTGTTATTAGCGAGCTGACGCTAGCTCGTTCAGCTGAATGACGAGTAAACAGCTCGATACGTTCCTCACTGGTTTTGCACGTTCTGCCATTGACACACTTTATTAGTTTATTTAGTGTGAAAAGCTCGCACACCTTGGACGACTTCCTGCGCCACGTGACGCACAACCGCTGCCGCTGCTCTTTCCTCCACGTCCGCGCTTCTCTGCGACGCATTGGGTGGCGTAATGATCACGCGGTTCAACCAATCAATAATGAAATTTGTTGTCAACACTTTGAATAATCGATTCTTGTTGACTTGAATAATTGATTTATTGTTGCAGCCCTAGTGAATTATTCAACATAGTTGGTAAGAATACGTGTATGTGTCTATGTACAACAGCAACAGTTGCACAAAGACAAAGCATATCACACTAAATCAACATTCTAAATCAAACATTTAGCAAAAAAAGCTAGCAGTGCTTTTTAAATTTTGACTATGAGCGGACAGTATAAAGAAAAGCCACAGCTGGCTGGAAAACGTTGACAACATGCTTTTACCGGATTTTGCTTGACAAGTTACGTCTTACGTTACAGTACAACCTCAGTCAAGTAAGTAAAGGGCCAGCCAGCACATTTAAGATGCTACTCTACTACTATTAAAACAAGCTCACTGAAGTATGTAACAGATCTTTACGTCTTTTGTCAAGTGGGAAATCCATTGCAAGGCAGCCAGACAACACTTGTGAAATGCCAGATATCCAGAAAGTTTCTTAAACAGGAACCGATATGACAAATATACTACCTGATTATAACCTTACAGGGTCGATCAAATTTGGGTTATGCTTGGTGTCCTAATGTTTTCTGTTAAAATGTAAGCGTGCTAAGCAGATAGCTGTCAGTCTGCATATTGTCGTAATGCTTTCTTATACACGGGGTTCCCGTAGTGTGTGTGGCTGTCTAGGGTTACATCAGGTCTGTGGTACTGTATGAAACTCCAGCTAAGATGTGTCCCTTTACATTTGGCAGTGAGGTTTGATGAATTATAGGTTCGTTTGCTACATTAAAATTGAGCCATATCCTGCTCATTTTGAGAACCACATTCATATTTTTTTACACGATTTAATGTTAAAAAAGCATGTAATTTTTCTCTTAATGTCTAGGGCCGCACAATCAATCCAATTTTAATTGTGATCACGATTCTGGCTGCCCCGATTAAATGAGCATGATCGTCAGCGATATTGACGTTTGAAATGCATGCTCTGATACATATCAAATCAAGCGCTTCCTCAACTAACAGTCAGCCAACCACAAGGTCATGAGCGCATCCTGCAGCCTCAAAGTAACTACTTCCTGCAGTGGACTGCCCCCCTAAGACAATTTAGCTCTTATCCCAACACAAACACCAAATGACTTTACAACCCAGTGCTTTAGCAGGCCTTTGATCATTAAACCCATCAGTCAGATCAACAGGCCTCTTCTCCCACCTTTCTGCCTCTTTATCAACACGCCCCTTCAATAAAACATCAGTGCTTCATCGATACAGCATTTGCAGTCTTTCGTTCTGACCAGCAGGTTTGATCGCTGTCCACCACGGCAAACGCTTAATCGCATTGGCTGTTTGAACAGAGAGGAGAAGAACTCGATAACAATCCAATACGGCCTCATGAGCGACCCACGAATCTCCCAGCAGCCCGAGCAACACTCAATTCACAAATCAATTGTTCATTTCGACAAATACTCTAAAGCGGACGAGTTGAATCAGTTCATTGCTGGTCCTGAATCAGATTCTCAGACCACATAGGCCGCCGAGGTTGGACTGCAATTTAATAAAACTGAAATTATGAATTTAATAACCAGGAGGCACGTGCACCTTTCTGAAATTGATTATTAAATGACATTGTACACACGTTTTACACTGCAAGTATTTAAATTGCCAAGTATTTAGATTTGTCAATCGAACAATTTAGTAGGGCTGCAACTAACGATTATTTTGATAATCGATTAATTGGTCGATTATTTCTTCGATTAATCGATGAATCGGATAAAAAAAACAGCATTAAAAAGCTTTAATTTCCAACCCTTTATTCTAAAACAGAAAAGCAAATTCACATTGCAAAAATACTTCAGAAAGTACAGGTTGCTCCTTTAACATAATTTATAAAAACAATAAGGAAAAATACAAATCAGAAAATGTAACAGGATTTGTATTAAACAAACTTGTTTGAACTTGTTCTCCATAGCCTACTACACTCAAACTCTCACTCACAAACGCACCCCCATGTTTACTTGAAGCTTATTCATTAAATTATTACCATCATTGTAGTGCCTTAGCAAATTAAGTTTCTAGTTGGTGATGTTGAGAGACCATACGGGAGAACTTTTGGCCAACTGTAGGCCTGTCGCAATATGCGGTAAAATGACGTATTGCACACTCTCTGAATTTTGGTGCTATTCTTTTTACATCTAAACGTCACCAACATTTAAGTTGATTGCGCTGCCTCGTACTTTAATTACTATGCTACTATATTGTCATTATGTTATCAGTGGCATAAAATGGTCTGAAAATTGCAATAATATCAAATATCGCAATAAATGTTTGTGCAATAATTGCACAACAAAAATTTGACATAATAACAGCCGTAGTTCAATCCTCTGAAACAGACACATGCATCAGTCTTGGATCATGTTGGGTGAACTGAAGATGCTGCATGTGATCTGCAGTCTGACAGTTCACTCACCTAACTGGGGTTACAAGTAATTCCATTACTTCCTCTGTCTCCACCTCTTTGACTCACCGGGTGGATGCCTGCATGTTTTTGTTTCCATAAGTCAATGTTCAGCTGCCGCACGCCGGTACTTTTTAGTGTACTGCAAATAGAAATCGTGATACGATACAAAGGCACCATGTTTCTACAGGACAGTAATCTAATGACACGACTCACTCTTAAGGTTCTGTCAACCGGAGCAAAATCAAGGTCACATTCAATTCGCATAATTCTTTTAGCTACATGATATGTTTTTATTTCAAGCCACATCTGACAGTTACGGTTGTCCTAAATATTTGAACCATAGAGGGTTTTACAGCTTGTAAGTATCGCTTCCGGTTCCTCAACACACCTAGTATCATTTTCTGGAGGAACATGGAGGTTCTATTCAGATAATTCAGGGGCTAATGATAACCGACCCACGAAGAGCTACTTAAAATAATTTCAAATTCCGACCCTTTTATTTTTTATTTAAACCTCTCAGTGCTTAACTTTTACAACTGGCATTTTACCCCGTAGACGAGGACACTTTTTTGTAAGTCAAACCTCCGTCCATCTCTTTTTTCATCTCTTTACTCCAATACAATAGAAGTCAAAGGAATTACGTAAATAGAAGACAACAGATATCTGAATCGGCTTGCCTGGTACCCTAAGTAGATCCATACGTCCCTGTAAACAGACCACTAGACAGATCCAGACTCCACTACTTTGGCCAACCTGTATATGCTGTAGGTCCCCCTTGTAATTAGTCAGCCGTGGGAAGAGCGCGACGAATTCTCCCAGTCCTCTCGGGTATAGCGATTGAGCGATTGAGGGTCGCTGGCCGGAAATAACTCCTCGCTCCCACTCGGTCTGCGCCCGCATCATCGCGTGGAGGATTTGGAGGGATGGAAAACAGGCACTTTCCCCCCACGGATTCTTTGTTGACACGGTTACGTAGACGCACACGCACTTTACATGGGGGTCGGCGAACTGCTTATTTTCGCGGAGAAATAAATCCCCCCTCCCACACAAACATGCCGCTGATACATGGCATACGGGGGGGGGGGGGCCACACGGGGTCACACAAGGCCGGGCAGTCAGTGCGGCCGGCGTTCGTACAGTCGGCTGCATGTTGCGGCTGGATTTCACGGCCGAACACAGGGATCGGGGGAAACATCTGTGCCGCTGAACTGGATGCGAGATTTTGAGAATATAGGTCAGCACTGCAATTTATTCCTCCGTCTCTCTCCGCCACACACACACTAACACACACGTACACGCATTCACACACTCCCCCCATCTTCCCTCCTTGTTAGCTCAGCGCGGTGCATACACAAAGCAGGCGTATACTCATTCTGCACACATACGAGGGCAGAATGATGTGACGGAGACACTGCGAGCAGAAAATTGTTGTTGCTGTGACAACTACGTAGCCGGCCGACGCTGCTGTTGTTCCAGACGCGCACATGCCCCGCTTGCACGCTGTGACACAACTAAAGACGAAATTGCCCCTCAGCCTTAGTATTTCCTTCCTGGATGACTTTTGCATACAAATGCCTGTATGTGAAGGTCAAAATCGGCAGAACATGAGGTCAGCAAAAACTGAAACTGAGTTGGAAAAAGAGGAAAAGACGGACACTATGGACCTCATTTAAAATGGTCTCTGAAAGCCACGTTGTAAAAGGTATAAGGGGTATCAAAGGTTGCATCAGGCGTGTCAACACCGTAATAGGCACTGCGATTGCGGTGTGCCGGCCAATTACGAGGGGGGTTCCGGCGGTCGCCGGGGCAGACGGTGGGCAAGGCAACTGTTGCCATGGTCACCGCCAAGATGTCGTCACGGCAGAGCAAAAAAGTCTCTCTAAAGATGAACGCAGCAGCGACAGTTTAGTATTGAACCAGAATGTGCTTAGGACAGACTATAATGCATCGAACAGGGAGGAACAGAAGAACACCCATCACGCAACGTCAGATGGTTCCGTTTGGTGCTGCTTGTTTTGCCTCTTCTACATAAGCAATTAGTAATTCCCTACAACCAAACGCCTGCTGCAAAGGATAATTCCCACAGAGAACTGTTGTTATCGTGATGAGTTAATTACAGTAATTGTGATAATTATTCAATCATTGAAATACATTTTGAAACAAATTGCCCACAAAACCAAACCAAACAAAATGCAGTTTTTTTTTGTTTTTGACAAATCATATAATGTGATGTCTTTTGGTTTGGCTGGACGAAATTAGCATTCAGAAGGTGTCAACTTTTATTATTGGTAAATTGATAAATGCGTATTTATTGATAGCTCCAAGCTACACACATTCCATATATTGCATTCGCCCTGAGCAATACAGTAGCTCGTCTTTTGTATTCTTCTGTAGGTCATGTTCGCTCCGGTATTTAGCCAAAGCATGACTGTGCTGCCTACGTCAGCTACCAGCTAACGTCGGTTAGCGTTAGCTGGTAGCTGACTTAGCATGACTGTGCTGCCTACGTCAGCAACCAGCTAACGTCGGTTAGCGTTAGCTGGTAGCTGACTTAGCATGACTGTGCTGCCTACGTCAGCTACCAGCTAACGTCGGTTAGCGTTAGCTGGTAGCTGACTTAGCATGACTGTGCTGACTTCACATCCTGCAGATTTCAACACAAAATTGTTGGTCACAATATTGCAAACAGGGACATTTGTTATCTGCGTTGAATAGCACGTAGCTGTGCTGTTTGCAGTATTGTGGAAAGATGATTTACGTAACTTTTTAGATATTTTAAAGTAACGTTTTCACTCACATCCCTACAAGCCAGCCTTTACTCCCCTTTTACGTCAAATAGCTGTGTTGTTATATCAAATTTTTGTTCATATACATTTATTGCAATATGCGATACTATTTTCAGACCATTTTATACCACTGATAACATACTGACGATATAATAGCATAGTAATACAAGTACGCTCTTTCAAAGAACAGAGAACATCAGAGGGAAGTGACTAAAATATCGACTAACTTCGTGACGTTCATTATTATGTAAAATGACAACACAATCATACTCATTTTCATATACTGTGCGATAAGTCAATATATTGCGTATCACGACGAGCGATAGTTGTTAGCGCTCTGTATCCTGCGTATTATGTAGGAATTAGTGAGCTTCGGAAGTTCCCCTGATCTCAGGCTGAGCAAATTATCTGCAGGTTTCACGTACATCTTTAGCATGCACACATGAGTGGTATTTGTCTGACAATTAGTTAGAATATTTGTTAAATGTTGCTAAAACAATCCAAGGTGCTCACCTTGGATTCCAGGTAATTGCCATTTTGTCTTCTTCTACTTTTCTTGATGACTTGGTGAATTAATAGCTAATATAATCAAAGACAAATTGTGACTGAAAATAATTAGTTAGTTGGAGAATTGCTGGTGTAACAGCTCACCTTTACTCAACGACTGATCGGTGTTCCGACCGAGTCACGTTCACCGTTTTGTTTACTGATTTCCGTCAAGCCCACTGTGCTCTCAAGAGATGGTCTTTGAGGGGTTAATGGAGCATCCAGGGACCATCTCAAGAGCAGAAAAACACCAGGTGACGCTGGATCGTGCAGCACCAAAGCACAGGCCATACTGTCTCTAAGCTGTGGCTCCTGTCCTTCCTTCTTCTCGGTATAATTAAGCATTTCTCTGCCTCACCTCCATCTATAATGTCACAATACTTTTCAGCGAGACACAAAAAAACAATAGACATCCCCGCCTCCATCTTCTCCTCCATTTCCATCTGTCTAATTTTCTCTTCATCTTTTCCTGTTCCCATGGAAACTGCTGGTCTTTCTGGTAAGGTAAGGAGAGTTAGTCAGAAGCGGTTGCGTTAGATGCAAGTTGTGATGTAATCAAGGCAACGGTTTCCAGGGCTGCCGTGTATGGTCACGTCAGTGGTAGGCTGCCGACACTCACAATTTCCTCCTGTCTGACTGGCACAGAGAGACTCTGCGAGGTGGAGGGTGTCTGTGTTCGAGGGGGAAAGGATACGACAAATACTGCTGTCTCATCCTCTTATTGTCTACGGTGACTGCCTGTGTATGTACCGCTTTATACGAGGAGCTCTGAACGCAGCTCCTTCTGCTATGTGAGCGAAATGGGGTGACAAAAGGAACGTGGTACAGTTAAAGGTGGAGCAAGGATATGACAGATCCATGTAACACAACGGCACTAAAAGACAAATATCCCAAATAATGAAAACACTGAGCAAAACTCTCTATAGACTCTTAAAGGATCATTTTGGTTTCTTGGTTTAACATCAAGACGAAGAAGACATTTAGTCATGGTAGCAGTTCTTTGAAGCTTTCAGGCTGTAGCTTCTTTCTTAAAACCCCCCAAACTTTGTATAGAAGTCTATGATCAAAATGAGTCTACTTCTCTCATGATATATTCCCTCAGTATGCCGTTTTCAAATCTTATTTAATACAGCATGATATTCATTTAGAATCAAATAGACCATAAAGCAGGGAATGCCTTAGGGCGGGGCCACTGTGATTGACAGGTTGCTATAAAAGCAGTGTCTGTATTTTCGTTTAATTTAAAACTTAAAGCCACGGTGTGTTTTCAGTGCTTGGAGTTAATTGTAACATTTTGGTCGCCAAGAACTGTCCTGTTTGGCGTTATGTCGTCTCACTTGGGTTAGGTTGCCAAAAACCAACATGTCGACGGCCGAATCAGGAATGCAGGGCTTCAGAACATCAGCCCACAAACAAGCGAGTACAAGCACGACCTGACTTGAGGTAATGACATCATTGAGTCAGGTGGGCAGGATGTCTTACCCCAAAACATTTTAAGAGTCACTTACTGCAAACTGGGGGATATTTTAGGCATCAAATTATGTTGGAAGTAAACCCAACCCCGCCTTGTTAAACAGGCTTTTGGTTCTAATCACTAAAATTCTAATCAACTAGGACTGCAGCACTGTACATAGACGACACAACGGTGATCGGCCTCATCAGCAACAACGATGAGTCGGCCTGCAGGAACGAGGTCCACCACTTGGCTGTGTGGCGCCAACAACAACCTGGCACTGAACACCAAGAAGACCAAGGAGATCATTGTGGACTTCAGGAAAACCAGAGGTGGCGCACACACCCCCCATATCTGCATCAACGGGACGGGGGTGGAGCGCATTGCTAGTTCCTGGGTGTCCACGTCTCCGAGGACCTCTCTTGGACCCTCAACACCTCAACCCTGGTCAAGAAGGCTCAGCAGCGCCTCTTCTTCCTGAGGAGACCGAAGAAGGCTCATCTCCGCCCCCTTTACACCACCCCCACTGACACGCGACCTTCCAGCAACTGAACATTCTGCACTTCAGTTATGCCATATTTGCACTACCTTGTGTCATTCATATTTACAACCCTGCTGCCTATATATGTATTGCTGCGTGTATATTTCACGCTACATTTATTTATGTACACTCTTCACTAAAGCTGCATTTTGTTGTCTCGGTACCTGTCCTCTGTGCGATGACAATAAAGTTGGGTCTGATCTAATCTAATTGTCCTTTAAGTCTATATTTAGAATTAGGCACAATAGAAAGGCAGTAAAGCCCTCAATGATGCAGTCCGGCTTTGATCCATTAAAACTGCTAAATTTTAGATGAGGTTTGGAACCAAACAAAGCAAGACAACAGATCAACTTCAGGGGGTGCTTTACTACTTTGAATTCAGCCTGGTCAGCCGACGTCATGTTTACTGTCCCTTTACAGGTGTGCAGGTCAGTGACATTCAAGGAATTGGTTGCTGTAGCAGTGTGACTATTAACACTGAATAATTAGTACTAACGTCTCGGCCTGCCTGAGCACTCGGTCATTTCAATCCAAACCAGTAAGGGATATCAGCATGTTTACCATCTATTATTATTGTTGAGAAGACGGCAGTCACATAAATATAGAATGCACATCTCATGCTAACGTCTACATGAGATGAAGCCTCATTGACATTTTGATTCTAATTATGATTCTGAACATATATCCCAATATCGGGAACATATATTAACTTAAAAAACTAAAGCATGACCCAGCTAGTGCTGGTCCGACCAAAAGACCCGTCGTCCCGACTCCATCCCCTAAAAAGCGCCACGTGTTTGAGGACCACAGCACATGCATGTCATGGGAGTGCTTTGCACACAGCACGGCTGTCGGGACATCACTGAGGTCAAACTGGCAAACGTCAAGCAGGTACCATCACTATTAGTAGTTCTAGGAGACGATACAGGGACAAAATGGAGTCTAACTACCAAAGTGAAAGGTGTTTTTGTGGCCGCGTGGACGTGTTCACCACATCCACACGTTTAATCGTGTAGCTAATCGACACTATTGAAATGGATTCAGGCTGGTTTGTTCTGTCTCTGTCTGATGCACAGAAACTCTACGGAGGCCGGGGGGCTCGGGGAGGACAACATGAGCTTGTCTGTGTGAAAAGCTTTGACCTGCAGTTGTGAAATGACAACAGCTGCAGCACAAATCCATAGGAGAGTGAATTGGACGCAAGTTCTTCGTCTGCTCCTGCATGTGATCCGTGTCCTCTGCTTCTTCTTCTCGGCGCTTCTCTGCACACCTCCGACTGTTACTCCTCTGACGTTCTTTCTTTCTTATTTAAATCTCAGTATTCTCCCCCTTTTGTCCTCTCCTTTGTTCCCTCGCGCATTTTACGTTAATTCCCCCTTCGACTTTGTGTCCCTCCTCCCTTACTCCCCTCTGTTCTTTCCTCCTCCTCCTCACTTCTGCACCAGAGTAGACGGGCGGGGTGATTCATCTCCCTGTCTGCCCCCGGACTGTTGTGATCCTTCTTCTACTGCACAGTCAAAGCCGACTCCCCCCCCCAACCCACCACCTTTCCTTTTTCTGCAGACGTGCGTCCGTCCTCTGCAGCTATTGACACTTAACACAGACAAGCCCGGCGAGTGGAAACAATAACTCCGGCCCCGTTCGTCCACTCCGTAATTATTCTCCTGCAGGCATTTGGTTGCGAGCTGTAAACGCGGCCGGTGTTTGCTGTTGGTTTGATCTGGGGCGAGTTCTCCGTGCAGCCGCATCGCTCCCCCGGGCAGCGGTGTGATTTAGAGCGGCTGCCTCTCGATGGATGTCGCCGTGTGCGGTCCGGCCGTCCCCTTCTGGAGGTAATTCATCATTATGAGACGGCCAATCCGGGTTTTAATCATATTCTCTGCTGCAATATTGCAGTGTTTGCTGACATATATCTTTTTTAACTAATTAAGAAATGCATCTACGTATTTGCTGCAGGGATCAAGGCCCCACTCGGACGTTTGATGTCCTGTGACCACGGTGTCCGTCCTCTATAAGACGATGTCATGGTAGAGCCAAACTCAGCAAATGAGAACAGACCTGATTGTGATTAAATACAATACCAGTTGCACGAATTTTCTCATTCAAGTCAAGGAGAACCTTTGACTGGTACTGTGGGTCCGTAGGGGTTAATGGTGCAAATCCCATTATTTAATTCATTTTCATCCAAACCACATTCAATTTAATAAAACCTTAAATACAGTTTCAAGGTATATCGCCTCAGGAACTCCTCCTTATCTTTGACCATAAAAATCTAATTAATACTAATAAAATAAAGAAGGAAAGCACTCTTTTCCCCACACAGAGGAGGTTGTTTTGTCTGTCGTAGTGTCTGCAAAGCTCCTCGTCAGGCTGCTTACAGCCCCAACAAGCGCCACTAATCAGAGGATGAGGGCAGAAAACCCAGGACACGAGATAAGAAAACACCAGCTGCTGCATCCTCAACGGTGGAAGCGCCTCAAATCTGGATTCTCCCCGGTCGCCGTCAGCCGAAGTCTATGAGAAAATGACTACTTCACACTCGAGTTAATGCTTCAGTAAAGAGCTTCAGGCCGTGGTGAAAAGGTTTGGTTCAACCGGGCAATGCGGGGATCCACAGTCACTGCCCTTGAAGTTTGACTGTGTTTGAGCACCAAGCCTCCCGATGTCAACTCATAATCACCTCCCGTGGTCCCGCCGGAGTCCCGCTCTCGTTCCTGCTGTCCACCGTCAGGAGCAGCTCGGTCTGGAGAAACGTTGGATTGGAGACGACTGCGAGCGAGACATTTTTAAAACCAACTTGTCGATCCAGCGCGTGGAAACATTTTGGCTTTTGCAAACACGGAGGTGTTCTAAATAAGTCGGTCGCTGTTTGTAGAATATGTATAAGCCAAATAAAAAACCACGGAAACACGACGAATCTTTCCGGCCGTCTACTAAGGCGCCGTGGGATTGAACAACGGCGACAGTCAGGACCTCCAGCAGCGTCACCGCTGCAGCAGCAGCAGGTAACTCAGCTCTGCAGACGCCTCAGGCCTCGCCAGCACCAAACTCATCACAGTAACAAGTTTATCTGTACCTGATCTGTATCTCTAAGACATGCGACCCGACAGTGTGGTTGAAAATCCAGGGTTCTGTGAATTGATCCAAACATTGTGTAATTATTGTGTAATGTTTACATTGAAAATGGCACTTGATTCAAATAAAAGGTGAATACATTTGCCATTAATTGTTGTTTGCTTGTTTATAATATCCATAATTAATTTAAACCTTACAAGAAACAACAGGGATGTCAGAAACTTTGCCTGCACTGTCCAGTAAAGTTACTGAATTGATTTCAAGTCACTGAATCAAATCGAATCGTTCTAAATTAACCCAGATCGTCCATGAATCAAATCGGCAACCGTGAATCGCGATTCGAATCGTTGTTAAAATGAATCGTTACACCTCTAATGTTCAGTCATTAATTTAGTAAATGATGGTCCCTTCTAGAGTAAAAATGTAGAATAAGCCAGGCTACGCTTTAGGGCGGACCTACATTCTGATTGACAGGTCGTAAAAACAAAGAAATCAAACCAAAATGACAAACTCGAGGCTTCAACCGTGGTCCACAAGCCAACAGGTGAGGTCCAGGTGCCTCCAGCCATTCCTTTTAATAAAGCGGCTTAATGGACGCGGCTTCCAGAAGCTTAATACTGCTTTTGGGGTGAGGCAACAATTAAGATAAACCTTTTTCCGTGTGTCAACATGTTTTATTAAATCAGGAATCCTCTTATTTGGATCACCAGAGCCAGAGAGGGGACTCTGTCAACAGTGGAAGCAGGGTGTTGATAAGTGAGGGGGACATATCAGCCCCCGTGACATCACTACCTCGGTCCGCTTACTGCGCTGGCACTCAATGTGGTTTTTGGAGGTAAACAACGAGCAACGGAATCCTCCAATATGGATCTAGTTCCTCGGGCTACTTATGCAGCAACCACACTGGAACATCTCGTCTGCCGAGGCGTCTCTCTCAAAAGGTGACCCTGGTCCTCAGTCCATGGAGGGGATGGAGAGTAGGGCTGCAACTAACGATTCTTTTGCTAATCGATTAATCGGTCGATTAATTCTTCGATTAATCGATTAATCGGATTTTTTTTTAAACGGCATTAAAAAGCTTTAATTTCCAACCCTTCATTCTAAAACAGAACCTCAAATTTGTCAGAACTAGTTCTCTATACTACACTCACAAACACATGTTCACATGAAGCATATTCATTAAATTATTACCATCATTGTAGTGCAAGTTAAGGAAATGCATACAGCTAAAAAACAACCAAGTGCTATGAGATTAATTTAAAATGGCATTTGTAAATAAATGCGTTAGAGGCTTCTTAGTTGATTTAATGGATCACCATGTGTCTCCCTTTACAGGCATCAACTACCGTATAACTCACAATATATGCACAAGCGCACTTGACTACCGTATATGACAGCATTAAAAAGTACAACACACACAAATATATTTGTCAGCAATAACCGATATGGGACAAAGCACAAAATATCAGACAACACATTGAAAAGTGAATGGTCCAAAAGAGGCGAGTAAATAAAAACGTGTCTTGCTAACTGCTTTACTGCTGTTATTAGCGAGCTAACGCTAGCTTGATCAGCTGGATGACGAGTAAACAGGAGGCTTGTTACGTCCCTCACGTCAAAACGGGACAACGTGGACCGGGACCCCCCACGCTCGCACACCTTAGACGACCAGTCGAACAGACGTCTCTCCCTGCGTCACGTGACTCACAACAACTGCCGGCTGCTCTTTCCTCTACGGCGGCTCGGCGCCTTTGTTTTTATTTTTGCTCCGCGCGCATCTCCGCAACTCATTGAGCGACGTGACAATCGCGCGACACAACGAATCGCTAATGAAATTTGTTGCCAACGCTTTTAATAATCGATTTTAATCGATTTTATCGATTCGTTGTTGCAGCCCTAATGGAGAACATTGCTGTTTCCCAGAATGAGACAAAAGCCAAAACGTACATGCTGGTGCCTTCAGCAAAAGATCAAACAGGAAGCAATAAAAATAAAGGAAGAAAGAAAAAAAATCCTTATTTTCATCAGAAGACTATTGCCATCATCACTCTTTAGCCTACACTGTGCTATGTGCTAATAGCCACTAGCGCTATCCACAGTAAGGACACCGACTTTTAGGAAATGAACGGCGGTAAAGTGAACTTTGAGAAACAGTGAACCAGCGATTCAAAGCTTATTTTCATCATTAATTAACTCCAAATGATTATGGCTGGTGTAAAATAAAATAGCAAAAAATATATATATTATGAATCTAAATCCGTTTCAATATAACTTTTAGTGAAACACTTGAAACTCTGCGTCCAGCGTCATCATTTGATAACGCACTCGCTCGCTGTCAGACAGAGCCTCATATTCTCAGAGTCAAACTGGGTCAAATATTTCTTTCCCAGTGATCCGACATGTTTAATAGATTAGTATTTGATGAACCAGTGTTATTGACTCTAGGTTGATGGGCCCATACAGTACCAGTGAGAAGTGTGGACACACTTTCTCCTTTAATTGAATCCGAAAATGTGTCCAAACCCTTTGTACTGGTTCTGTAGATCGGTGGTTCCCAGTACGGACCAGAACTTCTCCGCGGGCCACTTGCTACCTTCCAATTCCTCTGGTAAAGTCCCGTATCTCTACTGTCCACATTGCACTCAAGACCACATTCACGCCACCTGCCACTGCACGCCAGTTCGCCACGGGTCATTTTAGCTGACACTTTTATCCCAAGTGACTCATTTCTAACCCATGGCGCTGTGTTTACTGGGAGACCCTGCCACAATAAACCTGTGCTCCTCGCGGCCATAACTATCTAAAAATATTCTCATGAATTGGAAATTAAGGAATAAGACACATATTGCATGTTGCTTTGTATTGTCTGTGTATCGTTCCTTAAAATAACACAGTAAAATAGCAAATATTACACAGTTTACACCATTTTGGTGTAAACCATTCAATGGCAGCATCAGAACGGCCCCCATTCCCACCCTAAACTACTATGCATCCATCACGTCCCAGGCGTGCCCCGCGCCATCCGGACGTCCCGCCGGATCGCAACTGAGTTCTACATCCAGGCGCTAACGTTACACGCCACGGCGCGTGCGGGCGCGTGCGGCTTGGACGGGCTGACCACATAAAACGAGTTAAACGCAACGGTTAAGATGTTATGAAATGTGATGATTTAAGATGTGACGTGATATTAATGCACGCCCCTGTTATTGCTTCCTACCAAAGGCGTAATCATGGAATTCATTAAAACACACCAAGTGATATGGGATCGGTTCTGGCCGGTGAGGATTTCAGGTCGGGCCATCGGATCACGATGACCCGACCCGCCACACTGAGAGGGAAAGGATTATTAAGCAAAATATTACATTCCCTTTGTAGCTGCATTGCGTCTGTTAGCTATTAAATCCTGTTTGAGGCCCCTAATTCCTGGAGGAGTAGTGAGTGGTCTGGAGGTCCTGACCCAATAGTCTCTACAATGGACTTGAATGGAGCTGAATGGTGTTTTTCGTGGAGGAACTTTGACCCTTTCAGGTCGTATCTTCGCTTCATAAAAGTTGTTAAATATAAATAAACATGCTTTATTTACTGCTGTTGTGGCCTTTTGGAGTCAACCCACAAACCTCTTCTAACGGCATCAAAGGGTTGACATCATTATATTAGATGATGACATCACGGTCGCTATGGAGATGCAGAGATGTTGACGTCCAACTTGCTATTCTCCCTTCTGTGCGCCAGTCGTGTCTTTGGTAATGACGGCCTGGGGACCCGCCTGAGCCTGCTGTGCGTGTCTGTGTGTGTGTGTGTCTGTGAGAGAGAGACAACTGCCTGTGTGTGTTTGTGATGTGTGCACTTGGAAGGGAAAACCAGCTGTGGCCATGGATGTATTTGAAGGGGGGGGGGGTCCCTGGACACCTTCATACGTGTGCGTTTGTGTGTGAGCGTACGTGGAGGTGAAGGTGTGTAAACACACACACACACACACACCTCAACCATTTTCTCCATCCTCCCCCCCCACCTTGCCGTCTTCCTCCGTCTCTCCTCCCTCCCTCCTCCCTGATCACTGAGCTAATTGACTCAGCCAGATTTGGCAGCAGGCGTCTCGGCGTCATTTGGCACAACGAGGGTCCACCAAACCCAACAGCTCACACAAACAACACACACACACACACACACGTCGCACACATTTCTCTCAATTAATAGACCGACTCGTCAACACCTGTCCCTTGCGGTCCACCCGCCTGAGGTAGGGACATGTTGTTTGTTCCGCTCCACTGTGGGCGTCCCCGTCCCCACGCCGCCGGCAGGTAAACAAAGGTGCGCGGCGGTTTGCCGGTGGGGGGACGGGGGACACTGTTGCACGTTTCTTGCTTAGTATCAGGTCCTCTCTGATAATGGACCTGCCACTCAAATCCTGCCTACACGGCCGTCACTGTTTTGGCTTTTCGAGGACCCGTCTGAGGAAGAACACCTTCACCTTGTGAGGACATTGCGGATACGTGGGTGTAGATGAGGCTCAGATACAGGGGGGGGTAAAAGCATCTGTGTCCCCACAAGGATAAAAAGGTGTGTGTGTGTGTGCGTGCGTGCGTGCGCGTGCCCTTACCGCTGTGCGCGCTGAACCAGCGCGGCGCGATGTGCAGGGGCAAGGTGTCAGCCAGCGACCCCCGGGACCCCAGGTAGAGCACCCCGTCCGCGTGGTGGTGCCCCCCGCCGCCGGCGTCCTGGTAGCCGTTGCCGTGCGGGGCGGCGGCCGTGCCCCCTGACCTCCCTCCGGCGCGATCCGGGTCCGCCGCCCTCGCGGTGTAGAAGCCGAAGGGCACGGCGGGGCCGTGCTCGATGCCCATGCCGGCCACGGAGCTCACCGAGCGGCTGCGCAGGCCCATGGCGCCGCTGGGCCGGTAGTGGCCGAAGTGGGCCGAGGGCGGCACCGCGCTGTCGTCCGCGGAGACGCCGGGAAAAGCACCCCGGGGCCGCCCCGCCGTGCTCTGCTTTCCCCCCATCCGAAGCGGGAGGCCGAGCGGGCGCGAGCAGCAGGAGCGCGCCTGGACGGGCGGTCTCGCCCCCCCCCCCCTCCCTCCCTCCCTTCGCTCCTGTCTGTCTGTCTGTCTGTCTGTCCGCCCGTCTGCGTGTCCGCGCGTCTCAGCGGGCTCGTCAGCTCTGACTCTCCGCAGACGCGACAGCCCGCGTTGCGGCTGAGCGGAACATGAGCCCCCGCCTCCCCTCCCCTCCCCTCTCTCCCCCCTCTTCGCCTCACCCGCGGGGTAAACACCCTCCGCCGAGACCCCACGGGGGGTGGGGGGGGAGGGGTGGGGGGCGAACGTGTGGCGGCGCTGGGTGACACGCAGCTGCGGGCTACACCCCCGTCGCGGTCCCGGGCGACGGCTGGACCACCGTCGTCGTCGTCGTCGTCGTCATCGTTCGTTATCGTCGCCGCCGGCGGGACGCGGCGCGGCGGTCAACACGTTTTTTCCCGCCCGGCCGAGATCAAAGCGGCGCCGCAGTGCTCGCGCCTCATCGGACGTCGGACATCGTGGCAACTGTTGCTGCGGATGAAGATGAAAGGAAGAAAGAAAACGATGCCGCCGCCGCCGCCGCTGCTGCTGTCTGTCCGGTCCGGTCCGGTTTCGGTTTCGGTGCCGCCCCCCCCCCCCCCCTCCTCCCCTCCTCCCCCCTCCCGCGCAGGTATTGGGGTCACAGTGACGCCGCTGCTCTGCGCACCAGGACAATGGAGGCGCTCGGTGCGCAACCCGCGGACCGGAGACACGCAGCGCGCGTCGGTTCCCCGGTGGGAATCGGCGTTAACGTTGCCCTTTAACGCCTGCGGGTGAACCGGCGTTGGCTTTTCGTAGTTTGTACCATGAATTGGGATTTTCAAGCGTAACAGTCTTCATTTAGAAGTTATAGAAGTCTATTTAACACACCAGGTTGGTTTAATGCACGACAATCAAGGTATCAAAAACACATTACTACTTTGCAGTTAAATATATATTCCAACATCTCACGTGCAGCTTTGTAAATATAATATATTTACTATATTTATTTATATATTTAATATATATTTAAATATTTAATATTATAAATATTATTATATTATAAATGTGTGTTTGATACCAATGGGATGTTATGGATTTGACCCAGAACATTTGTCCAGCAGCCGCCACGGAGCACAGATGTATACGACATATGTTTGAATTATTAGGATTACTGTCTCAGATGTGTTGTGGGGGATTACTTACTCTAATCCCGTGCTTGTGTGTGTGTGTGATCATCACACTGTGTGCGACTCTTTGTTTCATCGAAATGGTCTTGACCTAAATTGTAAAGCATTGCAACAGTTGTTGATCCATCCGGCTTCACACTGAATCCTGTAACTCTCTATTCTTAAAGACGACGTATGAAAAACTTTTCACTGCATCCTTTGGTTGTAAAAAGGAACCAATTGCATGTGATTTTATGTCAGATTGATTCGACTTCTGTCTAAACATTGTAAACACACAGTTTCATGTCTTTTTCAACACAGCATGATGTTCATCTCATAGATGATGATCTATTTAAAGTAGTAGAAGGTAAATAAATAATCTTCTTGTCCTGCAGCGGGTGGACTCTCAGGATTACAGCAGCAAAGGTTAAAACGCAGACAGACACAGTGAAGAAACAATAGAGCGTAAAGCAGACTGTACATCAAGGCCGGCTCACCGTGATTGACAAGTCCAGAAATGGGAACTTCAAGTCATTGGTTGAAGAAAGCTGACAGCCAAATGGCCAAAATCAAAGCTGGAGCGGCGGTCCACTTAACCAGCGAGACATCAAGTTGACTTTGTCCACTTCCGATACCGTCTCCAGGTAGTCAGACATTATTAGAAACACGCAAAACGTTCGAGCAGAAACCCCAAATGCACGAACGTGGAAATGAGCGTTAAAAGTCCCCATTTAAGCAAAAAGTCAAACCTGGGGAGAAACCTAATGACAATTCATGCTGGCATGTATTGGTCACTGGACGGGCCTAACGGGTACCGGACCCAAATGTCTCTCATAGAGACACGTGCCACCCAGGAGAAAGACTTGATACGAGCACAAACAGACGTAAATAGAAACTGAAAAGTATGAAAATAGGCAAAATGACCACAAAAACAACTACAAAGAGAATAAAACCAAATAATGGCTTAAATGACTACTACATTCGGACCGTATTTACTCGTGACCTCTGAAAGAAGAAAGGGCCTCAAATGAAACACTAAAGGGAATTCTCATCTTCCACACTAATGGTGATCCCACTGAAACCAACATCCAGTATCTCATTTGTGACGTTGCGATTATGTGATGGTCGTACGTGCCCATCGCATCTAAAACACCCTTTGAACCAATCGGCGATATCAGAGGAAGCTCGGGAAAGGACAGCGATGCAGCGGCGACCCCGCGTGGTGCCGGAGAAGAACTACGGCCCACCTCGACAGGTGCAGCTCGTTTCCGTTAGCTTAGCATGGCATACCTTTTTTGCCTGAAGGAGGGGGGGGGGGAACCGGCGAGCCGCCTTTACTTAGTTAAAAACAGGGAAAGCAGCATCTTCGCCTGATATCAAACAATCAATTATCATGATATGCAGAAATAAAGCAAAGAGACAAAAGCAGGATTTAGATTTAGTTATTCTTTTCTTTTTGGGAAAATGGAATCACACATGCAGCCATAATATATACAATAGAAATATTATGCCACTACGATACATTCAAACATTTCAGATCTTCGACACTGGTGCTCCTGAAGTGTCTTGTGTTAGAAAGGCCCCTCGTTTAGTACCCGGCTTAATTTAGATTTAGGTATTTATCGCATCTCGGAAAACATTTCATCTCTGCTCAGGTGAGTTGATCGCGACGAGGTTTCCCCAGTGGGGTCTGTGCGAGGGGTCTACAGCTCTCTCGGCAGCAGGATTTTCCCAGGATTCATGAGGTTCCTCGGGTCGAGGGCGTCCTTGACACCCTGCATGACCTGGACAGCCACGGGTCCCGTCTCCTCGCGGAGCAGCGCTCTCTTCCCCAAACCCACGCCGTGCTCCCCCGTGCAAGTGCCGTCCATGGCCAGCGCTCGCCTGCAGGTGAGAGGGAGCGCAGGAGGTCACGGACGTCACGCGGTCCACGGCGTCAGTCTGCCCACGTGCGCGCCGCAGGTGGGAATACTGTTATATTCTCCCAAACACCAGAGGGCGCCCTAACAAAAGGAACTGTGCTCGTATTCTGCAGGTCGTTAACTGGCCACAATCGAACCTCCACCAACACGAGGCGGCACGTCATCACGTGTAAACCCATGGTCTGCTTTATTGCCGAAGGGTCGGGGCAAAGGGGTTTGGGGTTCTTACTTACCTGGCCAGTCTCTCGACGAACAGGTGGACCCTGTGCAGCTCCTCGGGGTCGTCGGGGTCCACCACCATCAGACAGTGGAAGTTACCGTCGCCCACGTGACCCACGATGGGACCTGAGGGCACAACGGTAGCACACGCGCTCGCTTATTCCCTCCCGTCATTATTAACATTATAACATTGGCATCGTCCTCTGCGGCTCACTCACCCGTGAGCCTGCTCTCAATCAGGTCCTCCTTGGTCTCCACCAGGACTTGAGGCAGGCGAGACAGAGGGACACACACATCTGTGGCGTACGCCTGTGAGACACGCGGGGGGGAAAACATGCCGACGCATGTGACTTTTGGGGGGGGACACGGTTCGTATCCTTTGACGTTGACGCCCGCGTTTTCTACCTTGCAGCCCGGCCTGAGGGCCAGACTGGCGTACCAGGCGTCGTGGCGGGCCTTCCACAGTCGCTCCCGCGTCGCTGCATCTTTAGCCCACTGAAACCCGGAACCGCCGTTATACCGAGTGATGTCCTCTGTGGAAACACACACACACACACGCGCACACACAATGTTCTTTGGATTTTTGCCCGAAAACGCAGCTGCGCGACCTTCAGTCGTTGGGGAAGCGGCGGCGTTCTGCACGCCCTCACACACCGGCGGCTTTGACCTGCTCCTCCAGGCTTCCCTCGGCGCCGTGGAACTCCAGGAACAGGCTCGGGGACACGGCGTAGGACAGAGAGCTGAAGCGGTTGCACGCGTCCATCATCACGTCGTCCAGGAACTCTGAGCGCACCGACAAAGGACAAAAGGTCAAAAGGTCAGTACGGCGAGCCCCGGCTGCTCAGACCGGGGAGACGAGCGCGTGCGCGGCTCTCCTCACCGATGCGAGCGACGGGAACGCCCGCTTGCAGAACCTGCACCGTGCTGTCCACAGCGGCCTGGACGGAGGGGAAGGAGCACACGGCCGCCACGGTGGCCTCCGGGACGCCGTACAGACGCAGGGTCGTCTTGGTGATGATCCCCAGGGTGCCCTCTGACCCCACCAACAGGTTGGTCAGGTTGTAGCCCGCCGCGGTCTTCCTACGGACCCACAAATACGAGGAAGAAGAGTAGTTCCGCTTGAGGGTGCCTGAGGCGCGGTTGGTCCGTGCCTACCTGGGACGCCGGCCCTTGCCCGCCGTGTGGAGCACGCGCCCATCGGCCAGCACCACCTCCAGGTTCAACACGTTCTCCCTCATGGTGCCGTAGCGCACCGCGTTGGTGCCGGACGCGCTGGTGGCGGCCATGCCACACAGGGAGGCGTCTGCGCCGGGATCTGAGGTCGGGAGGGATCGCCTCGTTGGAAAGGTGATTCATGCAAAATATACCGTCTGCGACCGACGTTGCCAATTGCGATTTGGTCAATCGTCATCATCTACGCAGTCCCACCCTGTTGTTGAACCTCTCTACGGGCATTGATCTCCCTCTGGTTGGACCCATAAAATCCACTTGAAACTTCCCCGATTGGTCGTGAAGATAAAAGGAGGAGATGCCGGTCTCTCTGTACTTGACCAGTACCAGAACTGTGCAGGGAAGCGTTGGGGACATTGCTCGGCAAAGATGTGAGATCTAAAATCTCCCACACAGAACGGATCACAGATCAACGGCTCACGGAGCGACCAGGAGCCGCAGAGAGGGCGGGACTGACCGACAGGAAACCACAGGCCGGTGCCGCGCAGGTAGGAGTTGAGGGCCTTCCGAGTCACGCCGGGCTCCACCGTCACGTCAAAGTCGTCCTGGTGGAGATCCAGAACCTGGTCCATGTTCCTCAGGCTGAAGCACACGCCACCCTACATGCCCAGGAAAGACACTGTGATCTGTAGTTTCATTCTGCAACACGTTGCACCAACACGCCGCCGCCTTCTTACTCCGTGACGGATCAAATAAACCCAGAAGGTCACGTGATACTGAACCTGATTAACCATCACCTTGACTGCACTGACGCCGCCCTCCAGGCCGGTTCCGGTGCCGAAGGGGATAATGGGGAGGCTGTGGCGGCTGCAGATCTTGGCGAGGGCGCTGACCTCCTCCACGCAGCGAGGGAACACCACCACATCTGGGGGGCAACATCTGCACAGCCACAAAGGAAACCCTTACTCGCCATTTTTCTCTAACAGGACCTTTTGTTGAGGTCTGTCTGACAGGCAAAGCTTCACTTATCACTGTTGCTGTGTAAACTAACCAGTGTTTTTACTTAAACAATAGACGAGAGGTTCAGAGAATCAGCAAACCTCGCAGGTTAAATTAGCCCGATGGAGCTTTTGGACGCCCCGAACCCTCAGGGGGACGGGATGTCCGCTGGGAAATGGTCTCTCTTCATTACGACGCAAAGAAAATCCGCCTCCTTTTTGGGATTGGATATATGGTCCGAGTGAGACGCACCGACCTGTGTACCGACTCGTCCCTGCCGTGTTGCTCTCTGACCGCCTCCCCCGACGAGACGCCGTCCTCGCCGCAGACGGACCTGAACGCAGACAGCACGCCGTGCGCGACGGCGCTCTGTGCAGAGACACGGCGCGGCGATGGAGGGCGTTGAAGGCGGTGGAAGGAACAGATAGAACACAGCATGTTGCACCCCAATAGTAATGCGGGACAATGGGAAACGGGCTCGTAGGGTGGCGAGGACGTGTCAAACTCCTTTCAAAAGTAGACTTTTAAGGCATAACAGGGTGGTAGAGAACCGTCATTCACAAAGTAGCCCCGTCCTAAATCATCCCCTGATCCATTTGACTCTAAATGGACCATCATTTACTAAATGAATATCACGAAGTATTCTAATAGACGTAAGACAGTGAACTCATGTTTACTGAGGAATCTTCTCATTGACGACGATGGACACGTATACGCAGACATGAATTTTGTAATATTTTTGTCTTTATTTGTCGTTTCTCTTTGTGTTCCCCGCTAATAGCATGTAAAATAAAACAATCACCCTTCACGTGAGACTGTCCAATAAACGCAATTCAATTCCCACGATGGACAATGTGTTAAATGCTATAAGACATGCACCCCTAAATAATTAGGTAATTATTAGATTTAGTTCCATATAACGCACGTGCCCCATTAGGAGCTAATAGCTCAATTCAACCGGTTGAAGTCAACGTGCACATTTAAAACGCAACACATACAGAGGATTTCATTTTCACTAAAAGTAAAAGAATACTAAGAAAACGTTAAAGTTCGATAGGAGGCTAAAGTTCCCCGTCGAACTTAACGTCGCTGTGAACACGGTCGCGAGTACCAGCGTTACTCCAAGAGACCCCTTCAAAATAAAGCTCAGCGGTTACGAAGCGAGGCTAGCTAAAGACCGGCAGGTCATGACGTCACCCGCTGTTACCGCTAACCGGTGTCACGTGGCTACTTGACGCGCTGGCTCCCACCGGCGCTATTTAACGTCACGCGCAGGGGGCAAAAAGGTGACGGAGCAACTCCGTCTCTTCCGGCGGACTTACCGCGGCGGTGGTTCCTGTTTGCACGCCGCGGCACTGCAGGAGCCGAACCCGGCGAGAGAGCAGCCGGCGGCCCGGTGCCGAGCGGAGCCACATTTTAGAGCTGTCGATGAACTACACCGCTGGCATTGCCGACGGCTAAACCACGCAGTCCGCAGTAAACATCTGGTAAGACTTCCGGCCGATGCTTTTCAAAATAAAACGCTAAAAAAAAAACTGCGCTTCATTGTTTGCAGTACTTTTTTTTTTTTTTTTTTTACAAATACTTCTCTCTTCTTTAGTTTTGGTCAAGTCAAAGTTGCAAAACTGGAATGCAAAAAATACCGTGATAACGTTTTAGTTTTGGCATCAAAATGAGCTAAAAGTAACTAAATTCAATTACACAGGATGGGTTTATTTCAAGGTCATATGTTTACGATATTAGTAGGTTTAATAGGGATGCGTTATTACTTAAACGTTGCCACTGGGAAATACTTACGTTATACACTGCTGGGTAATTTGTTAATTATACTTTTTCCGCAGTAATCTGAATCTACAAAGTAACTGAAGCGGTCGTGGAAATGAGGTGAAGTAAAACGCACAATATTCAACTCTGAAATGTAGTGAACATAAAGTAGCAAAGTAGCACAGTTACCTTGGAATTGCATTTGAGTCTTTTTTGATTTATGTTGCCATGTTTCAGGCTCGAATAGATGCAAATGAATATCCAGACTGTCATTAAATTGTATTATTGTATTAAAATTGTACTAAAGTGTTGGTGCGGTGGATTCGGAACGTTCCGCGGGAAGGGATCATTTTGTCATAACATACGTTGAGATGTGCGTCCTTTTAGCAAATGCCGTGCTTTTATCTTGACGTGCACCTCACAGGCTTCCGGTCATGGCTTCGCCGATGGAGCCGATGGAGCCCGCCAGACGGGGGCGCTGCAGGCCGAAGAAAGAAGACGTCAAGGTGCGCGCTCGTGAGAAAATCCAGGGACGTCACAGGTAACTGGGGCAGAAAGCTGCTCCCGTCGACGTCGACGTCCACCTGACTAAACGAAGGCGCCTGTCAGGAAGTCGCGCTTGTTAGCATCGCTAGCAGGTCAAAGGGCGACGCGGCCCCCGTTGCGAACGGTCTAGTCGGACTGCACTTTGATGACGTCACGGGCCCCCTTTTGCAGCGATCACCGCGCTCCAGCTGTAACCTCTGGACCGACGTCAGCGTAAGGAAGGAACAGCTGGACAGATGTCGAACCTTAAATTGACAGGACTTTTCGGCACAGTCTGGTAAAGACGTTATGAGAAAAAGCTGTTACCTGAGGCTGTTTTAACCCCCTTGTAAAGCGTGCAGCCGTGCGGTCCAGAGAGGCCATGTACCCCGTGGACCTGCCAGCCGCGAGGGACGCCGACCTGACCTCAGCATCCGAGGAGTACCTCTCCTCTCTGCAGTCCAGGCCTCGTCAGAACCAGTGGTTTCCATTGTCGCACTCTACAAAGGTAACGCAACGCTTCGAGTAACCTTTATCATAAGCGCCGTGCTGGCGTGTTACATTGTTTCCAATAAAGTAGCGCCGTGAGGCCGATCTTGACATTTTTTTTCCCCTCCTGTCCGCTCAGGTCGCGATATCGGCAAAAAGCGTGAGGCGGCTGCAGCTGTTTGAGGACGACGGCGACGGCGGCGGCGTCTGCACGCTGCTGGCTCTGCACGCCCCTGACGATGCGACACGCGGTGAGGGACACCCCCCCCCCCCCCCAACCCGATCAGACACCCACGCGGGCCCAAGCCTGACGCTCTCTGCTCTCCTTTTCAGCGGTGGCTTTGTACCTGCACGGCAGGTGGTGGCACGTGGACGACGTCTTGCGCACGTCCAGCGACTCCAGAGTGGGTTTGATTTCGGTAACTTGATGTCATCATTTCAATGAGTTTGACCCGGCGGTTAAATGCGTGTCTCTGGCACCGTGAGAGCCTTTGCCTTCTCGAGATCGAAGAGGTTTGCTCAGTTTTCTCAGGATGGCAAAAGGCAGAAAGGCGTTATCTGCTTCTTTTGAGGAAACCAACGCTCTTATAATACTAATTTAAAGGGGTATTTCCACTTTTTCTCGGCTCTACAATTTTGATCATCTTTCCGTTTCTATTCATGAGACCTGACTTGTTTTCTCTTTCTCCTGGGGAAAAAAAAAAAGGTGACTGGGATCATTTTCTATGATTTTCTGTGTTTGTTATCTCTAAGATGTTTACAAAGCACACGTGTAATCTGCATGTTTTACAACATTAGAGCGAAAAGTTGCTTATCGTTGATGTCAGTCATGAAAATGTCAATTTTCCAGTTCATGAGTTATGAGGTTGTTTTTTCCGGCTATGAACCACTCGGTTGAACTTCGCTTAGCGGCTACGTGATGAGACGCCATCATACGTTACTGAGGTCTCTGTTTGAAAGCTGGCTGCTGGTTCTCGTCGCCGCTCCTCGTCTCAGGCGCAGTCGCTGACGGAGAGGGTGGTTGTGTTCCTGCTCAGTCGGGTGGTGGAGAGGTCCCGCCGGGACGAGGTGGCGTTCTCCCTGCACCCCCGCACGGAGAGCTGCAAAGTGCTGTGGAGAGATGGCCAGGCCGTTGGCTTCTACACCATCAAACACAAAGGTAGGGTGGAGGAGGAGGAGGGACTGGGTGGAGAAGGTTAAACTACAATTCAACCAAAACAGAACTCCACAACTCGATGGTTGAGGTAACGGTGACCACGTCCACTCATTAGATACAGTGTGATTCCTTTACCCGAGTACCTTTATTGCTTTTATAATACGGTTACCAGCAAAATTGTAAGTGAATTGCTGCCTTTCAGCACAAAATAGTATCAGCCACCAAACGTTGTGCATCTCGTTTCAGTAGTCTAGAGAAAAAATAGCTCCTGTACGAGCAGGTAAACCGCATCGGGTCTCTTTGCAAGATCTCGCAGCATCTCGTTCCCTCACGTCGCTCATGACGTCCACCTCAATTGTCCGCTTGCGAAAGCTCCCGATCGTTTGGCAATCGCCACCGAGCCAAAAATATCAACTAACGCAAAAATCTAACCTGTGCATTATCGCCCAATAATGCCCACCCCATGACTCCCCCCTCAACCAATCAGAACGCTGGATTTCATCTACCCGTATTCCAATGGGCGTCATGAAAGTTGTGCGTCGTCGTGGTGTTTCAGGCAGCCTGTGTGACGGCGGCGGCGGCAGCAGCCGCGGCTACATGCTGCCCGTCCTGGACACGGTGCTGGTGAGGAGGAGCTGGAGGAGGAGAGGCCTCGGCCTTCACATGCTGACCGACTTCTGCGCGTCCTTCGCCGCCGAGCCCTTCCTAGGGGTCAGCTCGCCGCTGTCCCCCGGCATGGTGGCCGGTCAGCCAGGCCCGTTTACCTCCTTCCCTTTCTTCATTTTGGTCTTTACCGGGGGGGGGGAGACGCTTGGCCGTAAGCTAAAGCGACCGCCCGTGTCTTCTCTGTGTTCAGTGTGCAGGAGCTTTCTGCAGAAGCATCAGGAACGTCTGGAGCATCTGTATGAGGTGGAGGCTCCAGGAGGCTGGACGCAGCGACGCAACATCTGGCTCGGCATCAAGCTAGGCCGCTACTCTTTGGGTGCAGATTATTGTTATTGGGTTTTTAATTTGCATTAATGTTGCGAATGTTGCGTAGCGCTTCTGTCGGGACGTGTGTGTGTGTGACCTCGTTGTGCGTTTCTAGGTGTTGGTGGGGAGAGTACGATGACCTCGGGGGAAACTTCCCGGCGTGGAGATGACTCCTCTCAGAAGGTGTGAATCTCCATGTCCCTCTGCCTCGTGTCCAAATGAAATGTCTTTCCCCGTTAGCCTCGCCTGTACTTTGTGTCCACGTACAAATGTAAGCATTGCACATGCTAAGCGTCAGCAAATTAAAACATACTTGACGAGCGAACTTTGTTAAAGTTGGACCATCAATGTTTCAATGGAACCTTTTTTTTACAGAAATAAATGCTGTATTGTGTTTAGCAACAGAGGAACAGATGGCTTTCTCTGCCCTCTTGCATTACTTTGTGATGACCTTTTGTGCGTCCTGAGCTCTTAAAAGAGTCTCCTGTTTTTCCAAAGCCGACCGCCTGTCCTGTCAACGCCCACCCGGCAGAAGGCCCGTCGGTACGACAAATAAAACGCTGTGATCCGAGCTCCCCGAGCGGCGAGCGCTCAGGAACAGCGTGTAGTCCTGCGGCCCACGCAGAGGATCCAGACTCCGGACCCCCGACCAGGCCTCCACCTCAGCGCCGAGAGGAGGAGGAGGAGACGCAGAGCAGGGCCAAGCGAGGCAGGAGGACATGAGGGACACGAGAACTTCACTATTTCACTCTTGTGTTGTTTCTCCAGACAGAGCGGATTATAATGCAGCTGGTAGAGCTTTCATACAACGATACGTAAATATTTAATAGTCAATATTTGTGTTTTTGAAACATGGAATATACCATGTTTGTGATTTGTAGAATAAGATGTCTGTGCAAAATAAATGCTTTGAGGAGGTCTCAACAGAGGCCGGTCCACCAGGCCGTTTTATGTCCAAGAGAAGAACTTTCGGTGGAGAAACCAGAGGTAAAGCGGCTGGCTGGAGGCGGCCGTGATTACGCCGCGTTCAGCTTCCCGTGCTCGCGTTTTAAATCAAGGGGGACAGAATCCAGCGTGGACCAGATACGTGATAAAAGGACATGAAGCACTAGGAGTTTCGTGGGTCTTTTGAGTTGGTGTTTCCCCAACAAACTGGATTCAGGGACATGCAAATCTTTTTTTTTTAAATATAAATGTATTATAATAAATATATCTTATTACAATATATGTATTATATGATATCCATGATATTTATAGTATTTACGACATTGGATTATATTATGTAATGAATATTATATATATTATATATATTTGTTAATATACTGAATTATATGAATACAATGTTTATTATGTTAAACTATTGGAATAAATGTTAAATATTTAACTGCAAAGTATTAATGCGTGTTTGATTGATAACTAGCTATTTTATTATAATACAAATCTGTTTCCACTTTGATATAAAAGGCCACATGGACGTTCCTTTATCCCGGTCGCCCTCCTGTTAACTTCATGTACCAATAAACAAAAGTTTAGTGACCTCTCACAGTGAAACTCTCATCCCAGATCAGCATCCCAATGGAAGCCGGTGAGATTTGGGTCCAAACTGATCCAGATTGATTTCATAAACAACCTCAAAGCGAGCGAGGAGGCTGCAGCTGCTGTTCACTGGCTGCACGAGTCGGGGAGACGCCTGGCTGCCGACCATCAAAGAGCTGATTGGCTCTTAGATTCATAATGGCGTGTATTCATGTAGCAAAATAACAGGGTGTTGGGAAATGGTCCATAGGATAACGCAAGGGATTCTGGGATACGAATCCCATATGAATCATGAGCTGATGTGTGTGTGTGTGTGTACACACACTGATGTACATGATGGAGACTCATATCTATTCAAGATACTCATGGTTGCAGGCAAAAAGGCCATCACAAGGAAATGGGGGACGGAAGGTCTACCCACTCAAACCCATTGGGTGGACACCATCGGATAGAACCACCATCAGATGTAATCACCATCAGATGTAAGCACCATCAGACAGAATCGCCATCAGATAGAACCACCATCAGACAGAACCACCATTAGATAGAACCACCATCAGATATAACCACCATCAGACAGAACCACCGTTAGATATAAGCACCATCAGACAGAACCACCATCAGATAGAACCACCATCAGACGTTCACCATTAGATAGAACCACCAGATATAACCACCATCAGACAGAACCGCCATCAGATATAACCACCATCAGACAGAACCGCCATCAGATGTAATCACCATCAGACACAACCACCATCAGATGTAATCACCATCAGACAGAACCACCATCAGACAGAACCGCCATCAGATGTAATCACCATCAGACGCAACCACTATCAGATGTAATCACCATCAGATGTAATCACCATCAGATGTAATCACCATCAGATGTAATCACCATCAGATAGAACCACCATCAGATAGAACCACCATCAGATAGAACCACCATCAGATAGAACCACCATCAGATAGAACCACCATCAGATAGAACCACCATCAGATAGAACCACCATCAGATATAAGCACCATCAGATATAAGCACCATCAGACAGAACCACCATCAGACAGAACCACCATCAGACAGAACCAACATCAGATATAAGCACCATCAGACAGAACCACCATCAGACAGAACCACCATCAGATGTAATCACCATCAGACGCAACCACTATCAGATAGAACCACCATCAGTTAGAACCACCATCAGATATAAGCACCATCAGATATAAGCACCATCAGACAGAACCACCATCAGACAGAACCACCATCAGATAGAACCACCATCAGACAGAACCACCATCAGACAGAACCAACATCAGATATAAGCACCATCAGACAGAACCACCATCAGACAGAACCACCATCAGATGTAATCACCATCAGACGCAACCACTATCAGATAGAACCACCATCAGTTAGAACCACCATCAGATATAAGCACCATCAGATATAAGCACCATCAGACAGAACCACCATCAGATAGAACCACCATCAGACAGAACCACCATTAGATAGAACCAACATCAGATATAAGCACCATCAGACAGAACCACCATCAGATGTAATCACCATCAGACGCAACCACTATCAGATATAAGCACCATCAGACAGAACCACCATCAGATAGAACCACCATCAGTTAGAACCACCATCAGATATAAGCGCCATCAGACAGAACCGCCATCAGATAGAACCACCATCAGAAATCCACAGAAATCATGTGGCTCCGCAGGAGCAGATGTGGATGGTTTCCGTTGGGTTCATTGCCAAGGAGCTTAGAGACTCGAGTTCTTCACGGGCTTCATAAGAAAAGGCTCCTGATGAAGCACCTGCTGGTAAACTGAAGGGAAAATATGAGAAGGATTTTGTGGCGCACCACCCGCCGAGAAAAAGCCCAACCAGTTGGCGACGACGTCGGTGATAATGACGACGATGACTAAGAGGTTGATCTTGCTCTGTATTGTCCATGGTCTTCTGTCTCTGGAGGGTTCCAGGCCTCTATGCCTTTTCACATTCAGGGTTTAAGTTGTGTTTTCTAATTTAGTCCCTTGAATTTTTCCTCTTAACATTTTAAATTCTGAATTTCCTGTGAAAATCCAACGGACTGAAACTCGTGTGCTTAAGTGGTGGACGGCATCCATCTTCAAACCACGTTAGAAATACTGTCACCTTTAGCCAGAATAATAAACGCACCTGTGACTTAAAGGGACACTTTAGACTTCAATACAACAACAGCTTCCATACTGTGACACCGCGTTTAAGGACTCGATATTTCCACTGCGTGCAGCACATTCCCCTCATCTCTCACGCCGCCGTCTCCCGTCGCCACGTGCCGTGGAGAGATTCGAGCGCACCTCTGTGACGCGGCCGCGTGTAGGGAACAAGAAAACAGGAAATAGGAGAAAAAAAACCCCTCAGGAATCAGGACCACAGGAAAGTTCCGGTGTTCTTCGTGAAAGATGAGCCGCATTTACGACAACAAGTCTTTGAAGAACAAACCGGTGCACAACGAGAAACTGGAGCGCGCGTGGTCGCCTTCCGCGTACGAGAGGTAGGTGACACCGAACCGGCCGGTTCGCCGGAAGCTCCATTTCCCACGTGGGGGGGGGGGGGACCTGAATGCACCGCGAGCAGGGAAGTAAAGTCAGTGGAACCTTTGTCTTCCACGCAGTGGCCACGGGGTTCTCCTGGAGGGGACGCTGCTGGACGTGTCCAGACACGCCATCAGTGACCCCAGCGGTCAGAAGGTACTGACCAGAGAGGGCCACAAAATATACAAATAAAAAAACAAATTGTCAATGTTTGTATGTATACACACACACACACACACACACACACGTGTTGTACAGCGAGTAAAGTATCACCATGGAACATTTAATTATATTTTACTGAATAGTATTATTTATAGTATACTGGTGGATTAAATCATAGTGGGATGTTTGCTGAAACTGAGTGCATGACCCTACCTGGTACTGACAGTACACGTCTTTCAGCACAGACAGGAACTGTAAGTTAGTACACTAGAAAACCCAAGTACCCTACCTCGTTTTAGCATCCAAGGCTGACTAAAGAACCGTGTCTGTACTTTTGGACAGGTCCGCTTCTATGTGCTGTACATCAAGCCCACACGCATCCATCGGAGGAAGTTCGACGGCGGCGGGAAGGAGATCGAGCCCAACTTCAGCGACACCGTGAAGGTCAACACGGGCTTCCTCATGTCCTCCTACAGTGAGTACACGACAACGCCTCTCGTTTCCTCTCAACCTCCGCTCTGCATCGTCCTCCACGTTTGGGTCAGTGACAGATTCAATTTCTAAAAAGGTAATAAAAAAAAAATCTTAATGCAAAATGGAATTATATATATATTTCTATGGATGGGTGGATTGTATGAATATATATATATATATATATATATATATATATATATATATATATATATATATAAATATAATATACATAAATAAATATTATTTTTATATATTATATATATATATATATCTTTTTTTGTCTGGAACAATGTGTAACAGTTTCATGTTGTTTTAAATAGTTTTAAAAGTATTTGTTCTTCACAAATAACACTTTTAAAAGAATATTTTTTTTTAAATATTTTTAAAAACATTTTTAATTTTCTCAAAACAAAATCTTCTTGAAATGACCCCTCGGAGTGTTTACAGTGGTTGTAGTTTGTACGTGCAATAATTTAAGATAATGCGTTTCTCTTATATTTAGTAGATTTTACATTTGATTGTGAACCAAAACACAGAAATGTAACAACGCAAAGATGCAGCGCACTCGCTCCACACAGCATCACGTGTTCTCTGGGCTGCTGGCACCTTTCTGCTGATGTCCTTTGGTCAACAGTTGAATCTTCTCGTCATTACATTACATTACATTACAGGTCATTTAGCAGACGCTTTTATCCAAAGCGACTTATATTACACTTTAAACCCAGTTAGTTATCTTGTTAAAGGGTGAAGCCATAATAAACCAAAAGTGCTGGAACTCTTATCCGGGAAGTCACGAGGTCCCGGTTTTATTATTTATTATTGGTTATTGGCCACGAGATTGAGGGCGGTAAAAAGTTCTTCCCGTTGAGTTTGTGCCCCCTGGCTTTGTTCACATCTTCTTTTTAAATGACCTAATTTGTTTTTTCTTCATTCTCCCTGGGTGATGTTTGCTGGCGTGTGCCTCGTTGTTTCGTCGTCCTCTCGTTGTTATTGTCTTGTTTCTTCGCTTACAACACAAAACAAACTCAAAAGCAAAAATCAAAAAATAAATATCCTTCGTAAATAGTTAGTTTTTAGGTAAAAGCTATCGGAAGGTTTATTTGGTGACTGAAGGTCATGAATTAGAGCGTCATCATCCCTGCATCTCATTTTGATAAAATAATCTTGCTTCCACCCGGAAGCCTTTTCTCTGACCTTTGACCTCTTTCTGTCGGGGACACAGAGGTGGAGGCCAAAGGCGAGTCCGACCGCCTGTCCGAGGAGCAGCTGTCGCTCGTCGTGAACAAGGCCGAGCTGCTGAAGATCACCGACAAGCACCGACCCAGCGGCACCTGGGCCTTCTGGTACCCGGAGTCCCACATGGACCGGACGGAGCTGGAGGCGGGGCAGGAAGTGCGGCTGAAGACCAGAGGGAATGGTCCTTTCATATGTGAGAGTTGAGCGGTCTCGGGTGTGGATCTTTTCCTTTGGGGATATGAAGGAGTTGATCAGGAGCTAATTGGATTGCTTTTCATAAGACGGGCCTGTTTTCCAAAAGCCGCCCGGGTCCTTTTCTGTTTCCACGACCCCGCGTTGACCTCCGTGGCAGCGGGCTGGGAAAGTTTCCCATGAGGCCTCTAAGGGGAGCTGATGTTTTACACGGAGTTAGCTAACACACACGCACACACACACACGCAGGGTGTATAGGCCGCCCTGTGGGAAGTCACATTCCTTGTATGTCTGACGTGTTTAGGTAATAAATGACCCCTGACCCCTGACCTGAGTAACATTAGCTTAATTAGCGAGATAGATTGCTACAGATAATTCTATTTTTCTACATCCTTCCACTACCAGCACAGTTTCCAAGAGGATCTTGTGAGGCTGGTGGGCCGACCTCAGACCCTCTGGGGGTCCTGAGGGACGCTGGTTTCCTACATTAAAACCTCCCCAGTGCAGGAAATGACTCGCTTCTTTTTAATCCGTCCTGCGTTGTTTGTCTGACTCTTTTCCCGCTGAATTCTCCTCCTCCAGTCTCCTTGGCCACGGTGGACGGCGGCGCGGCGACCACGTGCAACTTTGCCGGAGACGAACGCGCCGGCGCTTCGTGGACCGACAAGGTTCTGGCCCACAAAGCCGAGGCGGGCGGCGCGCCGAGGCCCGGCGGGGACGGCGAGGGAGCCGGGGAAGACGAATGGGTGCGTCAAAACCTACCTTGCCCATCGCGCCCCAATGAAAAGTACCCGAAAAGGGGATAATGATAATAATAATAATAATAATAATACGTTTGCTTCTCCCTCAGGGTGACTGAGGGAAGCGTCTCGTCCTTCGCCTCGGATTCCGGCGGCCTGGCTGGACTCTCCCCGGCTCCTCGCCGGCGGTGGAGCTTCGTCCTCGTGCACTTTGGATTCGCTTGCTGGTTTCTTTTTCTTCTCTTGCCCGTCTCTCTCGTGTGCGAGTCCGATCCAGAGGGCGTACGAGGGGATTCTGTGCTGAGCGCCGGATGGTTCCTTCTGTCCGTTCCGGATCTATTTAAAGTGCATCTCTTAGCAGCCGTTCACTCCTACAGGCTCATATGATCTCGGGCTGTTTCCAGACAATAAGTAGGATTTTAAAAAGGCGTTGATACGTTTCCACAGCCCCAAATGTATTCTAGGTCTTCTATCAACCGTTATTGTTATGATCATCTAGTTATTATAGATATAGATCAGTTAATACCGGCTGCATTATGTTTGTACTCAATTAAAGGACTTCTATTGAATCAAATTTCAGTGTTTTATTTTTTTAAATAACTGCTAGTACCATATAACGCTGATTTGGTTCCTTGATTACAACATGTGGACGTGTTCCTGGAACAATTGGGGGAATCTGTCCTTGGGCTCAGATTTTTAACCTTCCAAATACATTGATAACAATTTTAAAAGATTCTGACAAATACATGTTATAATTTATTCTCAAACATTTTCAAGTATACAACTCTTAACATTGACGGTGGACCAGCGTCATGTGCAAAAACAACGGAGAAGAAATCTGTTGCAATAGCAATAATATATTGTATAATATAGTGTATAAACTACTGTGTCTTCACTGAGGTGCCACACGTCTCTCGGCACAACACTACGGATCAGTTGTCTTTATTGAAGGAATTAAATGTCCTATTGGTTGATTACTTTGTCGCTTTGAGGGGAGCCGGTTCTTGTGCGGTGGTACTGGAATCGGTGCCGGGGGGGATTTAGTTGAGTTAGTTAGCAGGAGATCTGTGAGGCACCAACAACGAGATCTAAACGCTCCCTACGAAGCCGTTTCACTCTCGAACCACTGCAGGACGCCGTCTTTGTTCTCGCTGACCCACTGGATGTTGACCCGGGTTTGCTCGACGGCCTGCACCACCGCCATGGTGGCAGCACCCAGGTGGTAGTCCTCCCCGAAGCGCTCCAGCTGCGGACACACAAACAGACCCGGCCCACCCTGTCAGGAGCTGGAGCGCAGACAGGTAGATTCTTCCAGGGAAAAACACCTCAGGAAGTAGAACCAAATAGGTTCCAGAAGGTAAATAGTTAACGATTAGCAGACCGGTGAGCCAGAGAGGTTTGCAAAATCAAGACAACCGATAAACCAGCGATTCCCAAAGTGTGGGCCGCGGCCCCCTGGTGGGCCGCGAAGGTACTGCAGGTGGGCCGCGAGAGGTAATTTTACAATAAATAAATAGTTTTTTAACTTTCAATTTTTAAAAGTTTGAAATTAATGTGAAAATATGTATGATGCGGCACATTAGTTGATGAAGCACAAACAATTTAAACGGACAGATTAATAAAACAATAAGGCTCTTTCCGCCTGTCGTTAAACAAACGGGGCGCCCTCTTGTGGTATTAAAGTAAATATACCGTATTTTCCGCACTCCAAGGCGCATTTAAAAGCCTTTAATTTCCTCAAAAAACGACAGTGCCTTATAATCCGGAGCGCCTTATATATATGGATCAATTGGTTAATTGACCATACCTCGCGGAGACGGACTTTTGCTCGCGGATATTTGATTTTGGTTAAACTCTTAAGGTAATTTAATCATTATGTTTTGATCAGAGTTGTGGTTAAAGGTTTGGGTGGGCCGCCAAAGATTTTCAGATTTCAAAGCGTCCTCGAGTTTGGGAACCGCTGCGATAAACGATAGCGTGATTTGTCTCCTTCCTCATACAGTCACGTGACAGAGAGACGTGTGATAGGGTATCAGGGTGTATCACCTCCCTCATTAGTTAATTATTGGCGTGTTACTGGAAACAGGAGTCTCCCCTTGACGTCACTGCGCGGCCGTATTGTCATTTTGACATAATAAAAACATCCAAATACAAATTACCTCGGTCAGTTCAAACAGCGTGGAGAACCTGCGGGTCACTGCGTCCACCAGCATGACCGAGTCCCTGGAGACGAGCAGAGGGGGGGACAAAGTATTAGTTTAGTTATGTGTGTTTACACGACGCCGCCGATCGCGTGGGCCTCTGGTCACAGCACAAACAGCGCCAGGCGATAAGCACTGATAGAATGACGAGACCTTTGTACTCGGCTTTTTACAAGCCACCGTTAATTAAAGTTGCCCTCCTTTATGGTTTTTGTTCGAGCGACTCGACCACGCGTTGCCCTCAGGTCTCCTCTGCGCTGATAATGCAGCGATAAGGACGACCTGAGGACCACGACCGTCCTGAGGCAGAGACGCTTTGGCGAGGCCAACGTGTTCCCAATGTCCAGGGCGATACGGATCAGTTCCCTGGTCTGCACAGCGCTCGTTGGCCCTGACAACGGCGGCCCGGCGAGCCGACCCTCCAAAATAAAGCTGCATTTTATTTTGAAAAGGCCTTTAAAAAAGTTCTTCTTTTCTTTTTTACATTCACAGACTGTGGATGAAGCTTTTAATTGGTTAAGTGAGAACTTGTGGCTGATTACGGTTAGTTAGTAAAGGCTTAACAAATTATGATTGAAGCTAACAATCTGTTAGATGTGTTTGACGTTGTGAGTGAGGACGGCCATCTTTCTTTTCACCAGCTGGTGAACACGGTTAAAGTTCTCCAACAAGATGAAAGTGAGCATTAGATTTACATCTGTAACGAAGGCTAATGTTACATGTCAGCTAACACGCTTTATATCCACGAACACTAATTAACCTCTCGGGACTAAAATGGCGACATTTGAGCGTTGGCCTCTTGCCTTCCTGTTTAATTTCATAGTGGTGAAACCCAACCACCCAATCTCAAATGCTACTTGGTCGTGACTCGGAAATTGAACATGAATGAATGTCACAGGAAGTGGTCAGAGTCCAAAAAGCAGCCCACCACTGGACGTATGTCCAGTGCGCTCTGATGAAGTTCCAGGCCAGCGCTTGTCCCGCCACGTTCCTGGCTATGGAGCTGATGGTGGGACCAACATCCATCCGACGAATCTTCTCAGGGTCCAAAGTGTACTCCAGGTATCTGCGAGATAAAGAAGGAGCTTCCCTTTGTAAAAAGATTGTGGCTGGGATTCACCTTATCAGAGGCGCGTCCACGCAGACACGAGTTGTCGTGCACGCAGTCAGTGGCGGAAAAACAACCCGCGATTGTGCGTTTCACCTGTTGAGCAGCCAGATCTTCTTGGTGCAGGCCAGAGCCTGGCCGAGCTGGTCCCTCTCCGCGGTGTCGGTGGAGCTCTGAAACTTGTCCCAGGCAAAGTCCCACTCTTCCCTCCCGCCGGCGGCCAGGGCTTGGCAGTAGATCACAGAGCGCAGGATGGGGGGGATGCTGAACCACGCACACGCAGACACACACACACACGCGTTATCTCTCCCAGCATTCCCTCACTTAAGGCCAAGTTCTTGAGTTCTTAGAGATAAACACCACAAAGAGTGGTACAAGCAGCCACCACCAAGGAACAACAGGGAGTGATTCAAAGCCTCCTACCGTCACTAAATCACCGCTGCAGAGTGAACATAATGAAAGACGTTACAGGCAAGTGCATTCATTTCAGAATGAATAAAGCAGGATGTAATGTTGAAATTAAAAACGCTCGTTCAGTAGCGTCGTACTGGTTAGTGCCGTTGCTCGCCATCCAGTTGGCAAACATGCCCGTCGCCATCTCCACGCATTCTGGGAGTCCGTTGGAACACGCCACCTCTATGGCGAGGATCTGGGTGTGCCTTGGAAGGAAGCACAATTTCATTTCATATATAAGTGTACGAGTACTAAATAATGGCAAATATAATGATGACGTCTGCTTGGAGAGATTCTATTCAACTCTTTGGAAAAAAAAAAAACCCTTGCGTTGACATATTTCACCGTCTCCACTGCCAAGAATGAGATAGAGCGCCGTCAGGGAACGAGCAGTAATTGGTGCTCTCGGAGTATTTCAGATGGTGAATTTGGAAAATAGCTGGACATGTTAATCATTTGCACAAAAAACATGTGTGTAAAAGACTTAGAATGAGATTCAGCCTTTTGGAGAAGCAGCTCCATACAAGCAGACTTTGTACTGGCCTGACCGTCGTGTGTAACTGGTGCTGTGTGGGTCTAAAGCGCACACGTCTGTTCTGAGGGCCTCTTTCCTTACTGTAATGAGTGATTCTCCGGGACTGTGGAACTGTCTGTGTAGTTGCGGAAGAAGTCGTACAGGCCCTTGACCTGTTGGCGGAGGTACGCCTGCAGGAAGACACAGTTTCACAACAAGGGTTACAGGGTTGAACCACGCCGGCAGCAGGTCGTCCCGTCGCCTTTGCTTGAATCCAAATCCAACTCAATTCAGTTTCGGCGTTTTCATTTTGAATACCACGCGTTTCGGGAGGGGGTTTTAACGGCACGTGCCTGCATGGGTCCGTTGACCTCGGAGCGGTCGAACATGAGCACAAAGTACTCCAGGTTCTTGGCTGCCAACTTCCAGGGAAGAAAGTCTCTCTCGTCCCGAAGGAAGCGCGTCGAGTTGAGGGCCAGGGTCACGTCGACGAGTTCGGCCCTGAAGGAAACGCAATCGATTTGGCGACACGCCGAGGAAGCGGACGAGTCACCTGCGTGACCTCATTCCAGGCAAGGTCTTACAACACGCTTGATTCGCAGCAGTGATAAAAGTCATTACCTTGCTAAGTTAAACGCGTCATCAACAAGCTGCCCTCGGTTCATCAGTGGGATTTTCTAAAAAAGAAAGATTGAGGGACAGTTTACGAAGACATCTACAACTGTAAAACTCAACTCATTTTGAATTTAAACGTTTCCACAGTCATATATAGACCCAACGATAGTTGAGTCCTGCACGGCTCATGACAATGACTGATGGATGGTTTAGTCCAGACTCTTTGATGGATTGTCATGACATTTTGTAATATGTTTGACTGTCTAAATCAGGATGAACCAGTTGTCTTAGTGCTTAGTGTATTTTTTGGGGGGCTCAGTGCTCACATCAGGGTCTGTCTCCAGCTGAGTCAGGAGACGTTCCCAGTTTTCCGAGTTGTAATTGACTCTGAAGTATCCCGTACAGTTGACGTTTGCCAGGATCCACTCTCCCTTCTTAGAGATGAATTCGTCTTTCTGTACTGTAAAAAAAAAAAAAAAAAGAATAAACGGGCAAACATTATGAATTGTAATTGGACCTGTGCTCCAACGCTACACGTCATTCATCCATTCATAGTGATTCACACACCGCGGGAACGGCAGCTAAGTGCCTTGCCCAAGGACGTTAACACGGACTAGTGGAGCCGGGGGGATCAAACCACAGACCCTCTGATGGAAGGACAGTCCCCTCTGTCACTGAGCCACAGTAGCCCTCACAATGCCACAGGAAAAGGATATTCAACGATGGAGTTTTAGTCTTTCGTGCCCGATGCAACAAAGGAGGTGGAACGGCAACGCCGTTAAAACGGTGCTTCAAAAGGGAAACGAGACGTCTGATTCCAAGTATGTCCGCGGTGCATTCACTTACCTTTATTGTTGGACGTTAACCAGATGGGAGAAGATTTGGGTGCATTTGACATGACTCTGATCGGGAGCTCCCACCAAAGACTAAACATGCAGAGAAGTATAGAAACAACACGGTATAATTAGTACCAGAAGCTAATTTACTAGGAAATCGGTCTCTTGAGCTTTTAAACATTGAGCAACAATGTTGTAACTCTGTTATGTTCTTCGTTCTATTGAACAACTATCCGCCCTGATAGAGTGAGATTCCTGTTTCTCCCTCAGGCATATTCCTTTTTCCTTATTGTTAAAGGTTTTTTGCAGGAGGGTCCCAGATTATAAAGGGCTTGGAGGCCCACTTTTGATGTTTTATATCGAACTGAACTAATCCCACCGTTGTGTTGTGGGTCTGGCCAGAACAACTCAGAACTGCATCAGGTTCAACGATGGCGCAACTCACCATTGCCTGGAAAGCCCAGTTACAACATATTGATTCAAAACATTCCACAGGGCCAAAGACATGATTCACTACAATCAGCTGCAGTGGTTTCGTGCCGTCGTAAGACACTGTGAAGATTCATGACTTCCCGTTCGCACCACTACAACAACAACACAGAGGCCGACGAAAAGGTGTAACCAAAGCGACGATGAGGTCCAGGTGCTTCTGAGGACCAAAGCAAGATTTGGGGGACGAATTCAAGGCTTAGTTGTTCAAACTTCAAGCCGGTCACGTGGCAGCAGCGTTTTTTTATGTCCCGTCCGGCCCCTTGCAGGCTCTGCACAGGGGCCTGAACCAAACGGAGTGTGTTCCAGTGGGTAAGGGCGTGCACTACGGGTGTTATTGGGGAAACGGGACCCCGATTCTCTGGACGCGGTCTGGAGTTCATACGGGAAAACGGCAAACAAACCCTGTGCGAACGAGTGTAATAAATAGATGTTCACGTAGCACGTACTTAGATTCATAAGTGTCGTTGAACAGGAAGTGCTTCTGGTAGATTTCTCCATTGGTTGTGTTGATGGTGATGACGGGATAGCCAATTTGTTTCGTCCAGGTGTTCATCACCTTGGCAACGTCGGTGTGACCACCGTCCTGATCAACGGCCTGCGAACAGGGAGCAAATGGGTTCATGTCTCACGGTATAAATACCCCCGACGACAAATCCTGCTTCGTGTCGTCGTCGAAAAACGTGGCTCGCGAGAATCGAACGGTACCTTTTGAATGTGCCCCCAGAGGTCGTCCTGGTCTGCGCTTCCGTACTTAAAGTCTGAGAGGTACATCTGTTACGCGGATAAACAGAGAGATCCAGAGAGACGTTACGGTTTCAAGTTTCATTCCGTTCCTCTCGAAATCATTATTTTCAAGAGGAACTTTTGCATTCAGAATATTCGTGGTTCGGAGCTGGATGAAACGCAACCTCAGGCAGCGGATCCCAAGATAATGTAACGTTGGAACAAATATTTGGCTGAAAACAGATTTTCTTCTATTTTTCTGGCTGGAGGCCTTTAAACATGTGATGAAATGGTGGACACATGGACTAAATTTCACATTGGGAACCTGTTTGTCTCTCTAAACAACAGATGTTGGAATGATGGTAAACGTGGTTTATTTAAAACAAACGTATGTGACCACAATAGCAACATGACCACTCGAGCTCGTGTTGGATTACCAGCCGGATGGGATGCTTCCTTCCATCCAAAGCTGCGTGTGGAGTGAATAGAAATACATTAAGTCCAGTTCTGTCTGTACCAGAGGGACCATACACAGAAAAGAGAAAGCTCTCGCAGAGGCTCGACGACCTGACGCCACGGCTCGTTTCTAAGCCACTGATGTGCAAAAACACCAACAAGCCAGCGCATGCCAACGCTCAGCATTGAGTCTATGGGGCCGGGGACCTTTTGCCAAGCGGCTGGTCCGTAGAGGGCAATGGGGCGTGGACCCACCTTGAGCCCCCCCAAAAAGATTAAATTTTTTTTAAACATATTAAAATTTTTTTGAATAAGATGTCCTTATTGGTAAACTGTAGGAATAAATATTAAAAATTAGTTTTGCATTGAACCAAACTGGGATGTTTAGTGAAACTGATTGGCTGGCCCCACCAAAAAAAAAAAATCCACCAGCCGCCGATGTCTGTGTGATTCAGGGACTAAGAGCAGCCGTTTCCAGACCTCCAATCAAAAACTAAAGAACATTGGTGACGTGTTCTGCTTTTCCACCCATCTGGTCAGTCACGTCGCATTGGGGAACCACCGAGACACAAAGAGAAAAACTACTAGTTACTTGCTTTGATTCCTTTGGTGAAAGTTCCTTCCGACACGATGTCCGCCAGCATCCTGAGCACCGCGGCTCCCTGCAGCGTGAACACCAAATACATCTATGAGTGGCACATTCACAGCACACTGGTACCATACATACATACATCATTCATTGCTAGTTTACATACCTTAAAGTAGGTTATGGAATTGAACATCCCTTCGATCTCAGCAGGCCACTGGACGTCTTCCAGCGGAGGACTGAGCGGGTGGGACGAGGCCAGAGCGTCGTCCTCGAACGCCCTGTGGAGGTTGCTCATGATATGCCATTCTTTCTGAGGAAGCCAAAAAGAGACAGGAGCACATGGAGATACGAAGACCCGTTCATCCCGCTTTGAACTTTGTATTCACTGTTTCATGAAAGCTGTAAAAGTCCTTCATTCAAAGCTCGGACTGAACTTACCAATTGGAACGAAGGCTCCACTTGGTCCACTGCAAAGATTGAGAAGTACGTGGCAAAGCCCTCGTTCAGCCAGATGTCATTCCACCATTTCATCGTCACCAGATTCCCAAACCACTGTCAACAAGAACAGAAGATGTAGATAGTTGAGGGGAAATTACTGGGCAGCGTCACCTTCACCAAATGTCCCTCTATATAAGTAGCAACCAGGAAGACACTGAGAAAACTCAACGCAACAACAACAAAAGTATTAAAACCAACCAAAAATAACCCCTAAAAGACCAAAATAACTACACAGATACAACACTACTACAAAGAGACACAAATTACATGTCCGTCCCAAAATGGATTTACATGTCCGTCCCAAAATGTCTTTACGTGTCCGTCCCAAAATGTCTTTACGTGTCCGTCCCAAAATGCCTTTACCTGTCCGTCCCAAAATGTCTTTACCTGTCCGTCCCAAAATGTCTTTACGTGTCCGTCCCAAAATGTCTTTACGTGTCCGTCCCAAAATGTCTTTACGTGTCCGTCCCAAAATGTCTTTACCTGTCCGTCCCAAAATGTCTTTACGTGTCCGTCCCAAAATGTCTTTACGCGTCCGTCCCAAAATGTCTTTACGCGCCCGTCCCAAAATGTCTTTACATGTCCGTCCCAAAATGTCTTTACATGTAAATGTCTTAACGTGTCCGTCCCAAAATGTCTTTACACGTCCGTCCCAAAATGTCTTTACATGTCCGTCCCAAAATGTCTTTACATGTCCGTCCCAAAATGTCTTTACGTGTCCGTCCCAAAATGTCTTTACATGTCTGTCCCAAAATGTTGCAAGTTGCTTCATAAAAAGACTATACATGCTATGCAATACAAGAGTTGAGGCCTTGATCCATTGGTACGTGTCATATTTTGTTGTGTCCATCAGGGCAACAATCATCATTCTAACCTGGTGTGCCAGTTCATGTGCGATGATAGAGGCAATGTCCTCCTTGTGCAACGGCGAGGACACTCCCTCCTCATAGAGCAGGAGTCCCTCCTTGTACGTGACCAGTCCCCAATTTTCCATCGCTTCAGCTCTTAAGTCTGGCAGTGCGATTTGAGCTGGAAGAAGCACATAGACGTGGAGAATTGATCAAATGATACACAGGCGTAGTTTGATACACTATCTGAACGTATCAAGCTCACTTCTCAGAACGGCAGAGCTCCAAAATCACCACAGCAACCCATCCAAAAACTTGAACCTGCTCGGGCGCGGGTTAAGTCAGCTGGACAAGCTCGCCACTCCCCAGGAATAAAAAAGGCAGCTCTCTTCCTCATTGAAGTTAGATTAACGTTTTATATGGAGGGACTTCTTAGAGGTCACCAAGATTGGACTTCCTGTACGAGCGCTATTGGTGCTGCCAACAAGGAACCATTTATTTACAAGAAGAGCGTCTGGAGCTGGACATGGTTTTTGTGTTGTCAGCGTTAAATCAACACTCGACAAAGTGTTAACAAGTTAACTCGGAATAAGTGTCAAAATCTGCCCAGTGTTAAATACATTACAGGTCATTTAGCCGACACGTTTACGTTACATTTTTAACCCATGGTTTTTACCAAAATCAACTCTACGGATTTTGCTGTGTGTGTGTGTGTCGGTCTGTCTTTTCACAAACAATTTCCAAAGAGTTCGCAGAAGCTCACATAGGGAAGAGGTCAGGGGGGGTCAAGACTGCTGTTCCAATTACTTAAACATAACGATTAAACATAACCAGGTATCTTATTGTTTAATATAACCAGGTAATCTGTTGTTTGATAAACATAACCAGGTATCTTATTGTTTAATATAACCAGGTAATCTGTTGTTTAATAAACATAACCAGGTAATCTGTTGTTTGATAAACATAACCAGGTATCTTATTGTTTAATATAACCAGGTATATTATTGTTTAATATAACCAGGTAATCTGTTGTTTAATAAACATAACCAGGTAATCTGTTGTTTGATAAACATAACCAGGTATTTTATTGTTTAATATAACCAGGTAATCTGTTGTTTAATAAACATGACCAGGTAATCTGTTGTTTAGTAAACATAACCAGGTATCTTATTGTTTAATATAACCAGGTAATCTGGTATTTAATATAACCAGGTAATATGTTGTTTAATAAACATAACCAGGTATCTTATTGTTTAACATAACCAGGTATCTTATTGTTTAACATAAACAGGTAATCTGTTGTTTAATAAACATAACCAGGTATTTTATTGTGTAATATAACCAGGTAATCTGTTGTTTAGTAAACATGACCAGGTAATCTTGTTGTTTAATATAACCAGGTAATCTGTTGATTAATAAACGTAACCAGGTAATCTTGTTGTTTAATATAACCAGGTAATCTGTTGTTTAATAAACATGACCAGGTAATCTGTTGTTTAGTAAACATAACCAGGTATCTTATTGTTTAATATAACCAGGTAATCTGCTATTTAATATAACCAGATAATCTGTTGATTAGTAAACATGACCAGGTAATCTTGTTGTTTAATATAACCAGGTAATCTGTTGATTAATAAACGTAACCAGGTAATCTTGTTGTTTAATATAACCAGGTAATCTGTTGTTTAATAAACGTAACCAGGTAATCTGTTGTTTAATAAACATGACCAGGTAATCTGTTGTTTAGTAAACATAACCAGGTATCTTATTGTTTAATATAACCAGGTAATCTGGTATTTAATATAACCAGATAATCTGTTGATTAGTAAACATGACCAGGTAATCTTGTTGTTTAATATAACCAGGTAATCTGTTGATTAATAAACGTAACCAGGTAATCTTGTTGTTTAATATAACCAGGTAATCTGTTGTTTAATAAACGTAACCAGGTAATCTGTTGTTTAATAAACATGACCAGGTAATCTGTTGTTTAGTAAACATAACCAGGTATCTTATTGTTTAATATAACCAGGTAATCTGGTATTTAATATAACCAGATAATCTGTTGATTAGTAAACATGACCAGGTAATCTTGTTGTTTAATATAACCAGGTAATCTGTTGATTAATAAACGTAACCAGGTAATCTTGTTGTTTAATATAACCAGGTAATCTGTTGTTTAATAAACGTAACCAGGTAATCTGTTGTTTAATAAACATGACCAGGTAATCTTGTTGTTTAATAAACATAACCAGGTATCTTATTGTTTAAACGTATAACTGAGAGAAAAACAATGTGATCGAAAACGATACGTCTAATGTTGCTTTTCTAAAACTTCATGGGGAGTTTTTGAAAATACCAATATATAAATATAATATGACAATACACTATAACAAAGTATATATTATTGGGGAACAACAGACGATGTTATTGCTAGCTTGTACTCAACATCTACCACACATCCATCCAAATTAAATCCAAACAAAGACTCACTCAGCTTTTGCTGTTGGTAATTCATTTTAAAGTGGCTCTCGTAGAACTGGAGGATCTTCGCGGCGACGTCGGTGGCATACTGAGCGTGACCTGCCCTGGTGGCGTTGGGACGTGCATACGTCTGTGTGGGCCAAACCAAAACGTCAGACGAAGGGATCCTCTCCTACACGTTTCTGTTTTGCACTTGTTTCACACATACTTCGATTCCCACGCGGTCGCTGGGTGCTGAGGGCTCGGTAGACGTGAACTCTGACACCACGAAGGCGAACAGGTACGTTGACATCTTGGGCGTCGGATGAAAGTAAGTCACCTTCCAGTCGTCGTCGATGCCGTTGGATTCTGGGAGAGCGGGAGACAAGGCGGACCAGTGTGAGGAAGGACATCTTTTATTTGACGGTTTCCGTCACCGTGGCTCAGGGGACATTGGTGAGAGACACCGGTGTGGGGATTCGAACCTTTGACTTCTGCATTTCCCAGAGCTTGCGTCTCGCTCCTGTGGACGATTGTCACGTGAAACACGGCTTTCAGGTCGGGCTCGTCGAAACAAGGAAAGACTTTCCTGGCGTAGGTTGGCTCCAAGATGGTGGCGACGAGGAATCTGTGAATAGAGAGAAAGACGGGCTGAGATTTCTTTATGAAAAAATGGGTGAATACTGCAGGAACAGGGGACGCAAAAAAAAACATTTAAATGCATTGGCTTTATTGAATAAACACTGCATTCCAAGGCCTGTCATGACAAATAGACGTGTTCCAGTAATTGATTTTGTATTTCGTTGCATTGTAAAAGGCATGATGAAGGTTATTGGACCAATTGCGTCAAGCCCGCGGCCAACGGGTTCACGTGTCAGTTTCACTTGGGTTTCAATGACAATACAACATTGTGTATAGAACATATACATGTGCACGCAGGTTGTCATGTGCAATGCTATAGTTATCTATGTGGATAGATATACACACATATACATGTATATACAACTATACAGGTATATACTGTGTATATTATTACTGGGCAACAATTACAATCTTAAATTGCGATTAATCAAATGATCATCTGTGACAACTCACATTTATAATGCGCAAAATTTGAAATGAATTCAAATGTAGTTTATTGCGCACGTTTATTTATGCAAACACTCTAAACAAACAGCAGTATTCCCTTTACACAGTAGCAGTTAAATCTCAGTTTAAACATTAATTCAATCATATAAAATATAAAACGAAAGCTATTTGCCGCTGCCAGGGCATTAACGTTTTATCCACAAACACAACTTTATATCAGGAGAGTGAACATTTCTAAATCTGATTTCTGTTTTTTCTGAATAGATACCAACATCAACAAACATAATATTATTATAATATTATATTGGTAAACAGTAATCTATGTCCGGCAGCCTGTCTCCCTGTTAATAACTAAGTACACCGGTCGTTTGTTTCTATGTGAATTCAAAGCCAAGGAGCAAAAGATTAAGGGACTATAAAATAATTGTCGGCATTAATTAACGTAATAACTTGCCTTGCCCTAATATATGTACATATTCGTGACACGTTTTTATGACGTTTATGACGTCACGGAGTTTGAGGGGCTCAAAGTCTGTGAGTGCGTGATGTTAGTCGCATAAAATGACTGCATCTTAATAACAGTAAAATCCAATGATGTATTGGATCCAGAGGTTACTTGATTGACTGCTGACTTTGACAAATCTAAGATTCAAAGATTTTTATTGTCAATTACACACGCCCTGCCCTGTGTGTTGAAATTCTTGTGTTTTCCTTTTCTGGAAAGCCGACCAATTTCAAAAATAAAAATACAATATTTACATAAACGGGGAAAAGTGCGAAACTGAGCAGGTTGTAAAAGAAAAAAATAAATGAAATGAAATGTGTGCAGTATAAATTAACAGTACAGTAACAGTAAGTGAAATCCTAACAAGCCACAGTGCAGAGCAGTTGTGAGTCAGGTTATAGAGTCCTCTCAGCTGTTGATAACTAATGGCAGTGGGGAGAAAAGGAGCTTTTCCTAAATCTACTTAAAAAACCTAGAGCTGGATAATTAAGATCATAAAACGAAAAAGTTCTTTCCGTTTGAGCGACACACCTGCTGAGATGTTTTGCACAGTGCAGCAAGTGGATTCATTAACAGAATAATAACAAATAACGGGTTCCTGAACACGTGATTGTTTTCCGCTTACCTTTCTCCGTCTTGATCGCCTACGTAAGCTGGGGCGCCTTCGGCGTACTTGCTTGCAAACATTGCATAAGGACTTTGTCTGATGTCTCCCTCGAAAGCCAGAAACAGACTGTAGGTCACCCCTTGCTCTAACGCCTCATCCAACTGGATCTCCAGGAAGTTGCTTGGGTATTCGTGGTTCTTCGTCGAAGACACGGCGACCTTCTTGCTGTTGTTTTTGTTCACCACTACCGGTTCAGAAATGGCCAGGCCATCGCTGTGGAGGTAGATGGCCCTGGTGCCCTGGACGCAATGGAAACTGACGGTGGAGTTCCCTGTGAAGAGCATGGTCTGATTGGGACTGGTGACGTTCACCACCTCGATGATTTTGGTGTAGAAGTCAGGCTGAAGGAAGATCTCGTAGCTTTGGGGTATCAGGTCCCTCGGCAACCGGAAGACGGGCGGCAGACTGGTGGTGGTGGGCGGCGTTGTCGGACGGGGCGTCGGGTTCATCGGCGAGATCTCCGTCTTGTAAAAAATGACCATGGTGATGATGCCGGCGATGACCGAGCCGGTCAGGACGACAAAGGCGGCGGCCAGAGCCTTGGACGCGGCGGTTGCTTTAGACATGCTGGCTTCTACCGATGGTCGGTCCTAGGAGGTCCTGTTGCATGACCAGCGAGAGATGAGTGTGAAGAGCCTGTGTGCCTCTGGTTTGTTCACATCGAAGTAACCTCCCACCCATAAACCAGGCTTGGCCTCAACAATTAAGGGCCTGCGCTCAGATTAAGCATTAACCCGGACTTTGCCAAAGGAGCAAAGAGTGAGTTTTAGTGCGGAAAGGGCGACGTTCATTGGCGTTGTCTTTAAATAATCAGTCTGAAACTGCTTGGAAACATCTGGAGGAGGTTACTGCGGTCCTGCCGCTAATGTAGGGGTTTGGTAGACCTCAAGGAACACTTTATCCTCAGGCCGCACCCCCCCCACCCCCCAGCCCATCACACACACTCCCTCCCTCCCACTGTTTCTATTAACGTAGTATTCATCGGAATCCCAAAGGCCCAAGAGAGGAGACGACAAGAGAAGCAGGTGGAGGAAATCCTTGAAAAGGGGGAACATCCGCGTGGTCCATTTGGACCGTACGGAGGTGTGCGAGGTTCCGCGCCCAGGTGAAGGCCCAAAAAGGGGGCCGGGTCGTGGCTTCCAAGTGCACACGCTCAGTCAGACCCAGTGCAAGTGACAAACTCCCATACGACAAGATGCATGTGGAGGGAGGAGAGCTGACTGCACCGGATAAGAGGCGAGAGAACAAGACAATCGAGTCATTTTAGAAATCATTGAGTTGGCCGGAAAAGCCTTAAACCTCAGGGAATCGCGACCTCCATGACCGACACACACACACACACACATTCCTCACCCCAGGAGGAGCAACACAGTGAGACTTTTAGGCAGAAAAGGGAACGGTGTATGGAACAGAGGGCCTGAGATGGGCGCGGCGGCGGTTGTTTTTTTTATTGAGAACAGATGTTTCTGGCGATCAAGAATATCAAACGCACACCAACCGTGGCGCAAACACTAAGGTAGAACCGAGTAGTCGTCCCAGTGAGACTGGAGCCGGGTCGAGGAGCGATCAAGCACATCCACATTCCATTAACGCCCCGTTAGGGCTGTTTTGAGGTCCATGACACGCGGGAAAGCCGTGTGGTTTCACACAAACCCTCAAATTCCATTTATTTCATCACAGTTTAACATGTGTAACCAAAGCAGAGAGACTCCCTGGACCTCACTCAGAACAATGTCCTATTGTACACCAAAGTTTTATTATTTATTGTTGTTCTGGTGCGCATCAGAGCCCCGTTCCTCGTACGCGGTTCAACAAAATTCCAGCTTAACATCAACCCGCACTCAATCTTGTTAATTCAGACCAGACCTCAGTAATCAGGACGGATACGCATGCACACCCCACTTCAGGAGGGGGGAAGAGCTGATCCCTGAAAGCCTGAACAGTCCAACAGGCACATTTTTCAGGAGCAGGAGAGCAGGAGATGATAATGAAGGTGTGTAGGCTCATTTTAAGTGCCTCATCGCCGCTATCAATCAGATCAGACATTTGGTTAAATGCGCCTGCTGGCAGGAGGTTTCATGGAATGCATCATCCAATGAACTATCACCACCCAGAACAAGGAGATAAAAACAAGCCCAAAGCCTATTATGAAAAGCTCATCCGGCTAAATTAAGTTAGCTTGCGCTGGAGCAGGTTCAAGGTTCTGGATGTGTTGCTATGGTGATTTCGCCGGAAATGATCTGGCTAACTCAGGCAGCCAGACATTAGCCAGGTACAGGGGACATCCCAGTTGTTCCAACAACTGTCTGAAGACCACGGCCTTCCACTCGCGGGGATTCGGAGGCGTGATTCTTCTAGCAAATGTAAAGACGCTTGTCCTCATTGCGAGGCGGGTTTACACAAACACACACACACACACACACGGGAATGCCAGTTAAGATGGAACACAGTTGTTTATGAAGAAGTGAAATCCTGCACACTCAAAAAAATATACATCATCAGCAAAATCTCACATATACATTAATGCGTTCTGAGACACACGAGCGTCTTGACTGAAATGATCAGAATCTCTGTAATGGGTCACTAATGCACTTGTAAAGTTTCAGTTGGAGGACCTTGGAAGGGCAAATGTCTGACAACAAGGACCTCTGCAGATTAAAAAACAGAACTGCACAGAAGAGGAGAACCAGAGGCGGCTCCTGCGTACACCTTCTTAATACCCAGTCTGATACTAAAACTTGTGTATCTGCCAATATCGATCTGATACAAGTAAGTTAGTTACGTGTAGGCGTTGGTAAAGAATAATAAACTTGTTTAAAATGCAACATCCACAGCTCCAGGTGCCATTACACCGGACACGGGAGTCACTTGACTCGGGTAAGTGTTTTTTGTTGTTGTCTTTTCGTAGCGTAGAGACGTCTGGTGGAAATGTGTCCACGTCAGCACGACACGGTGCAATCAGCACGTAGCACCTCTGCTGTTGTAAAGAAAAACAGAATGGAAAAAAAAAAAAAAAACATGCATCCTTTTCATTTCACTTTTTTTTGTCCCCGTGGGAACACGCTCAGTCAGGCGGGGACAAACTTATTTGCCATCCGTCCTCAGGACCGCGGCGATGGAATGATCCTCAGTTCAAGTCTTAGCGCCGTCTACCACAGCCAGCTGTCCTGATGCTGGATGCAGTAACACGACTGCTCCAGGATGGCCGACAGCTCCCCGTAGCCGCCCTCCCTCCACGTGGGGAGCAGCCGCTCGCTGTTGAGGGCCTGGAGCTTGGGCGTCCCCTCCTGGAGGACGCGGTACAGGCAGGGCCACCGGCTCTGGATCCTCAGCCTGGTCCTGCGGTCCAGAGTGATGCCGCGCACAATCCTCGTGGCACGGAGCTCGCGCAGGGCCGGCAGTTGCAGACGGGAGAAGACCAGGCCCCGGCTGGGCGACACGTCCAGGAACTCCAGCGACGGGGACTCCAGGGTGTACGAGACGCCCAGGTTCCGGAGCGGCACCAGGATCTGCAAAGTCAGCGACCTCAGGTTGGGCAGGGACTTGGCGAGGGACTGCAGCGTCGTCGGGGTCACCCCTTTAAACACCCAGAAGTATTTGAGCTCCAGGACCCGCAGCTGCTGGAACCGGGTGAGCAGCGACACGGACTCGTCCGACCAGTCGAAGTGCAGCCGCATCTTGGAGACGCGCGGGCAGCGGAGGGTGAGTTTGGTCAGCAGCCCCTGGAAACTGGTCACCTGTGGGATCAAAGCAAAGCTGTGTGTAACAAGAGACATGTTGCCGTGGTTACCAAGCTCCGTCGCCCCAACAGAGCTCTGGAATAGTCACTCACATGGACATTAGTTGTATTTTTTAGCAGCAATACTACAGTGCTTTTTGCTTCTCACACAACTCTCCATAGTTTAGAGTTCACACAGACTGACTTTGATGCATTTGCTTGATGAGAATAAGCGTTCCCCCCCCCCCCCCCCCCCCCCCCAAATAATCTTTCCACGTGGCAACATTGCATTTTGCTGTGTGACGAGATCCCGATAGCTCTGCTAGCACGGCGTCACCGAGCCACAGCCTTCATTTGTAGCACACACACTTTGAGCCGTAGCTCTAACTCACAAGTGACACTATGACAGCATCGACGGCTGAAGTCTGCTGCTGCTGTGATGAAGGTGTGTTAATGGCAAATGTGTCGCCATGGCGACGCAGCAAGCTCAATCTGAACTTTGCTTTCTATACACTACACAGGAGACTTGTGCAGTGTTGTGCAGACTTGTGCAGGAAAAGTATTATTATTATTATTCACTTAATACTAGTGTAAACTTACTATTATGTGTCATACAACTGATACCACAAGTACTATTACTACTAACTTAATCATCATCATCACAATTGAATACAGTATAACATGAAACCTCGATATTTAATGTCTCCTGTGTCAATCATAGGAGAAAAAAAAAAGTGTTTAACTTATATTTTAATATTTCCCTTTCATGCAACTTATCCAGGGACAGGTTATATTTAATAATTACAGGACTAAATTGTTCGGTTCTTAGTTGACTAACATCTTTTCTACCCCATTATTCAAATTTGATCCTTTTTTCATGCTAAATAATTAATTCCAAAGAAACGTATGGGCCGGTCTCTGGTAATCGGAAGACTTTAAGCGCTTTGATTAAAGCAATGATTGATAAGTTGACAATGTCGTACGAGTCTTTATTTGGCTCAACGCGTCAGTTTTGAACATGCGGTTTCAAAGTTCCGACTCAACAGAAGCCCCACAACGATGGTGTCAATCGTAGGACCATGGATCTGATTGCAGTCCAACCCAAACTAATGTTTTCTTTATTCAGTGTTTAGTCTATGAAACATCACAACAACGCAATTTGATGCAGTAAATACTCACTTTTGAGTAGCTGGAATATTTTGCATTGTGCAAATGTGCAAAAATGTCATTGTTTGCCTCCGTTGGTATCGAGCCTCGACATTTGGTCACACGGGAAGTGACAAGCTTTTCATTACAGAAGAAAATATCAACACATTTGTGCATCTCACAATGTCATTTTTCACTTCCTGCACTGAGTAAAAATAGTTACCTGGTCCATCTTTGTAACGTAGTCCTGGTGCGAACTGGAGCTGGCGTGGACCCGGAGGTCCAGCGGCTCCAGCAGAGTAAACGTCCAGTTGAGGTCCAGGTGGCTGAGGTCTCTGCACTGGACGTTGTCCAGCAGGCGGCTCAACAGCTCGCACCACTTGTTGCAGCGATCCCCGAGGTCGAAGCTGGCCTTCAGCGTGAGCAGGCTGGCCCTCCGTGAGATGAGGTGATGGGTGTAGTGGTGCACCCAGGCCTTCCACCTCTCAAACTCGCGGTTGGAGACCAGCAGCCCCTGCTGGGCCAGGTGGAAGACCCCGCGGCGGGAATAGTCCGCCACCCGCCACAGCTTCCACGAGCGGACGAGGCGGCTCCAGCTCGAGCAAACCAGGGCGCAGCTGCATTTGTCCACCTCGTTCAGGAAGCACAGGACGTGCAGCTGGCACTCAATGGGCAGATGGTTGAAAGGGAAGTGGCTGTCTGCCGCTTTCCGCCGGCGGCTCACAGGGACCAGGGGTCTCTTCCGCGGCGACATGACGCGAGGTGACGAAACGATGTCGGTGGACATTGGTGGAGGTCAGGCGGTCTTGTGGTCTGGATTTCCATAAACATCTATTTTCTGGGAATTCTGTTGAGATAGAAGAAATACGTAAAAAGAAAACGGGAAATAATGCGAGATGTAAAGTCTTAGATGAAATAAATGACACATACTCATCGGTTGGTATGTGGCCAATGGAATTGCTGTTCGGTTTGAAGGGGTAAACTGAAATAAACTCAACTTGGTATCACGTGGGGACAGTTCAAAGGTCAATGAGTCGAAGACGTCCCGCCTGCAAACAAGCTTTAGTCGCAGTCAGTGACCAATGAGCCACTTTTTCGACGTTTTCCCCGTTGAAACAAATTAAACGTGCACCTGTGGCGCTCTCATCTATTCAGTTAATGAGTGACTCGTCGGTATTTGCGTCCGTCATGTCTCCTGTCACTCACGTTCTGGCTTCTGTCATAACCAACGGACTCATTCGGACACCCGCGTTGCGTTTAACGCCAGCGTTCTGTGAGAGACTGTCACCTCTCACCGTTATTGAGGCAAAGGTCGTGTCTTTAACCTGTTGGGTCAAAGGAGCCCCTCCGTCCCCCGTCAATAGAAAGCTACGCCGCTAAAAGCTAACGTTAGCAGACAAAGAGACAAAGGGGTACAACATTAAAGCTGAATACATAAGTTGGTCGTTTTTTAAACGTCCCTATATCCGAAGACATAAGACCACGTAAAGCAACACATCAAAACCCAGAGGTTTAAAAAGCCACAAAAGAACCATATTCATTATATTGTCCGCCTACAAAAGCTTTGTTCTGGTGTTGTTTTTTTTTTTTTGTGGCTCGTGATGATCGCGTCATCAACGTGCGTCGGGTCTGGCGTTTTGCACCATGGCGTCGCGCGGAGGGGCGGAGGTAATGTTTGAAAGTAACGCGTTGAGAAGAGCAATCGCCTTCTGTTCACTGCAAATAGCGTATTTAGAGTGTTTTAGCGGAGCTTTGAAAACACGAACCCCCACAGAACTGCAGACCGCGTTTTTACGAGTTTATTTAAAGATCTCGCGCAGAGATCTCGCGAGCGCTCTCTGCCGGTGGCTCATAACACAAATGCTCTTTTCCTGCTGTTTAGTACAGTTTATATATCACCAAAGGGAGCCATTATTACATTATTATTATTATTATTATCATTATTACACCACAACACGGCCGTCCCTCTGATGAACACTTCCACCCTTTTACAACAGAATATTGCGTTATAGATTCTAATTGTGACCAACAGTGTCATCTGTCACTGTATCCGACACACTGTACAGTATCTTGTCGCTACAATCCTCCAGTCCACGCACGTCCATACCGCGTTTATTCATTTGTATGATATTAGAAATAAACTGATGACCCGGTTCAATAATTAATAAAATGCATGTAGCGTACACCAGAATACAGCCATGATTCTGGAGCTGTTTAATCAATAAAGTAATGACAATATTGTAAAACCACTGTACTCTTGAAACTGTAATCAAAAGAATAATACCAATGCACAGCTGTGATTGTATTTACTGGAATGCATGCATGCAGTACAACTGATATGGACTGAGAGACATTCGAAATCAGAGTTTGAACCCACCAGAAGACGCCTCCCAGAGGTGTGGACACTGACTTTCACACCTTTACTGAACTGTATAAACGCCTGTAGTCAACCAGGGTTCTCCAGTTGGCTGGTGGAGGCAACAGACAGTCACTATGGGGGGTCAATGGGCCCTGGGGCCTGTTGATTGCAGAGACCAGATTGTGTTAAAGAGATGTTCTCTTTAACACAACACCCTGTCCTTTATTAAATACTTTTGATTTTAACTTTTCGATCCGCGATGTCTTTTGTCCGTCTGGCGTTTCTTCATTTTAAACACAACAGATAAGAACAGTTGACTGTATTTTTGTTTTATTTCTCATTTTATTGTTGGTCATTGTTGTTGTTTTTAATATATGTTTTATCATATCATCGTAAATACGATTTTCTTTTGTCCGTCCTGACTTGATTTTCTCCGTTTTGTTGTTCTGCGCATCTATTTCTGTCATAGTTCAAATTCCTGCCTCACAAACCATTCAAAGGACTCAGATTTTAAATGCATGTATACATATAATTTAGTGTGTTATTGTGTGGCAGAGGTACAAGAAAAGTATTCTAATTCAAATTATTTTGCTTTTTTATATTTATTTATATGCATGAGTCTACCCATTTTGTGGTGAGTAGATGGCATTGCAGTATGTAATAAAAAAAAGAGGGGAGGTTGCTGGCAGTTGAAGGGTGAGGCTTTCATGTAGCCTCCTCTGGCTGATACCCCCACACACAGGTCTGCATGTTAATTATCACTTTGTCGTCACTTTGTTACTTGATCGCTAGTGCACTTTATGCTTAATATTCAAACTTTTTTAATATTTTAAATGTTTACCTTTAACTTTATTCCCTTGTTTTATACTAACCCATAGCCTTATTCTTTTTTTTTTTTTACCAACCCATTGCATTAGCATTTCATTTTGCTTTATTTATTTATTACTTGTGCACTGCTGTCCTGTTGTCTACACTGTCTACTGTCACGCACCAACCGTCAAGACAAATTCCTTGTATGTTTGACATATTTTGGCAATAAATGTTTCCTGATTCCTGATAAATAAATAATCTATGAATAAATGAATAAATAAATGCTGAATATTTACATATAAACAAATAGATATCATATATTTATTTCTACATTTCTGTTCGCCTATATTTCTTTACGTATTTACGCTTGAGTCATTTTTGACCACCATATGGATGTATCCTTAGTGCGACGGCACAATAAAACGTTCAGTCCGGCCAAATGACCCTCCTGCCCGCCTCCAGCTGGGAGGGGGGGGGGGGGGGGGGGGGCTTTTTCTGCATGGCACGCTTCAACCTCTTCACATTCTTCCGCCTCTGTGACACGACGTGAGGGGAGAACATTTGATGTTCGCATGGCACCGTTGTCGACATAAAAACGCCCTGAGCCCCCCCTGGGGGGGTCTCCATTCTTTTGTTCTACCTCGCGTCACGACACGAGCCCCGTGCGGCGTTCAATGCCACAATTGAGGGATAATATTTAGCAAATAACATAATTGTGCAAAAAAAACACCAATGATGCGCTTGCGGTATTAATATTGAGTTAATCGAAATGATCATTTAAATATAATTCTAAAGAATAAAATGAAATATATATATCAAATGATCCGACAAAAACACTTGTCTCGCCATACATTGTTATTATACATACGCGTTTATAACTGTTAAAAGTGATCAAACTGGGGCTAACTTTGAAACTGTACTAAAATATCTCAACGCCAGGATTCGTGCGCGGTCTGTCGGATGGTCGCTGTCGGGTTTGTTTTGGTCCAGAGGGGCGGTGTCAAAGCCAGCCAATCACCCGAAGGGGCGGGGCCGGGAAGTGTCACGTGGCTCGTACCGTCCCGCCCCTCCCGCCCCTCCTCGTAAAGCGGCGCGTCCTTCATACTCTATTCATTCCTCCCCCCTTTACCCGTGACTCGCGCAGCGCGTCCCCCCGTTACCTTCTCAGCGACGCCACAGAGACACTTTGCCTTCTACCAACGAACACACAGAAGGACAACAACAACAAAAAAAAGAGACAAAGAAACACCCACTATTTCCTTCGCACATTCACAGCGAGGACCGAATAACTGAGATAAATCCTCGACTGCGACACGAGCGAGAGGCTGAACATCCGCCCGCTCCTCCATCCGGGGGCGATCCACCCAGAAGCTTTCCCCCCCTCTATCGAGGACCGACATGAAAACTAAATTCATCAACGGGGTTTCGTCCTCGCCCTCGCTGTCGCTGGACATCCTGGTGACCGAGAACGCGCTGCAGGTCCAGCCCGCCACCGAGGAGGACTGCGGCGGGGAGCCGGACGGGGCCGACCGGCCCGACCCGGACGCCCGCCGCCAGGCGCATCTGTGGTGCCGGGAGTTCCTGCACGGCGCGTGGAAGAGCGTGGCCGAGGACGAGTTCCGCATCGCCGTCATAAGGTAACGAAGGGGGGGCCCCCCCGCCGGCTCCGGCGTCCCGGGGTGGAAGCTCGTCGAGCGGGCGGAAGGATGCTGACGTCCGCCGCGGGCCTCTGTGGTTCTGGATGGAGCTCAGTTCAAACGGGCCTCCTTTTTTAAAAATGCTTTTCTGGGACCACTAACGACGTGGCAGTTAAATAAAACAGAAAAAAATACGTATGTGTGTATATATATATTTTTTTTAATGAAGCTGCAATTTCATTAAAGCAACATTGCTAACAACTATAAAAGGCGCCGCTTTAATTCTTACCAAGTGGCCTATTTTGGTCCTCCAGACCTATGAAAACAATTTATGTAAGGGATTAAGGGATTACAGGCATTAGTCGAGCGAGGTAATGTGACGCTGTTATTATAGTCCCATCACCCTCTGAGACCCGGAGGCCTCTCTTCTTCTTCTTCTTCTTCTTGTTTTGTTGTTGTTGTTGTCTGAAGCCATATCTGTAACAGTGTCCCACCTCTCCACGGTGTCTCCTCCGTCCCACAGGGGCGGTCTGAGCAACAAGCTCTTCCTGTGCAGCCTCCCCGACGGCCTGGACACTGTCGGGGACGAGCCCCGGAGCGTCCTGCTGCGCCTCTACGGGGCCATCCTGCAGGTGGGGGCCGCATTTCTCACCGCGCCGTGTTTTTTTTTTTTTTTAAAGCGCCGCGTCGTTCGCGCCGCGCAGAAGAATAAGAAGAAGAAGAAGAAGAAGAGCGAGTAGGCCGGGCTCTTTTCTCCCTGTAGAAATGTTTGTCTTCTATCACAGAGATGACTCGTCAGAGGTCAGAGGTCAATGTGAGCTGATGATTTACGTAAACAAACGAGGAAGCTTGAACATACGACTGTGTGATGTGTCGCCGCCAGAGCTTGTTGTGTGCGTGACTGCGCGTGTGTCTGCAGCTCATATGCTTATGTACGTGTGTGTGTGTGTGTGTGTGTGCGCGTGTTAGCCATTGTTGTACATGATGATGTACCCCCATGGCTGTACATGCATGTGTTCTTTGCCGTAGGCTTCCCAAAGGAGCGTGCCCTCCTGGGTACTCTTGTTCCCAGGTGAACCCACCAAAAAACACGGTACAGTATGAGATCCCTGAAATCTCAGCCAAATAACAAAGACGTAATACACACAGTTGACGCGGGAAGCAGCGCCAAGAAACGCCTCCTTTCTGTCTCCTTTTTTCTACCCAAAAAAAAAAAAAAAAAAAACCTGCCCCGCGACTCCAAAACGGGCTAAAAAAAAAAAAAAAGTCCGCGTCATTGTTTGTTTGTTGTGGTCATAGAGGCGTGAAGGTGATCTGGCGCTACTGTCTCGGGTGTAGCGTATAAAGCCGAAGCGGCTACGAGTCACCCGCCGTCGAGCAACAGGAGGTCAAAACCAGCGCACGTGGCGCCCGCGTCCCGCTGCTCTCTCAGCCTTGAAATCCTGCATTAAGCATTAACTAAAGCCCGTGTCATGAAGGGCAACGCGGGGCTTTTATTGCCGCGGGGCGTCCTGACAGAGAGCCAAAGTGTCCTTCACCACGGCAACCGCAGCCGTCTCCACCCGGGACGGTCGCGCCGCTGCGACTCAGGAGCCCCTGAGTGCCGCCGCCGCCGCTGCCAATGATTAAAAACGCGGGCCCGACTCAGCGTTTCTCGGCGAGGAAGATATGCGAGCAGCATGTTCGGGTGTTGAGCATCTAAAATAAATACGTTTAAATCAATCTGGCTTCACGGCCACAGTTGTCAGAGGTGACTTGAGCTCCTCAGGATTCCATCGGGACGGCGTTTTTATTCAACGCGTTGATGAAAGACGCGTCGTGTAGTTTATAGTGACCACTTGCAGGCCGGTGAGGTCTAGTGCCCGCGGCGGCGGCGGCGGGGCGGCGGGGCGGGGGTGGGGGGGTCTCCACTAAATGCATGTTCTACGTTGGACCACACGCACTGATACCGACTGCGTGCGCGCCCTTCCCACAGTGGGACGTCCCACACCAAACAACGGGTTTAGTACTTGGCTATAGAAGTGCTATAATCCCCCCCCTCCCAAAAGCGGCGTCCTGTCGGCCCGGCGGGGTCGCGGCTGGCTGTGGATGTTCACGAACGCCCGTATTCACGGATTCGCTCTTCTCTCTTCTGCTCACAGATGTCCTGTAACAAAGGGGATTCTCGACAGTCAAACAAAGAAAATCTCTTCCAGGTGAGTCGCCGCCGATTTGCATATTGATGATTATAAATAATTCTCTTTATTATTTACCTTATTCACCACGATGGGTTTTACTGAACTAAGTGAGTCATATGAAATGAATTTAACTGTAATACGTCCAAGGACAACGAAACGTTTAGAAGCAGAGACGCTTTCTGGGAGGAATCTCGCCCCCCTCCCTCCTCCCGCCCCACCACCGTTGGCCTAGAAGCGATTTCCTCCCCCCGCCGCGACCCCTGACGGAGGCGAGGTCATCTGCCCCGTTGGCTCTGGCCTCCCGCCCCTCGAGCTCGGCGGCAGTGACACGCGGCGGCACAACGAGCGCGTCGGACGTCGCTCAGGACTCGGTAGTTTTCCGCCGGATTGTTTGCGTCAGTATTTTAGTGGTTGTTTCACAACCGGACCCTGTTTATTTCGAGCCCCCTTATCGCTGGTCTTTGACAGCGGTTAGATAAACGCGTCACAGCGGCTCGTGTCGATGTTGGATGGGTTGGATGCGGCCTTTGGACCGTGATTCAAACCCCCCCCCCCCCCCACAACGGGTTAGCTGACACAAACAACCGAGCAGATAAGCATGTTGTCAGCGCACACTGCACCTGCCTGGCGGCTCCAGGAGGGCCGGCGTGAGACCACGTCGGACCGGGGCGGCTCCTCGCCATTCAAAAAGGGAGGGGGTTGGGAGCTCTCTTGGAGGGGGGGGGGGGGGGGGGGGGGGGGGCGATGCGTCTGTGCTTTGTCAACAGCTGTCGATGATTAACTTTTGAGCGGGTAGAAGAAGAAGAAGAAGACGACAAATCAAACAGAGCGCTAAAACAAACGCACATGGCGTTTAAAGTGGGTCAGCGGAGGAGGGGCTGCGGAGTGGGGGCGTCGGGGCCGCACGCCCACGCGGCGCTTCCTCCCCGACGATGGAGGTGCAACGTGAAAGCAAGTGGCCAGAATATTTGGGTGAAAAATGTAGAAAAGAGGTTGCGTCTGCAGAAATAGCTTGTGTGTATATTGCTAGGTGGCTAATGGCTAGCTGGTTGCTAGCTAGGTCAGTTGCAGCTGGTGGATTTATGACAAAAATAAACCCCCCATTGACATTATGACCGTGACTATTGCCCCTTTCCCCAAATATTTACTCAATTATGTTTCGGATGTTAATAATAATAATTTAAATGTATCGACCTGGTGGACAGAAATAGAGACTTTGCGTTTTGAGGTCAACGCGTCTCAATCCTGATCCTGGGAGGGAGCCGTTGGTATCGAGTGGCTCTGTAGAGGTTTTTTTTGTTTTGGGAAAGGCGAACATCAGAGCGGGCCGGCGTTGTCTCCCTGGGGGGGGTCGGCGCTTCCTGCTGGACGGCTCGAGCACGGAGCACATTCCTGCTGCCTCCTGCCACACAAAAACCAAAAACAACACCCCTGCAGAGCTCCAAAGCGCCGGGCTTATCTGAAGGTCATTTTCGCCACTTAAAACACTTAACTTATTCGAGCCGGGGGCCCTCCTCCCGCCGAGACCCCCCCTGCTGTCCGTCCTGGGACGAGGTGAAACAATTCGGTCGCTGATCCGTTGCAGGAACGTGTGGAGAAATATGAAGGATGTCTCAGCTAGTTTACCTCCTTACTGGTAAAACAACCCCCCCGGTCCCAAGACGTTGCTCCCACCAGCCAGCGTTCCAGGTTCCCACAGTTTAAATCTCCCCCCCCCCCTTAAATCTCCCCCCTCGGCTCCGCCGCCTGTGTGTGGCGAAGCCCGGGGGCCGTCCGTCTTCTCCACACAATGCAGCGAATCAGGGGCCATTCGGGCTGCCGGGCTCGTGCTTGGTGGGAGAGGAGCTTTTTTTTCCCCAGGCGACCTTGAGCCAACCGTGGACTCGGAGCTTGTGTGTGTGTGTGTGTGTGTGTGTGTGTGTGTGAGACCTTTTGTGTGTCTCTTGAGATAAAAGGCAGAGAGGCCCACGAACCCCCAACCACAGCTTTTCACCTCCCTCAAGCCGACCCGTCCGGCTCCATTCGGTCCTGTATCGGTACTCCACGCACACACACACACACTAACACACACGCACACACACACACGTGCTCTCTCCCCGCTGGGAGGCAACGGCGAATTCCACCAAACCGCACCGCTGAAATCCACACGAAACGAATGTTCCTCGTCGAACCGTTTCAGTGGGTTGGTTGTACAATTTACGGCGTTTTTTCCCAAACTAAATCGATAAAAGGTTGGAAAAAAGGTTGTTTCCAGACGCCGCGTCCCTCACAATCCGATGAAATGCCTGAGCTGCCGCCTTTCTTCACCGCCGTGTGTGTGTGTGTGTGTGTTCAGGGCGCGGAGGCCATGGTGCTGGAGAGCGTGATGTTCGCCATTTTGGCGGAGAGGGAGCTGGGGCCCAAACTCTACGGCATCTTCCCCCAGGGCCGCCTGGAGCAGTACGTCCCTGTAAGTAACCCGAAACTAAAATTAAAACGAACGACAGCGAGTCGGTCCGGTGCTTTTGCTGATGATCCGACTAGCAGCGTTTGATTGATTTTTAAGAAAGAAGAAATATTAAATCAAACTTGTTTTTTGATCGACACTCCGGTTAATTAACTGACCATTGACGACAAACGAAAGAACCACGAAACATCCGCTCGGTGTCGCACTATTGTACCTTCTACTCCCGGACGAGGATCCGTTTGACCTCGGCCGACCTCATTTAGCACTCGGGTCAACTGTGAAAGACGGGACAACTGTGCGTGGAGCGACGGCGATCCCACCAGACCAAAGCAGTCGAGTGCAGCTCGAATGAACACTGTATTAAACCATGATAAGAATCAAATCTGACCGACTGATGCTGCCGCGTCCACAGAGTCGCAAGCTGGACACGCGTGAGCTCGCCGACGCCGGCATCTCCGCCGAGGTCGCCGAGAAGATGGCCCAGTTTCACGCCATGAGGATGCCCTTCAACAAGGAGCCCAAGTGGCTCTTTGGGACTATGGACAAGTGAGTGATTTGGGTCTGACCGGCCCGCGACACACGAATATTTAGTGTTTTTTCTCTCATGTATGTTTTGTTTTGTGTAGTAATTTTGTAAAAGGTTTTTTTACATTCTATTAGGTGAAGGCTTCAAATGAGCCCCGGTTCGGCTTTTTGCATCTGTGAGACTCATTTATTTCTGTTTATGGTCGTTTATTTGCTCATTTTGTGTCGCTTGAATTGTGCAGAAACTTTTAGTTGGCGACAACGCAGCTTAAATAACGCTGCATGATGAAACGATGCTGTCACGGGACTTTTTAAGAATGACTCCTCGTCATGGCAACCCCCCCTCTCACGCCCCCGTCACTTTCGTTCTTCAAGTTTAGATGTTTGCTTTCATAATTGGTAATCAATTGATTGAGTATTTGCGGGTTGTGGGATTCTCATTTATTGTCACGTCGTGCTCATCAAGTAGTTCACGTTGACCCTAAAGCGTATTCAGAGAACGCGCCGACCCCCGCGTGGCGGCGCACACGTGTTTTTGGGGGGAAAGGGTTCATGTGTGTGTCTGTGTGTGTGTGTGTCTCTCCACAGGTACCTGAGCCAGGTCATGAGGCTGAAGTTCACCAGAGAGTCTGAGCTGCGCCGCTTCAACCGCCTGCTGGGCTACGACCTGCCGAAGGAGATGGAAATGCTCAAGTGTGTTCACACACACACACACACACACACACACACACACACACACACACACATATATAATATAATGCAATATGTAATATAAGCTCGATCCTCCTCTGTCTTTGTGCTCAGGTCTCTTCTGGAGTCCACGCGCTCTCCCGTTGTCTTCTGCCACAACGACTGTCAAGAAGGTACAACGCGTGCACGCGGAAAGCCCCCCGCCCCCCCCCCCCGTCCCCCCGGCCCCCGCGCCGGCGATTCCGTTTCACGGGAGCTGACTTTGTGCGTCGCGCGTTGCTTTTTCCTCAGGAAACGTGCTGCTGCTGAAGCGCGGCCGGAGCTCCGACAAGCAGAAGCTCATGCTGATCGACTTTGAGTACAGCAGCTACAACTACAGGTGAGGAGGCGCCGCAGAGCTCACGGGCTCGACGCCGCGGTTCTGTCTGTGCAGCCACAACGTAATCTTTCACTTCACAGCTCACGAGGAAATGACTGCTCTCTTCTCCTACCAACATTTCACTTTACTACTTAATCTGACGTCTGAGCCAAATACCCTCCAATTGAATTCTGTGTTTCCCTATTTCTACTTTTTGCTACACTGTAACTTAAGACTTTGATTAACGAGGCACGTGCCTCCTCGCTGTTCGCGTGCACCCGTTTCAAAGGGAGGACGCAGTGGTTCAGCCGGTTCCTCCACAGTTGCAGAAGTGAGATTCTCTAGAGGTCCTTCGGAGAAAGACAGTGGCTGCTGTGGCCGTGCATGTGCAGAGAGAAGCCGTTTGAATGACACGGATCTCCGGGGGGGGGCGGGGTCATCCACACCAACAGCAGCACAAAGCGCCTCTTCGTCTGGCTCGCGGTGCGTCCGGCGACGTCTAGTCGAGGGACATTCAATGAAGCTTTTGAGCTCGACGCCCGTGTTGAAACATTCCCTGCAGCTGATCTGTGGAATGGAGCCAGTGACGAGGCGCAGGGTGGAGGTGGAGGCCTGGAGGAGAGGGGTGGTGCAGGAACCTAGGAATGCAGGGGTGCAAACCTGTCACCTTTCGGCGAAATTCGCCGTTTTTTTGTTTCAAAATAGGTCATTTGTGTGATTTTTTTTTTTTTTTGGGGGGGGTCCGGTCCTCCAAGTAATCTGCGAACGCGAGCTGTGATGAATATTTTTTCCAACTCGTGTCATCATGTCATGTTTGGGGTCTATAGCCGTCTAGATGCCGTAATAGACGGGAGTGACGCTGCGAGAACGTCCGTCTTTCTAACGTAGGCTAACGTGCTAAATGTCAGACGGTCGGCTGACAGACGCCACGCAAATCACATCAACCGTCTTTGCTGGTCACAACAACGGTGTTGTCGGGTAATACAGCGTCTATTCCCTCGGGAACTTTTGAAAAATCTTAAGCGAGAAAACGCCGAAAAAATGTACCTACCTTACCTTCACATTAAAAAATCCTAAAATAAATAATTGGAAATCATCGGCTTACTCTGATATCAATGTAATGTTAGCGAATTGCTAATATTTATTCTGTTGGTCCAAAGCGAAATCTATTCAAAAAAAAAATAATATATATATATTTATATATATTTATTCCCCGAGGGGGTTCGGATCTTTGGGCCTGCATGTCCCTCCCCCTCCATGAACACGCCACACCGAAACACTCCCCCACGTCCCACCGCCGCCTCCTGTGGCGCTGGACGCATGGACCGGCCCACCGCGCAGACGCACAAAGCACGAGAGCAGGAAGAACACACACAGTGTGTTCGTCTCAGTGGATGGAGGTAGCTGGACGTGGAAACGGAAAAAAGGGACAATTGCGATTCGTGAGACGCCCCCGAGAGCAGCGGGAGGATTTTTGTGATTCTCTTGGTATCCGTGTGGGAACCAGCGTGCCGAAGTGTTGCCGTCTGTTCGTCCCGCTCAAAATCTCACGTCGTCACTGCGATTCTTCAATAGTGGAGGCGTTTTCACTTCGCGGGCCTCTCTGGCAACATGCGGCCGATTGTTCTCCCCCAATTATTCAGGAATCAGGAAACATTTATTGCCAAAATATGTCAAACATACAAGGAAGGACAACAAGACAGCAGTGCACAAGTAATAAAATAAAGTAAAATGAAATGCTAATGCGATGGGTTCGTATAAAACAAGGGAATAAAGTTAAAGTTAAAAATTTAAAATATTAAAGAAGTTTAAATATTAAGCATAAAGTGGCTTATTATTGTATTATTATTATTATTGTGGCTAAAATAATTTTGACCCAATATATTATCCTAATAATCATTAAAATATGCACATATAATATAACATATTAAATAAAATATTTGAAACTGAAGCAAATAGTAGGTTTTTTTTAGCATGATAGCAAACTAGACAGAAACCAACTCAAACTGTAGCATATTTTGGATGGAATGACGAACGCCAATTTATTCCAGATGATTATTCCAGATTATTTTTAGTGCAAACGGCAAAATCCCCCGGTTTCTTTGAGGGGGAACCGACTCCCTGTTTGCCGAATTAAATCTCCTCCATCGGACGTCACTGAAGGAAATAAACGGCCTTCGGTCCGGAGCTTTTCATTCATCGGCGTCTCTCTGCTCCCCTCGCAGGGGATTCGACATCGGCAACCACTTCTGCGAGTGGATGTACGACTACAGCTGCGAGGAGAGCCCCTTCTTCAAAGTGGACGCTCAGGCGTACCCCTCGAAGGCCCAGCAGGTGGGCGCCACGCACACGCCACCCGCCGCCGCGTTATCGCCGGCGTTCTGACTCGTCTCGCGTGTGTGTGTCTCTACGCAGCTGCACTTCATCCGGAGCTACCTGCGCGAGTCCCACCGGGGGTTCGGCGGCCTGAGCGAGGGGGAGCAGCTGGAGCTGATGGAGCAGCTGCACGTGGAGGTCAACAGGTGAGCGCCGCCGACGCACGTCCACGTCCCGGACAGGTGGAAACAAAGTGGTGATTTGGGGTTTTTTTTTTACCCCCCCCCCGCTCTAGGTTCTCCCTGGCGTCACACTTCTTCTGGGGCTTGTGGTCCACCATCCAGGCTCGGCTGTCCACCATCAAGTTTGGCTACCTGGTGAGTAAAGTTCTAGCCTTTAAAAAAGACGTTTGCCTGACACAAACCCCGCGGCGAGGCCAAATTAGCACGCTAACCGGCTAATCAGCGGCAGCTGAAGACAAACTCTTCCGCGTCGGACGGTTATTCAGTGTCAATATTGACTGAAGCTTGTCGATGTCACCGTGCCTTCTGGGCAGCTTTAGTGGTTGTCCAACAGTCCGTCCACAGAAGGACAACACAACCCTTTCACATCTTAACGACATAACAGGATTATTTTGTATCGCTCCGACGTTGTTATCCACCGTATGCTGTAAATACTTCAGGATCAGGAATCAGGAAACATTTATTAGCCAAAATATGTCAAACATACAAGGAATTTGTCTTGGCTTGTCTTTATTAATACTTTACCAGCATATATACATGTGCAATAATGTAGCACATAAAACCGTCTGTGGTTGCTTTGCTATAGTGCATTGTGTGGTATTGCTAAGGAGGACTGTGATTGTAATATCGTGACATGGCCTCGTTCAGTAGTCTCCCATTAAACGCTCTCCCGAGTCTTCAGCCGGAGGTTCGATTCCCGGGACCTCAAGAGGCCTCTCGTAGCTGTGAGCACGGTGTGTGACAGCGTGTGAACGGTGACAGGAAGTGCTGAAGAGCCTTCTGAGTGGTCAGAAGATATCGGGCTAATTCAGGAAGGCTGGAAAAACAACTTTCCAGCGGAAATTGTGCTGCAGGTCAGACGGCGTTCCTCTGAAGGAGAACCCGGCGAGCGTAATGAAGGGACAGGCGAGTTAGAAAACATGCAGCTGAGACGAAAACAAACCAGGACGTGACACTTTCATCACGAGCGTTCTTTGACCTTGAAACTCAAAACTCCCCGCGGTGACCTTCAAAATCAGCAGCGACAACAGGAACGAATTTCGTGAAAGAAACCAGTGTTTTCCGTCCAGACATCGTCCAGTGCGACGTGCGTTTGCGCTCATATCTATTCCCGTGTCGTAGGAGTATGCCCAGGCCCGATTTGACGCCTACTTCCAGCAGAAGAAGATCTGGGCGGTGTAATGGAGCCACGCCGTTGGACGGGACCTGAACATGCAAGACCGAGAGAGACTCCACCCTCTGCGCTTTCCTCCTGCAGGGGGGTGGGTGGGGGGGGGGGTCTGCTGGCTACTGTTGGTGTGTTGACCAAATGCCAAAACTTGATCACGCGGTGCTTAAAAGGTACACCCCTTGCCCTAAAAAAAAAGAAGACCATTGCCGTTCGAAGTTTACACTGCTCCTCCCCCTCCCCTGAAAAACAAACACAAAATACAAAAACCCCCCCTAACCTGTACTAACCTCCATCGCTGCCCTCCGCTTCTGCCTGGGTGGGACCATATCACTAACACAAGGGTTGCTCGGGGAGGAGCTGCAGCTGGATTGGAAGTGTTGACATTGCATCAATGTGTCTGTATTGCTCATTCCCATTGTGGAAACGCTCGGTTGGAAATAACCAAAATGTGAACCGCTCTTGCTAGATTGCTGCTCGCGAAAAGCGGTCAGTCGCTGGATATGTATATTATATATAGACCTCGACGTGCCGGTAACCGGGCGCTGTCTCCTACTGTTTACTGGTGTGATCGTGAAATTGATCGACAGGTCGGAGTGATATCTACACTTGTAGATATTAGAAGCTTTCTTCTTGTCAGATTTTCTTTTTTTTTTTTTTTTTGCAATTGTCGTATTTGGGATTTCCTTCAGACCAAATCCGATTATGTGGTATTTCCAAGTATGAGAAGAGGTTCCTTTTAGTTGGGGGGGGGGGGCTGGTTAAACGTTAAAACATCGGGTATCTTCATTGCTTTTAGGTCTGGTTCTTGGTGGCTTCCCAACTAATAATTCTGTGACTCTCTATCAACCCGTTTGGATTTCTGCTGACTCGCTGTGTAGTTTACACATTAGGTATTGACATCAGCACTTCTTATTTAGCCAAAAAGACATTCCAACCACGCTTCATAAGCCTGGGAAATCGTTGCTTAGCAGCCAGGTAACCCTACGGCTTTTTTTTAAACTTACTTTTACATTCTTATTATACTATATTTCATTGTTGCACTGAAGGAAACATGTGAAACCGTGGTAATGTTTTCTTTGGTGTTACTGGGCTATTTGGCACAAGTGCCTACTGCTATTGTCGTAGTGAGTTGCTCGCTTAGACAAAATGTGCAATTTTACTTTGTTAAAGAGAAATTGTTGGGAGAGCTGAGTCCAATCAAACCTTTTCAGTTAGACACATATACTCATTTTATGGCCACTGTCTGGATGCACCTGTAACAAAGGGAAGAAGTGTGCACTCTGTGTCCTCACGTCGCGTTTCTCTGCTGGGCGAACTGTCCCATGTCCAGGCACTACGTGTTCAAGCACATCAAAACGTCTCTTTTAACAGACACCCACACGTTGTTATTGAGCAAAACATCCTGCAATATTAAGTAGCAGTGTGTCCTTAAACAATACAATCGTCCTGCACTCATTTCCACTTTTGGGTTTGGCCGCTTTGGCGCGTGACGCGTTCGTTTCCAAATTTCTGTTGGTTTGGATTCACGGACGCATCCCGCATCACGCGTCTCAAACGGACGGATTCGCGACACCTTAAGAGCTTTTATTTGCTCGGCGCCATCTGTCACGATTAGCATTCCTCTTTCCACCCTGATGGATAACAGCGGCAATGAGCTAGCCGCCTAGCTAGCCACTACAGTAGCAGTATATAACAGATTTCACCAGAAATGCTAATAGTAGCAGCAAACTGTTCCATGCTACAACCACATGTTTTGCATTTTAAATATTGCTCCTCGTGAAGAAAACCAGACTAAACAGCCCACTGGGCATCGAGGTTTGACCGCCTGTCGCTAGTCCGCTAATTTTCATTGTTTCCAGATCAATCTTTTTAGCCTCTATAAAAAAAAAGTTATATTTTAAATATGCACTTTACCACTTCAAACATTGCGTTCGATTTGCATTTTATTTGCTCAAAAAAGCCCCCAGCGTGTAAAAGGTCTTGTTTGGCTACTTAGCTCACATACTTGTTTGTATCCCTCCCCCCCCAAAGATGAAAGCTCTCCTGGTGCGCTTAGCAACCATGACACTTCCATTGGGCCACGTTGCCGGGTCACAGTTTGAACATCCAACAAAGACCAGGACAGAGCTGCTACCGTTTAAAACTCTTAATATTACCCCAATACTACGCGGCCTGTGTGCTAGCAGTGAACACGCTCTTGTTTCTGATTGGACAATCACTGTTTGGGTTTCGGATCCAGCAAGTCAATTGAAAAACAACATATTTGCTTTAGGTAGTTTTTAAGTAATACTGCATGGAAATATCACCGTCGATGCTCGTTTTCCACAAAGTGTTGGATTGGATATTTCATGCAGACCTGAGCACTGGCATTTAGTGTGGAAGCAACCAAGTGACCTTTGTTAACTAAACCGAACCCGACACTAGTCGCGCTGTTACAGGAACCATCCCGAAGTGTTAGAATGTCTACTGAGGCACTTTTGATCGGAATACATTTACTTTAGTGTTTTCACGTGGGAAACATTTGAAGGTTGTGGAACTGTGACTCTTAGTTTAATTTTACATGCAAGTGAATTTATTGTATTTTTCATTGTGATGTTTCTTTGGATTTACTGTATAGTTAGATTTTATTTTGCGACTCCGCGTGTCGTGGATTATACTCATGGTGTACTCAAAAAGAGTTACGGCTGCATTTCCTTCTCTAGCAATAGTCTAATTTAGTGTCTGTTATTTTTTACCATTCAGTGTCTCTTTCTTCTACCGAACTTAACACTAAGTTTTGGTTTTTAATCTATTAAATATATTTGTCCTGACTGTACCTTCACTCTCGTTTTCGTCCCTTTACATGATTTCCACGAATTAGTTATATCAAAAATGGCCACTACGATCTGTACCTTCGATCAAAATAACATTTTGATTGGTTCCAACTAAATTGTGGAAAAGTAAAGAACAAACAAACTCGCTTCTGTTTATACATGTTATTAAATATATGTATCATTCCCTGACAAAAATACAGAGGGTCATGCAAAAAAAATATCCAAATGAAGAATCTTCATTCTTAATGAATGTACATAGTGTTAAAATTAACAAACATTTTGTTATGTGAAAGCACCCACAGCTACAGCGTCATGTGACTCACACTGGTAACCGTTGCTCTCTATGCAGTTATACTGAACGCTTACGTACTCATGGAAACATAACGGCAAAGCCTTTTGGGTGAATTGCAGCGGCGTAGAAAAGACTTTGGCTGTAAATGTACTTTTCTGCTCTGCACCAACAAGAAATAAAAGAGAAAACAACTCGCTGACCAGTGTGTTCTTTTGGTTCGGGGGGGAGGGGGAGGGGGGGTACCCATTAATGCAATTAATATTAATAATTCAAGCTAAATGCTAACTGCATTCCACTTGCTTGTGAGGACTATGCTAACGATAGCATAGAGGCTAGGTAGCCATAGAAGGCACCACATTTAGCATGTTAGCGCGGCGGGTCAGCATGCTAACACCTAATTAGCAGGAAACACATCCGATGAGTCGTTAGTTCTCTAAAACGTCTCGGACCGATGAGACGCACCTTTATGGTAATACACACAATGACAATAAGAAATGCTCCAATAAGAGCAAGAAATATAAGAAATGCTTATCTTTTTTCACCAGCTGAGCTTATTTGTTAACTGTTGCATCTTGTGCCGCTAACAGGCAATCAAACCACGTCGGAAAAAAACAATGACGTGTCTCATTCTCATCATGATGTGGTTACTGAATTAAGATTCCATGTCTATTAGTGACACAGAACAGCCAGTACCATGTCGGATAATATGCCATGTCTGTATGTGGTATCGTAGGATAAAAGCTGGAACTCGCCACTAATATTGGCCAAGTGGACCCAGTTAAATGCACAAATATAACTTAACTCAATGAGCAGTTTCTGTTTGAAACATGCATTAATAAACATAACATCAGGCTGATAGAAATACACCTCGACAGCCACACACACAGTGAAAGATACTTAATTATATCCCAGGTAAACACCACTTAATTACTACATCATACACATACAGTTGTCGCTAACTACTACGACTGTATGAGTGTGTCGTTCGGCGCTTCTGTCTGCTGGTTTTGATGGATTCCTGCCTTGTACCCACAACAAGTAAATGTCTATATAAAGCCAAACCCCGACACTGTGGCTGCAGAATATAAAAGCTGACATGGTGGCTCAAGTTACTGCAGCAATCAGCCCGAGTAGTGCATGCCGAGGCAGGCCAAAAAAGAAAGAGGGGGGGGGGGCACTAATGGAGTGGATGGTCCAAAACCCTTCAGTGTGATGGATGATTGGGGCTTTCTTCTTCTACCTTTGACAAAACGGCACATTCTCGCCAAAATGGATGTTGATTTTATATGTGTCGAGTTCCCTCATCTCAAACTACAGTTTCAACAAGCGTAGTCCATGTGTGACACCGCCCCCCCTCCGGTCTCCCAAACATTCCTGTCGCTGTGGACAATGACGCATAGAGGACAGAGAGACAAAGGTCAGAGGGACAAGAAGAGGCAAAGGGAATGAGGTAAACGTAAGGGAATGTAGGAGCGGTGTGTGTGTTTATGGCTCGGGGTTTGAGAGGAATGCAGCGTCACGGCTCTGCAGAGACTCGGGCGGAGGGCCGAGGGGGGAGGGGTGGACGTCACCTGGCCTCAGCTGTCGGGTCGGGGGGGGCCAGAGACTTTCTTTCTGCGGTTTGTGAATCAGCGTCCCAGAAAAGTGGGTCATGGCCTTCTGTCAATATCCCACAGGTTTCACGAGCAAAAGTTGGGCGGGTTTCATGTTGGGGAACGAGCTAATGTCTGGTCGACCCAGCAGGGACCAAGTCCTATGTGGACGTCCTCTGGTGTCGCTAAGGCCTTGGCTCCCAGTGGCCCCAGGAAACACGGAGTGAGGACGACGGGGGGCCAAGAATGCAGCGTGGAGGAATGTCAACAGAGACAAAGAGCAAAGGATTGGCATGGACAGCTGGGTGGGGGGGGGGCTTCTGCTTGTGTACATCCATGGAGTTGAGATACGGACTGGAACAGCTATGAACACAAAAATGTTCAAATCTGCTGTTGTGGTGGATAATCGTCCGGGAAGCCTTAAGGAGGCAGAATGAAAGTGGAAGGACAACAAACTACAGGGATCATGTGACGCATCAAAAGCAGAAGTTATTCTGCTCAGTGCACAGATTCTTGAATAGTTCTCTTCTTCCTGTCATACACTTATTATAAAGTAATAATATGACTCAAAAGCGCCATCTGGTGGTAATCAGTTATAATTTCACTGAATGAGCCTGAGACACGTTATAACGATCTCATTTGAAAAATAAATGTAGCCACCTGATCAAAGACTGAGCCAGGTAGAAAAGCTCAGACACATTTGTTTTAATAACTTTTTATGTTGTTTTATTATGCCGCAAATTTCAGACTCTTGATGCCATTTTTCAAAACTCTTGATACAAAACTTACAACCAATGATCTGAAATGAAAATGACTCAAGGTAACATCAATGTACTATTTCAAAATGCAATTCCTACCTTACGGTCGAAATGGCTGTCCATTCATTTCCTTACAATGATCGAACTATCAATTCATGCAACATCTCAAAATGAGAAGTATTTGCTGCAGAAGCCTTAGTGGATAGTTTTATGAATACTGACAAACCATATTGTAGATCCATTTACACCAATTAGCGTGGATCATGAACCAGTTGGATTAAATGATCTATGGATGTAATATTTGATCATCATTCTCTATCAGACACTGTTTCTACGGTCCCATGTACCACTTTTTCAGACCAAGCTGCAGGGCTTGTAATTACCAATTGTGTCCAATTCTGCCAACTGCAGCCACCTGCAGCAACATACCAATGCATGTAACACGGAGCCAGCAGGAGATCCAGGTCACAACAGAGGGGGAAGACTTGGGGTGTGACGAGACAGCTTCTGGCCACCCAAGCAAGTCCGGCGCCTCCTCGTGGCGTAACCCCGGTAAAGCAGGGCCTCCTTCCCTACGGCAGAAGACCAAACCTCTGCGAACCCCAAAAGGGAGGAGGGCCAGCACCCCTCCTCCTCTAACTCGCTACAGAACAAAAGAAAGTAAATAAAACGACACTGGCGGCCACGGCGGCCAGTGGAGTTAGAATAGACGGCAGAGATGACAGTCCGCATCGGTGTGGATTCTGTGTGAAGAGCTTGCGAACCAAGAGAGGTCTTGGAGTGCACAACATTGGGAAGCACCCAGATGAACATCACAGGATGGAGGTGGCCCGAAGGGAGGGCCAAACGAAAAACATCCGTTGGTCCGAAGAAGAAGTTGAGCTCGTTGCGAGAGCCGAAATAGCCGAGGAAGGGGCCCGTTTTATCAGTCAAGCGGTTCTGGCGAGGTTGCCGGGGTGGACCATTGACCAAATCCGCTACATCAAGAAGACGGACCGCTACAAAAAGGCCCTGAGGAGATTACAGGAAGATATCCTCTAGGACCCAGCAAGCGGCCCGGGTCTATCACCAGAGGAGGATAATGCCACCTCGTGGAGACCATGAGTCGGAACCCCCAGGGAATGAACCTGACAACATCTGCAGGACCAGAATACATCATTGGGCAGAGGAGCAGGGCTCCAGCCTGGGCCCCGAGCATGCCGTGCTCCTGAAGCATCTAGCCGACCGCAGCAACGACCTAACAGCATCTGAACTTCTGAACTACACCGCATCCTGGTGAGTCCCCAGGCAACCGACCCTACTCGGGCAGCTAAGCAGCAAAGCGCCCAAGCACCACGGCAACAATCGGCGGAGAGGCAAAACAAGGACAGCCACTGATAAGAGAACCAAACGCCAGCTCAGGCAAATTTTTTATGCCAAAATGCAGGCCCTCTACAAGCGGAAGCGCTCGGAGGCAGCTATATTGGCAATGGAGGGCAGTTGGGATAAAAGCAACGTTCCAAAGTTCCTACTGGAAAGGGATACTTGAAGGCCCCAGAATCGAGGATCTGAGACGCCCAAACAGGCTTCGACCAGCCCTCCACAAGGCAGTGGCGCCAGTCACTGTACTGGAAGCGACTACCCTGCTAAAAGAGCTGCCTAGCTCAGCTCCCGGGCCTGACGGAGTACTCAACTCTGACCTGAAGCGAAAAGATCAGGGAACGTAGTTTTCAGTGGAAGCTCAGACTTGGTTCACCCTGAGAAGAGGGAAACTCTTGTCTCGTCGGTTTCAGAAAGGGAGGCAACTAAAGCTCAGGGTCCGTCACCGTGGCAACTGATCCTGTGAACCTGGTCGGCAGCAGGTTTTCTTCCCAACAGATTCGGATGGTGCACTCTCCCTTGTGGAGCCTCATGCCACAGCAGAAGTCCCAGAAGCTGTAAGACAACTAAATACCCCAGACATGACGCAAGTACTTTAGAGTCTATAACAATGCTCATCTCCACCGATGAGGAGAACACATTGTCTGCTGTGACAGAGAGGGATCCAGAGAGGCCTACAGAGGTATTATCACCACTATGTTACTGATAGTCATCTCCTCATTCACAATTCTTACCACTGCCGTCCACACAGCAGTGTGCGGATATGGAGCGTGACATACGACTGGATATTCTACTTAACAGAACGTGTCTGGGCAACAGGAGGAGGGTCCATCAACCTCCACATCACAACTAAACACTGGAGATGCACAACAACTGCCACAGATCTATGATGTTCAACTGTATGATTTCAATGTCCTGATGTTATGTGTTACCTGCAAAGGACCTTTATTCCACCTAGTAAAAAATATTTAAAAAAAAAGACCTCGAAATGGTGTTGCTGCACCGCCAGATAGAAAAGACAGATATCGAAATCCTAAAATACAAGCTAGAGGCGGGTGCATGGTCACAGGTGAATGTGTGTTAAATATCGGAACAACATAATAACCTCACTGTTGCTTTTGTATTTTTAGGAAATAAAGACGACAAAATGAAGTTTCATGCATTTTCTTTTTTTGGGTGGTGCATGTGTTTTAGTCGGTAAAGTGATTTCTGCACAAGATCTGCTGGAGATCTGCAGGGTAAATGGGGTCCTCTATTTGTTGGGCAGGGTGTTGCTCTCCTATAATTGTGGCAATATTATGGAGAACAACACACGCCACAATAATCTCACATGCCCTGTCAGGGGTTACCCTGAGGTGGTGTAGCCACTGGAAAACGAGCTTTCAACAGGCCTGTGGTCATCTCCACCCTGGCTCTCCTGGGCCACATTAAAGTTGCTCTGGGGGCCTGGGTCAGGGTCAGGAGTGAGCAGAGTGGGCTGGCACGGAGAAGGTCCTCATACTCTCCTGTGATGTATAGGGTATACATTTGAGTAAACAAAGGGGAGACAGGTGAATAATAGCGTACAAGGCTTTAAGCTGCTTACCACGTTGCATCCTGTGGCGGAGGGAAGACTCACGATATACCCGTGAGTCACGCACAGACCGAGGCCATTTGGCCTCCATGTTATTTATTAGGTGTGCAGCATCACATATGATCTTGATGGTACAGAGAATAACACAGTGGTCAATTTACCTGCACATTGGACGTGCGCTGTCATACTGTGATACCTTATATAGACAGGTGTGTGCCTTTCTCAATCACGTCCAATCAACTGGATTTAGCACAGGTGGACTCAAGTTGTAGAAACATCTCAAGGATGATCGGTGGAAACAGGAAGCACCTGAGCTCCATTTTGAGTGTCATGGCGAAGGCTGTGAATACTTATGCACATTTTTAACAGTCTTGCAAAAATTTGTAAAAAACAGTTTTCACTTTGTCGTTATGGGTTGTTGTGTGTAGAACGTTGAGGAAAACAACAAATTTAATCCATTTTGGAACAAGGCTGTAACATAACAAAATGTGGAAAAAGTGAAGCGCTGTGAATACTTTCTGGATCCACTGTAGATTTACACACATTAGTGATCAAAGCTTTTACTTTTTTTTTTTAAGTATGCAAAAAAATGACAAGATAACTATTTACTTTCATGTTTATTACTTGAACGTTGAGCATTTCAAAAAAACATAATTCACCCTGTGGCAACCTGGTTAAACGATGGAGCATTACGGCTGCTGTCAAACCTGCATCAGGGTGGGTTCACTCCACCAGGGAGCAGCACAGGACCGGAGGCGGGGGGCCGCTTCACGGCCCGACTAAATAATCTACACGCAAAGTATCAATCCTTTGCTCCGGCTGCATTAAAGGACCCGTGTGTAGTTTACTGCACACGTCTAGTGGTGAGGTTGGAACATCGTGTCGGATTCAGTTCAATTGTTCATTTTCACCACCACGTTTGAAGGTCACGGTTCGAGGCCGGTGTTAAGAGCAGGCGGACACTGGAGGTGAGATGAAGATGGTTCTTTCCAGCAGGGCCCTGTTCCTCGTATGTGGTCCAACTAAGTCGATCAAATGTCCCGTTATCCAGCCGAAATTACCGAGCCGCTGACGTCAGGGTATCTTCGGTTCCCCAAAGGCTGATCCGCGCTCAAATAGTCTCGTCAGTTTGAACCACATGTCAGTCATCGGGATAATTCTGCAGTCTACGTTTAGAAGGCGCTGACGAGCAGGAGATGATCATGAACGCATATGAGGAGATAATGTGTGTTTTTGAATCATTTCTGTCGGAGGGATTGAACGTGCATCTTTTACGTTGTTCATTCTGGACGTCCGTCCCGGGGAGGATCCTCCCGTGTCTCTCCAAAAGGTCTCTTCCCTTTATTCTCCCCATCGAAGGCCTTTTCACATTGGGAGAGTTTTCCCTGTGCCGATGTGAGTGTTTCTGGACAGGGGATGTCAGATGATTGTAAAACCCTCAGCACGGACCAATTTGCGATATCGTGCTGTACAAAATAAAATTGATTTAAATCATATAATCATGGCAAAAACTGACACCGCCTCCCCTGCAAGGCTACAGGCCCGAAGTATCGCAGACAAGTTAACGTTAAATGCGTAAGTGCGTAAGGGAAATATAGGCTCATTTTAAGTGCCTCATCAATCTAAATCAATCAGATTATATTTCATCATCCAATGAAATGTTGCTCATCTCACCTCTTTCTGAATAAGATGAAAACAAGCCCAAAGATTAATTGATACGAATGGATAGTTATGGATCATAGGTGTAGAGGACCTCATAGAACCAGGCAGGCATTTTGGGGGACAGGTGCTCAAACCAAAATAAAAAAAGGGCAGATTGCCCAAATTATTATTTAGAATTAAAATAAATAAAAAACACAGTATGATATTTTCAACTTATATATTTCTTTTTGTTTAAATTAATAAATAACAGGCGAAAACGGACAAAACAAGGCCATATTGTACTTAAGGGATTATCCTTACTTACTGTTTCCCAACAGAGTCGAAGCATAAGCTGAATCACACTAATAATAATATACGACGCCAAATGCACGAGTCCTCAGACGAAGTTCCAAAAGAAATCAAAGTTTACTAACAAAAGTCTCTCTTTTTTCACAATGTTTGAGTCTAAATCCTCTAAACTGTTTGGTCAACTTCTGGACGTTAACAAATTACTTTCGACTACACGCCGCAGAAGCTTTTTGTCCGTCATCCGCGGTTGCTGGATTTGCTCCGTTCTGACGTGATATTTTTGTTAAGATTCCGGTACGTGGATTTCCTGTGTGTCACGTGGAGTCACGCACACTTGAGAATCCCGATAAACAGAGCAGCCCTGAGATAAGTTAGTTGGTGTTTGTTTGAAATGCACGTGCACACACACACACACACACACACACACACAAATGGAATGAGCATTTGAAACATAAACGGAACTACTAACAAGATTTGTATTTATATCCCTTCATAAAAAACTCAGATTAGAGAAAGTAAATCCCTTGCAGCGTAATTTTGTTCCAACAATAAAGAACCTCATAGGAGACGGAAAACACATTTAAGGAAAATAACAAAACGACACCAAACAGAACAACAACTACTTTTCATTAGTCTGTCTATCAAAGGCAATATGAAAAGAAAGTATGGATGGAGAGAGTGTCGCCGAATGTTACAAAAACAACCCGGGGCCCCAGTTTGACCTCCTCATCGCAGATGATATTACACATAAATAAAGAGCTTATTCTGGGGAAGTCAAGGAAACAAACACAGCACGGATGAGTTCAACCACTTGAATGTCAACAACATGGCCGACAGCGTCACCATAAACAAAGAAAATCCTTGCGGTTTGCCGTAACTGACTCGGAGCTGTATCTCTTCATTGTCTATTGGCGGGACGGAAGGGGTCAAAGGTCAACCGTGCGCAAGAAGGTGTCAAACCGCAGGACCGCAGAGCGCCTTCGCATCATCCGCCGCGACCTAAAAGACACACCTCTTCAGAATCGACCTCGACTACATCTTATTTGATTAAACTGCACTTTCTTTCTTTGTATCCCTGTGGTTGAATGCACCTATTGTAAGTCGCTTTGGATGAAAGCGTCCGCTAAATGACATGTGACGTGACGTCAACAGGACCATCTGTAGCATTTCCACGTGTTCTCTGTAACATGTTATTGTAATATTATTTAAGTGGAGGCTTCAAAAGGGACAAATCGGCCTTCTGCCTCTTCCTGCACTGAGAATAGATTTTTTTTAAATTTGTTTATTGCTATTCAGCTCAGCAAATTAATATGAACTTCTGTATTCCGACACCTTCTTGTTTCCAACCATTGAGGGTGAAACGTGTCCCGCGGCCATCAGAGTGAAGGCGATCGGCGCTTACTGATGGACGCGTTAAGCCTTCTGACACTATTTCACTGACACGAAGGATTTTACTGCTGACCCTCCTTCACTTCTTTGGAAAGGGCGCCTTCGACAGCGGTACTGAGATTGCCAGACCAACCGATTTCAGAATATGTTCCTACAGCCACAAAGTACATAAGTCAATGGTTACAAAAGAAAGGTCATTGGCTGGCAGCATCCAGGAGAACTCCCGGCAGCAGGATCAGCACCTTGGAGAGCGTCCTGATACCGCGACTCGCTCTCATCTTCAATCTGTGTGCACTGAAAGTGGCCATGACGTGTACAGTGGACAAACACCTCGCAAGGCCACGTTGGTACCAGGCTGGAGATCCAGCTGTGTGGCTTTGGAATGGCCGGCCCCTGCACAGGGGCCCGTTAGCCGTATGATGATCTACCGGTCTTCTGTTTTGATCTCCAGGTGATGTGACAGTTCACTGCCAGACTGCGAGCTGCAGCTTCGTCTTTTAACCTGTTTGCACCGCGGGATCAGCCTGACGTCCTGCGATGTCCTCCAGACGCTCCCTGCAGACCAGACATGGGCAAAGTACGGCCCCCGATGGGCAAACATGGGCAAAGTTGGGCTGTTTAATCCGGCCCGCCGAACCTTTACCAAATATAAAACTAAACATTGACATTATCACCCCCCCCCCACCCGCGGGTAGAATTCGCCTGTGGAGAGTAAAGCAGTTTCTCCCACGAGCCACTTTGAGTGTAACGTTAATTCTATATCTCGCTCTACATTTTGTATTGTAGCGTAATAGCGGTTATTACAGTGTTATTACAGTGTCATTACAGCACATCGGTGCAGCGGTGGTTCACGTAAACAGACTACGGACCGCGGCGACTATTTCACGCTCCGGCGAGTTTGAGTGCGCGCTTCCTTAGTTTAGCTCAGCTAAAGTGTTAGCAGGCTGAAGCCGCGGCCCTTCAGAGACAGATGTGCGTGCAGATGAAGACCCGTTTAACAGCTCGGGGCTGTTCGGCGGACGGTCGGTAGCAGAGATCCACGCGGACCTACACATCTAAAATAATGAACTCATTGCAGGGTTCTGAAGCCAGAAGTTAAACAGTCTGGGCCACCAGACGGGTGTAGGAGGGCAGGTGTAGGAGGGCAGACACAAGAGGAAAGAAACTGGTCATTAAACCAAAAATGAATTAATTGCATTTGTTTTCATACAAAAAGGAGATCTGAAGATTTGGTGACTGAATGGGGACATTTTACGTGGTTCTGATTTGGATGTTTAACAACGGTCATTTACATTTGAAATGATTGATACTTCTTCACGTAAATTGTAGCAAACCGTAGTCAACTTTAATCAAGTAAGTAGATAATAAAGTGAGGTAATTGGTCGTTACGACATATTTTTGTACTGTTTAAGTCAGAAATTTCTTAAATTGACTTGAAAATAAATGCTTTGCTAATTGTTAAAAGCCAAATCCTTTCATGTATTGATCATGTTGTGACTTACTTTTCATTTATATTAGCTCACACAAGCACTCGGCCCCTGTGGGTGAAAAGGTCGGCCCACCCTTCCAGTCGGCTCCTCTTTGGAATCGCTTTTTTGTGTTTTCCAAAAACGAGATGGTTGCTAAGCCTTCTGATTCACTCGGCGCTGAAGGTTTGAGCGGTTGCTTTTCTGCCTCCCTCTTTGTCATTTAGCTGCTCTCGTACATCTCTGGAATTTAGATCAATTGTTAGAAATGTTTTTGTGAACATTCGGCCACAAAAATGTGATTTATTATCTTCTGAGTTTGAGGGTTAAAGTGCTTCAACACGTTATCGCATGGGAAGTAGTCCGGCTTGTTGGCACTTTTTCAGCCACATCTACCGGATGTCCTTCATGAGCTTCCACTCACGTCCAACAGAGTGAAAAGACGGAGCACTTCTTCAGTGGAGCGCAGGACAGCTGCTCCCACTCAACAGGCCCGAGTGAGAGACCACAGATCACAGGCCAGTGCTCCTCTCTCTCTATATGTGTGTGGATATATTATTATTATTATCACGTAGTAAGTAACCCTTGTTGTTTGAGGTTTCGGTAAAGCATCCCAAACGGAGGACAGGGGGACGTGTCACCACCAGCTTGTGAGAGCCCGATTATTCTTAACCCACTTAATTTCACTGGGCTGCACAGAGCTCGGGCCACTGCTGTTGTGAACGCTGAGTTCACAGTATGTGAACACAAACACCACTTCCTTCGCTTTCCTCGGAGGACCGACCTTCGACCCCAGCGTCTTGCTCCCAGCATCGAGTCCGACACATGAGGCCCCCCGGGAGCTCGACTCCGTGTGCTCTACAAGGTCCCTGCTTTCCTTTTGCTCCGTTCCCTGTATATTGTTTTTAACTCTGAAAGTCTAAAAATACACCGGGGTGCGGATGTTGCTGCTGCTGTTACGTAAGCATTCGGGGGCTGAAGTGTCAGGAATAAGAGGTTGTGCAGAAAGTTTCTGGATCTCGGTTCTCACAAAGTAAACAATCGCCAAGAAGGGACAGTTTCCTGGAACAGCTTCAAAGAGAAATATAGACCCAGAATTCACTTGGAGCTTTGTGTTTTAGTCACTTTTTAACATACTTGAGGAAAGAGTTCACAGATTTCCCGGCCTCCATTTTTAAAGCTAACAATTGCTGCAATAAAGTCACTTACTAGGACTGTTCCGTGTTCATATACATTCATGCAGTTTTATGCATCAGTGGGAAGAAAACGTCCCCTCATCCACACAGATGCATCCTGGAGGACGTCCGTCCTAAACATTCCTTATGCAGCTGCAGAGTAGAGGACATTTGACTGCATGTCATTCCCCTTTTCTCGTGCCCCACATTTCCTGCCCATCTCTCGCTCTCTCCGCTGTCACTGTGAAAACACAGGCAGACAATTGCCGAATGTCGGTGTTGGAAACCACAGGAGCCGTCAGTGCGTCCCACGCTGTCCGGAAATATGGACGCGGACGGATTGCTGGACGGGCCCTACGGGACCCAGAACAAAAATGGCGGGAGAGGAGACTCAACATAAAAACAATTCCAAAGAGACACGGAGCAGAGAAACAAGACCACGAAGAGGGACGAAACAACTACAACGGACCGAGCGTCAACGGCAACACCGATTAAAAACAAATGTGCTCTTTTATTTCCGGCGGTGAATTGGTTTGGTTGAGAGGAAAATAATACGAGCTACTGTGGCGTCTCCCAAGTACAGGACCAAAAACACGCAATCAGGAGATCTCGTTCCCTCCTCGTTTTGTTGCCGTGACCTTGTTGAACGCAGCATTCGCTCACAGAGAAAAGCAAACCGCGATAACAACAGACACAGAACAGACCGTTGTGTCGAAGCAGTCTGGCGTTGTCGAGTTGGTTACACACGGGGGACGATAGTTCAAGAGGACTCGCCTGTGGGATGTTTGTATTCCGGTAAGACGGTGCTCTGAAACTGACCTTTAACCCCCTGGCTGTGTCAGCCAAACACACCAGAGGACCTGAGAACTTCAGCTATGCATCATTAACACGTGCGTACGATGGCTTTACCGAAGCACGCTAACAGTCGCTCAGGAGAAGTGATGAGTCGGCCATTGAGGAATAGTGTGATGCAAACAGAAATATGTACAAAAAGGTGTGATTCACCAACATTTCTTTTCATTTTATGTGCCGCTTATCCTTAGCTGGTTGCAGAGACGGACACACACTCGCTCTCCACTCACACAAGGAAGCATCCGGAGAGAACCTGGCGGCAGAGCATGATCACTTCACAAATAAAGCAGACGGACCCAAGAGCTTCTTTCTGTGAGGCAACAGTACCAAGTAACACCGTGCCGCCCAGTGCATACACGCATACACTCATGCATACATGCATACGCACATGCATACATGCATACGCACATGCATACATACATACATGCAAGCATAACGAGGAATTGGGCTGATCTGCACGCACAGCGTCCCACTACTGACTGCATAACCATCTGGCGAAGAAGCAGTTTTGTTGCTGTGGGTTTCATGTGTGGCGAGTAGAGCGCAAAGCTTCTGTCCCCCCCCCGTTGTCCCCCCACGTTGGGGGTGTTTTCCTGGCTGTGCCTCTTCTGCTGCCTGTCACTGGATCACTACGGGTCCTCAGAGCTGAGCTTTGGTTCCCTTCAGTCTGCAGCCTCGCGTCACGTAGCACACACGGACATACTTGTGTTGACCGGCCGTATGAGGGAGCGGTTTGGGAATGTCTGCGCCATGTTGTCCTTTCTTGTAACATGCAGAGCGGACGAGAGGTTGGGTGTGTGTGTGGAGACGGGAGGGAGAGAGGGAGGACGCCTCGTGTTCATCAGGGTTTTATCGTTGTCTAAGTTTAGATCTTGGCTCTCGGGCAGCTTCTCAAGTAACAAGGCGGCGGTTTGCCTCTGGCCGCGAACGCGCGGGGGCTTTTAACGGGAGACGACCAGCAGAGCCACCGGGAAGTGGCAGGTCGCTGGAAGATCAGGAGGAGGAGAGAAGAGGAGAGGGGGAGGGGCCTCTTCACGCCAGGTGATATCATAGAACGTCTGTGACAGAAGACACAGGCGGAGAGGAGGCGGGAGGAGAAGCACAAGGCGGACTACTTTGTGTGGAAACATCTCCCCGCCGTCTCTGCTTTCCACCTGGACGATGGCCGAGGAAGCAGAAGGGAGAGGCGACCTCCCTCCGACCCCCGGGTCGGAGCAACAGGCCCCGCACTTTCTACAAGACGTCATCTTCCACGGCAAGTTTAAGGTGAGTGTGACAGAAGGAACCCGACCATCGAAAAGACGTCTTTTCAGGGACAGTTGTGGACCCGTCACAAATATCCAGGAGACATCAAGTATACTGTGATTTGGGATGGTAGTATTTTTTTATTTCAGGATAAAAAACAATAACAATTTAAAAAGAAACAAGATATCCCAGTCATGTTTACCCCCCAAAAACATTAATAGATATTTATAGGCCTTAGAGAAATGTTTGGATTTGATAAAACGTTGAGGCCAAAGGACACAATATTTCAGGGATTTGCTCATTTTCTGGTCCAGAGTTCGACTTTGCACCGTTGCACAGGCAGTACAACACATACTACTGAAGCACTTTCATGCGCCACATCTCAGATGCCAGCTGCCTTCTACTCACAAACGCCAAGCAGTAAACGTGACGTACGTGACCCGCTGACGTCGCACCCTGGCCCTCCATCGCTGCCTTCACCCACGAGGAAGATCAAAAGCAAAAAGGTCGTTGTGCTCACTGACGGGAGACGTCTCCCTGCACTTAACTGCAGCTAAAATATGGGACTTCTTTGGTGGTCCGCGCAGCAGAGGGCTCATAAAAATGAAGGAGACCCGGGACTCCCTTTGTGAAACATCACAGTGTGCGCGCCAACAAACCAACAACTGCGGAACAAAAAACATTTCTCTTCTTTTGTTGTGACATAAAAAGATGTGGGGGATGTTTTCTGTCCCTGTTTTATCTGTGAAAACATTTATATGTATACAAATATACCAATGCTATACAGTAATGGTTAGCAACAGTGTTGAGAATGTTACTGTTACTGTTGCACTGTCGAATTGTTATTTTGCCTTACTTATCTCCTGGTATCAAAAATAAGTTATTCCTTCTATCACATTTCGCAGTGTTATACATCCATGACACATTTACCTGCAGACGTCATGACACTAATTGGACAGCTCTGTAACATTACAGTCGGGACTTTCTTTTGGCTATCAATGGACTTAAAATGTTTTAATCATTGCTGTGGTATAATTTGAGTCATAAAAAAACAACAACATCAGAATTATTCTCTTACTGGCTTAAAAGATAAAGTATCGGTGGTCAGTATTCACTTTATATTAGATACCATCATTTGGATCTACTTCAACGACTTGTTTTCTTCTTTCTATGTTTTGACCTCAGACAAGTAAATAAAACTATTTTTAAATAAATACTATAAATAACTATAAATAATAGTCAATTTAGATCTTTTTTAAGCACACAATTCTAGACAGATGAGCATTGGTTTTATTAGATGGATTATTGGTTTTCTTTTCTCCTCCAGCTGAATTAGTAAAGGGAACAGAATTTTCCCACCTCAAGGGTCATTGTGAAGGAAAAAGCAAAGATAGCTGCAATATATTAAGTGTTTCTGTAAAATGAATAGCAGCTTTATGTCCTGAGAAATCTAAGCAGGTCTTTTTTCACACTCTAAAATAATCTTCTTTGTGAATGTCGACGTATTTGGCCAACTGTGAACTGGATCCCACATGGGGACCAGCTAGAACCCCCCTAGGGACAAGGTACTAAACGGATATTAAAGTGTAAACTGGGTGTTCCCCTTTCCAGAGGCTTATGAGTAGACGTCATAGGGAGAAATACTGTATGGCGCAGCTCATAATTCACACACTATTTATGTCTCATATAGAATGTACAGGGACGGGTCACAGACTGATGGCCACAGGACTGCCCCCCCCCAAACTCCCAAAACCATCATTTGGATCCATGCATCTAAATTATAGAAAATATATAGATGTTTTCCCACAAAGCAGAAGGGAAAATAAGGGTTAATCCAAACGTAAACTTCACCGGCAGATTTAAGCGTCTTAAGAAGTTAAAATCCATAATTCATGGAATCCACAAAGAGCCTTCAGTTGACCTACGGATGACCTCCAGACATCTTCAGCTGAACAATTTCCCATAATTCATTGTATCCATTCTTTGTGGGCTTCTTTCTCATGTTTTTGTGGATGATGTTTCTATCTGATGGTGGTTCCGTCTGATGGTGGTTCCATCTGATGATGTTTCTATCTGATGGTGGTTCCGTCTGATGGTGGTTCCATCTGATGGTGGTTCTATCTGATGGTGGTTCCATCTGATGGTGGTTACATCTGATGGTGGTTCTATCTGATGGCGGTTCCATCCGATGGTGGTTCCATCTGATGGTGGTTACATCTGATGATGTTTCTATCTGATGGTGATTCCATCTGATGGTGGTTCTGTCTGATGGTGGTTCCATCTGATGGTGGTTCCATCCGATGGTGGTTACATCTGATGATGTTTCTATCTGATGGTGGTTCCGTCTGATGGTGGTTCTATCTGATGGTGGTTCCATCTGATGGTGGTTGTCCCTGGAGTGGTCCTGCGGTACAGCTGGCTTACTACTCGCAATATTTGAATAATTTCTGTCGTATGTATTGTGCATCTTTTATCTTGTTCATTCTGTACATTGTAGTCGGTCCATCCCGGGAGAGGGATCCTCTCGTTCTCCCTGAGGTCAATCTTCCCTTTTTTTCCAAATTGAAGGGTTTTTCATTTTTTGGGGAGTTGTTCCTGTGCCGATGTGAGGGTTTCGGGATAGAGGATGTCACATGTGTACAGGCTGTTAAGCCCTCTGAGCTTGCACAGGCTGAACGGTTTGGATTAGTTTGTTAAAATCTGCAAGAACAAATGAAAGTTTGATTTTGATCTGCTCAGGGTTTGATGTGAACATAGCATTAGCACTGTTCAGCAGCCGACGTGAAGGAGACTATTGTACGCTGTCTGCCCAGCAGCGAACAGCAAGCAGACGAGCAGCTTGTGAACGTAGCGGGGCATTGATTCTAACCCCTCATTTCCGGGTAGTGCCATATGGAGGCTTAGTCCCGCCCCCTTAGCATCACTTTTTAATGGCTTAGATTTACGTTCGGGTCACTTAAGGCAACCGGGGTTAAGTTACTGACGTTAGGTATGGAAGGTTGTTTGTTTGACACAATCCAGTTGCTGAAGAACCTCCAAGCCGCTGACAGATGTTTGTCGGGTCCGCTGTACATGCAAAAAATACATATGTACATTCCATCCAATGGCCGGAAACATTACAACTGATGTTGCTCTGTGTGTGTAAATAGACAGAGGGACCCATATCTATGACGCCCTATTTCACAGCTGCCAACTCTTGAGTTTAGTTCAGAGTGAAACAGTCCACTTACAGGGTCATTGTCCGGGTCAACCTGAACAATGAGAACATTCAAACATTCCAGAAAATCCCCCAAGGAGAACATTTGATCAGACTTTGAACACAAGGAGAATTTATTTGTGTTAAAATGTTTTTCTCTTATTTCAAATACTATTGAGGGCTTGGTTGAAAAATTAAAAAATAAATGATACTGACAATTTAGTTAAAAATATTTTTTTGATGTCCCCCTAAAAGGCCACAATATCATATAGTCTTCTAATATGGTTGCGGGAATAATAAACATCCAAGAGTATCAGAAAATATATCAAAATAGATCAACAGTATATTTACGGATATTTTCTGTAGAATATTGTACACCTCTAGATCCGCTATAACTCAATGTCAATATTATAGACATGAAGCCTCCTCAGGGAAACATCTTGGCTGCCAACTCTTTATCTCTCCCCCCCCCTTCTGACTCAGCTGCTGAAGGCCCTAACCCCCCAGGAGAGCTCGCTGTGCCAACACGGCCTCTTCTTCCTGGATGGTCAGCGGCGCGTGGACTACGTCCTCAGCTACCCCTCCAAGAAGCCGTCCTCGGGGCGCTCCGGCCGACCGGCGACCCACCTGCTGACCGAAAACGCCGTGGCCCGCAGCCTCCGGCGTGGCCCCCAGAGCCGCGAGCGGCACATCCCACAGCACCAAGGACAAAGGGCAAAGGAGCCTTCGGGGGTCGACGTGGAGCTGGGCTGTCCAGCAGAGACCCTCAATGGCCACGAGGATCAAAAGATTCTCCGCAGGGAGGAGTTTGAGGGGAAACTGAGGGACATGGGGTTGGAGCTGGAGAAAGACGAGGAGGTGAGTTTACTTCTTTATTCATATCAGGAAACATTTATTACCAAAATATGTCAGACACTCAAGGAATTTGACTTGGTGGTTGGTGCATAACACCAGACTGTGAGACAACATATAACAAAAATATAATACAAAGTAAGGCTATGGGTTAGTTTCAAAATGAATGAATAAAAGATAAAAATGTAAAAAAAAAGTATGTGCATGTGGAGTGTGATCTATGTTTTTAATGTACAGCTTTTTTTCCGATTTGATGATTTTAATGTAGTGCCTTTGAGTGTTATGAAAAGCGCTATGCAAATAAAATGTATTATTATTATTTTGTTACGCCTTCTCCCCTTCACATAAGAGCTGTACTTGATAGTGTCTGTAATGAAAGGGAGGGGGCTGGGAGGGATGATCGGGTGTGACCACCGTGATGTTGTGTAGGGAATAAAAAGCATGTTTGTCTGAACTGCAAAGCAAAATGATCAGACGGACGACCACAATCAGTCAAACACTAAATATGCAGAGAGGAAACCAAGATACTTTATGGATATGATATAAGGTAGAAGATATCACTTTTACATTTACTATTGGTTAAATTTACCATTTGGACTCTAAATAACAGGCACATTCTATGGAAAACAGAGTTTGGTGGAATGGGCCCAAGTAAGCAACTCAATTTCTATTATAAAGTAGTTGAAATTAGTTTCACCTGGCAACATAAAGTGGAAGAAAATTTAACAGACAGGGGCCACGTGGCCAACCTATTTGAGAAGTAGGGAACTATTTCTGCTCCAATATGAGAATGGACTGGGACAAATTAGAGAACGGCAGGCTGCCACAGTTTAGTTTAGTTATTGTCACAATGTATTTCTATGTTTTCAGTCTCCTGGGACAGCATGTGCATTCTGCATAAGTTGGAAGTGGAAATATGACATTTGAGGAGCCCCAATAACCGTCCACACAAACATTTTTAGAAGCGTTTTATTGACACTTTTCCCGTCTCCTGGACCAGACACTTAAATATATTACCAGAGATAGGGGGGTTGGGGTGGGTGACGGTGTCCTTTTTAGTCTCTTTGAGACCCCCTAGCTTCCAGTCTATTTCTGTGGCTTGTGGTGAAGCGTAACCTGCATACACAGCTGTTGGAATCTCACAAATATCCCGTTTCAACTTTTTAACCGCATCTGTATTGATTAAGGACCTCAGAGTCCCCCCACTCGCTTTGGTGGGGGTGGGAAACCAAATCAATGTCATGTTACTGTTGTTTTCTTAACTTGTTTAAGGTTGTCACTTAGGTTGTGCATCATTGGGGATAAGAATATAATCTTTATTAGCATTTTAAAAATAAACAATAAAAAAATGAGTTTTATGATCCGTTGCACTTCTACTTGGCTTGACTTCAGAATCTCTTCTGATTCATAAAACTGAAGGTTTCCCTTTGTAACACAGACAACAGCTGAGCACTGTACTCAAATGTTGCTACTGAGGCAACTTGAATCAAGGGGTCTGGGACCACCGTATTCTGCACACTGACTAAATTACTGCTGGAGGCGTCTATATACTTTTACTCTTTTGCATTCTAAACATATCGTTGGAGATATGGCTTACAAGGTGTTTCTAAGGATTTTTTTTTTTGCATCAAATACAGTTTGATGTGTTTTCCACCGCCTTTAAAAAAATGTGGTGCTGGCAAAAATATGTTGGGAGAACCATTTGAAGCATTGCAGAGGAGGTTTGGACACCCAAATGTGCTCTTTCAAACACATTTGGGTTCCCTCCAGACTTCCTGTGTTTGGAGATTTTTAGGAAGCTTGTCTCATCAGGACAGAGGAACAGGTGACGGACAATATGCAGGCCTTCAGGATGTGACATCTGCTACGTCCTTGCAACGGTTCCGTAAACCTCTCCTCCTCCTTCTCATCCGTCTCTCACGGAGATCTCTTGTCCTCTTGCCTCCCCTTGTCTTATCCATGTCCCTTGTGCGTCCACCGAGGTAAACTATGACTCAGGTGGTGGAGGAGTTCTTTTTTAAGGGAAATCTGGCTTTGCATGTAGAGTGACGAACACATGTGTACAGGAAGTTGATCAGACGATAGATTGAAGAGGAAATGCTGGTAATTCACTACCGGTGAAGCACTTTCACAAGAAGCCTTTTTTAGTAGCGACACAGCTAACTAAGAAGTTAGGAGACATCCACTTGCAGGGTTGCAGCTCAGATATATTAGTGTATACATATGGGCGTAAAACTGTAGTGTGTAAGTGATATTCTGCCTATGTATAAGATGTCCTGATGCCAGCATATAAATAGAAAATAAGGCCCTGCACAGCAGGGCTGACCTGAGGTAGTCTCTTCATGGAAGGCCTTGATTCTTATTTTCCTGAAACTGGGCGCAAGGTTAAATGCCCACTCTGGTCTGTTTTGGTGAGCACAGGCGGTAAACTAGGCTGAGCCCAGTGTAATGCTGGAGAACAGTTAACTAGGAGCAACCATTGATAGGTTAATATATTCTATTAATCAGAGGTGTCAAGTAACGAAGTAAAAATACTTCGTTACTGTACTTAAGTAGAAATTTTGGGTATCTATACTTGACTGGAGTATTTATTTTTCAGACGGCTTTTTACTTCCACTCCTTACATTTTCACGCAAATATCTGTACTTTCTACTCCTTACATTTTAAAAACAGCCTCGTTACTTCCGGCTTGTTGTAGATAAATGTTGCTATGCGGACGGAGTGCATTTGATTGTGTTTGGATGAGAAGTATAAACATTTAGCATCCAGACACCCGGTTGGTTTCCTCCGCGATGCGGCGGCAGATCGGAGCGACACCGGGTGGGAAAAGTGGTCGGTGGAAAGTTGGTATTTAGCGACATGGAGCCTCCTCCTCTTCCTCCTCTTCCTCACGCCGATTCCATGTAACGTTAGATGAGTATCTTCATGACCGTGGGTTTGTCCTAAATGTTTGATTGAGAGTCCGGCACAACACAGCGACTTGCAAGCAGCGTATTAAATAAAGTGACGTGTGTCTTAATGCGGCGTTGCAGATGAACACAAAGGGATTCTGTATTTGCTCATGAAGCCTGAACATTCTGGTTCTTTGACCAATGTTTTGATAACTGACCGCTGCCAGTTCAGCGTTTCCCATCATTATAAACAGGGGTGCACCCCCCCACCCCATAAAAAGTCAGACCCCCCCCCATGACGTAGTGAACCTGAGGAGACACTGCAGTCTACCTCATCAATGCGAACAACGTGTGTGTGACTCATGTCACTGGAAAATGGGTTTTGTTTTTATCTGTTTAAGTCAGAGACATTTGTTGTTGTTGTTGTTTCCACCATCCCAACGGCAGGTCACGTGATCTGCAGGCACCTTGTGATCACATTGTAACGGACTGACGTGTTGTGTGAGCGAGGTTACGCATTAAGAGTTTGTCCTTAATGGAATTTCTTACATTACTTTTACTTTTATACTTTAAGTAGTTTTGAAACCAGTACTTTTATACTTTTACTAACCCTTTTAAGTAAAAAGCTTGAGTCGATACTTCAACTTCTATAGGAGTCTTTATAAACCCCAGTATCTGTACTTCTACTTGAGTAATGAATGTGAATACTTTTGACACCTCTGCTATTAATTCATCTCCTAATAATGTATTGATACACTGGTGCTGGATATCCATATTTTTATTAAAACACACAACAGAGTTTAACACAAGGCTGCCTATTTTCAACAATGTCTGAAATGCTTCCACAATATTACAGCTTGCAAGAATCTAGAATTACACTTAACCGAACTCAAGGAGATATTGTGTCTTTCCAAATGACCCCAAAACTATAGAAAAAACAAACTGTGAAACCTGGAAATCCCACAAATGATCAGTTTCGGGCAATGCGAGCTTTTGCAACTGGACAATTATGGTGGACGTCATGAGCGATGTGAATGAATGAGGTGGGGCCCGTTGCTGTTTACATGCACGTACAGCGACTATTTTTCTCTGGAAATGCGATACACAACGCTTGGTGGCTACAACTATTTTGTGCTGAAAAACAGCTATTTACTTACTATTTATAATTTCGCTGGTTACAGTAGTTACCGTCGAGATCGAATCACCGATCCTTTTATCTGCTCAACATCTGACAATGTGGCTGTGACAATAACGTTGGCAGTGAAGACATACGGTCCAACAGAAAGGGGGACTGTAGAACCTTTTCCAGTGATAGTCCACATGGATTACGGTCTTGCTTGCCCCCCCTGGTGTGTCTTTTTCCAGATTTTTGACATTTAATCCATTTCAGAAGGTTTCCCTTTTGTATTTCCAATGACATAAAGTGCATTAAGGGGTAGTTTGCTGTCTGTGTCTCTTAGACCAAGATTTCCGGGGTGAGCTTTGTCAAGATTCATGCTCCGTGGAACATCCTCTGTCGAGAGGCTGAGTTGATGAAGCTGAAGATGCCCACCAAGAAGGTAAGACTCACTGTCTGTTTTCTTTTTTGTCCCGGGTAAAGAATAAAGGAGACACTTTGTTTCTCAACAATATTCAAAGTACCCTAACTTTGCTTCTGTCTTTATGTATGTGTATAATGTAACTATGCAGTAGTGATGGGAAGTTCGGATTACTCTAAAATATTCGGAAAATTCGAATAATTTTACGATCCGAATATAATAGCCAATTCCCTGGCCCAAATACGGCCACTGCAAATACGTATCATATTCTCATGTGGGTTCTTGCATGTAAGACAGAAGATACTAATTTAAAAGAAATTCCTGCATTAAAATAATTCGTTATGACAGTTTGGATGGTTTGAAATGGTCATTTATTATCACACTAGCATTTAATTATCGAAACAATTACGCTGCACTGACTAAGGAAAGTACAAAAAAGCTAAAACAACGAAACCTGTAATTATTACTTGTGAACAAATATCATTTATGTCTTGCTGAAGCTAATCACGCAAAAGTGAACGAGGTAAACAAATCCTTTCGGTTTCCTCTTCTGAGCCTTTGCAGGTCACATGAAAAAGGATCCAAAGACCCGTACCTGAAAAACCCACTCGGGTTTGAACGAATCATTTCTGTTTCCTTGACTGAGACTATGCAACAGTCCCAATATGCGGCCACGAGAAAATGAACGAATGTCTCTGAGAGGACTCGTTACTCCCGAGTCCTTGTAAGGATTCAGTCAAAATGAACGAATCGTTCACGAACGATCACTACTATGCAGTACAGTCATTGTTTTCCTAGTTAGTCGGTGACCCCATGTTGGGGTTATGCTTGTATAGAGCCTAGTTTGTGCAGAACGTAGAAGTGTGAAAAGGCCACTGTGCATATTACAAACAGAAGTATGTGCCTGTTAAACATTTATTTAGAGAGATTTATTTTCAAAAAGAAACAGCATGTAACGTTAAAGTTAACTGATACGTCGTCCTTGACTGGTAGTATTTTCAGTAGTTCATGGACTGAATGATTTAAATAACCGCTGAAATCCATACTTTAGAGTAATGTAAGAGCAATTTTAATTCTGTAGCATCTTTAATCTGAAAAGGATTTGGTGCTTCAGCATGAAAGGTGCTCTTGAACAAATTGATTATTATGTGTCTATGCTGAGGGTGCTCACATAATTGTACAAATCGGGTTTTTACCCATAAGGATAGTTTTCAACATGTTTCCATAAGATTCTTTCCAGACTTGGCTGTGAAGGGAGTGATGCTGTTGATTCAGGTTCAGGCCATGAAGGTGAACATTTTTATATTTGTTAGACCAGCGGTTCCCAAACTCAAGAACGCCGCGGCCCACTTTGAAATCTGAAAATCTTTCGCGGCCCACCGAAAACCTGTAATCACAACTCTGATCAAAACATAAACTAGGGATAATTAAATGACCTTAAGAATTTAACCAAAATCAAACATCCGCGAGCAAAAGTCCGTCTCCGCGAGGTATTTGCTCGCTTGCGAGACGTGAACTTCGTTGCTCGCGAGGAGAATCTCTGCTCGCACTCGAAGGAGTTTTCTACGCGCTCGCTGCTGTTCTTTCTGACAGTAAGATGGAGACGGTGCGTTCAGGGTCCGATCGATGCTGCGAGGTGCGTCCGCTCCCGACGCCCCCCCTCGCCATCCACGCCTTAAATCTTCGGCTCCTTTTAGAATAACTTATTTTCCCTGTTAGCAGTTCCCCGAGCAGTTTAACAACCTAATAATAGCTCTTGGTAGTATGTGATGAATAATATCATTGAAACTACCAATGACAGGATTTTCCAAATTTCTCTAAATTGTATCTTATAAGACAATACATGACTATAAATTATTATAACAAAGTAAAGGAATAATATTTTGGTCTATTTTGGTTTACACTGACTTCAGAGCAGCATAAATTAATTTTGGGATGGTAGAGAAAAGAATTATAATATGTACATGAACAAAATACAAAAACAACAAAATGATGCAAAAGGATGATAGATATTAAATTTGTATTGGTGATACAATAACGTGAAAAGGGGATTACTGAAAGCTGAGTGCTCATCCAATCCGAGATCCGTGAGTTTTTACACCCTATTTGCACCCTTCCGTTTCTAGGTGTATGAAGTCAAGCAGTTACGTGGTGTGGTGGAGAAGATTAGCTCCCTTGTCAGTAAAGTCGTTGAACCTCTCCACCCTCAAGTTGAGGAACACCAACCGAAGAACATCAAACACCTGTCACACACTTTCTCCAGAGAGAAACAGCACCTGTAAGTGCATCTCTAACGCTTTCATGGAATAAAGTTGTATCTTTGTAGGCTAATGAATTTGTCAATCCACCAAATTGTGAAGAGCATCAGTTCTTTTAAAAAAGTACATTTTTACTGTGGTACGCAATAGTAGCTTGTCTAAACTTAAGTATACATTTAACAAATGTGTTTTTAACAAACAGGTTTGATCTCTCAGACAAAGACTACTTCTTCGACAGCAAAACCAGGAGTTCAATAGTAAGTTCACTCGTGATTGTCTGCAAAGTATCTGCCAACACCAAAATGTCCTTTTATTCAAGACTAATCACATCGGATCCTTCGTCGTGTCCTGTGTAAGTTGAAGTCAGAGTGACACCAAAACACAGCAATGAGTTGGCATTTTCAAAAGTCAGACTCCCTCAAGTAGTTCTTCCCACCGATTACGTTTAAAAAAACTGGAAATTTGTGTTCATTTGTGACAATTAGCTTGCTAAACAAAAATGTGTTACAAAACATTTTTTGCAACAGAAAATACTTTTAGAAAAATCATAAATCCTTTTGCTTTTTGTTTGCATACATAAATGTTTCATCCCTGCAGCACTCCATGTTGACTTATTTTAATTTACGTCCACAATTTAAATAAAATATCAAACATTCTTATTTTGAGCGGAAGAATGAGGTTTTTCTAAACCCAACTTTCGATTTAATTTGACGTTAACCACGTGGTAATACCAGCGACCGTAATGCATAAGATAATGTTTTTCAGTCCCCCGAGGGTCAAAACGTTTTTCCGCTGCAGTTTGGTTCAGGATATTTTGTTATTGTAAATTAGAAGATCATTGTTCTGTTAGTCTACACTTCGATATCCCAGTAGAATATTGTCTATAGATATCTTTGTTGCATGTGGAATAAATTCTGTTTATCATTTCCTTTCAGGTTTTTGAAATACTAAAAAGAACAAAATGCAAGGCCAAGTACAGTATGGGTGAGTCTGGACCTCAAATCATTCTTATGTCACTTTTACGTTATTCAATGATGTTATTCTTGCATATTTTAATAATTTTCCTACCCAATTCCCATTGCCTGATAGTCCAACTCACTTTTGATTAATAAGAAATAAAAATAATTTAGTAAACGTCCAAAAGTGATTTATTGACATCTAAAGTAGCTATCAGCATAAAAACACCAAATCCAGTTTTTTGCAAATAAATCACGGATTACCGAAGGAAGCGAGAAAGAGAGCGAGCAACACAGAAAGAGTCCTAAACTAAACCGCAAATCAGAGGGAGAGAAACAGGCAACACCACTAGGCAAACAAAACTCACAAAAAAAAGTAAAAGCGTGAAAATCTAACGAGACGTAAATGCGTTTTCTGCAGTTGCTGCAATTACGACCAAATAGAGATCAAAGATGAACAGGAGAACTAACTCTGCTTTGACAACCTTTTTGAAACATAGCCAGCCCACACCAGTCACTGTGTGTCAATGTACCCATGAAACGAAGGACTTGTTGCTTGCTACCCTTCTTTTTGGGGGTATCATAAGCTTCCTTCCATGTGCAATAACGGGTAGTTTACAACACTTCGCTGGTAGGTTGTCTAACATTGTTAAGTAATATAATTCAGACTTGTACAAGCCTAAATGACCCAGTTGTGGTAACATTTTCTGAGTGGGTCTGAATATGTAGAACCCACATGAACCAAAGTGTTTGTTTTCTCTCCACAGGGATCACCAGTCTCCTGGGTCATGGCGTCTACACAGCAGCTTATCCTCTACATGACGTTAGTTCTCCTCGTGCTACTACCTTAATATTAATGATGCTAACAGTAAATCGTGTTTTTAGTCATGCTGGCCCAGGTAAAGTTTTATTATTGCGCCAACGCATCAATTCATTAACGCTTAAATTAGTTTATTGCACATAAACACAGTTTTCCTTTTGAAAAAAAATGTTGGTTACTGGGCGCCATCACCCGTTGCCCCGCTAGCCCCGCCCCCATATTCTCTTATTGCGCAATAAGAGAATATGGGGGCGGGGCTATGACTGCTCTTCAAGCTCACATGAACCGAAACAGAAAATAACTGGCGGCTTAGAAAAAATGAGAAAGGTACCGCTGATCGTGTCCAAAGGAAATCCAATACAAACATTTAAATCCCAGCTGTGTACTTGGTGCTGGACCACTTCATCTCACTCTAACAGGGACACCTGCTGATGAACATAGATATTTAATACGGTAGATAGTCTACCTATCAATAACCTAAGATGTTCCTAGTTCTAAATGTTCACTTGTTATAATGTTATGATTGTGGCTCTGGACTACGACGGTAACTTGTTTTTCTATAAGAATCTAGACAAAACGTTCATGCCCTGGCAGTGGCAAACTGCTTTGGTTTTATATTTGATTCGATTAAAATAATGTTTGAGTTGAGATCTACACAAAACTGCTACTGCGAAGGTTAAAAAGCACCGTGTCTGTGTAAAGTGTTTGTAAACCAAATGGCTTTGCACTTTTCATTCATGGAGTAATAATTAAAAAAATAAAACATTTTTTAAATTCATTATTAAATTCGATTAATTGCAGAAAAATATGCATTCATCCCATTAAAACAAGCAAGCAAATTTCTTTGTTTGTGTTTTGAATCCTTTGTAATCAGTCACATTTTGGCAAACACTAGAAGATGAGGGGAAACAATGGCATTACCGAAAGAAGTTCACACCCAAAGTGCAGCAGTCATCAGCGGTCGTGTTTCTCTTTCCTTTTCAGGGAGACATTAATGAGGAAAACGCAGTCCCCAATGATAGAAAGGTGAGAAAGATGTTTCTAAACTACATGTTCCGATTTTTAGTAGTAGTAGTAGTAGTAGTACTAGTATGTAGCATTGAGGGATATCTATTGGCATAAAATTGAATATGACATTACTGGGTACGTTTTCATTTGTCTGTAATCACCTGATAAAAAGGATTTAATGTGTGTTTTCGTTCCCTTGGAATGAGTCATTTACGTCTACATATGGAGCGGGTCCTCTTCAAGGTGGTTCTGGCCCATAAGGGACAAACCAAACACTGTGAAGCCAAGTGAGATTCTGGATAATTTGATGGTGATCTATAACCTATTGAATTACATTCCTACATTAAACTTGTGGAGATCACTTACAATATCGTTAACTACCGCTAGCCCCTCTACGCTACAGTGAAGACCTAACAGGGTTGTTCCTTCGTTTCATCGTCTTCTGTCTCCATCTCCAGGTGATGCGATTGTAGCTTTAGCATCTAGCTTTAAATATTTGTTTTGTCCAAAGCTTGAACTATCTTCTTTTCTGTGCCCTAGAGCTCCATTGTTGTTAAAAGCACGAGCCACTTAGTCCCACAAATACCAGATCTGCATGGATCCCCTAATGAACATAGTCCCCAACAAATACAGTTCTCACAGAAGTATTATCAAGAAAATGAATCAACCAACAGTACAGATTAAACAATTGAAGAACTTCCACACAGTCAAAGTATGTAGGATGTAACAGGGGGAGAAACTAAGAGGATCTCTGCCAAAAGACAAAAATGGAAGTAAAAAGTTTAAACGGTACAATAAAGCTATGCAAAAGATCCAACATAACCCTTTGGATTGTCACCCTCAGCTTTTGTATGAAGAGTGGGCGAACTATGGTGTCTTTTACAAGTACCAGCCCATCGGACTTGTGAGGTAAGGACATATATTATTTACTTCCAATTTTCTCTGTGTGGTAAAATCACAGCTAAAAATAGAGCAATGAGAATTTGGCATTTTTTGGCTGATGTCACAACGTGTCTATTCATTTGGTAAACAAGTTTTATGTTGCGTTTTATGTCATGCTCATGAGACAATAATACGCCTAGTGTGGCTGTAGACTAAATTTAAAGGCTGAAGAAAAAAAAAAAAATATATATATATATATATTAAAAAATATATATTTTTTAGGCCGGGATGTAAAAGTAAAGGACCATCCGTTGATGTAGGTTTAGTTACAGGTCATACAGGTCATAGTTGGACTGGTTTATCAACCTTGACCTTTACTCTGAAACTCATTGGACAGGTCTGACTGTATGTATGAGTTTCAGGTCTACCCTACTATATTGTTTTCCAAATAAATGCTAATAAAATAAGTCATTAAAGATGTTGCTGTCTATGAGTGAAGGTATTGTGTTGTATTATGTGTTACTGGGGTACATAATTCATTGTATTCACATAGTTCTACTTGTTATATGGGTTATATCGCATGACCCTTTAATATCCTACTGTGCTTTTTTCTGCTTTAATAAGAGTTTTGCCATCGGATAGGCCTTTTAAAGCATCATTTGTGACACAAGTTGGACTTCCTGGATCAGAGAGATATTTCATTTTGACAGTCGGCTTGTCTACAGTCGGAATCACTGCTTTCTCCTCAAGTAAACCAGTTCAGCTCAGATTCAGTGTCCTGATAGCAATACTGTAGGCCTGTGTATATAATGCAAACTGTTCTTGTCTTGTGTTGTTAGGAAGTACTTTGGTGAGAAAATCGGCCTGTACTTTGCCTGGTTGGGTCTGTATACCCAGATGCTGATTCCTGCCTCTCTAGTGGGGGTCATTGTGTTTCTTTATGGATGTGCAACGGTCAATGACAACATACCAAGGTAAACACACACACACACACACACACCCTATATGGCCTATTATCATGATTTCTTAGAGTTGTAAAAGACCAATCTCCTCCCAGAGATTTAACCTGATTCTTTTCAAATTTGTGCAGTGGGATCTTGAGACCTTATGCTCTAAAAATTGCATTTTGCCGGAGGAAATTCGAAACCAGCGATTCCCAAAGTGTGGGCCGCGCCCCCCTGGTGGGCCGCGAAGGTACTGCAGGTCGGCCGCAAGAGGTCATTTACAATAAATAAATAAAAAGGTTTTAATTTTCAATTTTGAAAAGTTTGAAATTAATATAAAAATATGTATGATGCGGCACATTAGTTATGTGAAACATTAATTGATGAAGCACAAACAATTTAAACGAACAGATTGGTTAATCGGTTGATCCATACTGGTTGTATACGGCGCTCAAGGCGCTCTGCCAAACATGCCAAAGCTCGTCTACGACGGCGAGATGCTGAGCGGCGCTCAAGCGCGTGAGATATGGAGCTTGTTTCAGGTCGCGTCGGAGAAACAAAACTGTCGTTCTTGCCGAGCACTTCATGAGATTAAAGAGCGAGGGACGGTGCCTTTTTCTTTACTGTAGCTGAACCATCTTAACGGGGAAATAAGTTATTCTAAAAGGAGCCCTTGGCAGGCGGCGAAGCTGGAGAGCAGCCAAAGATTTAAGTCGTGGATGGCGAGGGGAGCGGACGCACCTCGCAGTATCGATCGGACCCTGAAAGCACCGTCATGTTTGTTTTCTTGATGTATCTTACTGCAGCTAGCGGCCGTTTTGTTAACTACGTTAAAATATTGCATTAATCGGCCACATTAATTGCGTTTATATTGACAGTACTAATAAATATCATGAATAAATATCATTCCGGTCTGGTTTCTCCTCTTACTCCTCTTTTTCACTCTTCATGCAAGGTAGTGCCCTCGGTAGGCAAATGGATCATAGTCCAATCTAGGCATCGGACCATGTTACATTACATGGAATTTAGCTGACGCTTTTATCCAAAGCGACTTCCAATAAGTGCATTCAACCATAGGGTACAAACTGTGAAGGCTCTCTGTGGTCCTGTTGTCTTCAGAGAGCTCGTTCCACCATTTCGGAGTAAGGACAGCAAAGAGTCGTGATCTGGTTGAGTGTTTTGCTCTCAGTGAGGGAGGGACGAGCAGTTTTGCAGATGCAGAGCGGAGAGTGCGGGTTGGGATGTCGGGTTTGACCATGTCCGGGATGTAAACTGGACCCGATCCATTCACAGCATGGTACGTGAGCACCAATGTTTTGAACTGGATGCCACCGGTAGCCAGTGAAGAGAGCGGAGGAGTGGAGTAGTGTGGGAGAATTTTGTAAGGTTAAAGACCAAACGAGCTGCTGCATTCTGGATGAGCTGCAGAGGTCGAATGGCGGTGGCAGGGAGACCAGCCAGGAGAGAGTGGCAGTAGTCCAGGCGGGAGATGACAAGAGCCTGAATCAGTACCTGAGCAGCCAGAGTGTATCTACAGGATCGTGTTGTCGCAGTAATGTTGGGAGTCAGGGAGAGTTGGCTGTTGATTGTGACGCCGAGGTTCCTAGTGGTTAAAGTGGGCGTTAACACGGAGTTGCCAAAGTTGACAGTCAAGTCCTGGGTCGGAGAGTCTTTTCCTGAAAAGAGAAGTAGTTCAGTCTTGTCGGGGTTGATATTCAGATGGTGGGCGGACATCCACTGAGAGATGTCAGTCAGTACAGGGAGATATCCGTGCCGCCACCTGGGTGTCTGAGGGAGGGAAGGAGAGAATTAGTTGTGTGTCATCTGCATAGCTGTGGTAGGAGAAGCCATGCGAGCGAATGACAGCGCTGAGAGAGTTGGTGTAGAGCGAGAAGAGAAGGGGACCCAGGACGGAAGCCTGAGGAACTCCTGTTGTAAGAGGACAAGGTTCCGACACAGATCCTCGCCAGGTTACGCGGTAGGACGAGAGAAGGGAGAGAGCAAAGCCTGAGACAGTTAATGAAGGGAGGAAATAAGGATCTGGTGGTTGACTGTCAAATGCAGCAGAGAAGTCCAGAAGGACGAGGACAGAGGAGAGAGAGGCGGCTCTAGCAGTGTGGAGTTGCTCTGAGACAGCAAGGAGAGCAGACTCTGTGGAGTGGCCTGCCTTGAAGCCTGACTGGTGGGGGTCAAGGAGGTTGTTATGGTGGAGATAGGAGGAGAGTTGGTTAAAGGTCGCACGTTCAAGGGTTTTGGACAGAAAGGGATGAAGCGAGACCGGTCTGTAGTTGTTTTCTTCAGAAGGGTTGAGGGTAGGTTTCTCTCTAACAGATAACAGAGCATTGTTGATGTTCTATTACATGCTGGATCTGCCATAATGCTCGGTCACTCTCACGCCTCCGTCTTCTGTCCCTGACCACGAAAACATCTTCTGCTTCCTCTGGTTCCTGTCTAACGGTGTTCCTCCATGTGAGCTGATCGCAGACTTTGGTCTTCGTCCAACTATTCCCTGTGTTCGTCGTACTGCTTCTGAACATTACTGGCTGAGGGCTTCACACGGGCCAGAGAAGAAAGCGGGAAAGAGGCGATCCAGGCAGAGGGCCGGGCTCTGCAGACAGACACTACTTAATTGAAGAAGACTTCATATGAATGAAAGAACAGTTTTTGACAAAATGCTTCATAAAATGTAAAATTTCTATGTAAGAATCTGATACTATTTTTCATGGATGGAAACTTGATATTGTCTTATTCAGACCGTGAATACAAGGTTCTTTACAAAAATATGCATGTTCCATTCAGGAAAATGTTTGTTGCTCTACTGAATGTTAAATTAATATATTTGCTTTATATTATCGAGCCGTTTTTGTTTCAACTTAGTGAGAGTAAATGTGTCTGTGTACATGTGGCTTGATGTGTGTGTGTCCTCTTATCCAGCATGGAGATCTGCAACACAATGAACAACATCACCATGTGTCCTCTGTGTGACCGCGTGTGCAGCTACTGGGAGCTGAGCTCGGCGTGTGCCACCGCGCGGGCCAGCCACCTGTTCGACAACCCAGCCACCGTTTTCTTCTCCATCTTCATGGCGCTGTGGGGTGAGAGGACGCACACATTGCACACAATAATATACATGGCGCATGATTAAACCACGTTGCCCGTAGTTACTGTTAGGAATGCAAAATAGGAGCTAAAGTTTGTGATATTTGATCAAAAACACAACGTTTTTCCATTTGTAAAATTGAATCCAATTCTGTGCTCCCCAATGCAACTTATTGACCCAGTATTTAACCATCAAAGTAATGACATAGAATAGAATGTACAGTCACAAAGTAGGGGTGTGAAACTCATTTCAGGTTCGGGCCAGATACTGCCCACCTCCATCGAACACGGGCCAGACCACCCGACCGCAGGAAGACACGGCCGACGGGGGGGGGGTGAAAAACAAATTGATATAAAAAAAGGCACAACCAGCCTCCCGTATGTCCCCTTTACGTAAAGGGGACCTTTCTGCAATTCTCACAATAGCAAAGTCATCCGGCGGGCCGGCTGGATTTGGCCCACAAGTTTGACATATGTGTCCTAGAGTAACCTGGAACCTGGTGGTTGCGGGACTAGATTTCGGTATCAGGTGCTTCCTGCCTTCCGTTTGTAGTTGCATTGACTCATCACATTGACGCGGGCTTCGGCGTCATGCAGGGAATCAGGCCGTTTGACAGCAAAAGGCAATATCCCGTAGTCCAGATTAACAATGTGCCTGTTATTTCTACTGTCCTCCTGATGCACCTGCTCACACAAATGCAGCGTTTAGAGTTGGCGCATAATAGAAAGTACCTCCCGTCCACAAAGGGTCTAACTCTATTCTCTCTGGTTCAAAGCTGCAATGTTCATGGAGCACTGGAAGAGGAGGCAGATGAGGCTGAACTACGAATGGGACCTGACCGGCTTTGAGGATGAGGAGGTGAGTGGTGCCAAATAACAGAACCGTTGGCCATTTCCACTTGGCGTACCCTCGCCACTCGGTGCCTTCCAGCGAAGGACAGGAAGTGATGTATGCCTGGAGACATTTTCAGACCACGTTGAATTCCTCCTCAACACGTGCATGCATGGAGGGAAAGGGAAGTGATGATGTGATGCTGCTGTTTATACTAACACCCCCTCTCTCTCTCTCTGTGTCTCTTGGTTTATTTCTCACAGGAAGCTCTGAAGGTTTGGATGAATCCCCTTTCCTTCATAAATCCTCTCTTCACTCTTTTAGTCTTTCCGCTTCTCATGACAACACAGCTTCAGAGTTACTATGAATGATATTTTCAAATGGAGTCTTTGTTCAACGGTGCACAACATATCAGTGGTTTCTCCATCAGTGCAGGTATTGGTTATTAGAACAAGCCAAGGAATAATTATACAGAATAAAATTAAAATGGCATTAATCAATTCTATACATGCTTGTGCTTATGCGTGTGTATCTAGCCTCTTGATGAGGCAGACCATAATATAACGCAAGTTTTAATATGGAAAACTTCAATAACCACTCAACAGCAATATGCTATTTCTTAAGTGTATTGCTGCAGTTTGTTTGGTAAATGACAGCAGCCAGTTCATGAGACCAAAATCATCTCTTCTCATCTTTTGAAAGCCTGTCTCGTTGGTTGTGGGGGATCACACAAGGACTTCACATTGCTTCTCTGACTGACTCGCTGAGTGGAACCTGGGAGGAAGGCTGAAGAAAACTGTTGACAAGCGATAAATAAGACAAATATCACATTGAGGAAATTGTTTTTACTGATAAATGTCAGAAATATATCTGATAATTACATTAATTCACCAGTCATGACACATCTTTTTAGGGTAGTAATGTAAGAATATGAGCTTAATTACATCGTTGACTACAGATAAATGACACTCCCACGTTCCATGAACCACTGCTATCAACCTTTACTCTGCGGTCACATTTGCTCTCTTGAAGTGCTGCGATTATTCGCTGACCTTCAGGCGGATGCTGCCAGATTCACGAAGCCATTGTGTGAATACAGTGAAAGCGTTGTTGGACGGACCAGTCTCTTCTTCCTCGGCCATAAACACGTTTCACTGCCTGTGCCTGTCATTTTTGTTTTGTGCCACCGTCACAGGACCACCCGAGGGCCGAGTATGAACTCCGGGTCATGCAGAAGTCTACGAGCAAAGATCAAAAAGCACAGCACAAGGTAATTACATGGCAGGCTCTTAATACTTTGTGTGTGTGTGTATTTATGAGCACTGTTTACAGCCCCACAGTTGGTGTTGTGCAATTCTGTGACACTTGTTTTTCATCTCTTATTTATTAGATTAAAAAGCTCACATGTCAAGACCGCCTGCCAGCTTACATGACTAACCTTGTCATGATGCTGCTAATGGTAAGAAGAAGGCCATTCTCTGCATAAAACCAGTTGGAAATGACGGTTTCCCTTCCCCTTCATCCTGAAGACCCGTTCCTTGTCAGATCGGTGTTACGTTCGCCATTGTGTTTGGCGTGATCCTTTACCGGATCTCCACCAAAGCCGCCCTCTACATGAGCGCCAATCCGGTCACACGCAGCAACGCGCAGCTGACGGTCAAAACCACCGCGGCCATCATCAACCTGGTGGTCATCCTCATACTGGATGAGGTGTACGGAGCTGTGGCACGATGGCTCACCGTGTTAGGTAAGCAACTGGTTCACTCGGTCACATGTCCATGAGGACAGTCGTCCAGCGTTCATAGCTATACCCCTCAAAAATACATGCACTGCAATTTGATGGAGAAGTTTTGTCACATTTATTTGTCACAGAATTAACTAGTGGCACTTCACAATCTTTTCCTTAACTAAGGCAAGGAAAGTTTATTTGTATAGCGCTTTTCATACACGAGGCAGACTCAAAGTGCTTCACATCATAACATTTCATACAATACAGTGAAATAAAATGCAGGAATTAAAAGACAATTAAAAACAGCAAATAAGATTATAAATTAAAATCTTATTTAAATTGTTTAATTAAAGGCAGAGGTTAAAAGTGCAATGTAGGTAAAGTTTAGCAGAAGGCGAAGCTGAACATAAGTTGTCAGTCTTGTTTTAAACGTGGTCAGAGTTGGGGCAAGTCTTAAATCTTCAGGAAGTTTATTCCAGCTGTTTGTTGCGTAGTAACTAAATGATGCTTCCCATGATTTGTATTTACTCTGGGAATCACTAACAGATTGGTGTCAGAAGATCTTAATGATCTTGAAGGCTTATGTACACCTCTTCAGACTCTACCTCGACTAAAGACTAACAAATTGCAGCACTTAAATTGTACTTGTGACGTCACTCATCTATAGCAAATTGTAAATTCGCTTATTTGAGGAAATTGCACTTTCTTGTTTCTTGTTCTCCTGAGTTTGTACCCTATGGTTGAATGCACTTATTGTACGTCGCTTTGGATAAAAGCGTCAGCTAAATGACATGTAATGTAATGTAATGTAGTGGAAGCATATCAGTGATATACTTTGGCCCTAAACCATGTAGTGATTTATATGTGAGCAGTAGGATTTTGAAATGAATTCTCTGACATACTGGGAGCCAATGTAAGGATTTAAGAATTGGTGTAATGTGCTCACATTTTTTGGTCTTTGTTAGAACTCTAGCAGCAGCGTTCTGAACAAGCTGGAGCTGCCTGACAGTTTTTTTTGGGAGACCTGCAAGGAGACCATTACAATAGTCTAGCCTACTAGTTATAAAGGCATGTACAAGTGTTTCTAAGTCTTGAGCTGACATGACCCCTCTAAGTCGTGCTACATTTTTGAGGTGGTAGTAGGCCGATTGTGTTACTGATTTGATGTGACTCTCCAAGTGTAAATCTGAATCCATAATAATCCCCAGATTTCTGGCTTTATTTCATGTTTTCAGGGACAGAGAGTGAAGGTGTTGGGTTACTTTAAACCTTTCTTTTTTAGCACCAAATACAATGATCTCAGTTTTGTCTTCATTTAGTTGTAGGAAATTTTGACACATCCAGTCTTTGATTTGCTCAATGCACTGGCACAGAAGATCTATGGGGCGATAGTCGTTTGGTCATAGCGCTACATAGATTTGGGTGTCATCAGCGTAGCAATGGTGGTCAATCTTATTTTTTTGCATGATTTGTCCTAAGTTGCTTCCAACTTACAAGCAAAAAGAAGCAACGTCTATTTTCTTAAGACATGATTGTATGAGGATACTTTTTAATAGCGCCCAATGAGACTTTCACTGTTCAGTGACTGTTGTTGCTTAATGCGTGATGATTGTGATGTTCTTACCATGCCTGTGACTTTGTGAAAAAAGCTCTCACCTCTTTTTCCAGAATTGACATCCAGCCCACACGTGTGAATATTTCACGGCAAATTCAAACAATTTGCGTTCTACCCGCTCTCACGTCGTATTCTAAAAGTTCTCACATCAAGTCCACCAGCTCTTGCATTTTGCAACATATTAACTCGACGTGTGTGGCCCCTTCAGTCAGAGCTTATGTGCGTTTTTTTCACTGCATGAGGTTCTCTTGGCTTTCAGAGGTCCCTAAAACCGACAAGAGCTTTGAGGAACGACTGATCTTCAAGACCTTCATTCTCAAGTTTGTCAACGCTTTCACCCCCATCATCTATATTGCTTTCTTCAGGGGAAGGTTTGTCTCATTGTATCTTGAGTGTGTCATTTTGTTGTTGTAATGTATTCAATCACTCTTTCATCACTTTTAAACCTCTTCATTATCCTCCCTCTAGACTGGTCGGCAGACCAGGGAGCTACCTGTATGTGTTTGAGTCCTACAGAATGGAAGAGGTAAGTTCAGCCTGCCCAGAAAAAAGACCACTACTGCAGAAAAACAAAAAGTTTTGTGAAGGAATATTTCCGTTCTGTGTGAAAGCACTCATGACAAAACAATTGAGGTGTGAATAAATTAAACAAAAAGAAAAAGTGTGTGCATTCCTACCGATACAGATAAACACAGACCATTCATTACCTCCGCCCGCTTTGAGCTTCATATTTAGATCATCTTTGCAAGTGTTACTTGTTCAGAACAGAAGTCGTGGCCAGGTGCTCTCACGGATCAACCGTCCTTAACCTCCTCCCACGTGCAGCGCGCTGTACTTCACCATTCCTGTGCTTTGCTCTGTTTTTTATTCAGTGTGCTCACGGAGGCTGTCTGATGGAGCTGTGCATCCAGCTGAGCATCACCATGTTGGGAAAGCAGCTAATACAGAACAACCTTTTTGAGATTGGCGTACCGTGAGTATGGAATCTTTTGAGAAAAACAGAATAAACGTTGGTGACCGTAGGTTACCATGACTACAGCAGTAGTGATGATCCTGGCTCAACACAAATACAAACTCTCAGGAAAACGCTGTTGTGTTCACATTTCGTGGGTGCGTGTGTTCCTCAGCAAGCTGAAGAAGCTGATTCGCTACATTCGGTCGAAGCAAGGGGCTTTTCAGGAAGAAGAGAGACAGAAGAAGCTGCAGAGATACGAAACCGACCACTTCCTGGAGCCGTTTGCTGGCTTAACGCCGGAATACATGGAAATGAGTCAGTACCATTCAGTGAATGAAAGAACAAACCAAATGCTCCCGTATTCAGTGGCTGAGTTATCAGGAAAGGTCAGAGGTCACACACACAAGGTCCTTTTGTCATGCTTTGTGGAATGTGTGTGTCCTCAGTCATCCAGTTTGGCTTTGTCACGCTGTTCGTGGCGTCCTTCCCCCTGGCCCCGCTCTTCGCTCTGCTCAACAACATCATTGAGATACGACTGGATGCCAAGAAGTTTGTGACTGAGCTGCGAAGGCCGGTGGCAGCGAGAGCCAAAGACATTGGTGGGTTCTACTGAACATCCTGTAGCTCTTACACAGACAGAACCTGAGCATGGAACCCATAAACATCTCTATAATGCTATGTTCAGATCATCAGACACACATTTTCCGTCTCTGTTAAAACAATGTTGATTCGTATGTTTGTGCCTACAGGTATATGGTACAACTTACTAAGAGGGGTAGCAAATGTGGCCGTCATCATTAACGTAAGTAGACCACATAAGTTGTAATGCATGCAGTGCACTTGGAGGGTTTCCTTCCGGTTAAAGGAAGTAAAATGGTAAACTTGAAATGCAACTGAGCGCTAGCGTCTTGTGGCTCTAGTCTTTTGAGTCCCACGTGTCCTGGATGTCCATCAGCTCATGGTTTAGTGAGCAGGAGGTCACCTCCTCATACCGTCACTCAATAGAGCCTCGATCAGCACGTCGGCTATTAGCTCATTAGGGATTGGTTGTCCACAACGCTGCATCATCAGGGCGGTGAGAGACATGTGGCGGCGGTTCAGGGGAGAGCAGGGTCGTTTTTCAATCAGAGGATCGTGGGTCCTTCGGGACGGACACTTGACCTCAAAATGAGTGAATGATGACATGTAGTGTCGGAGCTCTTTGAGCGGTTGGAAGACTAGAAAGGAGAGATATTAGGTGGAGACCAGTAATACCAATGTCCCGATTGTATATTTCTACTAAATATCAGCCAATGGCGATCAGTAGTCAGGCACATGGTCAAGCTTTTTAATCAGCCAGTGTCAAGCACAGCGTCTGAGTCGGCGAGTACAGCTTGCTTTGGGACTTTGTAATGCAGAGTAGTGAGGAGGGTTCCACTTGGCAAACAAAACACCCCGTGGGATATTATGAGGCTACTTCAAAGCACTTCTGTCTGGAGGTTTTTACCCAGAACATCAATTGGCTTTTAAAAAACTGAAAAAATATCATTTTTGTAGCTTAAGCCTAGTTTATGCCTCTGCGTTTTCAGAGAGACGCAAGCCTCCTGCAGCCTGCGATTGGTCTGCTAACTACGTCCTTTCCAAAGTCTCACATTTCCGTTTTCATTAGCACAATCCCGCCATTATTAAAACGAAGAATGTTTACGGGAGAACGGATCAGACTGAAGAGCTAAGAGATAAATAAAGCAACCAACGACTTCCACACACAAAGACGTCTTCAACAAAACACGTCACTCCGCCTGTTGTTCTGGAGGTGAATTGCTCTGCAAACCACGCAGGCCTTTTAGAAAAATGAAACGAGTGCGTCGACACGACGATGCGTAAAGACGCAGAAACACGCGCCAGCCTTAAATCAAATATTTTTTCCACATTTTCAACCTTAGTTTCCTTTCAATACAATAAGGCTTATATAAGGCAATAAACTAAGTATGAGATATGAGTTTTCACATAATCGCATCCCTCCTGGTTCTTGTGGAGGTTAGATTATGGCTCCATGCTGGTTCCACCGACAGCACATGGTGTAACCTCCTGGTTACACCCGGTTTTTTTTTTCTGATTTCAGGTAGGTTTTTTTTCAAACCAGCTGTTTAATGGGTAAATCCAACATTGACTCCTATAATTCAGTCTGAAACCTGGGAGGTGTGTTATCCAGGTACAGTTATCATCTAATGAATGAATGTTGCTCAACAGTGAGCATTGTTGAGGGAAGAGAAGAGTCGACTCTCAGAGGCCTCATCTGATGAACGAGTGGATGCTTTCATTTCAACCAGACACGTATGTTGTTCCGTTCCACACTGTCTCGTTTGCACATTCTAACTTCATATCCTTCCCCAATCTCTGACCCCCTCCCACACCCACCGTCTCATCACCACCTCCCCATCCGCCCAGGCGTTTGTCATCTCCTTCACCTCAGACTTCATCCCTCGGATGGTCTACCAGTACATGTACAGCCCCGACGGCTCCATGCACGGATTTGTCAACAACACGCTGTCCTACTTTAACGTCAGCCACTTCCAGCAGGGCAAAGAGCCCATGGACCCGCTGTACCTCGGCCACCCCGTCCAGATGTGCAGGTGGGAGATCCGTCTCAGTTCGCCATGAAACCAAGTTTAGCATTTAAAACACCAGCGAACCGCTGTCATTTTCTAACAAGGTGTCATTAATTGAGACCAATGTTTAAAGATCCTTTGCACTTAATAACTAACATTGTTGATGTGGTTTCCAAAGTCTGAAGGTAGCTTGTAAAATTCACCTCATCTGCATTCGTCACAATAAGTCTATGCTGATTTATTGTATGCCTTAACTTAATCCATGGTTTCACTATAAATCAAACTTTAAAACTAGAAGATTCACTTTCTCTTTAAACATCACCTCAGTTTTTACTCAGAAACTCAAATTATGATCTAGTTTTAACTTAAAAGATACACTCGTGGAGGTTCAACTTCTAAAATATCCGACAACATATTCAGGTTCTCTAACAACCAACTTACTCGCCTGACTGCTTTGAGGACAAATTATAGTAACTTACATTACTTTTGAAGGAATATGCTCTGCTCACATGCATCAGAAAAGAAGGTAGTGTGGATCATTACACTTCTTCCATTGTCTATGTCTGTGTGCACGTGTGTGTCTGTGGGGTCAGGGGAGATATATAAAAGGGGTTAGTGTTGGTAGCTGGTTTCTTTTTACATTACATTTCATCATTTAGTCATTTAGCTGATGCTTTTATCCAAAGCGAGTGACAATAAGTGCATTTACCATAAGGACACATGGGTTGCCAGAGTGAGATTATTTTATTTTATTTTAGTATGAGCTTACATTTCAGATTTGACATTGACTGAATTTCTGTCCTGATGCTGTGCTGGAGGATTTAAATCAATCAAGGAACTTTCCGAGGTTATGTGGAAGTCTGGGTTCACATGAATACTATTGGTAAGATGAAATCATAACATGTATTTTTGTTTCTAAAAAAAGGTATAAGGACTACAGAGACCCCCCCTGGTCAACCACTCCGTACGAGATCTCAAAGGAGTTCTGGGCAGTGCTGGCGGTCCGACTGGCTTTTGTCATTGTTTTCCAGGTAAGATGATTCATGCAGAAAAGTAGGAAACCGATAGTGTCGACTCTTTTTACAAACTGTATTTGGTAAGTAAAAAATCTACTGTAAGTTTTCCCCTTCTGACTAAAATGTTCCCTAAGCGTTATGATTTAACACCAAGATATCACAGCAGAGGCGGAAGACACACACTTTACAAACAAAGAACAAATGTGACATTTTCTCCCGCCTTCATCTCCACCAGAACGTCGTGATGCTCATGAGCGACATTGTGGACTGGCTGATACCGGACATCCCCAAAGACATCAGCCTCCAGATCCACAAGGAGAAGATCCTGCTGGTGGACCTCTTCCTGAAAGAGGAGCAAGGCAAGGCCGGCAATCTCGAGCGCAGGTCCTGTGTGGAGGGAAAGGAGAATTGGAGCAGCAGCAACAACAACAAGCACAGCAGCAGCACGGCCGCTCAGCCCCGCTCGGGTCTGCACACCAACAGCACCAACAGCCTCTAGTGCTACAAACAATCAGCTGTTCCTTCTGCGGAGCACAGCCCACTAGCCGAGTCCAACCCAAACTGTGTTGTTGTTCTTTTTTTTGTTCAGAACATTCCAGCAGCCACATGCACGTCGCAAAGTGTCCCAATCGACACTTTTTGCACGCGTAGCAGCATTTGTGAATCCATTCACAGATCAGTAAATTAGCATGAGGATTTGAGAAAATGTAGAAGAAGAATGCATGCTCAGTGTCTGTAAATAAGAGTAGTTGAAGGGAAGATTTGGAACTTGTTTATTCATCTCGCCAGATGCCCTGATTGGACACATCAAAGAGAAGTAAAAGGAAAAATAAGAATAATTGTTTCAACACATTCTCATTCCTCTTCACCTACGGACGCTTGGACAGAATCCCTTCGCACCTCTTTTTGGTTGGATCATCAGTACCACGCGATGTGATGTCAGGCCCACGGAACGAGACACGGGGCTGGTTGTGTGCTCACTGCCCGGTGGTCGCCTCTCGTCCTCCATGTGCGACCAATAAAAAGGGCTTCAGATTTCACAATAGCAACAATTTGCCTTCAAGAGCTGAAGAAATAATTTCCATTTCGGACTTCACATTGGCGCCGCGGCGTAGTGCAGCGCCGGTAGCTACGCGGTGTTACGTGTACAACGCAACGTGCACTTTTTCATGTAACCAATGGGAAATGTCTCATTCTTGTATTTGCCATTGTATCTCGGTATTAGTTCTCTGCAGCTGTAGATTGGTATTTTTATTATTGAACACAAATACTGAAAACTAAAAAAGACGTTACTCTGCAGAAATGCTTCTAACTACGTTGAATTTGAATCGCTTTGGCGTTGCATCCCGCACATCCTCTTGTTGTGAGTGAAGCAATGACTTGGTCTCGCCTGCCTAATAAAAGGAGGAGAGGACGGGAAATGTATACTCTCAATAAATATTGTATTTCTATAGCATCTTGACTCAGGACAGTATGTGTATCTGGTTCAATCATTCACTCAGCTCACTCAGATAGAACCTGAGCTACAGAATGAACTGTTAACGTCGACTAAAGCTCTACAGAGGGATGGTGGCAAAGTGAGGTTTACAGACGACTTGTAGATCACGTAGGTTGTATTGACTTCAATGTAAAAGCATTGTGGAATCAGCCGCTTTAAAATGTTAAAGAGAAACCTTTCAACCAGGGTTGAGTACGACGTCTGAAAGTGTTTTCTGTACTTTTGTACATTTATTTGTTTCCCAGTTATTACTATAATGTTCGATTGTCAGTGATTCCAAAGCACACAGTAGTTTATGATGGTCATTATTACATAAATATATAATTATGGAACATTAAAGTGAATATAGTAATGATTTGTGAATTTGAACGAAAAAAATAAAATTTTGTTTTTCGGTCGGAAGAGAAAGTCATGTTGGTCATGTATCTAGAATTTAGTTTAAAAGATGAACAGGAGAAGGATAACCAGTATAATACCAGTTGGAGATGATGATTTAAGAAAAGTGGAGAGGAGATCACTACTAACATACATTAACAAGCGCGTTGAAGTGAGGGAAGCGTTACAGACGTCAGCTCCCCTTCAGCGAAAGGGGGAAGGGATTTGGAGGCTCTGGGTCAATTGTCTTATGTTCAGACAGAAACCAGACAGACAAAATGGGCTGAAGGGAAAAAGTAGAAGCTGGTGTTGGGCTCCCACCACAGCACGAGGCTGACTTTTGAAGCAGTTTTCTGCTGCCGGACATAAGCCCCCCCACCCCCCGAAAGGAATGTGCCTTCTGCCCGTTATTATGGCCACCAAACATGGTTTTACGATGACGATTGAACAACTCGGCTCCACCAGCAACTTCATACACTGCTTGCGGCTACACATTTATCATGTTTTTTTAATGGATGACATCAATCCAAACTTTTTCACAAACAAACATTGCAACCGTGTGGTGTTTTCCAAGTGTGGACCCTCATGTCATTTGAGTTCACATTGAAATCCTTCAAGCAGGCTGAGCAACCATCAGGTCTCTCTTTTGGTATGTGGATTCTCTTGAGCCTGAGACCCAAAAAAAGACACCTTTTCACCGCAGACCGGGAAAATAAATGGCTGCTCCCCTGTGTGACTCATCATGTGATCCTGCGGATTTGTGACCCGTTGCCTCCGGGTCTAACGTGACCAGTCCGATCTTGGCACATTCGTGGGTGTTTTTCGCTCTACTAGTCACTGGGTCTATTCCTGGCTAGCGAACCTAAAGTGATGATATTGACTAATGTTCTCTATTGCTTAGGACGCTGGGGCGGCGGTAGGTAAGACACTGTTCATTTTATGCATATTAAATTCATCTTTTGGGGGGATTCTGCCAAGCAGAACTCTGCATCACGGCCCCTTGATTATCCCGGTTTAGGATGGAGTTCAACCGCCAAAGATTCTGCATTTCAATATTATGCTGTGTATTAAATGTTTGTCAATTCAGACGGAGTTTGTCCTGATTGCAATGGCGTTTAAGCGGTAGTTCTAGAAGGAAGACTCCCTTTATGCCACGCGTAATGTAAATATGCTTCAGCTGGTCTCCCCGAACTATCCAATCAGTGGAGATTGGCTGCACCCAGGTGTATACGACCAACAGAGGCGGCGCTGTGGCTCTAAACCAACCAATAGTTGCTGTCAAACCCTTTAAGGCAGGGGTGCCCAACTCAATTGCACAGGGGCCCAAAAATTCAAAACACACAGGCCGAACAGAATAAACATTTATTGAACACACTAAAACTAAATGTTTATTTTAACATAAATATAAATACAAAGACAGAAATGGTATTCTGGAATAAATAAACTTTAAATAACTTAAAATATCTTGCTCTCCGTCAAAATTATACAAGTTAGAAATATGAACATGCTACAACATGTAAACTGCCCCCCATTAAATCTACCTCGGCCTTGGTTGCCCCCTCCCCACTGTCTTCTCGGTTGGCTGTAGCCACCGTACAGTGGGGCCCCCGTCATTGGTTGCGGTCCTGCTTGGTGCGGGGCATAAGGTTGTGGATCGTGAGCCTGTGGAGGATGTACGCAGCCTGTTGTGGTTGCTGGGAGACCAGCGCATAAGGAAAAGGGAGGGGGGATCTGGATAAGCGCCACATTGGAGGTGGCACTTCCACGCTGTTACCCTGGTTCGAGCTACAAGGTTTGCCCGGTCGCACTTTCTGGATTACACCACAACCTCGAGGAAATGTGGTTGATGTTAACGTTACGTAAAATTGGGAAAGCCCGCATTTACTGGCGCCGCCTGCACGTTTTCCTTTGTAAATACCTCCCCTCTCGTACAGCGCGGAGGCACATTAGCTTGTTACCAAGCTAATTATACAACTTGCACCCAGGTCTCTGTTAAGACTAACGTTACATCAGCCGGTGTGTGCGTGTTTGACGCGGTAGTTCATACATTTGTCAGCAGTGCGGGGTCTCATTCTTAGACTAAATTAGGTCGGGGGGTGGTGGTAAATGCTAACGTTAGCTCGGTGAAAACACCACAGTTATATGTCGCGTAGGCAAACATTAAGGTAAGTGGTACCCAGCTCAGTATTGCTGTGTTAGTGGGCTAATAAGCGGCTGTGAGGTTTGTGTCAACTTCTGCTATGTTTTCTCTTATGGTCTTTATGCAAACAGTTAATTACTGGATGGGGTAAGGTTTTATTATAGATAAACTGTACCCAACTCAAGCTTAACACTCAACAGAAAATAGTAATGTTAATGTTTTTATTTTTTTCTTATTTTTAACTGACCATTGGTGGTGACTTCAGGCTCAGAGAGAACTTATTGGACTACCTAAGGTAAGTTATACCGCCAGAAAGCAGTTATACAGTGCCATTGAAATAGCAGTAGTAAAAAGGTGCTTGTTTTAACCTCTTTGCAACAACCAAAACCCTTTAAATGTGTATATAGGCATGTGTTTATTGCTGTAAGACAAGAATACTTGGATAAATATTCGGAGTGCTGGCCACATTTAATGAGATACTTTTCTGTTGAAATGATTGGCAACACATTTCCCCCCAAATTATTTAAATCCACAAAAGATATGCCATCTATTTGTTTTCCCCAGTGTTACGCTTCATGTGGAGATGCAAGGACTATGGAACGCAGTGCTCTGAGACAGAAGTCTTCAACCATAGACACAGCATGCTTGGCCAAAGGTGTGACATATAATGGACTTAACTACATCTGTGGGATGATTTTGATCCATGGCTCACTGGGAGGACTGCCAGAGTTCAATAATATCATTCAAATGGTGATACTGCAAGACAAGTTGATCTTTGTTGTGAAGAAGCTCAGTGGACGGTATATTGAACACTGTAGAGCTTATGATCGCCAGGCAAGAAAGTGGGACTTTATTGGACCAGAAGAACTACATGATGCTTACCCCCTGGCAGACTACAAAATTGGGAGGATGCGTCTTGTCACATTGAAAAGATATATCCATGTTTAGTATGGAGGACTAAAAGTGCCACAATTAAATAAATAAACACACCATTAAAAAATGTAATGTGTCATTAATTAATTAAAATTAGAATTAAATAAATAAAAGTAATTAAATGTGTCATTAATTAATTAAAATACTGATTCATTGTATGTAAAATGCATATATAACTATTTCACATTTCATGATCCTGCGTTTACGCTTCATGAATTACTTAAAACTGTCAAACTGACCCATCAAAAGTTAGTAGGCGGAACCAACTTATTAGACCGGTCTGTCAGTCTGAATCTGACTTTCTATTCCCTTACATTAGTGCGGAAATAGGCTTCTATAGTTGTGTGAATGCATCGCTCCAGCCAATCCAAAGACGGGGTTTCTAACCAATCAGGTGTAGAGACCATGGTGACTGGCTCCGCCCCCTTACTGTCAAAAAGAAAAACAGCGAGCGCGTAGAAAACACCTTTAAGCGCGAGCAGAGATTCACCTTTCGCGAGCGAGCAAATATCACGCGCGAGACGGAGATTTGCTCGCGGATGTTTGATTTACGCGCGAGTTATGATTTTTATTTTATTTTTTTCTCCAGGGAATAACCACGATCCCCTGGTTATAACAAATAAACTGATGGAAGTGTTTCCGAAGCTCCAACAAGGGGGAGGCTTTAATGGAAAATCTTGCATTGCTTCAGTGTACCAGCACTGGATACACCCTTGCCTATCTGAAAGATCCATCGACGATGATTGGACAGGCTACAATCTACATAAGTCCACTTCAACAGGATCTACCCTTAGATTGTGTACATAAATGTATAGAGACCAAGTTTAATACATAATCAAAACAAAGATTACTGGTGACTTTTAATCATTAGTTAAAAGCCATTTGTTAGGAGAGCTCACGTCCTGCCTCTGGTCCAGTCATCCCCTGCATCACTTGTCAGAAGGAGGTTCCCTTTTCAGAGATGAAGCTGCACAGATTGAGCTGCAATGGGTATGTACTTCCTAAAGCAATGCAAGGGTAGCATATTCATTTTCTTTGGGAATATGTCCTCTTAGAGTGTTGTGCACACAAATAAGCCAGTATGACCATCATTTCAATAGTGTTCACTTCAAGGACACCCATGCAGGAAAGAGAACAAGAGGGAGGCCAAAGGGAAGAAAATGATAGTGAGACAGCCCCAGTCAGTGACAGTGTTCCAGTGAGGTCTGAAACATCAGCTGAGAGTGCAGTAGTTCCAGCAGTGATTGTCAACGAGCAGTTGAAAGAAACAGAGAAACAGACAGTGGTATGTGTCATCACAATAGTGTTGCTATAAGATTGTGTGTAACTGAAAAGTCAATAGAAAGATAACGCTTGTAAGATGTAGTTGGATAAGATAATACAGTTACAGGCAATTAATAACATGCACCTGGGTTTTTCTATTTTTCTAATATATAGTTTTTGTTGAATGCCGTTTTTATGTCAACTCAGCGTAAGTCATTTTGGAGAAGGCTACAATTTGGTTTAAGTGAATTCTACAAGCAGTAATACCACAGGCCAAGTAATCGCCCGTTCCAAACAGGCACATTTTTAACGGGTACTGCACTTGTATAATGTAATTTTATGTATTCAAGGGGTTAATTGTTGTGACTTTATTCCCTGCTCTCTTGGTACTTTACAGGAGGAATGGGCCGAACACTGCCATTTGAGGGTGAACCTGACCATCTTGTTCCAGCAGCATCAGAGGCACTGATTGAAAGCAACCTCTTCCGGGTTGCAGGAAGGATGTTGGCCCACACCTTTCTGCATGACGGTCCCCATGTTACAGGATTAAGTCCTGCTGTAATTCATGTACTGTTCAATGGGGACCCTGACATGGCTACTGTTGTTGTTGAACACTGTCCTGATCTGCACATCAGGAGCATCATAGAACTGGTATGTAACCTAAAAGAAACTTTGCCATGTAAAAAGTATTGCTTGGGCAGATATAATAAATGGTATGGTCCTTATTCTAGCTTGAACATGAAGAACTTACACCAGAACAGAAAGACAGTTTCAGATCTTTCCATGTCTTGGGATCTTCCGGCAGTCACCAAAACAAATCGGAGATGGCTACATAATAAACTTCTACTCCATGCAGTGAGTTCCTGCTGGTTAAGTGACAGAATTCATTGCTGTACTTGTTGAAATTATAGAATGTATTCTGAACCCTGGCTTGTTAATGTTAACACGAGAGTTTAAGTACTAGAGTTTTAATGGATTTTATGAGGCACTTTATTGTGCTTTTATTAACATTTTTTCTACTGTGCGAACTTTTGTCAAATTTGGGTTTTAATATGGGTCGGTGGGAGGACCATGCACCAAATTAAACAGTTGAGAAAGGGACTGAAAGATGTAATGGTATGGCCCCTGCTGACATCTAGGCCAGACGTTGTCCCACTTTTCCCCAAAATGGCTGAAATGCAGTTCACACCCCAGGTAAGTCAGTAATTGAGTTACATTTGTGACTTAACTTGATGAATTTTACGTCTATTTTCAATGACTGAGCTGGCTATTTTTCCATTTTCCAAGAATGTGATCTGCATAGTCCTTCACCAAAATAAGTTCTCCCTTTTTAAAATTACAATTTTTGTTTTCTTTAAGATGCTCCTAGAAAAAAAATCACATGGCCAGTTGAGGACAGTGATGATGAAGACTTTGACACCACATGCCGCATCACTGGCTTTCTAAGGATGTTCATTGAAACAGGTATAAACCTTATTTCTCTTTACAAATGCTTCTATGTCTAATGGATATTTATGATCAAATAAAGTAAACTAAATGTCTTCAATCCATTGTATGACTTTTAGCTTCATCAGGTACCCTGGCCTAGCTGCTGACATTCTGGGTTGGCTGGGAGATGCTTCCTCCTGAACTGACAGTGGAGATTTCTGAGGGAACCCTTCCTACGTCCTCCACATGCTTTGAAACACTAAAGCTGCCAGCTCATTTCAAGATCTACATGGACTTTGAGAAAGCACTGGATTTGGGCTTGTTTAATTTTTTTCAGACAGATGTCAATTAGGGCTGGGCAATATTTCAATATTATACATATCGTGATTTTGAAGCGTAATATCGTTACATGGTAAGATTAGTCTTTTCCTGTTTTCAAAGGCCGCATTACAGTAAAGTGTAATTTTCTGAATTTACCAGACTGTTCTATTATTTGCCTTTAACCACTTAGTCATTATATCCACATTATGATGGTTATTTATCAGAAATTTAAATGTGGAAGATATTTTGTGAATGAATCAATTGTCAACCATACAATATAGTCATTGAGGTGTTTGGTCAAAACTATTGTGATATTTGATTTTCTCCATATTGCCCAGCCCTAATGTCAATGCCTACACTGTTCAGATGAATTGACACAAGTTCAGTGTCTTTGAAAACTTTGATTAACACACTGTGAAGTCGTTTATTTATTTATTTTTTATAACCTATGAGGAATATGGACGAAGAGATGCACTTTAAGTATTTCCGCATGTCGGCTTTGTCACGGTGTGGTTCACTTCATGTTATATTTTGTAGTTTTCTGCCACTCGTGTCCCCGGGTAACTTCACTTCCTGCCTTGTCCCGTCATCCCCTGTGATCGTCTAATACAGGGGTCTCAAACTCGCGGCCCGCGGGCCAATTGCGGCCCTCGGGACGATATTTTGTGGCCCCATCCTTAATATGAAAGTGTAATGTTAGTGCGGCCCACTGTCAGCTGCTGTGTGGGACATGTTATGATGTTCTGGTTTCCTACTGTGTGCTTGTCCAGTGAACGTGGCATGCATGTGACTGACATGGGGGGCGGGTCGTGTGTGTCGGCCGAGGTGCAGAGAGCAGGAGGGTGAAATTCAGTTTCCTGCCCTCTTTCGCGCAGGTGATCATGTGACTAACCGTTAGCATCGCTCGTTTAATAAAGTTTTCCTTTACGACTCACACTAACAACACATGAAGCATCTGACGTCACCGACGAGCGTCTCCGTCCATTCTATTCTAGGACACAGGAGGAGGGAGGAGGGAAGGAGAGGACACTGGCTGTTGCTGGCATTTACCAAGCAAATACGCCACTGGAGCCACGGGAGCACAGAGCAGCATGCATCTAGTCGCCCGGAAATGACGCACAAGAGGAAGAGCTTCTTCTTCTTCTTCTTCTGCTTTTTATGGCGGTTGGCAAACAACTTTCGGGTGCATTACCGCCACCCACTAATCTGGAGTGTGGATTTAAGGAAATTAAACCTTTACTAGAACTCAACCAAATCAAAACCGAAAAATTCTCAAATTCTGTTAGTCTTGTATTCTCTAAATATGCCAACAGCAGTTCCCAACACTTGTCCCTAATGCCCTTCTTCAGTATTTCACTTATATTTGCCTCTCCCAGCTCTCTTAGCCCCTTTCTCAGGACTTCTCTCTCTGCCTCGTACCTCTGACATGCCATCAAAACCTGGTCCAGTTTCCTCTTCTTGACAGTATTCTCACCTTCCATTTCGATGTTTCCCAAACGTATAGAGGGAACTGTTAAGACCAGTATAGCCATTTCTTAACCTTGTCATTACCCTCTCCTCTTTTCTATTTCGTCCACCAGCTCCTACACTCCCAACCAATGGTTTATTTTTAAACAGATATCTTCCTTTGCTCCCTTTATTCCATTCATTCTGCCATATCGTTTTGATTTGTCCCTTAATCACCCCTTTAGCTTCTGCCTTACTCATCTTTATATCGACTATATTTCTCCCACACTTCAGCGCCCTTTTTGCTGCTTTATCCGCCTCCTCATGTCCCTCGACTCCAACATGGGCAGGGACCCACACAAACCTAACTGCCATCCGCATTTGATCGGTTCTGAAAAGGGATTGTAGGATTTCGAACATTAAATCTTCTCTGCTTTTGGAGTGGAAAAACTAGAGGAAGAGCTGATGGAGGCGTGCCACTTTTAAACCAGCCCACCTAATTGCAGCCACCTGGCGTTAATTGCCAAAAGGGTGGCACCTCTATACTGCTACACTGGCAGTTATATACTACTGACGTTGTATACCCCTCTGGTGTAATCATACAACAATGCTGTTATGTTTGTTTTCTTTCCCAACCAATGCGCTGGAGTGTGCTCGTGCATAAAGACATAGAAGTCTGTCCTATTATGGAGTAAGTGAAAGCAATTTATTGTGTACAGCAAGGTAGATGTGTGTCCCGTAACAGCAAGTTCTACGACAAAAACTACCATTACTATGGTTCCTTTCTTCCCTCCTGAAAGGTACTTCCACTGAGGAAAGATCGTAGCATGAGAATCGTTCTTGGCATGCCTGAGAAGAGAGATGAGGTCACAGCAGAAGTTCTTTTGTATTTTGGTGTTGTGGCATTTGCGTTTGTGTTGTGGCTTTTGTCTGAACCTTCTCGGCCACCGTACCCAAACATCACCACAACATATTCCCATAGGTGGCACTAGGATGAGCGACATAAACATTTGCCCTTCACTAAACTTTCAAACTCTGTAAAGTGCATCCCTGCTCACGGAACATGTTAACAACAGTCCGTTACAATACATTCCATTCACATATACACTACATTCCTGGTTTTAGTTTAACCCAATTCCCACGCTTACTCCTTTTGAGTTAAATATTGTTCGTTGGTTCATTCGTTCATTCATACAGTAAGCTAGGCTAGGCTAGTGTCCTAGAGGTGAACTAGCCAGCTAGCAAACTGCACACGAAAGATCATTTCCATACGTATAATTACCTTTTTCTCCTCATGCCTTTGGATGTCCACGTGCCGAAGTGCTGCTGCGCTTGATAGCGGGATGCACAGTGTCTCCCGGTTGGACCCGCGGCAGACAGCGGCACGCCGCTACGCTGCCGGGACGGAAAGAGAGCTGCTAGGTGGCTGTCGACTGTGTCCACACCTGGAGCCGCGGAAAACGACCGGCTGCTGCTGAACACTTGAGGCATTAGACAATGTTCTGATTGTCTCCGCTGAGGCCAATATATTGTTTAGTAACGCCGCTGCTTCGGCTAAGTTGCTTGAAGCCTGTTGAGCACACGGTTGAGCTGACATTATTGCCGCACACCTTCTGTTTTAACTGAGATTTTCATATGCGTGTGTGAGAGAGCATTTCAGTAGTGTGTGTGAGCGTATAGAATTCCAGTAGTGTGTGTCAGAGGGTATTCTGAATAATGTCCCTCACGGCCCGTCATACATTGGTGGGTGTTTTTCGCTGTACTACTCACTGGGTCTACTCTGGCTAGCGAACCTAAAGTGATGATATAAACCATTTATCTTGTGACTAATGTTCTCTTTTGCTTAGGACGCTGGGGCGGCGGTAGGTAAGACACTGTTCATTTTATGCATAGCAGAACTCTGCATCACGGCCCCTTGATTATCCCGGTTTAGGATGGAGTTCAACCGCCAAAGATTCTGCAATATTTCAATATTATGCTGTGTAATAAATGTTTGTCAATTCAGACAGAGTCTGTCCTGATTGAAATGGCGCTTAAGCGGTAGTTCTAGAAGTAAGACTCCCATTATGCCACGCGTAATGTAAATATGCTTCAGCTGGTCTCCCAGAACTATCCAATCAGTGGAGATTGGCTGCACCCAGGTGTATACGACCAACAGAGGCGGCGCTGTGGCTCTAAACCAATCACATAGTTGCTGTCAAACCCTTTAAGGCAGGGGTGCCCAACCTTTTTTGAACCAAGATCTACTTTTAAAGTCGATTGGTGCATCGAGATCCACCAAGCCATATCGAAAGCCCTAGCGTAGCCACAATTTATTGAGCACCTATATAGGACACTGTTTTCTGACACATAGAGTTTTAACAATCATAATACATTTTTGAAGTAAATGTGAGCTTATTCCAGCAAAGAATAAGCACAAGTAGGCCTAGGACTGGCCCGTAACAACACAACAGACAAACAACCAAAATAATCCAATGCCTAATTCTTTTATTCTTTTTTATAAGAACTAATTCGAGTTGGAAAAGTGGTATTTCTTTACCTTTAGTGGGATTTCTGGCACTGAGAGGAGGACTATAGTCTCTCATAGTCCGGACAGTAAGAGCTGAGTGCCAGCCGTAAGCAGACTGCAAGGTGGTCATCAGTCATGGTGGATCTGTATTTTGACTTGATGGTTTTCATATGTGAAAAAGCAGACTCACACAAATATGTTGATCCAAAAAGTGCAGTCAAATTCTCTGCAGTTTGTCTGAGGTTGGGGTACTTCTCTTTCTGCATTAGATTCCAGAACTGGACATTCATGTCAGGTGTTGCTCTGGATTTGATCTCAATGTAATTCTTCAGTGTGAGGATCTCATTCTCAACAGCACAGCTATCCAGGTTGAAGAGTAATGCCACTTTGGACGTTATACAATCCACATCTATATTTTCCCCAAATGGAAAACAGAGATAGCTGACAACAGGCTCAATGGATGCAAAGTCAGTGAAGCGCCTGTCAAATTCTGACAAGATGCTCTGCACTTGCTCATCATAACAGTCTTTGCCCTGACGCTTAAGTTCTGTGTCCATGTGTGGAAAGTTCCGCAGATCACACTGTTGCAACCGGCTTGATAGCAGGTGTAACTTGCTTTTTAAAGGTGTTCACGGAGCTGATCGTGTTCATGATGTGTTTCTCCTTACCCTGCAGCTCTAGATTCAAGTTATTGAGCTTGTCAGTCAGATCGGTAAGAAAAGCTAAATCCAACAGCCATTGACTGTCTTCTAGCTGTGCATGACCAGCATGGTTTGAACGTTTCAGAAATTCTTTAATTTCGGGCAACAATTCAGAAAACCGTTCCAGATATTTACCTCTGCTGAGCCACCTAACGTCTGTGTGCAGCAGCAGATCTGTGTGTTCTGCACCTGTCTCCTCCATTATACTCCATTTTATACCAAATACCATTATACAATGTTAATTTAGGAAATCCGGGAAAGATTCACACTGTTTGCACAATCCAATGAACCCAGCAGTGCGTCCAACCATAGCTGGAGCCCCATCGGTTGTAATGGAGACGAGTTTGAAGAGGGACAACTGGGTCTTCTTAGCAAATTCCATGAAAACTTGAAAAATGTGTGTGCCCTTTCAAAGGCAAAATGGTCAGCAGCTCTTCTTTTACACTCATGTCGTCCAAAAACCATTCTTTTTAAAATCAGCAAAGAGCACATCTGCAGCTTCCATGAACGCTACTTTCACAATCTCACCAAAAGATTTCTTTCCTTTTGCAAGAACATGACTGACTCGATAAGATGCTATGGTTGCAGCCTTACTTTTGGTGTTGGGCCTGGTAAAAACGGACTGTTCAACTCCTGGACTTTTCGGGCATGCATAGGTGATTTGGCTGGGAAGTTTGTATCGTAGCTCTTGTGGACCGTTTTGAGATGCCGCTCCAAATTCCCTTTCTTTGGTAAAGCCACGTTTGCATTGCAGATAAGACAGATGGACTTTGCATTCGAATACACAAAAAAACTCTGAATGAAAATGATGAGTTTTAGATTTTTTAGCTTCTGCCATGGTAGTAGCCTGACTTGCTCCCATCTAGCTTCTCGGGCCCTTTCGAGTCCTTAGTTACAACCTAGCAACCATACCCATCATGCGCAGATAGAAAGTAGCTCGTGAGATTTTTTTTTTCATTAAGTTTGTGTGTTTTTCTAGGTTCTGTTGTGTTGTGCTCAAATGTTACTGTTAGTTTGATGTGTAAGAGCCGTGTTGGGCAAGTTACTGAAAATGAGTATTTAGTTACTTCTTTTAAAGGTAATTGAATTACTTACCTGTTACTGTGTATCAAAAGTAATTAGTTACTCTGGAAAGTAACTTAAGTAACTTATGTCTGCTTTTTAAATGTAATGAATATAAATAGTACTGAACAGTCAAACACAATAAACATATTTTTTAGACCTATTTATTGTAATCAACAGGGCAACAGGCCTTCAAATCAAGCAGTAGTACAAAAGTCCTCGACAGTTGACAGGATGCATCTCATCTTCAACACGGCGAGCGATCAATCTATTCAGTGTGGAGCCGTGGTTGTTTGCGTGGAGCGGCGCCTGCAGCATCCGGCGCTCTTTCGTCGCGAGCGACGCAACGCTGTTTACGTGCACGTACGCCGACTATTCTGTGACGCACATCGTTTGGTGGCCACAACTAGCCGGCCCTCCGCTTCGCGTCACAAAAGAGAGTAACGCGAGTAACGAAGTCATTTCAAATTTCAGTAATTGTAACTGCGTTAATTTATCTAAAAAAATACTTTGTTACATGCTCGTTACCGCTAAAAGTAGTGCAATTACAGTAATGCGTTACTTTGTAACACGTTACTCCCAACACTGTAAGAGTGTGGCCACCATGACCCAACATAGTGTGGCTGTGGCTGAAGTTCTAAATCCGTCAATCATTATGTTTGAATGTTATTAGGGATCACAAAGAACACCAATAAATACCCACAAAGCCCGGCGCTCCCAGGCAGACCCCTGCAGAGCATGTTGCTAGTTGGAATGTACAGCAAAACCTCCTCTGATCAGAGCTCGTACTGTGGTCTGAAGTGGGAACTGGCAACTTGTTTGGACCAGTTGACTGATTGGTCTCTTTTACCTTTTTTAGGATTCGACTTCACAGTCCCACTTGTCTCTACACCAACAGAACAGCGCTCACAGGGGCACTGATATAGGATATACACTGGATAGGGCTGAAAAACATTTCTCAATTATTTAACTACATGACTGTCATAATAACTAATCTATGAAACAATGTTTTTGGCTTTTAGCTTTTAAGATGCGAGGATTCACTAAATAGATATTCAATTATTTTCATACAAAAGTAAACAGAACTAACTAATAAATGACAACCAACTAACATGCCACCAGTTCCATATCCATCAAGTACCTCCAGTTAGTAGGAAATATTGGAAAGAAGGAACAAGCCTTTGTAAAAACCCCTTTATCAAAGCATTAGCAAAGCAGACAGGTTCCGTATTTACATATTCTATATACAACCTCTGATAAATTATATATATATATATATTCCAGTGATCCTCCCCTGGCCTAAAATTAGCACAAGGAAGGGAAATAAGTCCACGCACGGCTTCTGCGCTCTCATTAAGAACCTACATGCTGTATACAGTGTTTCCCCTTGGGGCATTTGAAAATAATTAATTAATTAATTCCATACTTTTTCAGGGTGGGGGGGGGGGGCGCCCTCTGTTATATAATATATATTATATATGAATGCCTTTTGAAAGACTGTTTTGTCTTCATGAGTCCAGTTATCCGAGAGAGATGTTTAAAGATTCTCCTTTTGATCTCCACCTGAAAGAGAAACCATAAAAGTAGTGTAAGAGTGAAATTCTCGTATACACATATTTAGTATTTGGTTGTGTTAAGATGGATGCAAATTGTGAGCTCTAGTCGGCGCTGCCGAGAGGGTAAAGTGAGGAGGATGCCCGAGGGAGGGAGCAACCCTCAGGGAGGGAGCAACGAGGGCTTGGCTGTTTGTTGCTGTTGACGTTTGACTGAACCAACATTAATGTAATGGCGCAGGTGAGGCACCAAAGTTACACACTGGCTTCACTCTGCAGAACAGGACGTACCCGGGATGAAAACACGCAACCGAATCTTTGGTTGTTTGTCCTTTCAATCGAACACAAGCTCAAATGATGCACCGTGCAGACCAGGAATGTATGTGGTTAGTCTGATGTCGACTCACAAGCTACAACTTTTCTTGAGTTAGTGTTGAAGTTTGTTCTGTTGTCAAATTGCCTCATATTTTTTGCTATTTCCATTAGCAGTAACATCCAAACAGCAAGTCGATGTTGTCCTTTTTAACAATTAATGCCCACTAGTAGAGTTGTATGTGTTACATAAGTTCCCTTTAGCATGATTTCTATAGCTGCTCACCTCCCAATCACTGCTGATGTCTGCTGATGTCTTCAAGAGTACCTTCCTCCATTGTCTCCTCATGCGGTTCAACGTCCTCCTCCATCCTCTCCTCCCTTCCTGCTTCCTCTGCTCCCCTTACTTCCTCCTTGCGTCCTCGCTGCCTCTGGTTGCGCCGCACCTTACGAGTGAGGCCTTTCCTCCTCTGCCCCCGACAGGAGGGCTGAGTGGACGGGGACACGTTGGGACATGGGACATGAGCCCCTGTAGACACGGCGGCGGCGGCTATACAGGACTGTGTGCGCGAGCCGGAGGAGCCACTGAGGGTCTGGGATGGGCGGATGTTTGCTGCACCCTCCAGGTCTGGGTATGGGGCAAAGGTGGAGGATGGGTAGACTGTGGAAAAATCTGGAGCTGTGGAGCAGCCAGCTGCTTCATAATCAGCAGAGTCTAGGATAACATGATAATAATCAACACATTATTTTACAGTTTGACAGTGAATTATTTCTTTCTACATCATCCAACGGAAAATGAGAATCTTGCTTTTGTGTTTCCTCCTACCAGGGCCACTGCCGCTCAGTGACTCATCGGTCATCGGTGGCTCCGCCTCCTCTTGGATCGTTGGTACAGATGCTAGGAGACCTGACACACACACACACACACACACAAATAACTATCCTTGCTATCTAAAGTGTATCCATACTAAAGTGCTTGGATCAAGAATAAATATCTGCAAGATGTGTGTGTATATATAATATATATATATAAATATAAATATATATAAATATATATATATATATATAAATATTATATTATATATATATATATATATAAATATTATATTATATATATATATATATATAAATATTATATTATATATATATATAAATATATATATATATAAATATTATATAATATATATATATATATATAATATATATATAAATATATATATATATAAATATTATATAATATATATATATATTATATATATATATATATATATATAATATAATATTTATATATATATATATATATAATATAATATTTATATATATATATTATATTATATTATATATATATATATTTATATATATATATATTTATATATATATATATTTATATATATATATTATATTATATTATATTATATTATATATATATATATATATATATATATAAATATTATAAGTTGACGACGTACTGAGTCCTCGATAGTGGGACAGCTGTTGGTAAACTTGTTTCATTCTCTCGATGTTGAGCCGGCTGCCCTCTGCGTGGTTGATCATGGGTTTTGGGTAATCCACTCCCACCACACAGTTTGCTGCCTTCTGGACCGACTGCGGGGCATTCCACGGCTCATAGATGTACCGGTTGGGATAGTCCTTCAGCATGGGGATGTAACGCCTGCAGGACATTTTGAAAGAATACTTAATATCATTGGAACTTCAATCGCCTTTGCAGCTGACATAAACGCACATGCAGATAATGCGGAGGGATCAATGTTGGTGTGGGTCCATTGGATAAAAAAATAAATAGTTAGAAAAGGATGTCAGTTTGAGGAAAAAAGTTTGTCTGAAAACTATTCAAATTGGAAACAGCTTTTGCTTATTTGTCAAGGAACACACATGGCTTCACTTTGCAGGGGAACTCGTCACGCCTCCGATGTGAGGAGTGAGCTGCCAATTGCAAAATAAAGTCTATCATCAGCGGTACCTGGAAACCCATTTCATACCGGCTGCGAAGAAAAGGCAGAGTTATAATTGAATGCAGGGTTTTATTGATTCTGGATGACCGGCACATTTTGTATATTCTTTGAATAAAGTACACATTATTCACAGGAAACATCCCTGAGTTGAATAAGGAACATGGTGTGGTGGCAGATCGTGTCTGTGCAGGTCTGTACCGGATGTAGTCTCCTGAGGGGTCCGTTCTCCTTCCAAAGCCCACCGGACAGTAGCAGTGGAAGAACTGCTGGAAGAAGGCGCTGCAGGACAGCCACATCCAGCTCCCAGCATTCACGCTCCAGTCGGCATCCAGCAGCAGCTCCTCAAACACCTGCAGGCTCCCACAGATGGATCCATACACCATTGGCAAAGTGAACATTGATGCTGTGAAACTTGTACTTTGACAATACTAAAGTACCTTCATGCCGCTCTCCCAGCTGATCCACAGGTCTCCCCTGGTGAGGAAACAAGCCACGGCGTGCCGGGCCAGGTGGTGGATCCAGCCCTCCTGTCTGAGCTGAGTCATTATGGCGTCGATCCAGGGAAAGCCAGTCCGACCCTCGGCCCACTTGGCCAGTGCCTCTGGGTTCTGGTCCCATGGGATCTGAGAACGAAAGTGTGTGCGACACGGACATCAGAAGGATGCCTTTTGTTCTCCTAGTCCCCCGATCACACCGCGCGGCCAGAAACAGTACGGCATGCGCTCCTCTCCACGTGCACCCCAATTCATCACTCGTGATGTATAAAAGCGATCTGAACATTTGCCTCACATCTACCCTGGGATGAGACTGCTGTGAGAAGGACATCCACAGGTGTGATGCCCCTCCTGGTTAGCTGTTCGGGACAGAAGGATGCAAAGGCCCACCTGCACACAGATGGGGTTCGCCTCCATGCGGTCAAAGTTTGGGTTGTTTGTAGCCGCTGTGTAGAAGAACTCTCTCCACAGCAGCTGGGCGAACAGGGAGAGAGGAGGACTGCAGCGCTTACGCAGCTGGAGGGACGTAGAACAGAGAACACTGATTATTGCAACAGATTCCAAAGTCGATGGTCGAGGAGAAGAATTCAATCCAAGATGAATCTGTAAATTCCAGATTCCATGCTTCATGCATACACTGAATACTAATATGCATTTTTTTAAGAAGCAGCTGATGGTTCTTTGTGTTACTTTAAAATCCAATCACTGCGCCACATTACAAACCCAGAGGCTTAAGACGCTTCAACTTGCTCTTCATTATCAGAAGTGATGGAGAGCAGTGGATCCACAGTACCTTCATGTACAGCTCTCTGAGGTTGTAGTACAAAACCCGACAGGACAGACAGCCAAAGCGCAGGTAGGGGCTGAGGCCAGTCGGACTCGCATACAGAGAACACGTGTTGACACGAGGGGGCTCAAAGTTGGCTACCCACACCTACAGACAGACACACAGATAATGTGATTACATGTCACTTCCGAGGAACCAGTTGAGGTGGTTTGTGCGGCGCCTTAGGGTGGTGTTCCAGGCACGGTCATCTGGGAAGAGGCCCCCGGTAAGACCCAAGACTATGGAGGGATTATATCAACAATGGCCTGGGAACACCTTGGGATCCCCCAGTCAGACCCGGTAGATGGGGCCCAGGAAAGGGACGTTTGGGGTCCCCGACTGGAGCCGCCCCCCCCCCGACCCAGGATAAGAGGGTTGAGTGTATACGATCCTCAAGCGACAAGCTCAAACAGAACCAATGAACAGGGTTGAAGGTCATAGCCAGTGTGGGAAGACACATTGAATGCTTCCTCCAAAACTAAGAGTTCATGAAGAAAATAAATTTGCAATGTTTCACCTTTTTGTCCAGATGTTTGTTGAGTCGGTCCAAGGCCTCCGACTCTCCTCCGTGCCACACAGCTGGAGGCAAACCTTCAGTCCTGAATCCTGGAGACATGATTGAGTGGTGTAATGTTAAGCATTTGACCTCTAACGAAGCAAACATGTACATACTAAAGTCTGACTAACAGTAAACGCCACATTTAATTACGCCCTGTCTTTCCGTTGGCCCTTTTCAGTGAAATGAAAGGTATGTACCGAGTTCTTCCAGTGAAGGTATACTGTATTGCTGGTTGTGGTTGTCAGCTATATTAGTGCGACATCTGTCCATCTGCTGCTGGCTGATCGGAGGCAGAGGTCTCCTGGGTAACTCCAGTCTGCTCACAATGGCCTGGAACCGCTTAAAGGTCAGAGGAGGACTGTTGTTGTTTGCCTCTATTATCCTGTAAAAACACACAGACATAAAAGTAGAGCAATGTCCTAAAGGAGTACAACATTTCGTTATATCCAAAAGGTAAAAGCCACACTTCATCTTGGATGTCATGTTGTTTTGCAGATACGTATACGAATATGTCATTATGGGATGCTGTGTTTTTGACGTACAATGCAAACAGTCAAATTGAGTCAATGACAAGAGCAAACGCACAAGAACCAGTCACATTCATTTAAAACAAAGCATGACAAACCAATCCATCAAACTGATGCACTAAAACAGCGCATTCACATATTCTTACTGGGGCCTGAGCCAACTGCAAGTCGGGCGAAAGCCCTATTGTGTTTCGAAGAATTATTATTTCTCCACTTTAATCGTACTTTTGATATCATATTCAAAAATTCTTGAATTTTGGTGTGCGAAACATTTAGATATTCTTTGGGTTGCGCATTTGGGGATAAAGAAATGGCTCTCTAGCGGCCCCCCGGAAGTGCTCCCTCTGGGGATATTTTTGCCTAGTTTCACCGATTGACACGAAATGTTGCACACCTAGCAAGATTTTCCGCCATTTTGAATATTGTGAAAAACTTGTTTTTGCAAACTCCTCCCAGACGCTAGGTCCGATTCTCACGAAGATTTCAGGAAATCATTATTGGGTCACTGCCATCAGAAGTTATTAAAAGCTTGTTGATATCTCATTGGGTTTCGAATTAATTTATGGACCAATGAAGGTCGTAGAGGGTGTGGCCTAAAAGTGAAAGACCTATAACTTCAAAAGTAATTAGCCCGTCGCAACCAAATCTAATCTCTAAGATATGTTCTCATTGAGTCCCTGAGCATACCCTAATTTTTTCAGAATATTTGAAAATTAGGGGGCGCTGCAGTCATTCGCTGAATCTTTGCTTGCTTTTTGCAATTTCCATCGTATTTTGGATTCACAAATGAACAAACTCCGAGAGTTTGAACCCGATCCACTTCATTCTCGGGAATATTGATCTTGACACCTGGGTGGTCAAAAGTTATTAAAATCAAGAGTTTTCGTGCAACTACCGGGGCGTGGCCTGGCGTCCATTTTGGTGAATTTTCTTGAAAATATAAAATGTTATAACTCCAACGAACATTTTTTTTCTGGCCGAAATTTCTAATTCATGATGCTATTGTACGCCTTTAAAGTATTCCCATTCAGTGATTTCCCAAAAAATATAGCACCACCTATTGGCTTAGTTTTACACTTTAATGTGCATCTTCAACCAATCAACAATATGGTCCCCATAGACTTTAATGTGTAAAGAGAGACACAGGGCCTGAATCTGATTGGATACAAGCTCTTTAAAACAAGCTGCACTGGAAGCAACAGAGGAAGAGGAGCTGTGCAATGAGAAAATAACTATAACACATGTGTATTAATTAAAAATACATGAAATAATAAAACAGCTGACTGCCCACCACATACATGCATACGTGTGTGTGTGTGTGTGTGTGTGTGTGTGTGTGTGTGTGTGTGTGTGTGTGTGTGTGTGTGTGTGTGTGTGTGTGTGTGTATACACAGCTTTGATGACAGATGGCTGGACGGACACATTTTGTCTAACATGAAGATCTGTGACAAATATGCAACACTATTGTATGTATATATGCAAATAAATACATGGACATTATATACAAATATATGATTTATGAGTGTGTGCTACCAACCTATCCAGGTCGTAGAGGGTGTGTGCATTTCTGACAATGGTCTCCACTCCAAACTCTTGGGCCATCTTGATGATGGCCCCATCCCTCTCTTTCCCATAAGGCTCTGGGTCATATTCAAATGTCAGTCTGGTCACTTCCCACTCCTGCAGTAGAGCAAAAAAAAGAAAAGGAGAAGAAAAGACCGAGGGAAATGAAGGGATCCACAAAGGCCAGAAAAGTTCACTGAGAAAGCCAGAGAAAGACTCGACGAGTAAAAGGATTTTAGAAAATTTAATTGACTTTTGAGGAGATTCTAGAGAAGAACTCTATGCCCAAGAAGATTCTAGAGAAGAACTCTACGCCCAAGAAGATTCTAGAGAAGAACTCTACCCCCAAGAAGATTCTAGAGGAGAACTCTACGCCCAAGAAGATTCTAGAGCGTTAGAGAGTGGTGTTTTTGTCTGTGACAGACTTATAGATGACAGGTGGGGAGAAGCATATACCTTAAAGAGCCTTGGGAAAACATCTGTCGGCTGCCCTCTGATTACAAACAATCTGGACTTGAGCTTCTTCAGACTGCTGTCCAGGTCTTCCAACGCCTCCAGCAGGAACCTGCACACAGGAGCATGGAGTTAGTCAAAGAGGCCTCCGAGAACAGGAGAACTCACTGACTCAGTCCTGTGTGTCCAACGCCACACCAGCTGGATCAGAACTTATTGGGACTGAGTGAGTCAGGAATGCTGTTGCTGGACAGAAAATACAGACTCCGTAGTCAATTCTGAATCAGGGGGTTTGATGTTTCACTGAAACTGGAGCAGCTGTTACACAAATGTTCTGTGCAGACTCTAATCAGCAAACTGGGGTCGTTCCTTTCTTCATCATTGCGCTCTGGCAGCGGGAACCTAATATAAGCCGGACAAACTGCTTTAACTTCAGCAATGCACAATCTTCATGCTATTTTATTAATACGGTGTTCTGGATTACTCCTCTATCATGCTTTGTTAAACACACCATACGCCGGTAGAAGAGTGTGAAATATGATGAAAGCCACAGCTTGAAGTTAGAAAGGGATCAAATATACCGCTGCTAGAAGAAGGACCCCCCCCCCTCCGCCCATCCCATCGTAGGTTGGAAAAAAAGGTTAAATGCAGATCGGCAGCATAGATTCTTTAAAAATATGAACCGTGTGTTCAAGCTGTATTCAGTGTAGGGAGGGTAACCTGTTATGCCATCATGTCGTGTTGTAAGTATCCACTTATGACTATTCAAGGCAGCAGTGTTATTTATGCATGTACTCATCCATACACCTTTGATTGACTTTAGACAGCTAATGAAATGATCATATTTAAGATAATGTCAAAGAGAGTTAAAGAATAATCCTCTATCGTGCAAACCGGGTGGTTGTTTTTACTGCAGTGAGACCGTATCGATGCATGCGTGGTTTGTTCCATAGAGACCGATAAAGCACACAGACGTCTGATGAGAATCAGAGCTCAGTGGCGCGAGGCGGCGTCATGGTTACTGTCAAACACACTCCTCCAGTCCCCTCACCTGCCACGTAAGGATGGTTTCAATCAGCAAAGTGTGACCCGTCATGAAGCCGTCACTCGTTAGACCCATTAGATTCGAAATGAAGAATTAGGACTAAAATCATCATTCCAAACCATAATGCAAAAACTTCCATTTTTCAAATGTTATCCCGGGTGGTGGATACCTCCGATTGATCCATTGGAAGCGATTGGTGTGATTTCTGTAAACACTTGTGTACTTGTTGTGTTGTTGAATGGATGCTTGGCACGGATTGGTCTGAGTGGAACGAGTGTGCAGGACCAGGAATAGGAACATGTATATTCAGTGTTACAGTCACGTGTTAGTCACCCTCATGAATCACAGATGTCATTCAGAGAGACACCTGCTGTACCAGATATACGCCAGGTAAACAAACCCCACACCGATGACACCTGACAACAGCGAGAGGTAACCTCGAAGGAGAGCTGCTACCTCATTTAGCTATTTTAGTGAAATAAAGACTTATTGTAGATGACCTACCTTCAGCTGGTCTTGTTCATTAGTTTACAGCAGGGAGCCGGCTCGATGTCATGTAATCACAGCCGGCATGTTGTACGCGGTGTTACATCATATACTTCTAATATTCTTTAACAAGGCGCGATCAGATGTCAGCAATAGTTTTAATTGATTTAAAATGAATTAAGTAGCATGTGTGACAAAGTTACAAAAACACTCAATTTGTTTTTAGATGCATCAGAAACTGGAGGTGTTAAAAAGCCACATTTGAGGAGGGATATTGATTGTGAGTGGGGATAATAAATGTTCTTGTTTGAGAGGAGCTGGGTCTGTAGGTAGAACGCTGCACAAGGCACGTGGGTTCCATTTCAATCAAGTATCAAGTTGTGCAATGAAGGTTTAATCTGCTAAACATATATTGTGTGGTTGATAATGTTATATAGACCCCTTTATTTATATATATGCAAACTACAAGCCTACGTATGGAAGAACCTGGGGGGTATTGCACGAAACCAGGATAAGGGATTAAGCCGGGATATTCACGTTATCCTGGATGAATTTAGCTTCAACCTGGTTTCAGGTTGAGTTAAACCCAGCCAAGTAACCATGGAGATTAATTCTTTGTAGCTACCCTGACCAGGCCAGGCCAACAGCCAGGCTAACATTAATCCTGTCTGTGTGTTAACGCAGCTGCTGCGCTGATCCGAAACAAACTTGTTAAACAGTTATTCCGTTGTCTTCTAAATGTGTTCCGATTTATTTTTATTAACATGAATTACTCGTCACTATTGCTGTAACCAGTTTGGTTTTAAACTCTATTACAGTTGTTCGTCACACATTCAAACATATTGCCGAAAATCCTCAAAATGCATGGACGTGAATTCTTAATTGTCACCCAATTAAAGTTGACAAGCAGCGTCCCAATAAAAGCACCATGAGGCCGCACATACGATCAAGAGAAGAACCCACAAAAATTCCATTAGGAATCAAAAATCTCATGAATGAAGTTCTCATATGACATTTTATTAAACTAATAAACGTTTTTACAGACAATAAATAAATCATTGAAAAACGAAAGTCTCTCTAAAGAAAAACATGCTGGAAAGTCCTGCTGCCCAGGTGGTTTCCCAGTGGAACCAGAGTGCATGTTGAGTACTGGATCTGAGGATAAGCAACCCAGTAGATTAATACACCATACATTCATGTGATTACTAAGCAGTCAGTTTAAGCCTACCCAGTCATCATGCCCATCTCCCCTTCTCCCTGGACTTTGGCATGCATTGACACATGCTCTGCATAATTCCGTCATGCTATCTAACATTATAATACGGGTAGATGAAGTCCAGCGTTCTGATTGGTTGATTCAGTCACAATGGGTACATTATTGGGCGATAACGTACAGTTGCTGTTCACATTGACCCGAGCGTTCCGTGTCACTGCACACTCTAAGTAGCAGGTTAGACTTTGTGCGACCGTTAGTTGACATTTTAGCTCGGTAACGATCGCCGAAAACCCCCCGGAAATCCCACAAATGATCAGTTTGGGGCAACGAGAGCTTTTCGCAACCGGACAATTAAGGTGGACGCCATGAGCGATGTGAAGGAATGAGACGGCGCGAGACCCAATGCTGTTTACCTGCACGTACGACTACTGAAATGCGATACACTACGTTTGGTGGCTACAACTATTTTGTGCTGAAAGGCAGCGATTTACCTACTAATTATAATTTTGCTGGTTATTCGTATTATAAATGCATTAAGGTACTTTATCTTCAATAATGTAACAGTTTGAGTGTTAACGCCCCCCCCTGGGTATATTTGTTTCTAATGAAAGCTCTGTTGAAGAGAAGAAATAGTTGTCTGGGTTTTCACCTAATGGATCAAGGTAAACCGTCCGGTTTTCCTTTGCATAAATCACCTTCACAATACATTGAGCTATGTAATTACGGTCACATTCAAATAATGCTAGATTACCACACAGGTGTGGAATGTCTTCACATTGTTCTTCTTACGGTATCGCAACTATTCTCACAGATGACAAAGATGACCTTTTTTAATCCCGAAACTGTCACGGTGTGGGTTTGTTTCCGGTTTTATTCTTCCTGTCTTGTCCTGTCGTCCCCTGTGATTGTCTGATTCTTCCCACCTGTGTCCAATCACCTGCACCTCCCAGTGTATTTAAGCCCTGTGTGTCATGTGTCGCATCATTGATTGTTCCACCCTGAATCTCCTACCCTCAGTGTCGTGCATGTTCCTATTAAAGTCCTTTTTGTTTTCAACTCCGCGTTTGAGTCCTGCATCCACATAGACGTTGTTTGGAGTCTCGATAACGCACCTTCATCCTTCTTGCCGCTCCAAGATGTTATGAATGCATGAATTCAAAACCTTCAGTATTATTAAAAGGTGTTACATATAATTGGCAAAACCTCACAACCTCACTCTCTAATACTGCATAAGCCCCACTTTGCTCCACAGCACACCCAGATGACTGAAAGCAGGAGACAGAGTTGGTTAACAACGAGTCATTTATGATTGATCACTGTCGAGAATTGACATGTGTACTAACGTGTTCGTTCCTCTGGGCAGTGTGCAGAGTGGAGGTCAAGGAGACGGGTTGGAGAGTTGTTGGCTTGTCAGCAGGAGGCGATTGGGGAAGAACTCAACGTGCCGGACTGCAGAGGTGGAGGAGACGTAGAAGTAGCTGCCATCCATTTTGCCAGGAATTTGACCGTCTGCATATTTTTTTAGATGGTCGATTGTTAATTTTCCCGATTTCCTTTCCCACTTGTAAGGTCAGCACTTTTTCCATCAACGTTCGTGATGGTGTATGCACCCATCATGTCTGCCTCCATTTTCTTTGCTCTTCCATAATGTTTTTCCGCAATACTTGGTCCCCCAAAACAAAGCCGTCATCATCCCCCTTTGCAAACTTTCTTCTGCGCACCCGTTCGTGGCCTTTTGCCAGGTTTGCAGCCACCGTAGCCTACACATCCTTCTGCTCGGTGATGTGGCTGCAAACTTCATTTTGGGTGAGAGCATCGATATGGTCCTGCGATGCATTTTACACTGGAGCAGACACATTAAAAACAAGTCCAAATTAGGCGGAGACACGTATATAGTTACCAAGCAACTTAAACTGTAGGAAATTGCCATCATACCTGCCACTCAACAGGTATTTGGGAAGGATACCGAGCTTCCCTCCCATCCATAAGGAAATATGGGGAGTACTTTGTAGTCAGCTGTTTCTTAGTTCTTAGGCCAAACACGGTGGACTTAACGTATTGGTCCCAGTCACTTGGATGATCCTGGACCATTTTTTTTCAAAACTCTACTGAAAGGAAAAAAATAATTAATGACAATGAAGTCAGTCTCCATGTAGAACAGTGGTTTTGTTGGATTATATCTTAGAGAAATAATTTTATACCATTGAATTGTGCCATTGAGCTTTTGAACCAAGCCATTGGTTTGTGGACTCCATATTCATCTAGAAAATACACAAGAGGACAACGTATTTTGAATACAGTCATGGTTTTTCCATTGTCAATGTGACCATGAATACAGTAATATTACTTGCTTCAAAATTAAAACAACTTTGTTCACAAATTCCTTTCCACGGTCGGTCGCTTTGGGGCCCCATATTCATAGAAGACATCCGGATCCCGAGCTTTCCCACAAAGTCCATCCCAACTAATTCAAATGGCTCCGTCACCTTGAAAAGTAAACCAGACATGTTATATTTAGTAAGTATTCCCCTATAGAGGTCATCTTCTTTTGGCAGGCATCACACTGGCCAATCTAGACAATTGAAAAACACTGATATTGAATGTTTAAATATTACCACAAGCTCCCAAGAAATATGGACGTTGGTCTTCAGGCCAGTAGCATCGTTGACGGATTGCGTCCATAGTCGCGTCGACCCCACAGTGAGCTCCAATGTCACGGCCGTGAAACTCAACGAATATGGCGTTGGCTTCTTGTGGTGTCAACAGAACCGTGGCGAGATGATGCTGCTGCTCATCTCGTTTCCTGCGGCACTCATAATACAGCTCACCGCCTATGAATTACACATTGTGACATTTTAAATATTCAGTTTGGAAAAGGTACAACGCTTGCGTTATTTAACTTAGTTTAACATTTGTCATTTAGCTGATGCTTTTATCCAAAGTGACTTACAATGAGTGCATTCAACCCAGAACATGTACAATTCCTTCAGCAAAGCGAAGTAGTTGCTATCTTACGATAGCACTTAGTTACTTATCAGTTCATCAGCCGTTTGAGAACATATCGCTCATCCTCGCTGAAATGTGCTGCTCAGCTTGTAGTCCGCCGATTCCTTGACTTTTTGTGGGTCCATCTCTCTTGTTCAAGGATCGTATGTTCGGCCTCATGGTGCTTTCACAGGGGGGCTGCTCGTCAACTTTAATTGGGTCACAATTAAGAATCGATACACGTGTTCTAAGACACGTCCAAGGTAACCAGTTGTTTAAGATATATATTTAATATGTTTTCTTAAATAAAATGTCTTCATACGCGGCTGCGTACTGCCCACTTACGCAATCGTAAACGCTGCGATGGATGTGTGATCCGTTTTAAGACTTTCAGGAATATGAAGGAACGAATGGACAAACCGAGGCAGACACGTCTGCCGCTGTGGAGTAAACAACAAACAAACACGCGTAGAGAAACCAGTCGGGGTGTAACACCGGTCAAGAAGGTCCGGCGGATCATAAACACGTCCAAATAACAAGGGGGGGGGGGGCAGGAGGTTAGTAGTCTGTGGGCAAAAATTGCGTGTGCAGTGAAGTGTGATGAGGGCGATGAATATGAGGGACTACTGAGACACTCTTATGCGTACTAACATAACGCCTCGTGTGCATCTCACTAGCATACAGAAGGCATCTTAGGTTTCACCAGACCGGTTCGGTTTAAGTCACGAATTTTTCAGATGAGAAGTTAGTTGTTTAAGCATAATTTAGCCTTCGTAACAATTTGCTCCGAGGATGTGGGAGATGTGAGGTCCATTTAACGGGACCGTCTGACCCCACCAGCACCGGGCGGTCAGCCTCATCTCCCGCAGCAGAAAGCCGCCTAAAATTACATTCCGTCACTTAAGTATGGTAGTGAACTTGGACCTACGCAAGGACGGGCGAGTCCGGACTTAAAAGCACATTAAGGAAGGGCGTAAGATTGGCGCTTTTCGCTGGTCAAAATCTGTGAGATGTGAGATGCTCACGAGTGTTTCGTTAGTACGAGTGTCTCAGTAGTTGGGTCCCAAACGGCCCCTCGTAGATGTATGAAGTCCCATTCACCGGCGCTTCACGATGCCCATTTCTGAACGAAATGGCCCGTCTCAATATCAGTGCTTCTTCGTGCCTTTTAGACGTGAGAGGACGTTTCGGGAAAACCAGGAAACCCTTTGCACAAAAAGTAGAATCGAGAAATCCAGGATAAGTGAGAAAGCGCAGCTTGACTTAGCTCCGCCTTCTCATCCCGGCTCATCACGCTAAGTCAATCCAGGTGTGCAGAGTCGGGATAAGTGCACGCTCACGGCTTTCTTAAACACTATATGAATAAAATGTATTCATTTTTTGACTACTTTTCCTTAAAAGTGAGCAGAGGGAATTAATATTCCTGTGGAAATGTACCCTAAAGACTAATTTCAAACACGTATTCACAATGCGAGAATATGTTTTTACACCCATAAGCACACATCTCTGTGTGTCTAATTCTAAATATCTTACACTCCACATGAGTGTAAGCACCCACTGGGGCAGGCTGAATCCCGTATCCCGGTTCCGTGCCATATAACCCTCCGGTTCACCGTGCGATGCGCATAATGCGCCGCGATGACGTCACGCACCTCCATCGGTTGATCCCCACGTTAGCGGCTCCGGCGAACCACGGGTCCAGGATGTAAACGCAGCGCGCGCCGTCCGCTCCGTCGAGGGCCTCCTGCAGCACCGGGTTGTCGTGCAGCCGCAGGCCTTTGCGGAACCAGTGCACCGAATTCACCGCCATGGCGACCCCCTATTCCATCCTCGGAGGAGCCGGAGAAGCTGCTTTGGAAATCCAGCCCGCACGGAAACCAGCCGGGTCCCGAGCGCCGTCACTCGCGTGAACCAGCGAGCCAGGGGGCGTGGCCAGTGGCCGCAGCGGTCCTTCTTCTTCTGTGGTGTTCAATGGCGGTCGGCAAACGGCTCGCGGGTTCGCTACTGCTGTCCAGTGATGTGGAAAAAAGTATGGAATGCCGATTTAGTCTAAATTAAACAAATTAATAAATACATAAATACACGAAATATGCATTTGAAATACATCATCAAATAAATAAATGAGCCAATAAATGCTCACGGCTCTGTCGTCTGTTCTGAATGTTAGATGTAGCCACGCCCCCTGATTTGCATATAATAACGTGAAATGAAAAACGGCATTGTGAAATAAAAGTCTCTGGAAATGAAAAACGGCATTTTGAAATATAACACTCTGGAAATGAAAACTGGCATTATGAAATAAAAGGACCATGTAATGAAAAGAGGCATTATGAAATAAAAGTACCATGAAATGAAAAGTGGCATTATGAAATAAAAGTACCATGAAATAATTAAATGTATTTAATATTTATGTATTTATTGCCTAATGTATTTATTTCATGATGTATTCCAAATGCATATTTCATGTATTTATGTTTTTATTCATCTATTTAATGACTAAAACGGCATTCTCCGAAGGAGACAATGAAATAGAGAAAAAGGGCATAAGAAATGTTGCTTTGAATTTGCATTACAAGTGCATATCAGTTGGCAATGAGCCAGAGTCAGAAGAACTCAGAAAAGCACCTGTTCACTAGATATATATGAATTCAACTTAAAGTCCTACACTGACATAATAAAAATACATTAAATTTGTAATGCACTTTATATTTAAGCAAATCCCAAAGTGCTACATGATAAAACAGGTAAGTGCTAACAATAAAAACACAGAGTTTGAAAACAAAAACAAAACGAGTTCACTCAAAAGCTCTCCTAAAAAGGTGTGTTTTAGGCCACGTTTAAAAGCATCCACAGTCTGTGGTGTCCTCAGCTGATCAGGGGGAGCATTCCACAGACTGGGAGCAGCTGAGCAGAAAGCCCGATCTCCCATTGTACGGAGCTTTGTCCTGGGAGGTTTCAAAAGATGTGCTGAGGCAGATCGGAGGGTACGTGTTGAGGTCTGTGGGGTGACGAGTTCCTTGAGGTAGGGGGGGGGGGCTTTACCATGACCGAGACCTTGTACTCAACCCTGAGTGAGACAGGAAACCAGTGGAGTGATTTGAGGATGGGGGTGATGTGCTCATGTTTGCGCACCCTCAACACGATCCTAGCAGCGCTGTTCTGGATGTACTGCAATTTCTGGAGGCTTTTCTCAGGGATCCCGCTGAGGTCCGCATAACTGAAACTAAACTTGATTAGACATTAAAACCAGTTCCTCTTATGGGTGATTTATGTGGAATAGTCACTTGTTCTGTGTGGTACCTTTTTATTGGTTTTCTAAACAATATGAAACAAACAAACAGCAAGAAGGTAGTTTGGCCCCACTTGGTAGCTGTGACAGAATGAGGGTCTTTCACCAGGAACCGGCGAAGGTGTGGAAGCCGTTATATGTGGAATGTTGTATCTTCATTTAATGGAAACGCTGCATTATTGTGCCGGCTGAGCACCCTTTGTGTTTGGTCGTTGTCTTCATAATGAGTCTCCCAGAAGGGGCAGTCTCCTATTTTCCCAATACTACCCAGGACGGCAAAGAGCCGTGATCTAGTCCAGCGTTTTGCTCCGTGAGGGAGGAACAAGCAGTTTGGCAGTTGCAGTGCTAACACGAGATTAATACAAACTGTGGAGATCGAAGCAAAATGACCCAGTTTCTCAAAACATTGTCTTTGCCTCTGCGGTCTCACCAAGAAAAAAATCACGCCGTAAACCAATTGGCCTCCAGGTTTGTACAGCCAAGTAGCCAGATACCCAACAAACAGTCCATGTTGAAGTTGCCCAGGACATTGGGCAAAACATTCTTTCAACTCGTAGCGTACAGTAGAAAAATCACAAAACAGCATGTAAACAGTCTCTTCCTGGTTGAAAACAAAAAGCAAACTGCTGAAACACTCTCAGCTCCCCCAGAAAGATGAAACGAATCTCTGTGACGTACTGTATGAATGTGATGTATTACCCTCTCCCAGAGTTAGCGTCATGCACTCATCATGGTCGACAATAGCTATGAGAATGAGTCAACACCTTCGTGAAATACATTTTAAAACGAAAGGACATGTTGTTCCAAAATAGTCCAAAATATAATGCACTACACTGCAGCAAAAGTAGGTTTTGTCTCGTTTAATTTCGATAATCACTCGAAAGGCTACGTATTTTTAAATTTGAATAACACTTTTAGGCAAGTCACTGAAAACCAATCAGATCCAAATTGCTTAAGGGTTGCAACGCTACTGTAGAGTCTTCCTCAGGAACTCAGTCAGGAGGTGATGAGGGAAACCAAAATCCATCTGAATCACCACAAAGCCCTGCAGCACACAGATGGAACCGGAAGCAGCAAGTAAAAACTCACACGGAGCACAAAATGCACTTGAACAGATGAACAAAAGCAAAGAAAAAACTCACATCCTGAGGAAGAACTTCTGGGTTGAAGATGTCAAATAAGTTTGTACCCTGTTTGTCCAGCAGCCTGGTTATCTCAATCTCCAGAGCTGGAACAAGACACCACGTAAGCAACATGCAACCGTTACAGATTCTTCCACCACATCCTGATCGGTTCAGTCAATTCTGTAGAATCCGGTGCAGTTGCCTTGCTTGTGGAACTTGGTACAGAAACTCTTACATAAACTAAGCCAGGTTTAATTTTATCGTCCATATCTCTTTATTCTTACCAGACAGGACCTTGGGGATGCCGATCTTCTCCACAGCTTCTCTTAGAAACTCATCCACATCCAGCAGCTGGAAAAAGACGTAGAGTCCAATCAAACAAGAGGATTATTCTGTGACATGAATGAAAACCCTTTACATGTCAGGGGAAGATGCTCTATACAAGTACACAAATAACAATCAAATACTGCCGTGCCTCCTTTCTTCTCTCTAAGGGTCTCTATTTGGCGGGAACGGAGAGGGAGGTCTCTCCTATGTCCCTTAGAGAAGGGGGGGGGGGCGGCGCTGCACAGCCCTTGTGTATTGTCCCGTCCAGCCAGGCAGAGAGCAGGGCCAGGGAGCCTCACCCATGCTGGGCTGCAGTCTGTGGGCGGCTTACTAAAGAAGGCCTGTGCCCTCAACAGGGAGGGGGGGGCACATCCCAAAGTCGCAAAGGATCATAATTATGAAGCTGGGCTCACAAGCAGAGTAAAGCCTCGCGTACAGTCGACAGGCGTGAGATTGCCACTCGTGTTATGGTAGAATTTATTTGTGCATCCTTTGGGAGGATTTGGGAAGCAGGTCTTACTGATGTTGATGCTGACGGGACACATGAAATTTGTCTTGCTCTTTTTCATTCGAAAATATTTGTCCTGGGCCTCTGCAGTTGGTCTGCAGCTATAAGTAATCTGCATTTAAATTACTTTCATGTCAAATATCCTGCATCGATTCTTGTGGCATTTTTTGGGGTCCTTCTCACCGTTTACTGTCTTACCGATTGATTTTGTCCGGACAGCTCCGCTTCGGATATAAAGATCCTAGAGAGGAAGGAAGTCAAGCAGCACACACACAAAGAGTTGAAATTAATGAATGGGTAATGAGGCGTATGAGAATTTCTGTAACTAACTAAAATCAAACACATCACAGTACATAAGGGACAAAACAATCCAACTTAAAGCAGGGCTGGGCCAAATGAGTGGAGGTGAGGCAACAAGTTGTAAACTTCTGTTAAAAGTCCTCAACGAGAACTAAACGTGGGAGCCTAATCCCACAAGTACAACGACTACAGGCTTTTAACATCAACATGAGTGTTCACATGTTCAAATATGACTTCTGGGTAAGTATGCTGATTTTAAATATCCAATGAAATAATGATGCATATGTTGTGTCCTAGAATTTACAGGTTCAGTAAGTCTCGTAAAGGTCTTACTCAGACAGGGTTCCGTGCAGACGGAGTTTCTTGTCAGCATAGGAAGCCTTGATGTCGATGGACACATGCTAGACGTCAAAAACAGAGGAAAACACATCACACATATTTCTTTGTTTGAACAAAGCCGTTTGGATCCACAAGAACGTCTCACAGAGGGCTTGTCAACACAGCATCGACGTTACAAAGCAGAAGTTGCGTGCCAAGATGTTCCTGATGCTGAATGTTGTGTGAGCACCACGACACGACCGTGCTTTGTTTCACTCGCATTAAGACGTTTTGTGGCAGCCTTTGATGACAGGTGCATGTCAATCCGTCTCAGTACAGCTGCATAATGTCACTGTAACTCCCTGTGATTCCCAAATGTGATCCCAAAACTTGACTTACTGATTCGGTCTGCTGGCTCTATGTCATAGATTGAAACACCTATAAAGTGCCTCACACAGGAAGTCTGGTAAATCGTAATGGACCACATCTCGCCCCTCTTCCAGGATGAACTGAGAGATTTACAACATAGTTGATTCACAAGATAAAGCTTTTTAATTGATTTGACCACCACTCACATGTCACGGGATGGACGATTGGGGACAATTGCGTGTTTTATTGATTTCATATTTTATGATTGTTTGATTAATGATTTATTGTGTCCTTTGAGTTTTGGTTTGGTTGTATTCTCCATCAATTAACAATAATTCACAGTGACAACTACCAATCAGTGGCATATGGCCAATGGACCAATGGGGAAAGGCCAGGAAGACGGGACACTGAAAAAAGAGGGGGGAATAACAGACCGCAGTTTTGAGCAAATGCGAACAGCAGACGCACCAGCAGCAGAGGAAGCGGTAGAAGAAGCAGCAGCGGAAGAAGAAGCAGCAGAAGAAGCAGAAGAAGAAGCAGAAGAAGAAGCAGCGGAAGAAGCAGAAGAAGCAGCAGCAAAAGAAGCAGCAGAAGAAGAAGCATCAGAAGAAGCAGCAGAAGCAGAGGGCAGCAGAACCGGTGGACTAATTACACGCAGGACTTCGCTCTGCTGCCGTGATAAATTTGGACGGACTAGTTTAGCTTTCCTATAATATTTTAATCATTGTATTAGTTTTTTATTAGTATTTCCGCCCCCGTTTCCTCTTGGGTCATTGTTCCACTGCTCCGCCCCAAACGAACCTGGTTTTTAATGAATTATTCCTAGAGCTCTTAGCTCTTACCTTGGTGGCGTTGTTGGCAACACACATTTTATCTGGGTTGAAATCAATTAATTCTACCGTCTTAAATAAACATGGTCCTTGTCAACAGTGGTTGAAAATCAATGTGATAGAAATAATACATGGAAGAACCAATAGTTATGGTAAATACACATGTACATGCCTTTGTAGTCACACTATACTACACAACATCATTTACCCATTCACACACTGCAGAGATTCAGGGAGTCTTTGTTTTCTCTGCTGTGATTTTTCTTTACACTTTGAGATGAGTTTGTCATGTGCCGACAAATCCTTCTCTGCTGGCCTAAACACAACCACAAAGCTATCAATATCTTATTTCATTTATTTTTAATAAATACACTACATGTGCTAGTTATTTTCTCATTGCACGGGTCCTCTGTTGCTTCCAGAGCAGCTTGTTTTAAAGAGCGTGTTTCCAATCACTTGGATTATTTTTGACCCCCCTTTGTTACATTGTTAAATATGAATAAGAGGTGTTTACGCAGAATGAATAATGACCTGTAGCTGTCGCGTCATAATGAGGTTGTCATGGTATTCAGCTGTAGTAGTAGTAGGACGTCCCGCCACTGTGCGCGTGTGAATGTATCGTCTCTTCTGTTGTCGGGTAGCGGATGTCTGTGAGGTCTCAACCCCAGCGTGGCGGCAGGAGGCCGCAAGGGGGCGCCGAAGAACGCGTCCTCCGGAGCCAATCACCAGAATTCTAAACGCCTGCGAGGGAGGACGCGTCCTCCGGAGCCAATCGCCGAAATTTGGAACACCCACGAGAGGAGACCGATAAGAGCAGGCCGACGCAGCGAGTGAGTCGTGAGGTATTACGAGTCTTTGCTGAACCCTTTTGTTTCTCTGCCCCTGAATGTCCCGTAGAACCAGTGAGCTCCCGTGTATTGACCTTCCGCCTTCTCTCGACCACGAACCTGCCTGTTCCCTGGACCAGATCCGTCTTTTGCCATCCCGTATCTCCGAACCTCTGCCTGTCCCCGGATTCCCCGTTTTACCTTATCCCTTGAGACCACAGTTGTCTATCGTCCTGGATGCTCCTCGTTCCTGCCAGCCTTTTTGACCCATGTTCCTGTGTGTGTTTTTGCCCGTTGGCCTTTTGCGTTTTTGCATTTTGACTATTAAAGTCCTTTTTGTGTCTCCGTGTCCTGCCTTTTTCCCCCACGCAACATCCCTGACAATGTCTCTTAAACGTTCGGGCAACATACCGCTTTGAAGGAGAGTATCGGCCCTTGGGTCCCACAGTGAAGCTGCCCGGAGGCCGTCCCCCACACGGCCGTACCAACGTGGGTGGAGGTGTTGACGTAGGGGACGGATGAGCTCCACACTCTCAGCTGTGGAGAACCTGATTCCAGCAGACACTAAACGCACAAACAAGATACGTCTCATGAGTCTCGCCTCGCTGAAGTGTGTTGTACTTGCAGAGATAAACACGTCTTTCATGTTACCTCTCTGATGAATTCAGGCATTGCACTGGAGAGATTTGTCTTGAAAAGGTCCTGAAATCACATTTGTCATGTAAATCCTCACAAAAGAGGATACAGCAACAACCCTGAAAGGCAATTTGATCAATACCACTGTGTAGGACACAGTAACTCACAGTGAGTTCTGCTCCCGAGATGTTGAGTTGCAAAAGGCCATCTTGGTGTGCAGCAGTAACCATGGGGTTAAAGACCTGGTCTGAGGTTCAACAGCAGTAAGAGACAGGATTTAAATCACAAGGACAGAAGACGATTGTGATAACGGAGACACTGACCTACGTAGAGATAATACAAAAGTGCTCAGAGGAGTTTTAAGTCGGGCACAGACTAATGGACCCAGAATGTCACGCAGACCGCTGACCTGAGATCCAGAAGTAGAGCATCTTGTCTTCAGTCAGCTGACTGGGGTGGAAAACGGAGTCACTGATGACCGCGGAGGTGTTGTTGTACTTGGTCAGACCCTGTGACGTTCATTAAAGAGATACGACAATGAGTGACCGACCAACACGTCCATTGAGATGAAGGACCACGTACCAGTCTGATACGCAGACTAGTACGTGGTCAGACGTATCTTTGTTTGACAAAGTTATCGTTATTTGTCTTATTACGTGTGGGGATTCAACAGGTACTATTTACCTTGTGGTATGATTCTACGTAGTTGGCATTGATGACAGGAGCAGTAGTTATGCCAATGTCCACACCGATGTCTCCATAGCTGAGGAACTGATCTGTAAACACACACACACACGGCGTTAAGAGGCCTTCCTACAGATGAGAAGGTCTTCTGCGCACTGATGGTCACCTGCTCGGTCCTGTATGAAGTCAGCCAGTATGTTTGCCACCTTGTTGATCTCCTTGCAGATCTGCAGGAACAGACCAGCGGTTGTTGTGACCGCTGCACTCAACAAATGAAGACGTTGTCACGCTAATCAACGTTTTCTCTCGCTGCGGCGCTCAAACGTACAAACGGTCCTTTGGTTCAGATTCTCTCGCCCTCACCTGTCCCTTTATGGCCAGTTTGACGGTGAAGGTGATGAAGTCGGTGAAGAGCTTCCTCAGCCAGTTTGGTCTGCCCACAGATAGCAAACGACAGCAGGGTCAGGCCCTGGTCTGGAAGGCAGATGCACACGTGTTGCGCTGGTGACAACTTACTCTTTGTTACCCTGCAGATGCAGATGGAGCTTGTGGAAATTAAGATAACAGTCCCTTGTGTCTGCCGCCACCTTCCCTTCTCCGCAGTCTGAAGGAAGAGACAAGCGCAAGGACACTAACCCGTCTCGAAAGGTCACGTGTAGCGTTTTGGAAAAATTCTGGATAATCATAATATCAATACCATGACAACACATGAGGTGTAACCAGTTCTTATCTTACTTAATCCTCCTCAATGCAAACATCCTGCCACTGTTCACCTGTTGCAGGTGTTCTAGCAAAGCTTAGCCAGGAGATCAGTGCTGGTTTAACTTTCAATGAACACCTGCAGAGGATAAAGAATACTTACAAAGTTTGGGCTTGATTCCAAGATCAATCTGGGATTCGATTTCAAAGTCGATTGAATGTGCAACGTTGACACTATATGAACAAAAAAATACAAATGAGAAGTACATACAAATCATTTTATCAAAAATGTCTTTAAAATCTTTAAAATGTCACATTTTCCTTGACGGGTTACTCAATGATGTATCCTACTTTTGATAAGTAGATTGCATCATTTATACAAATCTTAACTAAACTAGCGTAGTGATTTGAACTGGACGACACCAGTGGACCTGAGCTGCACTTCACAGGACAATTAGCACTTTTTACAGCAATTTTACACGGTTTTCCTTTTAGAATTTTCACATAGTAACTATACTTGTGTAGTCAGTATTAAACTGGTCTCTTGTGTAGTCGTCGTCATTGGGGGAGAATAACGACTGGAGTTGCCCACCAAAGGGGAAACGTACATTGGAAGAGTTTCAGGAGCTCTTTCTTGAGCTTGGCGTCTCCCACAGTCAGACTTCTAGACTTTTTTCAAGCACTACTTGTCGTTTACAATTAAAAGGAATCGCGGTGGCAGCAATAATTCAATATGGCTGAAGTTCCCCTTTAAAACCCCGGTGGTGAAAGTGGGTTTATGGATATGAGGGGATCATCAAAGAGAAGTAAAAGTCATAAGTTTCTGTTTTCGAGATCAAAACGTCAAAGGACTTAACATTTGTGTTGAATTAGTTTTTTTTATTGGGCATCAATCTCCCCTTTGATCACATCGCTAATGACTCACACTTATCTCTACCAATTCAAATAATGACGTAATCAGCCTGATCAATACGCTGACGCTATCACAACGTGCTACGTTTATATTGATCCGGCTCACAGGGACTTCATGCCCCTCGGACCTGGGGAGGTTTCTCCCTCCTGCGGCAATCAGTTTGCACACAATGCTCGACGCTCGGGCCACAACCTGAGATCTACTTCAGTGGTTCGTTGGTGAAGGTCTGCAGGAGGCTCCTTCCTCTGCTGGCTGGTACTCTTTATTGTGTCTCTTCTCCTCTGTCCTGCTGTCACGGGACATTTCAGAAAGAACCAACGCTCCCCTCCTCCACCCATGCTGGAACCTTCAGCACCTCCACCAGCAGTGTCATGGTGGGCATCTAGCTGATCTAACCTGCAACACCGTCACCATGAATGTAGCCTTTAAGCCTTCTTCACCAGTTATGTGATCCTGCAGGTCTAACGGCTTATTGTTCGGATCAAACTATTTAGTCATTGAACCAATCCACTGCTTCCTTTGACCAGACCTGAAACGGCACTAAATAGGTTTAATATTTACAGCCACGACGTGGTCGGCTGGAGGGCAGGACATTTGTTCACTTGACTCACAGCCAGCTGCCGTATCCGTACTGGATGTTCCCTCTGAAGACGGCGGACACGTTGCTTATGTCCAGCGCGATGCCCTCCCCAGGAAGCAGCTCGACGGCGCTCTGGCCGATCGACAGGTTGTGAATCTCCAAACTGGGCGGTGACGATGGACACAAAATTGAAGCGGGTTTTAAGACGCCGCGCACGCGTAACTCTTTGTGCGCGTCTTTGTGCGTCCGCTTACTTGTCCAGGCCGTACGTGACTTTGCCGATGAAGGGCAGAGACTTCTGCCCCTTCACACCTGGGTATCTGGCATGCTGGAACGCGGCCTCGATCACTTTGGTGGTTTTCTCGTTCACTGCCAGAAGCGCACGACCACAGGAGCAAAAGCAAACAAGGTTATCAACTCGAGCGGAAGAACGTTCAGCAAAGATACACTTTAAGCAACCTGAACAATCAAACCACGTTATGCTTCTGGACTTTATCCTAGTGTTTGATACTGATGCCGGCTTGGCGCTCTGAGGTTTCTCTTAGATAAGATTTCCCTTTATTAGTCCCGCGGCGGGGAAATACAGCTGGTGCACATGAAGACATTATTTTTGGAATAAAGCATCTACGACAGCAGGGTAATGTGTTGCTTTTGACCTTGCAAATGACCTTCTACGGGCATCATGGGCGTGCAATGGTACATCGACTAAATACGTGCGTTTGGAGGTGAAATCCCACTCACGCACAACAGCTGCAGGGTAGGTGAGGCGACACACGGCTCCAGTCAGCCTGTAGGCGGAAGCGGGGTCCTGCAGGCAGGCGTTGGACGCCCCGATCACAGAAAGGAACAGCAGCAGGATCCGCGGCGGTGGGAAGACGTCGCGAGGCATTGCGCAGCTGGACGATTGACCTCTGTGACACGAGGTCGAGGTTCCGCGATGGCGTTTTCTGAGAAGTGTCGTGTCCGATGTCGCCTGGAAAGTCTGGAAAAATGTTGTTTTTGGTCCCGCGTAGATTCCAAATGGCCGTGCCTGCTCTGCCTTTACCGAGAGGACGCTGCCGCCCACTAAGCCCCTTCAGCGTCCCTCACTCATCAGGGGGAAACCCTGTCCGTCATCCAATCAGGGACGAGGGACAACTTGTGTAATTCACACTTGATGGCAAACACTGGCCTGTCAAACAGGCTCCCCTTTAAAGCAAACTGGTCAAAGTACAACCAGAGATACGAAAAACAAAAGCAAAGGTTCTGGGTCTCGGCCGGGTCAGCGAGCACAGCCGCTGAATGACACACTGTGGTTACACCAGTGGCGGCTGGTGGATTTTTTTTGGTAGAGCCGGCCAGAAACCCGCCAGAACCTTAGTTTCATTAAACATCTCGGTATGATTCAATGCAACAACAAAAAATGGTATCAAACATGCATTATTACTTTGCACTTAAATATTTAACTCTTATTCAAACAATTCAGTATATTAATGGATATGTATATAACCATATAATTTATATAATTAATATATATGTAAAACAAAATATTCGGAATATAACTACCATATCATAACTATTATAAATATCATAATAAATATATATATCAAAGGGGAAAAAATATATATAAATATATATATGGTGTAGCATCTTTTACATGAACGCCGGTGAAACCTCGCCAGAGCCCAGCCGAGACGCGGGCAGAGGACTGGGTTTGTTTCCTGTCTTATTTTGTAGTTTCCTGCCTCTCGTCTCCCTGGGTAACTTCACTTCCTGCCTTGTCCTGTCACCCCCTGTGATTGTCTGATTATTTCACCTGCACCTCCCAGTGTATTTAAGCCATGTATGTCTCTTGTCACGTCATTGTTGACTGTCTGGAAGTCCATATCTGAGTGTTCCTGTCTACGTTTTTGCCCCTTGGCCTTTTGATTTAGAAGTTTGACTATTAAAGTCTTTTTGTCTCTCGAAACTCTGCGTTTGAGCCCTGCCTTCCGCGCTTCCCTGACAGGAAAAGCATATATTTTGGCAGATATCTTAATTCACAAATAATACTAGGTGTATTCCATGTTTCAAAAATGTAAATATACACATATTGACCATTTGTAAAATGTATTTTCAATATAATTAATATAAAATATATATATCTTTTTTTGTGACTCAAGGCGAGGCCACGCCCCGTTGCCCTATGGACCAGTAGGCCACGCCCCGTTGCCCTATGGACCAGTGGGCCACTGGTCCACTCGTTACGCTGCAGCCAAAAGAAACACACGTCAACCGCTGCACTGGAGAACATTTATTGCATCAACTGTTGAATCTCCCTCGACACACACTTTGTACGAGCGGTTAAAGGCCAACGGGAAAAGGAAATCCCATAAAAATCCCACTGTACACCGACAATGTCACAGTCAGTTGTCGTTGCTGGAAGCTGTGCTAAGCTCCCACTGGGGGAACACGGCCCCCCTTCTAAGGCGAGCTACACCCATCGTACAGGGCTGGTGGTGCCGAGAGAAGAAAACCCACTGATGAAAAAACACGCAATCCATCAATATAATAAAGCACATGAGAGCGTGAAACCATTATGACCTCACAGGTCATTTAGCTGACGCCTTTATCCAAAGCGACTTACAAAGCATTTTAACCCAGGGAGCAATTAGGGGTTAGCCGTCGACCGCAGGCCACACCGCGGTCCAATGAGTGTGATCTGTGACATCACAATGGAGTAAACACACGTTGAGAAGGAGGAACGATGTCACCATCCCTGGGTGGGTATAGAAATATACAAAAAAGCTCAAACTGAGGTCAACTTGTCCCCATTCCATAAATATATCTTCTGACATAAAAAGGGTTTTACTAAAGCATTGCTACCATTATAGCATCAACCTGTTGTGTTTAACACGTCACAACAAACAGAGAAATAAACTATTTATATTAGAAATCTTCAGGAGAAGAACACAATATCTTAACCTCTCCAACTCAAAAAAATACATCATCCAACACACAGTAGCAGGAAACAACACTCTGTGCAACGTGATTTGGTGGATTTTGTTCTTTTTTTGTGTGTGAACTAAGTTCCAGTCGCTGTCGGTTCCTGCTGGCATTCAGGCTGTTAAGGTGCAACGTGTGACTAAATACGGTGAATCACATCTTCATTATTATTTAAACAGCAACAAGGACCCAACGAGTTCATGCAACTTGCATATGGATTGTGAAATATTCACAGATTTAAAAAATGCGCACAGCTTTGATTTACATTCAAATTCCAAAAGGGAAACATGAGAACCTGTGAGGAGCCACGTGGTAGCGTAGCATCGTGGTGCTGGTCAGCTTCCACAACGCGTTATATCCTCGACTGCAGCGACGGAGCCGCTTGTCTTACGTGTATTGAGATGAAGTCATGGTTATGACTTAAAATACGGTTAATAAACCAACAAACACTCTTTAAAACAGGTAAAACGCCACAACACAACTGTGTGTGATACAATTTGTAACACTAATAAATGTAGATTTGTAAAATGACCCCGCCAAACTGCATGCTGGGTAGAGCTCACCCGCTGTCACGCTAAGAGACGCTACGTGAAAAACGCGGTTGAAGAGCGATGCAGGAGGAACAACGAGACACCAGCTGCGTCTGTTTGGGGCGGTTTTGGTTTGGAAAAGTTAGATCAGAAAATGATTCATATGCAGCGTTTGTCAAGCAGCTGGTGGGAACAACAGCGCTAACACGCTAACGCGCTAACACGCTAACGCGCCAGCCAGCGGTGAATTCAGCCTCAATGGATGGATGTGTTTAATTTTTTTTTAAATGACGCAATATACCGCGACGAGCCAGAATCTTACAAAATACCGTGATACGAGTTTCCAGCCAACGTGTCCAGGGGGGGTGGGGGGGGGGGGGGTTGTGACGGCGTAAATCAATCCAACACCGGAGGCCTGATTGTCACTTCAAATGGAACGTGCATCATAGAATCCGCGCAATTCAAACGGCGCGTGTACACACACACGCGTGCTCACGGTGAGAGACGTGTGGCGGGAGTGTCGGCGTGTCCTCGTGTCCCCCCCCCCCCCGTAGCCTCCTCCCTGAGCACACAGGAGCAGCAAAGAGCAGTCATGGGGCGAAAGCCCGAATGGTCACACAGACGTTGGGTCAGATGGCGTCTCGTGGAGGAAGACGTTGTTGTTAAAGACGGTTTCCTGGTCCTTGTTCTGCCGGCCGGCATTTGCTGGTGTTTGCTGGTGTTTTAGCCTCGTGGTCCACGCTCCCAACGCAGAGCGACTGTCACAGAGGAGCTGCGTGAACTGCCCATCGGATCAGTTGGGAACCTGAGGGAGCTCAGGTAGGAGGGAGGAGAAAAAGGTCTTGAGGAACACCCACAACGTCCACACGACTGACGCCGGGTAAGGGGGCACTGGGGCCGCCCTCATTGGCCCTTCTCCGTCCGACCCGTCGCCTGCAGCCGCCTCCGCCTCCCGGTCACCGTCCTCCTCCACCTTGAGGACAGGAAGCAAAGTCGTCAGGGAGAGGAGTCGTCTTCCTGCTGAAGTACTTCCTCCTCAGCCACATATCGAGCCCTTGCACGCAGACAATAACTAAGCGGTGGACAGGAAGCTAATGGTTTGTGACCGTGTCACATCCTGTGTGGTGTGAGAAGGTCACAATCACTATATACAAAACAGTTGTTGTTTTTTATGACGTTTACCTGTAACATTGTTTGTTATCTTCATAGAAACAATGAAAGAGACAAGACCTAATCCCATTGGTGTAGTTTGCTCAATAATAAAGGCCAGTTAACTTGGTCATAAATACATTATAGTCTTGGTGAGAGATTATGGAGATGATGAATGTGCTGTATTATCTGGCCTCTGGTGAAGGACTCTCTGGAGTCCATCTGAGGACAAGGGGGCTGAGAAGAGGTCCAGGTTCTTAAAGGTGTCGCGTCTCTAATGGCAAAGGGGCTGGAAGGGGAGAATACCGATGACTGTAAAATATGTGCAAACATGGAATATATTTCTGGTGGGTTTTGGGGGATTTGCTCGTTTCTTAGAGTTAAGGCTCCTCCCTCTTTGATTGGCAACACCAAAACGCCCGTTAAATGAAGGCGGAGCCTTACTGGATTTGGATTCCTGTCGTCATTCTGTTGATTGCGCTGGACCCCCGGGGGCTGCGGGTGGTTGGGTCCCTGGACCTCGGCTCGCCCTCGGAAGGGAAACCAGCCCACCGTGTGTCTGTGGAGGACAGAACAGAGGAGATGTGAGGAGGGCGGATTCTACGGATGCTGCAGGGCTGATTGTCGTGGGCCGACGCACAACCAGCGTTTCCCCTTCCACTACATTAAGGGAGCGTTCATTACTTCCGTCTCCGGGATCATAATTCATACCGAAGGTAAAAAAAAAAAAAGGCTTGTGTCTCTTGTGGCAGCTGTAACGTTACGTGATGTTTGACATCCACACCTCGAGGTCTAAAGAAACGTGACGGTAGCTCATTCATAGATACAAATAGCCCATTTCTAAACCAACCCAACACAGAGATTCTTACTTTCAAGAAATGATTTACTTATGAAAACGTAGTTATTAAAATTCATTTCCATTTCTGACAATTAATCAATACACGATAAAGTTCCTTCAAGAAGTCGACGAGATGATCTGATGAAGAAGAAATAGACGTGTTCTATAGGAAAAGTAACCTTAAATGACTTCTGTTGCCATCTGTATGGAAAATAAAATGCAACAATGCCAGTGTTACTATGACGACGGACCGCCCGTGGCCTCTCACGCAGGCGCGACGTGTCACCTGATAATCCAGATGTTTGCGCGGCAGACTGCCGGCACTTTGCGTTTCCGACCGAGGAGAGGCGTGAACTCACAGGTACATGAGGACGAAGGCGCCCGTCACCAGCAGGAAGCGGCTCGGGCTGGAGTTGAAGTAGACGATGAGCAGCAGGACGCAGACTCTGGTGGCGGAGTACAACCAGTCCAGCCAATCGCGGTCCACGTCCTCCTCCTCGTCCATCACGGGCCCGCCCTGCGCGTTCATCCGCAGGTTCTGGTCGCCCCCCCCCGGGTTGATGAAGGCGCCTTCCTGCACCAGGTTCTGATTCGCCGGCAAGTTGTTCATGGGGTTCTGATTGGCTAAGGGGTCTGGAAGAGGCACTTGGTGGGCGGGGACCGGCGGGTACTGGCCGAGGGTTGCGGCCGGTGGGGGGGAGGCCGCCGCCGCCAACGCCGCGTGGCTGTCAAACGTGCAAAAAAAGCCGCGTCAGACACGGTGAGGGGAGGACTGAGACCAGAAGGACTCGTGGGGGGGGGGGGGGACTCACTACTGCATGTAGTACTGCCGCGCGTAGACCTGCTGGAGCCACAGGAGCTGCTGAGGGCTGTACAGAGAGTAGGTGGGGAAGGCTGGTTGGACCATCGGTGGCGCTCCGGGCCTGAGCAGAACAACGGCACACTGTAAACAGCTGTTCACCCCCCCTCTCCCATATATTTTAATAGATTATGGACCGTAGGTGCTTTTTTTCTTTAGTCGATACGTCTCAAACAAGTGGGCTAGCGTAGCACATTGACACTCCCCGTTAGCACACGCTAATGTGGCCACACGCTAAATGAAACGCTCTTGAACACGTGAGCAGCGGTCATGCATGTGTAACAGTTGAAATTTATATATAAATTTATAATAACTGTAACTCAAAAAAATGACATTACTTTGCAAATGTGGTGAATCAAAATGAAGGGAGACGGTTCTATCGCTGGTTTTTAATTCAATAACGTCGTATTATCGAAAGGGAAAGACGTGAAGTCGCCTGAGATGGAGATTTCACAATGATAATACGGGCAAAATGTAACGTCTACATTGTATTTCTTTCAAATACCCCAGACACATTTGTCACATGGAACCACGTGCGGTTGGATGTTTTCCGTCAGGACTTACATTGCAGCAGCAGCAGCGGGTCCCGGCGGAGACTCTGGGACGTGTGCGTGAGATGAAGAGGTCGGCCTCCTCTGCCTCAGCTCGGGAGTCTGGACTGTGGAGGGGGGGGCGCCGGCGTCGGCTGAAGCACAGACCGCCTGGGGCCCGGGGCCGGAGGGACGTGGCCCTTCGGTCTCTCTGGTCTGTAAAGGAGAGTTTGAATGTGTTGACACAGAGGACTTTGTGGCGCTGCGTTACTGTGGTTACTGAGGGAGGAGGTGACGGTGGGCTCCAGTTACATGAAACGGGGGGCGCGCGTGTTGCTTGCGCCATCTAACTACCCGCCCCCCATCCCGAAAGTCGCTGCCGCTTGGGAAATGTGTCAAGAGCGACAAGCACCCGTGTTTGTGAGATCATTTTTCAAAATAAAAGACTGTGGATGCATTTAGTTTCCTTCTGCAGAGACACTTTATCGTATCTTCAGAGAACTTGCATGTTAACTTGTGGAGTAAAGATGTGTGATGTGCATGCCGGGCTTAATAAGTCAAACCCATTTGGCATGTTTGAGACCCTTCGTCCCTCCACCGGCGGTCCCTGCAGGCCCCGGTTCACATCGGGAGAGGGGGGAGACGATTAATACCTGATCCCGATTGAGATGTTCAGTTTAATTAGAGACATTACAGTTACAGCTCTAGAAATAAAATGCATTACATATAATATTTAAAAGTAAATAGTTACAGAGGGGAAATAACCAATACAGAAAAAACAAACCATCCTCGTACGAAGCGTTTGCCATATCACGTTTATTTCTTCAGCCTAGATTTTCTGTTAATTGCTGTGATGATCACACTGATTTAATCCTGCAGCGCTTCCTTTCTAGTTTTGGTGGTTGTGTTTGTCCTCGGGTTCTACTTGACTTATTATAAGCGGCGTTTTGTCGTGTTTATCTTATAAACTGCCGATCCTGTCCAGCGTGTTGGTGTTGGTGCACCGAGGCCTTGAGGCCACAGCTGTTCTGCTTAGTGTGCAGCTTTCATTGGCTCAGAACTCAAAACTGCTGATTTTGTCTTTGTGTCGTTTTTTCATTTAGATAATTCCTGTGACTTCACACGCCTGCCAGCTCGGGGGGGGGGGGCAAGCAGGTTAACCTCTTACCTTAGGTCGAGCTCCCAGAGGCCTTTGCGGTGGACACACCAGGTGCAGTGTGGGAACCCCGTCGGCCTGAGGCGGTGGAGAGAAGCGGCGGATTAGAAGAGCCACATGGTGAAACATCGATACAGCAGAAGCGCGACCGCGCAGACACCTGGAACTCCCGACCGGGCTGAAATGTGTTTCCTGTCGTTTGCATGAACTCTGCAACAGGCGGCAGAAAGCCGCTCCCGCCGTTTGCGCGGCCAACAAGCTGAAAGTTCCCGTCACCAGTCGGCGAGGAACGAGTGAATGCATCCGTTATGAGGACGTCCTCTGTGAGTAACGCGATACGTGGTTCTGGAGATTCTGAGCTCGAATTGTTGATTAATCACTGACACGCGGATCCAAGAGAATCTCGTGTCAATGTTATTTACATATATGACCACAAACACACGTACACGTCACGAGTAGGCTCCAGGAGGCTTTTCAGTCTGTTCAGACCACTTATTTCGGATTGAGAAGGAATCTTGCGACGCACACAAACACACACGTACCTGTCTGAAGAGATCTTTGATGTGCAGGTGGTCGGGCAGCAGTTTGCCGGCATGGATCAGTCTCTGGTCGCTCACAGCCTGCAGGAAATAAAAGAAGGTTTCAGTTAGTTTACAGAGATGTCTTTGTAGAGTCCGGATTGGGACGAGCTTTGTTCAGATGTAGAAACATATTTTGCGCAAAGTGCCAGAGACTCCTGACAAGAGCAGCTGCTGGAGTGGAACATTTGGAGACACGACGTCGGACCGATCTGACGTCACTTGTCCCTGGTGGGACACGTCTACTGCTCCGCCTCGCCCGCACACCTTGTTCATCTCGGCAGGACACCTCGAGTCCAGCCATCATCTCATTTTAGATTTGCTTTCTAAAGCGAGGCACCGAGGCCCCACCAGACAACGCGTCCAGGAGTCGCAGAGCTAGCCGTTAGCCGTTAGCCGTTAGCATAACGCCGCGCGGTGAACTCACCGGTTGCGTTGGGTGGAAAGTTGACAGATGTGTCTTTAAGTCGTGCACGGTCCAGCTGAGATCGACGCCCTCGACGCGATGGTCCTCGCGAGCCTGGTTGGCCGTTTTGATAAGAAGAGTTATCGTCTTTTGCCGAGAATCTCCCACATCCATTTTTCCTGTTTCAACTGACGTCGGCTAACTATCCGCGAGCTATCGTCGTAAACGCACATACACGTACAAATATTAATTTAAATATTAATTAGTAGATTGAAAGGACGCGAACTGTCCTGTCAACAGATGAACTGGCGAGAATCGAGAAGCGTCCGTCCGTCCGTCCGCTGTCATACGCGGCTGAGAGAAGGAGGTTTGTTTCCAAACACGCGGTGGCCGCTCCTGATTGGCTACCGTCCGCTCGCGCTCCGACGTGCGCGCGTCGCAGTCGCTGCGTCCCGAGAAGGAGGAGCTGAACCTTCCGGCCCCGCCCATATTTGGCAGGTGTGCCGCACCAGTGGGGATTCTGACGGCTGTTCTCAAATAGCTTAACTTTTCCATTTTAAAGGACTGTTTTTTTTTTTTTTTTCATTTAAAAAATTGTAAAACACTGAATAACAAACAATATGTATATTTTATCAATAAAAAACACAATTAATTAATTAAACTATTAATGCATCTTTTGACATGGAAGCTATTTGTATGACCAGCATTTTTAAACTGCTCAGTGCTAGAAGTTCACAGAGCAACCTCACTCAATTTGAAACCAAATTCTTTAGCTATATACCAAGTTTTCCATGCATGCGTCCGAAAATACCTTTTTTTTTTGCATTCGTTTCTACCGGTACTGCCCTGGCTAGTTGATTGCAATCGACCTATGGGGCCACCCCTTGACTTGAGCAAATGAAACAGCACTTTTATGGCTTGTTTTTGCACTTCTAGTTTGATGCTGGAACTGCATCTTGTTGTACTACTTCTTGGCCTCTAGCAGTGAACATGAATCTGAATGCCGGCACGGCAATGATTTCCCGCTTGAGGTGACTGCTGTGGCAGTGTGGCAGACTACTGTGGTTTGGCTGATGGAATATTTGACTTGACAGTAGCATTTGCCAAATTTAAAATTCTGTTTCAGGGAAATGGCAGTTTGGGAGTTTGCAGAAGTTAGTGTAGTGGTTCTAAAACTGGGAGGACCCATTGGAACTACAGGGGGGCGCAATATAAATTATAATCATAACATATAATTGCAAACAAGTTGTAAAGATAGGGCACTATATCATATGCCTGCACAAACAAAAAATAAATCAAGTGCAACCGGCATGACGGCGTGTTCCAACTGCGCTCCCAGATCGGCTCATGTTACAGACGAGTAGGCCCAATCCCAAACTCCCCCCTTACGGACTGACAGACTTTGAGACATTCTTACATTTTCAACCCTTTAGGACCCCGGATGACTTTGCCCAAGGTTATTGCTCATTGCAATGTGACATTAAAAGCAAGATAACCTAAACAGAAAGGACAGAGATTAAAGATAAGAGAAAAAAAAACATGAAATCCGACGATATTTATTAACTTATTCATAAACTATTACATTTTGTCGTTAAAGTAATTTTTTTTTAAAGCAATTAATCGCAATGAACCATTTACCAGGTGAAGTCAGTAAAGGCCCTGGGCGTTTAGGGTTTAGACTGGAGATTGGACTTGGACTACAGCCTATCACCATCAACCACCTCATGTTTCCAACAGGTTCTTCCCACCTGTCGAGAAATCAACTACGATCATTGGCAGCTCTACTCTGAGAAAAACGAAGTCAGCGACACCCGGTGCCACAGTCACAGGGCCAGAGCTGATATCCCTGAATCCTGCCAGCCAAAGATAGCTGTTAATACGACCAAGCATCTGTTTGTGTCGGCAGCAATGAAAGGGTCATCTACATTTATTCCTGTTCGAATTGTCAAAAACATTTCATACCTGACGACCTTTCCTTGACCCCTGTGTGAAACGTCCCAGGGTCAAGGAAAGATGGTCAGGAGAATTCACGAGGATCTAAGAAAAGACGACCGCCGGTGGTTGAGGTCACTAAGCTACGAAGTTATGACGCATGTCAGCGAAGTCAGTCCGCAGCGGCGAAACTACAATTCCTCCACGTTAATCGTTATGGACTACAACGAAGCGCATTTCAGATAGGACTCAGTTCGGAGTGAAACGACCCAGTGTAACAGGCCGAGATTAAACCTGGGTATACCTGGGCCCAACCTGGGTATACTTGGGCCCAGGCCAGACTATCCCCCGGGGGATAAACTGTCCCAACCCAAACCATACCCCACTAAAGTAGGCCCTACTAAACCCCTCCAGGCCACAGTATACCCCAGGCGAGGGGATAAGCCGCTCAAGGTCCTTCCTACGGGGATCATAGCGGCAGGTAATCTTGATACCTTACATCAGCTACAGCCAGTGAAGGTGCGTGCCGTTTGTTACTGCCGTTCTGGCGTCTTGCTGGTTTTAGCGAAACCTGCCTTAGTCCGGCCCCTAGATGTGCTGCAACATGCCGTGACTGGTGGGAGGCAAACTTAGCTCCGCCCCTTCCTCTTCCTCGGTATGTTTATCTTCTATTAATCAACATTAACCTCCCCTAGTTTTCCTACGTGAGGGTCTGAGGACGGAGGACGTCATGTACTGTTCAGATTGCAAAGCCATCTGAGACAAATTTGTCACATGGGTCTATACAACTGAACTGAATCGAACTAGTGTGTCATACTCACTATAGAGCTTTGATTTTGGGCCTATAAATAGGGGTTATAGCATATTGATAGAATGGATATATTGACGGTTATGTTTGTATAGTATTATGATGAAAAATCCTCAGTCTGGGACAAACAACTTCAGGACTTGTTGAGCTATAATAAAGTCATTTTAATAAAAAATATGTTGTAATACAGAGGTTTCTTGAGCTTTCGTGGTCCACGGGCTCAACAATCACAAACAAAAGAACAACATTGGGTTATATACATCACAGCATGGTCGCCTCTTATTGGTTCAACACATTGTGCTTCTGGGTCGGTTAAAAGTCTCCCACTCCACCGCCGCGACGTCACGCTCCGTTCTCTCTCTGACACTTTCTACGTTCCGTTTGAAAAAACATATTAGTTTAGAAGTGAGATGTACTCAAAGTGTCATTTGATTTTTTTTTAAGCAGTGTATTTTTGCCAATCACATATCATTTTGATTAACAGTCACAGTCAATACGTTTCAAATATACTCACAGGGGTTTGCATTCCCAGGAATTAAGGAATTAATCTTTCAAAATAAATGGCAAGAACGTTGCAATTAAAAGACACATGCATCATACATTCACGCCGAGATTAGATCCCGGGATTTTAGGATAAATAGTCGTGAAGGCAGCGGGCATTTCTAAATCAAGATGTAAAACGCCCGGATGTTGGTGAGTTATTGGTCTCAAGAAGACATTTCACTGGCAGTAGAAGGTGAGGACGTTCTCCTGGTTCCCTCTGACCAACAGCACTGGAGGTCTCAGATCACGTGACAAGAAGTCCAGCCACGCCAGGTAGAGAGTGTTGGGACACGCCCCTTTCATCCCCACCGGCATGGTGCTGTCAGCAGACATGGGGAAAAAGGTTTAATGACGTCCACGCAACAGGAACCCGGAGCCGCTTCCTCCGGCCGGAAAGTCGGCTCACAAACGTGATCACAACGATACTCACATCACAATCAGAGCGGCTTCTCTGGAATAATCCTTCAAGACCTCATTGAGACGGATTTGACGGAGAGACTGAATCACACAGGGAAGGTTTGCTTATTCGTTAAGGAAGGAAAAACGGTCTATTCTACATTCACTTTATCGAACCACTTGTGATTCCGTGTGTGTGTCGGACCTTGGCCCGATTCCTCTCCAAATCCTGCTCGGTGATCCTCCACGGCTCCTCCTGCTGGCGCTCACTCCCAGAATCACAGTCCTGCTTGGGATTCGTGTCCAGCCTGAAGCGATCCAGCATTTTCTCAAACCGATGAACACTGGAGCGTACAGAGTCAAACGTTGGGGTCATGGAGAGTTGCAAACAGTAAGTAAGTCGATCCATTGTGGACATTATCAGTACACCTGGATGCGCGATGAGCACACACCTCTCAGGCTGGGGGCTCTGGTAGACGTCAGGCAGCACTTCAACATCATGGAAACCAAGACGGAACTTCTTGATTAGTGCAATCACCCTGCAAACAGAACGTAAATACGTGTAAGTTTGACGTTTTCTCTGCGGAGTCCCGTCCTCGTGAACCACAGCCGGGATCTCTTGACCATTTCCAGCCCGTCTGAGCAGAGTAAGCCGCTGCACGTGGAAAGCAGGCGGTAGTTTGCCACCACCGCGCGGCCTCTCCCACGTTTAAATCAACGGCGTCTCCATGACAGTCGCCTTCTGTGTCGTCTTTGCTTAAAAGCAGCTCATTCCGCTGGAGAAACCCGAGCGCTTACTCCTGTTTCTGCTCCTCCCTCGTGTCTGCGCCCCCCCCCACAAAGACGCGGACCTTACACCGGGCCCACCGCTTCCTCCGGCTCAGCAGGTAGGGCAGCAGCAAGGTGAGACCTGGTAAACCAATCACACACACACACACGCACACGTATGACGACACGCGGGGATGAGAGAGGAGGCGGCGATACGCGGAGAGAGAGATGGTCTCACCTCCGTCATCGGACAGCCAGTACACGTCGATGGTTTTCTTCCCTTGTGCTTTCTGGAAGCCCGTGCTACGCTGAGGCTCCGCTTCAACGGGGACAAAAGCTACAAAAGACGACAGTTGTTTTTCACATTTTTTACGTCAAACGTTGATTGAATTTGTGGGCGTTTGAAAGACAAGATGTGTAACTTTAATGGGGATTAATTGGTAGAGAAGGAATGTGCCGTTAATGACCTTTTGATAAGTGTACAATCACGTAAAACTAAATATATTTATAATAATAATATCTACTCTCAATCAGTTTCTGCCGGCAAATGAGTTTCCCCAGTGGGGATTAACGAAGCTTTCTGAGTCTGTTTTCTGCCGGCTGATAAGAAGAAGCCCCGAGGACAGAGGACAGAGGACAGAGGACAGAGGAATGATACCAAATGAGGTCCGTGTTTTTCATTTGATATTAGTCTCAAATGAGATTTTAAAGACTTAATGCACCTTTAATAATCAAACCGATCAGTCGTATTTAAATATGAAATCAATTCCAAACCTGTTCTGTATATCTTTTTAAAAGCAAATGGACTAAATGGACCGTACCTGTATCTTTTAGGCGCCTGACCGCTCAAAGCCCTTTGACACCACGTGAGTAACCATTCACCCATTCATACACACTCAAGTGTCAAATCTACCGTACACAGTGACGCCTGGCCATCACCGCTTCACTTTAAATAACCGTTGACATCCCTTCACACCCATTTTGTGCCCAATCGAACCCCTGATTGAAGGACCACGCTGCTCGACCACTGAGAAACCGTGTTTGACACGGCCCATGCGTATACGTACGTGGGTTTGTTGTTTGGAAGTGGGAAGGGGGCGAAATGGTGTTTATGGCCTCCGGTCCTCCATCAAAACCTGCATTAACTGAAATGAAAACAGGAATTTGCTTTGGGTGTTTATTTTCTTCTCAGTGATGAGGAGGAACGAGAACAGCAGCAGGTTCATTTTGGCTGCCGAGATGCGTCTCTCACCGTGGGATTGAGGTGATTGCGAGACATCCAGTCCCTCCTTCATTCTCAGCAGGCACACGCCGTACCGCAGGTCGAACGCATCACTGAAACACAGGGACAGCTGTATCAGATAACATCAGTGCTTGTGAAATGATTTCACGGTTCACACACACAGGTTAAACTGCTTTCATCCCACGGTACTCACTGCAGTATTGATATGTAGTCGTGTGCAGCCTGAGGCGTATCACTGCTGAAGTTTGTCTTGAAGCCCATCAGTAGAACATTTGGCTTAATACGACCCAAACCTGCCCCCTGGTGGACAGTTAACAACAGGACAAGAAGAAGAGATGAGTCTTACAAAGTTCAACCTCCTCAGGCAACAACAATCCCAAATGCACTTGGTGGAAATATCATGGAAGCAGCATGTGGCTAAAAGAGCTTGTTCCCAGAGTCTGGAAAGCATTTAGTTTCAGAAAAACTCTATTGATAACGTTTCTCTATTTGAAACCATCTGTATGTAGATGCCACGTGTTGACCATAGAACAGATTCACTTCTAGTCCTTTCTATAAATATAGTCCGATCTACTGTGCGCTGGATGAGACGGTGATATTAGAAATCTGTTCATTGAGCCACTGTTTGTCAGTCTAAACCGTGTTCTTTGGCAACGGGAGCTGGGGGGGACTCCGCCTGCCTTGTAGACGTGAGGGGAACCACACAAGTAGATCCAGCAGATTATTAACTGTTTTTATTTACGCCTGTAATTAACTCGAAGGTCTAGATTGAGCTGACTTGTGACCTTTGCAGCGGCGTGGGCTGCGCCCAGCCGAGATTAAAGCCACCAGAAGGTCACTGAAGCGTGTCACATGAATGCAAAGAGGACACAGCCACAGCCTGGTCCTGCTGTGGTCTTCTTAATGCATTCTCCACTAGCGTGACAAACTGCATTTTGTCGCACAACCCTGTGCAACAGTACCGAACGCACCGCGTGACCTTGTAATTCTGACCTGTAGCAGCATGTTGGCTCCTGTTCGTAGCTCTGCAGCCACCACACCTCTGTAGAAAGACCTGACCTTCCGTTTGTTCAACCAGGTCACATGGCGCTCGCTGCTCGCCTCTTGCGCCACCGATTGGGGGGGGCCAGCCTGACGAGCACCGGGGGGGGGGGGGTCAAACCGATCGTCAAGTCACCAGCTGATAAAACGCAGTGAGTTTTGGACTTTACTAAGAGGGGGCGTGTTTACCTGTGCATGTGCGCTTGGGCTCGCGGTGACCACGTTGCCGCAGATCATGAGACTGAGGTCCTTCGTCAAACAGCTGATGAGATCCACCAGAGCTGGACGGCTGCTGGGGGGGCCCGTTAGCACCAAGCACTGGGGTCTGAAAGGTGCATGTGGGGCAGTTTAGTGCACGGCAATGGTTGATGAAAGACACTACCTTGTTTCCTCGACCCCGTCGTTGTTTTTACTGATTACCAGAACTGATGCTCCGCTCAGCTGCTTGTAGCTTCATATTTCACTATTGCTAAGTGATTACAGAAACGAGTACCGGCCGTCTGATCTAACTCCTAACAGCACAGTAATCAAGTGTCTTTTCCAAGAAGATCTGCCCCTCCTGCAGGGAAGTATCCTCAGAATGTCCAAGCTAATGAAACTTTGGACTGCAGGAGTCACTGACCTGTAGTTCTTGACATGGTCCTCCACATGGTTGAGCCCCGCACACTGGCTCAGAGCCCGGTTGTAGGAGCTCGCCTGCACTGAGGAGCCCCAGTTGACCTCTGAGCAGCAGAGATGACACTCGGGGTTAGTTGCTCACATCGCACTGCTTGCGGTTGGTAGAAATGTGGGCTTTGTGTTTGAGTTTACCGGGCTTCTTGTAGACCGTGTATCCCAGAAGCAAGAAGACGACGCCAAAGGCAATGAGGGCGGCCCACCAAGTCAGCAAGAACATGAGGACCACACAGATCACAGCGCCCAGCAAGGACAGCCACTTGCTGTAGAACTTGAAGGACGGACGCCAACCTGGACACACACACACACACTCATGATGCTTCCAAACAACAAGGTCTACACACTCTGCCGGTATTCATTGTCAAACCGATCTACTTGTTGCTTCAATAAGCATTATTGATTCTGTGCACCATCCAACGTCTCCATACAACAGGCTGTATGGAACTATGCAATCACGCCTATCAAACAAGTCAAAGGCGACACCACCCGGGATGTGAGGAGGGTGAAGGAGCAGCGCTACGTACTGCACCCGCCCACTCAGCGGCCCCCTGCGTACGGCCGCAGGATTGTCAGTCAGGCGTGAGCTTCTTACCCGGTGAGTTGGTGATGGAGGCGTGGAAGCAGCTGAAGTTGATGAGAGCGTAAGAGCAGAGGAAGAAGTTGGAGATGATGGGAGCGATGGTGTTCAGCTCGGCTGGTGGATGGAAACGACGCGGGAGCAGAAAATGCACTCAGTTATTGACCAAAGCAACGAGACTCCTTAGCTGTACACTTCCATCTTATCAGCATCTGGCTACAATCCCTCCTGGGTTCAGAGGTTCTCTTCAAAGGCTCACCGATGAGAATGAAGCAGGCGGCGATGACGTACGTCAGCAGGTAGCCTCTGAGCGGCTCTTCGTTCTTTCCGTAACCTTTCCCAAAGATGCCGATGAAAGGGTACAGTTTGTCCTTGCACAGACACTACCAGGAGAATCACATTTCTTGGTCAGAGCGTTCACAAAATATATTTCTATTGTATGTGTGCGCACGTGCGTTTGCTTTTCTGTGTTCTGCATAAGCGCTTCAACGCTACATGTCATTCACCCATTCACACAGCGTGGCTGCCATCCAGGGTGACTCCTTCCCACCGGGCCTATCGAACCATTCACAAGCCCACAAACCAACACGGCCGCAGAATAAGGGAGACTAAGGACTTCAACATGGACTACTGAAGCCTGGGATGAGCCAGTGAGTCCCAGTCCGCGTCAAAACAAAGTGTGTGTATGTGTGTGAGTGTGTGAGTGTACCTCGAAGACTTTGGGAGCAGACACCAGGCAGGCCAAAGCAGAAGAGAGTGTCGCTCCAAATATACCAGCAGTTATGAGAGGGGCGAAAGCTGACACCAGGCCGATCGACTGGAAACGAAAGGTACACGGTTTACTTCTAAATCGTCTGATCTGCTGTTACTTATTATCACACGGCGGGACTCCGTGTTGGCGTCTTGCCGTCACTGTTATAACGTCTTTCTATTTCTTGGAAATAAGTCAAATGAATGACAAAGGCTTTATATTTTGGCTAAATGGAAATGTACGCTGGTTTGAAAGAGACTTCATGAGCTGGTTAGAAATGTTAAGACGTGCGGGCTGGTGCTCACCTGATAGTAATTACTGATGCCATAGAGGCATGTTTTATTAGCGATGCACTCAGTGAAGTCCCATCCATACTGGCAGGATATATCCCCACAATTGCTATTAGATAGCAGGGTGTCATTTAACAGGCCGGACGCATCCCGCACCACACAGGCTCCTGGGAGGGAATAAACACACATGCATGAACAAATATGCATAAACATGATTATGTAACCTCAAATATGCAGATCATTCTTCTACATTGTCTGTAATTATTAGTGGTGGATAATGCACAACAATTCACAAACACATTATATTTAAATGCTTAAATTCAACTTCACGGTCACCACATTTTATTTTAATTAGTTGATAATAAACGTCCTGAGGTAAGTAAAGTAAGTAAAGGTGAGAAGGTTCATATGGAGTTAGTTAAAATACAACTGCTGACTCCTCTTTCCTTTCTTAATAAACCCTAACCCTCTTTGTTTGAGGTGTAGCTGTTACTACGTACAGTCGTGTACATTTAAACCTTCGGTCCTTTCTTGCTCTTTCATAGTTTCAGAGTTCATTAAAAGCCTGGTTTGTATTTGTTTACTGATGCTTTTTGTAGGCGACTGAAAATTGGTTCATTGAGAATTTGTGTAATTTAGGTCACGCAATGACTTTTTGATAGAAGAAAACACTCTTTACAGGTGTGGGATTTTACAAAGACGGCAAAATCTTTGTATTTATTCATCTTTAGTTGCTTTAGAAAACGGAGGTCTTAAAAATCTTCATTTGAGTAAATATTCTGCAGCCAAATCCAACTGGTCTTTGTTTCCTCATAGTGCATTTCATATTTGAGTTGTTTCCTTGGAGGGCTTCTACAGAGGCGGATAAGTAGCCCATGGATGGGATACGAGTTTGCAATTACATGCGTCAGACCAGGGGGATCGACGACAGCGTTCATCCAGGCAGCAGCACCGGAACATCCGCGCACCCCCCCATCGATACAGACTTTACTGGTTCGGCCCGCGTGACATCAAAGTGCAGTATGTGTCCCCCTACCTAAAATGAGTTTGACACCCTGTTCCAAAATATCTAAGCTTTTGATAAGAATACATTCATTCAAAGGAAAGTTCGTCATTGCTGCAAAACCACACCAACACAGTGATTCAAAGTGCAGCCTTGGTAAAGTCTAACATACTGTTGGAACAAACCGTACCGATGGTTGCAGAGATGATGAGGTAAGAAATGGTGGTCCAGAATATTGCCATTAGTGTTCCTTTGGGGATGGCCACTGCTGGGTTCTGGGAAGGACAGAACAAAAGACACAAACATACCTTGTTAACAGATCTCGAACTGGTCCAGACCAGAAGCAGGAAGATGAGTAACGTACCTTCAGATCTCCTGAGATGTTAGCTCCTGCCAGAATGCCCGTGGCAGAGGGGAAGAAAATAGAGAACATGCCAAAGAAACTGCCGTCTGGTCCCCGCCAGCCAGGTACAAAATTGGTGGCAAAGATATCAGCTGTTGAAGGTGAAATAGCTAGTTAGTTCATAGAAGAGCTCTGGAAGGAGAGACTCAAAGAATGGTTATCCTTGACTTGCGTATGAACCGTCACACACATATTAAATAGCTCTAAATTGAAAGAGGAAACGTTGCGCTGGCCTGAAGGAATATGATACTCTGAGCAAGGACAAACAGTCACCTTTGTAGCTGAAGAAACCCTTGGCTTGTTTTTCTGGGGAAGCCGGAATGATTGTTCCAACAAAAAAACTGGCAAATGACACCATGATGACCAGGAAGAACAAAATCTGTGCCTGCGGAGGGCAGAATGATGAGTTAATGATGAAGGATGCAGACAGAAATTCACATTAAAGAAATCATCTAGGCTGAAGGTGCTAAAATAAAAAAATAATAATAATCTGATTATCGGCAATAAATAGAAGAATTCTTCTTAAATAATTGATTCTTTCCCCTCTGCAGCGATCAAACATTCGGAGAAGTCTTTTTCTGTATATTGTAAAATCCCAACAATTTGTTGTTAAAGAGAAAGTTAAGAGGGTCTTGTATATTTGGTTGAGCGAACCTTTGACTCCCACGACATGCCCGCTAGTGAGATACCCAGTAGACAAGTGACCGTTATGATGCCAATGATGCGGATGTCATTGATTCGGTCCACCATGACAGCTCCATGTTCCTGCGAAATAAAAATGTCAGTGTTTTTCACGGAAATTTCTGGTGTGTTTTAAGAGAAAGAGAACTGTGATTAGTGTCCAATGCCAATGTAAAAGTCTTTCCACATAGGTACTAACGCGCATCCTACTTACATACATTAGTTCTGTAACCGTCTCAGCAAAGCCCACAGTGTGCATGGCCACAGCTACGGCATTGGCAAAAGCAAAGATCAGACCGATGGACCCACCCAGCTCTGGGCCGAGGCTGCGACTGATCAGAAAGTAGGTCCCACCTGAAGACACAAGGTCGGCGTGTTAGTTCCACCGTGTAGTTGAAAACCAGTTCCTCATATAAGGAATCCCACAATTAATCCCTAATTAATATGCTTTGGATATCCAAATGATTATGTAGCTAAGTTGTGTCACGCACGAATCACAGAGGGAACAAACCTTTTTTGACCTTGCCATTGGTAGCGATGGCTGAGGTTGAGAGACCAGTGATCCCAGTTATACAGGAGGATAGCAGGATGATTACCCAGGTCAGGCCTGAAAGATCACAATGAGGCAGACTGACTCTCCCAGGTCGAAGTACCAGAGAATCTTTTGGAGAAATATGCATCAACAATTGAACAAGCACATCAACAGGTGTTGTTCGACGTACCTATACCGGCTTGAGCAGTGATCCAAGGCAACCTCAAGTACAAGATCACGCCCCAGATATTCAACATGCAGCGGATCTACACTGAGACAGACAGACTTTACCAAACACACCAGATTTGGGCTGCTCAAAAAAGCAGTAAAAAAATGAATAATAACCACATGGGCACAAAAACACAGCATACATTTTGCTTTAAATAAAAGTTAAAAGCGGAAGGGTTAAAAAACCAACAGTGGACATTTTGATACTGATTTTTTAATGTTTTAGGGGACCAGTGAACAGGTCAGATTCTTTGCACATATATATATATATATATATATATACACACACTAGTGTAACCATGATTACCATGACTCCATGTATCCAGCCAAAGCGAGTAGGTTCGGAAGGTGGCTCCTTCTGCTCCTCCTCGTCCTCCTCTGAACTGTCTTCTCCTCTGATCGGTTCGGCGTTTGTCTCCTCATAAATGGGAGGGCTGGAGTCCTAGAAATGTCAAATACATTTTTTTTTCTTATAGCTCAAAATTACCATTTAAAAATGTAAATATTTATTTTAGACAGTTAATAATATGTAACCCCCACACAAAGAAGATAAAATATCCTTTTGAATTTAGCATTGAACACATTGTCAAGAACAACTTAAATTAGTTGGACATATGGAGTTGTATATTTTTTTTCGTTGCCTTTATTATAGGGCGGCTGGGAGAATGACAGGAAAGTTGAGACAAAGGGATGACATGTAGGCTGTGGGTCGGAATCAAACCCAAGATCTCAACCTCCATCGTCTGAGCTACAGTACATCCCCAAAAAGTTTTTATGGTGTTTGAGGTCAATTTCTTTTCCTATTTTCAAAGTATATCGAGTATAAAAAAACTGGTTCAACACAGAAATGCCCAAAAGAAACAATGTTACACAATGTTATTATTTATGCAAGCTACATTTGTGTTGTTCTTTTCAGAGTCGTGGCAATGTGAGAAGGACGAGGCAGGAAAGCCAGAGACTCCTCACCTTGGGGTCGTTATGCAGCTGGTACAGAGATGGCCTGAAGCGCCTCTGTCGGCCGAACACTTCGGTCTTGGTGTAGAAGTCATAGTGTGGCGGAGGGTCCAGAGTCTCATAAGCAGATAGAGCATCAGATCCAAGAGATGCTACCCTGCTCCCATAACCACTGCAGTTGTCGTAGCCAGGCCCATCAAACCCCCCGTGCGTTATCTTGGCATTAGCTACAGACAGAGAAAGTCTGGGTTTGAATGCATCCAGCTGAACACCGTTCCTCGCGTCTGGCGACTCCATTCAGAATGGCGGATTTGGGTTTTCGCTCTATTTTAATTGGATCGCAACCTCAAAAACAGCTCAGGTAGTGAGATTTATGTCAAATCTTTTCTTCAACAGCGGCCGTGGTGATGCCAGTGCCATTCAAGCTGTATGAAGGAGGCTTTGTTGCTCGGGGTGGCTTTATACTGTGTTCGACCTTTACCAAGAAGGAAGAGCCTGGGGCGATGTCAGGAGAATGGTTCACTGAACAGCCAAACATGACTTATTCCAGGGACTATTACGCATGGCATGGAACATTCCACATAACAACCAAACAAAAACCCTCCTGCACTGAGCTGACCCAGGTAACCAACCCTTCCACTGTAATTCAACACAATAATTATTTATAAAATGTTCTGTCTGAAGAGTATACAGTTACAACGGTTTACTTTTCCAGAAGCTGGAATTTTGAAAAATCCACAGATTTTAGGAATCATACCCGAAAAAGCAATTTCTTCTTTCCTTTTTAAATTACGTCTTTGTTGTTGTTTATATCTCTGTTTGATTGGTTTGCATGAAGTTACATTTTGTTTTAGGTCGCATGATTAAATTCATTCCTTTTTTTATTTCCCGAGGAGATCATTAGGCACACAAAGCAATTTGTAAAATTACTGAGACAACCCAATGGCAACAATGTATGCTTGGTAAAGAAGAAAATAGGTTTAAATAAGCAGTCAATCAGAATTTTAATTTGAGTTTATGGGCTAATGTAATTATAATACTTATAATATACTTGAAGAGCTTACTTTCAAGAAATTGTCCAGTTTCTCCAATATTAAAAAATAAAAACTGGCAGTAGTTGGGAAAGTATGTCAAAAAATAAAACCTTGGTCATAACGTTAGAAGGATCTGCTTGAAATGCAGAACTTTTAACCTTACCTTTGTTGTTATAGAGATAGGATCTTTCAATTCAATTCCCCTTATTTAATTTTTTATATCCCCAAATCGCAAATTACAAATTTGCTTTTTGAGGGCTTTAAGCAACATCCTCTGTCCCGAAACCCTCACATCGGCACAGGAAAAACTGAAAAAGGAGGAGGGATCCCTCTCTCTCTGGATGGACAGACTACAATGAATGTCATGTGTACAGAATGAACAATGTAAAAGATGTATAATACATTCAATTCCTATGACAGAAATGATTCAAATAATCGCGAGTAGTAACCCGGGCGCACGGCAGGACCACTGCAGGGACCAGGACCATCAGATAGACCCACCATGTGGAGAGGGAATGTTGGTTTATGATGACAGTAATAGTCATATGATTAATATTTAATAATAATAATAATGATGGTGATGATGATGATAGCAGCAGCAGGTGTCATCCAGGCCACGGTAGGAGGCATTATCAAAAGGGGAGGAATAGCATGATCACATATGATGATCAGAGAAGGAAACATGCTGCCTTTTAAGTCTAAAGCAATAATGTTACATTTTTTTTAAATGAAACGGTCCTCATGAAATGATTGAAGGATATCCATCACATCCTCGCTTCTGCTTGGCCTGACTTCTCTTCCTGGGGTTGAGGAGGTCTCGGAGCGCGAGGCGTTCCCTCTGGTAACCCCTTGACAAAGTTTCTCTTCCATCACCAAAACGTGCTTCTCACGTCCTGATAGTCTGATCCGTACTCAGTGTGTGTGAGTGTCCTGCGTCAGAGTGGTGTGGGTTTATTCCGTCAGGTTGAGGTGGTTAAAGTGGGACTCAAACACAGTTTTTAGCAACAAAAGTACACTTTATGCAGAAAACACAGGGGACTGACTCTTAAAACAACTAACTCCTTTTGAAGCATGTTCATGAGTTACTGTATATTTAAAGTGTTCATTACTTAGGATACTATTCATAGTTGCACCATATCTGAATAGATTAATTCTGCGGCCCGTTACCACTGGTAAGTTCTTATTTTTTGGATCGGCCAATAATAGTTCTTTAAAAAATAAATGCATCATAGTAGCAATATCATCTACACAGATTTGGTGGTCCTTTCCTGTTCTTTCCTGACACCCGACACTGGACCGTGGAGGTCATTCGAAGTAACACGTAACTTTTTGACACAAAATACTCGACCTGCGCATGCAGAAGACGGAAGTTATCCGTTAGTTATAAGAATTGCCTCTGGCGGTCCTGAAGCATTAAATTGAACCACCACAACTAGAGCATTGTATCTCTTGCAACCTCAGTCAATGTATGTTGTGCGTGGCTACCAGCAACCTAACAAAGGTAATGGTAAAATACTGGGGGCAGAGACACATGTGATTTACTGTAATTTACAGTATTTTATCTCATATTTGTATGATAGTATGTGATAGTAGAATAGTCGGGTTTACTGGGAAATTTATAGAATATGCAGGCTCAACTCAGATCGGGGACCTGACTTCGTTGCCTGCACATTTCTCTGCTGAGGGAACTGTCCCATGTCAAGACACCGTGTGCTCAAGCACATCGAAACGACTCTCGAAGCGAGCCACACACACGTAATCATTGAGCAAACATCTTTTATATCACTTAATATTGAGTAGCAGCGTGTTGTTAAACAATGCAATTGTCCTACACTATAATGTATTATATTCATATGCAGTGATGGAATGTTGTAAAAAAGGCACATATTGTTTATGCTGTTCGTTCAAGGTCTTTCCTGGACTGGTCACAATAAAGGTACGAGGGTGTATCGTACAGCTCGTGATCCCGCTGTCTTCAGGCACGAGTGACAACGTGGAGCATCTCAACCCTGATTGGCTTTTGCAAAACATGGATTGTGACTTAAATAGATGGATAAACTTAGCAAAGCACATTTCCAGACCATCACAGAAAATTCAGTTTCAAGCTGACAAATCACCGTTATGTGATGCTAACTGATAGCATTTACTGTTAATTTACATGCGAAGCATTAATGTTTAATGGCATGTTACAGTATATACTGTATATATAATACTGTAAGATAGTTATAAATCAACTATAAATTCACATCAATTCCTTACAGCGTAGTTGGAGCTACAACAGCAAGGTCCAATCTGGGTGTAATCTGTTTTCCTCTTAATGCTTTAATACTTTCATAGTGTGTTTTAAGATAAAAGTTAATTAGTCTTCAGATGTATTCACCTCCACTCTCCCATGCCTCTTCTGTTTGAGAAATCACAAGAATACTCAAAAAGTGATGCCTTAAAATAAAAATAGAAGCTTGACTCGTGTTGTCATGTTATGGATTGTTTGTCTGTTTCACCAAGAACGGCCACACAAAAACCGGCCACGCAGAGAGATCACAGCAGAGTTGAACTGACAGAATGACATTATTCAAATTCCAGCTACGCTGTGCTTTCACACAGGCTTGTGTGGCGGCCCGTGCTTGTTTATCCGCGCTTTAGAACGTAACCACATTGAAACATGAAAAGCTCACAGCCTTTTTCTAGAACCACCACACTTGGACATTTCTTGCTGCATCCCTGTAAATGTGTGGAAACTGGATGGATACTGTTCCCTTTAATGTTCCGCTGAAATGTAATACAGGCTCTAACTATGATTAAAGCAATACAAGGTGCTTAATTGTCCGAGATGTTTGTGTACACAGTCATTTACAACTATGTTTAACTCTCACACACACTGTGCATTCTATCAAATCACTGTGCCTCAAAGCCTCCAAGTAAAGGTGTGCACATGCTCACTCACCCTTAGCACCTGCATGCAAGTTTTCAGAATATGAATGTAACCGTGTATACAGAATTATACCAAGGTCACTATTTATCTAGTTACTGTTTTGCATGGGAAAGCAGCTTGATGTACAAAAATGAACACATATTAACAGATCAACCCATTAAACAAGGCAGATAAGGGCAACAACTCATGACCCTGGGTTGCACCAGTGGTTCCCAATGCCTAAGTGCAAGTTGTTCAAAGAAGAATTGTTCTGAAAAGAGAATTAATGATTAACAATTATTGTTCAGAGAATTTAAAACAAACTAAAAGAAATCAGCACTTGTGGCGTGATGAAAGCTCAGAAATATGTCTCCCAAACACAGAACTTTTACTAGATTAGAGACTGCTACAGTTCTGAGACCAAGAAAGTGGATCAAATCACTCCAGTTCGAGGTCTTTACACTGGCTTCCTTTCCAACAAATAATTTACTTTTTAATCCTGCTGTTGGTTAATGAAGCACTGAATGGTTTAGGGCCAAAATACATGTTTGACCTGCTGCTGCCTTATGAACCATCTCAAACCCTGGGGTCGTCTGGGACGGGTCTCATCTTTGTTCCAGTCACATACAAACATGGAGAGGCAGCTTCAGTTCTTCTGCTCCACATATCCCAGAAAGCTGCAGGTCTACTGAGACTTTAAGTGGCTTCAAACTAAGACTGAAGACTTTTCCTTGTTTCTCATAGATCTTCATGACCTCAGGCTAGTTATTTGGAAGGATAGACGTTTAAGACACCATTGGCTTCACTTTTTAATTGACCATAAAATAAACCACCCTTGAATCTGGTTCAATGAAGATTTAACTAATGCCTACTCTGGCAAAATTCAAATAAAATGTTTATTAAACAATTTATTTGTATTATATTTTTGCTGTTTATTCTTAATTATTCTCAATAATTATACATGCAATATGTGTGCTATTCCAATTGTTCAGACGTTACGATAACAAAAGTAACAGTTTTGTCATCAAATCTAATCAAATACAAAAGAAATTTCCTGCAGAAAATGCATTGGGATGCCGAAAGCTAAAATGCATTTAAAAAAATTGCTGAAAATACAGAAATGGCAGATGCTGAAATGTATTTTATAAAAGTTGCTAAAAAATATCAAAACGTTGCTGAAAATACAGACATCAGAAAAGCTGAATAGAATTTGAAAGAATTGCTGAAAATACAGAAATGGCAGAAGCTGAAATGAATTTGAAAAAAATACTGTCACGATTACTGGTAGTGGTGCACGATGGGACCCAAAAGCACAACTCAGACCAAGATGGGAGGAACTAGTAGATTTAATCAACGGGTCAGACAAGGTCAAAACCGGAATGTGACGGCTTAAATAGTGAGTGGCTGATGAGGGGATGTGTTCAGCTGAGGGCAAGGAGAACCAGGTGAGGCTAATGAGCTGATGATGTGGGAGGATCTGAAATGACAGGGGAGTTAAATAACATGCAGTGAAGATGAAAATAAACTATGATGTGGTCAATTGTGTGACACTGAAATAAATTTCAAAATATTGCAGAAAATACAGAAATAAATAAAAAGCTGAGTTTAGATTAAAAAAATGTTTTTATAGTAATATTAGCAGTAGTTGTAATTTTAGTACTAATAATACTAGCAGTAGAAAAAGTAGTAGAAGTTTTAGTACCAATATCAATAGAAAAACTAGAAGTAATGATGTTAGTAGTAGTACTAGTGTTATCAGCTGTAGAACTAATAATATTGGTCATAGTAGTATTTGTAGTAAAATTAGTAGTAGTTGTAATATTAATAGCAGTATAAAAACTGGTGCTACTTTTTGTTATAATAGTAAGAGTAGTAATATCAGTTGCAGGGTCACTACTAGTACTGGTATTTGTAGTACTACTACTACTAGTCATTTTAATAGCAGTAGAAATACTACTAATAGTAGTTATAGTAATAGTAGTCTCAGTTGTTGTAGTAGTACTACTAGTGATATTAGTAGTTCAACAAAACAGCTTCATTCTGAGCCTCATGGTTAAGATACAGATAATGATTGAGGCTTTTATTTTGAAATGATGGAATTGGGTGAGAGGAGGAGACAGAATGTTTGTGATGAATGAATAGGTCTCATCACAAGAGAGAGTTAGAGATGTAGGGAGGCAGAGGGGTTTCATGATGTTGGTCTGTTGACAGAAAGCATAGCTCCGTCATGTGACACCACTAATCAACTATTATGGTTCAGCTGTGTAAGAAAAACAGACACAGACTGCAGCGCGTGTCTGAGTAACCACGGTAACGGCGCACCCGAGATTATCAACAAGATGATTTTGAGAGACCCAAGACTCTACCGAATGTGTGCATGTAATTTATATGTCTCTGTGGTCATAAATACTACGGTGGCCCTGAAGTGCAAACCACAAAACAAATAGGAAAGCACAACGGAAGATAGGAAAACACAACAAAAAAACTTGTTAGCCTAAACAACAATAATCTGGCTTTCATAACCCAGTGCCTACCCTCTTACTGACATCACCGCAGTCACTGTGTATAGGGCAGTGGTTCCCCAACTTTTTCGATTTCTCCTTCCTCTCTCTATCTCTCTCTCTCTTTTCTGTCTCTGTCTCTCTTTTATATATTTCTTTACAAGTGTGTGTCTTGTGTGTGTGGTCTGTTGCTGAAGTGGTGTTCCCCTGTAGTTCGCTCTTAACTAAAGTACCATTGTGACGGACCCAGAATCTCGGCCAGGAACTCTGCATGTGTGTGTGTGTGTGTGTGTGTGTTGCTTTGTCTTTCAGTGTCCCTGATTCCTGGATGGTAGTGGTGGCAAGGTGACGGTTTGTGAAGCATTGAGGATTTCTATCCCATTGGTTCACTCAAGGGCCAAAAGTGTGTAGTCCTTCATTCGCTCCACTGTGCCATCAAGTGCACATTGAATGTACAACAGGCAGAGTGATTATAATGACGTCATGGCAATCAGGAACTTATTATTATGGTGTCTCTCTTTGAATTAGAATTGCGGGGTCAAGCGGGAAAGTGGAAACAATTTGGGGAGAGCGTTGTGATGTGAATATGCTTGTGTTAGTAGGAAAACATTTCATTTATTTTTATCCACTGCGTTTCGCTGCTCCTTTTTATATTTTGATTCGCATGCAAAACCCCTCAACTATTTCCTGAATCCGTCACATGGTACCGGCTTCCAAGGCTTCAAACATCCTCACATGAGGTCGACAACACAAGCCTCGATATGCGCTTCGCAGAAATTGTCCTGGGTTACTCAAAACACTCAACGCTGATTGACACATCACTAGAATGTTGGCCTGCCAGTATTCCCTTTGTGGTGACGACAGGTCTGGGGATTCCTGTTTTTTTCTTGCTTGTATGGAAACTCGCGTAGGCGTTAAAGTTGTTTTTCTGACATTATGCGATTGTGCGTCTTTGGGTGAGGGGTGAGATGCCTTTTTCTGGCGAACCAGACTGGTGTGTGTGTGTGTGTGTACATATATATATATATATATATATATATATATACATATATATATATATATATATATATATACATATATACACACACACACTATATATTAGGGCTGTCAATAGATAAAATAAATCAATAAAAATTAACTAATTAATCGCACATTTTGAAATTTATTTATCTTTTAGGGACACAATGGCGGTCCTCTGCAGACTGCGTGCTGCGCAGGATAACGTTAGATGTTGAGATGGAAGTAGCCTAGCACCTAGCTTGGACCAGGGGTCTTTAATGTTTTTTAGGCCAAGGTCTCCCAAAGTGATGGCTAGATGGATCAGGGACCCCCTATTCTACGGAGTTTGGTCCGGCATTTTTTATTTTTGACCTTCGTGCTCTTTAGACGTGAGCATAACGCGATCTGATTGGCTGGTGCCTTTGCTGTCGTATTTGCATGAAAGGAGCTGTGAGTGAACCGGTGCCCAGCGTGAGAGAGCTGCTATGGGAAGCTGAATGTGTGCGTTGAGGACTGAAAGACAACGTCTTCTCCATTAATTTATTCGTCCGCTACAATATGTTGGATTCATGTTAATGTGTATTTAAAGACAATAAATACAATTCTGATTCTGAAGACGTTTCATTTTGTGAAAAAAAAAAAAAAAAAAAAACTTTCAGGGCCCCCTGCAGTACCTCCGCCGACCCCCTGTTGAAGACCTCTGGCTTAGACTAGCAGCAAGCTTAGCCTAGCAGTGCTTTAAGTGGTCCGTTTACATTACATTACATGTCATTTAGCTGACGCTTTTATCCAAAGCGACTTACAATAAGCGTATTTCAACCATAAGGATACGAACTCACCCCCCTTGTGTTTGCACAGTTCTCCGCTGTATGTCGCACCTGTTTGTTTTACTTCCAATGCAAAAAGCTCTCTCCATCTTGATGTAACTGACTGCAGCTAGCGACCGTTTTGTTTCCACGGTAAACAAACGTACGTTATCTATGCTAAAATATTTTGTTGCATTAATCTCGGCCACATTAATCGCATAGATTAACGCGTTTGTGTTGACAGCCCTAATACATACCGTAAATTCCGGACTATAAGCCGCTACTTTTTTCCCACCTTTGAACCCTGCGGCTTATACAACGGTGCGGCTAGAGATAATAAGCCGGGGAAGACATTCGATTGTGTTTAGAACAGCAATGTTGCACATCATTTAATTAAACAATCGTCATGGAAAATACACGTAGGAATGCATATGATGCAGCATTTATGTTACGGGCAACCAACCTGGCTGTCGGAGAAGGAAACAGAGCGGCTGCACGTAAACTTGCCATTAATGAATATATGGTGAGACGTTGGAGACGGCAATGTGAAGAACTCACTCGATTTAAAAACACAACAAAAGCTTTCAGAAGAAATAAAAGCAGGTGGCCCGAACTTGGCCGAGGGGTTTCCACCGTGTTACAGTGAGGTAAGGTGATCTAGCACAAAAAAAAGACTTTTTGGTCTTGAATCTCAGTCTAAGGAAACACTTTCAGTGCAGTTACACAATGACATTATTCATTTTTAATGTCCACTTTTTATCCATTCCTTACATTTTCTCACTCCTCTGCACCGAGCCAGTTGCTAAGATACACAAGGTCATTTATTTATATTTATATTATTTCCTTTGTTCTCCAGCGGTATTCAGTGTTGCTCTGGTGTTTCTCAACCTTAAGAAACCTGTCTTTGTACGATGGGGGCTTTGGACAAGGAAAGAATCTTTCCTAACATTTCGGAGAACACGCATTGGAACAGAACCAGTACTCTGGTCTGTAGAGGAAACAGAGATTTCTTTTATTCATTTTAATTCATTTTAAATAATCCATTACAATTGGTAGGGTTGATGTAGCATTCCTCAAAACAGGTAGGCCTTTAAAATCAGAAAATCATTTTCACAATTATTAATAATTTACTTACAAAACAATAAACAAAAACTGCCATGAACTTCCCTCTTTGAAAAACAGCAAATTAACCATTTAAACTTTAAACATAGAAACAAGTCTGAGGTAATTAGTCTTTTTATTTTTCTATACTCTGGTTTGGTCAAAACAATCCCTTAATTCAAGAGCTATATGTAAATATGCTTTACACGCTGCTGCTGGTATAACGAGCCCGACACTGTGTACTGAAAGTTGTGACAAACTTTTTAATTAGGTCTTGTAGAATTTCGCAAACTGGATTCAAAATTTGCAGCCTCAAATTTGTTCAGAAACAGATTTGGGCTCATTTGCTGAGGGGAAAAGTGACCGTTTGCTCGCGTGAGTCCCTTGTTTGGATGCAATGTGGGTGTTTTGAGAGCATGGAGCAAACACGCATTCTGCTAAATACGGAAACAAGTCCTTGGTATTTTAATCCGGGTGGGGCTGACAATCAAGCCTTCTCTAAACGGTGGCAGGCGGGCCTCGTTTCAGAGCCGTGAGTACTGACCTCATTTAATGGAACGATCAAAAACCAAAGAACGGAGAGAAATCAACAACATCCGCAGCCGAGGTCGCAGCTCTCCTTTACGCTTGGCCTCTGTCCGTCCGCCGTTTCTTCATTTTTGAACACAACAGTCTTCTCTGCCGTCGCCGTGACTTCAAGAAGAAAGAGCAGGAGTCCATTGCGCTGGACTCCAGATCCACCAAATCCACACTGACAACAACATTAACAAAATCAACAGCTTCTAGTTCCTCCTCAGTTTGGATTCCCTCCAGCCCACCGAGAGCAACGCCTCCTGGGTACCCAGAGGCGTTGGCCCTTTCCACCTGGTGTCTCTTGAAGCGGGTGTAACAAATATTCTTGCAGTTGCAGGTGTTGATGACCTCCTAAAGTACCGAACATTGCCATCAAATCCCCTGGGAAAAGAAGGTGAGGAATGATGCGTTCTGTAATGCAGGCGGAGGAGTGGATGATGTATCCAATCGGAGTCCCATCAGAAATCTTGTAAGTTTGCTGTGCAGGTCATTTCCCACAAATGGACAAAAAGAGACAAATGTTAAACGCTTATGGTTCACAAACGAGATGTGACAGATCGACAGCATCGTTTAGCAGAGACAGACTTCCAGAAGGTGAATACGGTGTTTCAGTACAGACTGGATAAGATATAAAATAACCCTTTTGTTAATATTAAATCATGAAGCGAGTTTTAAACCTCCAATCGAGCATTGGTCTCCTTTCAAATTAAGTTTTTCCCCATGCTGCATATTTGAAAAAAAAAAGGACTCCCTCCTTTTTTGGCCAAATGCTAGAGAGAAATGAAAGATGGAAGTGAGACAGACAGACTGACAGTGAGTTGGACCAGATTGAAAGCAGAATAGAACTGAGAGATTTAATATTTCAGATCCAATGCATTATTTATGTCTCAGATGAGTCGGCAGAAACTGCCAGCGTGCTCTTGGATGGAGAGTTTTTCATTCATGGGCATATGTGTGTGCGTGTGTGTGCGTGTGTATCTGCCCAAGTGTGTGTGTGATTTGGTAAAGCGGTGGATGAAAGACAAAGATGAAAGCAGCCGCCGAGAGGCTCTAACGGCCAGATTCATCTGTGGATGGTGAGAAGCTCTGAAGTTCCTTTAGCTTTCAGGTAGGCACCTCAGGTGGCCAAATGTGTGTGTGTGTGTGTGTGTGTGTGACATCTTAAGACGTAGAAGAAGAGGTAAAGTGATGCAGATGAGGGGCTTTTGGGGGCAACCACCTGCTAGCGGGAAAGTCATGTTACGACTTACATGCATACTCAGATGCCCGCCCCCTCCCCGGCGCCCACCCACCCCTCCTCACGCGTGGAGTATACAATAAGATGGGCAGCTATAGACTATATTGTGTGTCACTTATAAAAAAAAAATAAGTGGCACAGGTGTGAGGTCAGAGGTCAGAGGCTGCTTAGGGGAAGAAGCTCCGATTCCAAATATAAATAGTAAATTAGAGATTGAAATTCTAAACATAATCCTAATCCATCTGTGTTTAGACTTTATTGTAATCTATATACACTTTTTTGAGAACGTGTTTTATTCACATATATTAATTATTCATATATTTGTGTCTTTCTCGGCCTCTCACAGGTCTCCTACCTGCTGCACCGCATCTCCGTCCTCACATGCGCGCACGCACCTTCATCACGCGCTGACACTTCCTGTGCACGCGCACGTGTCATAACGTGTTTCTCTGCCATCACCTCGTCGCCCTCCCCCCCCCCCCCCCACTGTGCGCTCGCACCGCACGAGGGCCGGCAGAGGGAGGCAGAGCCCGCCCCCTCCCTCCCTCCCTCCCTCCCTCCCTCCCATTGGGCTGTGAGAGGAGCGCGAGCGCTGCGTGTTCCTGGCTTCGCCGTCGGCAAGTAGCGCGAGCGGGACCTTCGTTCCCGAGGCCGGCGAGGAGCACCGGGAGCCTCCCGCGGCGGGACTTCAGGCGCTCAGGTGACATCCGGAACGCGGCGCGCGAGACCCACCTGCTGGCGCGCGCGTCCGCGTCAGGAAGCCCATGGAGGGGCGTCACGATGCTGTGCTCGAGGAGAACCAAAACTTTGGTGTCGACCTGCGTGATCCTGAGCGGGATGACCAACATCGTGTGTCTGCTGTACGTGGGCTGGATCACCAACTACGTGACCACCGGGGGGCCCAAAGTGGCGGAGGGCGGCGGCGGCGGCGATGCGGGCAGAAAGTTGGAGGAGGACGGTAGAGGGGAGACGCTGCGGATCGTGGAGCGGCTGGACCGGCTGGAGAGCGTGGTCAACGAGCACATCAGAGGTCAGCGCGCCGCGGGGGGGGGGGCTGCACGTGAAGAAATTCACTAATTATACTCAGTTGTTCGTCAAATCAGCTGTTGGTTGTGTTTAGATAATCAGATAAAAATTAACAGACAAAAACCGAGCCGAAATTCCAAATAGCTGCTGCTCTCAGCTGCACGCCGAAGGGTTTTCCTCAACTTTTTATTGTTGGAGAATGAATTAATTGTGACATGAAACGGTTGGTCATCTGCGGTGTGGAGTGGTGGGATTAATCCACAAACGGCCACAACAAGCAGCAGATTGTGCTCCAGAAGGGAACTAACAGTGGAATTACTATGGCCCTGTCCGTCACGTGATGTCCAGAAAGAAATAAAATAAAATAAGAGGCCTGTGCTGTGGTCAATACTGTTTCTGTGACCAAAATAACTTCTTTGTACAAACACATAAAAAAGCCAGTCTTCAAACCGTAAAGTCAATATATCGATTATTGCGATTAAACCTATCGCACAATGTATGAAAATTAGAGCGATCATTTTTGGTGCTGCGATATTAAACGTTATAGTTTCGTCGATCGCGCTGTCCTCCGTCTGCTTTCTTTGTCAAGTGAGGTTTAGGCAGCCACACACACACACACACACACACCGAAAGGGGAAGAGAGGACGAGAACCCACTGTGTTATGAAGTGTTCTTATTTGTGACATCTACAGTCGAGCCAATCAAGACAAACAAGTCTAAATGGACTTGGTTACGAAGCCGCAATCTTCAGCTCCGCTGTGGGAAACATTTTGGCTTCAAGGCGAACGAGAGAAGAGAGCGAATAGACCTGAACGAGCCGGTATGTCGTAAAACAGTGGCACTGAAAAGAGGCAACACAACTAACCTAAAATCTCACCTGAAACACAATTTGTAAAAGACGCGTGTTCGGTCGAACAGACGTCTCTGCCTCATGTGAGTCACAACAACTGCTGCTGTTTCCTCTACGTCGACTCTTTTAAAAAAAGATTTGCTCCGTGCGCATCTCGCAACTCATTGAGGGATGTAATAATCGCGTGACACAACAAATCGATAATGAAATTTGTTGCCGACACTTTTGATAATCCGATTTTATCAATTCGTTGTTGCAGCCCTGCTTTATTTACTATATATTTCTCCACATTACGATTCTACTATCTGAAGGATCAAACGTTCTTTGAAAGAGCGTACTTGTATTATTATGCTATTATATTGTCATTATGTAATCAGTGGCATAAAATGGTCTGAAAATTGAAATAATGTCGTTTCAACTAAAATTTGATATCGCGACAGCTCTAACTGTACTTCCACCTCCATCTTTGAGAACGAGGCACTGCGAGCTGGAAGCTTGGGTAAAAGAAACACATATAAGTGTGGAGATTTCAAAACGCGAGCCTACCAGACCTTTGCAACCAGCCTTTGGAGGCCACATTAGCGACAACGAGCATAACACAGCTAAACCTGGCCGCCGCAACGCATCGTGGCTAACGAAGAGGCCACACTCCGTCTCTCCCTGCACCCTGAAGCATTGTGCCGACCAGCTGTCTGTTCACTGACATCTTCAACACCTCCTTGGAGACATGCCACGTACCAGCCTGCTTCAAGGCCTCCACCATCATCCCTGTTCCCAAGAAGCCCAGGATCACAGGACTCAATGACTACAGGCCCTTCACCCTGACCTCTGTAGTCATGAAGTTTTTTGAACGGCTAGTCTTGACCCACCTGAAGACCAACAGGCCAACAGGTCTGTAGATGATGCTGTCTACATGGCCCTCCACTACATCCTCCAGCATCTGGACTCCCCGGGAACCTACGCCAGGATCCTGTTTGTGGACTTCAGCTCTGCTTTTAACACTATCATCCCGTCTCTGCTGCAGGACAAACTCTCCCAGCTGCACGTGCCCGACTCCACCTGCAAGTGGATCACAGACTTCCTGTCTGACAGGAAGCAGCACGTGAAGCTGGGGAAACATGTCTCAGCCTCCCGGACCATCAGCACCGGTTCCCCCCAAGGCTGCGTTCTTTCCCCTCTGCTCTTCTACCTGTACACCAACAGCTGCACCTCCAGCCACCAGTTCGTCAAGCTCCTGAAGTTCGCGGATGACACCACCCTCATTGGACTAATCTCTGGTGGGAACGAGTCCGCCTACAGGTGGGAGTCTGACCATCTGGTGTCGTGGTGCAGTCAGAACAACCTGGAGCTCAACGCTCTGAAGACAGTGGAGATGGTTGTGGATTTCCGGCGGAACAGAGCCCCACCCTCCCCCATCACCCTGTGTGACTCCCCCGTCACTATTGTGGATTCCTTCCGTTTTCTGGGCTCCATCATCACCCAGGACTTCAAGTGGGAGCTGAACATCAGCTCATCACCAAGAAGGCTCAGCAGAGGTTGTTCTTCCTGAGGCAGCTGAAGAAATTCAACGTGCCAAAGACGATGATGGTCCACTTCTACACGGCCATCATGGAGTCCATCCTCTGCTCCTCCATCAGCGTCTGGTACGCTGCAGCCACAGCCAAGGACAAGGGCAGGCTTCAGCGGGTCATCCGCTCTGCAGAGAGGGTGATCGGCTGCAATCTGCCGTCCCTGCAGGACTTGTTCGCTTCCAGGTCTCTGAAGCAGCTAAAAAGATGGTAGCCGACCCCTCCCACCCCGGACATAAACTGTTTGTGCCCCTTCCATCTGGCAGGAGGCTGAGGTCCATCAGGACTAAGACCTCCCGCCACACCAACAGTTTCTTCCCGTCGGCTCATCAACAGAGCCGGTCCCCCACTGACTGACTCTGACATTCCACCGGTAACTTTCTTTCATTCTGCCCACGTCACTTTCACTTGTCACATTTGTCACTTCCTGTTCGCTGGTGTACTTTATTTTTTCATTTTTAAATGTTTATAGCATTATATTTTATTTTATTCCTCGTGCACTGTGGTCTTGTCGTGCATTGTCGTACTGTCTGCTGTTACGCACCAACCGCACACTCAAATTCCTTGTATCTCTGATATATTATGGCAATAAATGTTCAGTGATTCTTGATTCCTGAGATTTGTAATAAGAAAATAAAAGATCTATAATAAAGATGATTGTGTATTCAGGTGATTTTACGGTGTTAAATACTGTTAATTCTGAAAGTTAAAATTGTCCATCGTGATCGTAGACACAGTTTATCGCGGAGATTAAACATTAGTTGAAGCGTTGCCAAAATGACCATGAACGCTGTTAACATATCTGGGAACCCATTTCTAGCCTTTCACAACAAGATATCCCTCTTCAACACCTCCCAATACCGCAATAAAAGCTCTTTCATCATTGCCGTAGCCTGAGCGTCGCGCGAGTGAGTCTAACTACTTCTTCTTATCAAAGTAACTTTTCGGCATATATGCTATATATATATATTGCATCAAATTGTGCATTCAATGCATTTAAATGTTTTTGTTGCAGATTAATTGTGAATTGACCAATAGATTAATGAAATAATTACATAAAGTAGAAACTGCTTAATGTCATAAGAAATTAGAGGGCATGTTCCAACACAAGCATTTCTGGTTATTGGTAGTTAATCACAATGCTAAATATAGTTTGGAGTGATGTCCACTTGTAGGGCATCACATCCACTGACAGTTAGTGTCCAATATTAATTCATTATTATTAATCATTGTCCTCTTCGTCTGAGTCTATGAGTCTAACCTAAATTCAGATATTGGATAGGATCGTTTGTCTAACAACACAATTCAGGTCCGAGCGAGATCAGCTTGTTAATTATAATCAGAATTTGGTAAGTGCTTGTTAAGATACCAGATAAGCATATGGAGTTAGTGCATCTTATTTTCAACGTAATATACGAAGAGAGAAAAGACAAGGCTTCCGCAAAGATGCTTTTCCAAACAAACCTTGTTCTGTTTTTTTTTGTCATTTTCTGAACACTTACTGTAGAAAAAAGAAAGTGGACTCCAGTTGTGAGCGACTTGGGAGAGGCGTCAGACGGTCAGACTCGTAAAATGGTGACAGAAAGACTTCTTTAGCAGTACTTTTGTGGATAGTGTTGTTTTAGGATTAATATTTCACTCATTAGACAGACAGCAGCAGGGCCATGCAACGCATCAACCTCTTAATCATAATTCAAATGTATTTTTGTACACAGGTTTTAAATTGCAAACCATGACATTAAATTGAACAGGTGAAAGGTACTACTTTTGAGACACTTCACCTCATCAGTTGCTCGGGTAATAAAGTGACATACAGTACGTGAACCTAGCCAGCTGTTGGTGTCACTCTGTCTCTCCACGAGTGGTGTTGTCCCACTGATTCGGCATCAGATGGAAGAGACGAAGAGAAGACTTAATCGTCCTCCATTAGGTGAAAGGCGAGACGTAAACCAATGACGGTGTGCAAACTTGAATGCACAACTTTATGCGCTGATGTACACCACCATCAGCATCTTCTAACGCAGCACTTTGGATCTTCCCAAGTGTCCCAGGAGCAGCCGCTCGTCGTGCTGAGAGCTTGTGTGTGTGTACAAAGCACACATTAGCATGGCGGGCGGCAGACTGATGGTGTACTCAAGTGATCAGAGGCGCTAATAGAATGTGCACGGCTCTGGGGTTACGGCGGGGGAGTGAATGCAGTTGTCGGAGTGCTTGGCACAGTCCTCGGCTCAGCGCCCCGAGCTGGTGCCAGGTTACGTTATCGGCCACAGGCTGATGTGTTTATGCGTCGTCGCTGACACCAAGCAACTTTGGATAAGAATAAACGTAAGCTGGGCAGCAGAGAAAACGTAAACTGTAGTGAAGGGCGACTCAGCCGCTACGTAAATGGTTGCCTAAATGTTCTTATATGAAGAAAAATGTAAAAGTTGAATGTTGAGGAAACGACACAAAAAGTCTCGACCGATAATTTCATCCTGGTTTATTTCCATTATCAGGCTAATCGGGAACTTCTTTATGGAAAGAAAGAGCAGAGATACAAAGTAATTGTTTAATTATTCAGTTTGAAGGGCGACCTTATTTTGATTTTATTTAAAATTGTTGGTTTTTCCACAGAAAAGAGGTTTGATTCCACTTTGTTGTTAGAGCCATTTATAGGTTTCAAGCACGTTTGAATGATTATGGAGTTTTTATTTTTATTATTTTTTATTTGCAGTTATTTTTACCAGGATAATCATGACAAGAACTCATGTTGAATATTTCCCATCGATGTCTTGTTGAAGCAAAGACAGGATGTGCAACTGCAATCACAGCAAATGAACTCACCCACTCTTCTCATGTTCCATGACTCATCATTCTCCCCTTAATTACCATATACATAGATACATCATACATAGATATACCCAAGCCGTAACCACGCAGCTAATCCAAAAATCGGCTGCGAGGTGGATAGTCAGCGAAGCGAGTCGGGCCACAGGAGACAGATGGCAGCGAGTGGTACCGACCCACTTCAGCAATGCGGGACGGGCTACGGGTAATAAGTCAGTGGCCGTTGAACACAGGTAATGAAAAAGGGTTCTGAGAAAGTGTGAGTCACCGCAAACAGGAGCGGCCTTTGAGCGTGCGGCCTTCAGCCACAACTGACCCCCCCCAGAATACTTCAGTTTGCAGACCAGCTTTGGAGGAAACAACAGAGACAACTGCAGTTTCAGGCTGGGTTTTAGCACAAATGAGTCCTGTCCCTTCTGGAGGCGTGAGGAAGATATTTAGGGTATAAACACTGCATATTTTGACAGATTTGTTCTCAGCCCTTCACGTTCACACTGCAGGGCTTTTTAGATGTGAGAAACCCAATGAACAGCTCGAGCATTGTTATTATTTTTTATTCCTGGAGACCATTATTACTTTAGTGTGTATCTGGAGAGGATCTGTCTCCTTATTCTGTGTTTTGCATTTGTTTCTTTCCAAGTTGTCCTTTTATCAGTCAATGCGAGTTGATCCATGCTTCAGACACAGTGTTCATGCGTGTCTATAGCTCAAGTTACTTGTCTGGTGTGTGATTACAGATGCATGACAGCAGTGTGAGATCTGATGCCGAGGACTCTGCCGGCCAATATAGCTTCTGTGTACGAATTACGTCACTGACATCAGTCCGTCGATGCTGCCAGGACACTGTATCCCGTAGGTGCACGGGGGTGTTTGTAGATTTTTGGCTCTGTGCTCTGGACATCCTTGCCAGGTTCACTCGAAGATGCCTGCGGATAATGCAACATAATGCAATTTAGAGATGGGGAGGAGAAAAGCTACTGATGCAGGATGACATTCAAAGCAGACAGATTATCCCTCGGGAGAAAAGGGTTACATATTAAATCAAGAGCGATTTCTGTCCCTGTGAATGTTAAAGACCTTCGCTCCCTCCCTGGGCGTTTGCACTCACACGATACAGGAAAGGTGTGATGATGTACCGACAAATCCACTGTCAGATGTGTGACGCTCGCAATTCCAGAAATGTCAATTTCTTCAGATGACAGCCGGATGTCTTCAGGCTGCAATTCTATAAAGCTCAGACTTTACAGTATTATAGTAGAAGTATTTCCTGTGCTGTTTTAGTCGCTCTCAGCGAGTTTTGTGATGAATGGTCCGATAGAAGCTACTTACCTTCACCTGTATAGAACTATTGATTCATTTAAATCTGATCGCCAGAGATAGTGAATACTTTGAATAAAGATAATTAAATGTATTCAGTTTTAATAACCGAAGGACCCTTCCTAAAAGTAGTAGTAGCTGGTGTTCGCAGGACCATGGCAGGAGGCGGGACCAGGATCCATATGATACCATGATCCATGGAAACCTGTGAGTCTAGAAAGCCCAAATACTTTGTGGTGGGACAGGCTGTATTAGTGATGTGCTTTGGGATGTGAATGCTTCTAGAAGAAGAAAGAGGAAGTCAGTGTGTCCTAGGAAGTCCCTCAGCAGTCTAGACCTACAGCAGCTTATCTAAGGGCTGGTCCAGGCTAGCCTGAGCCAGCCCCAACTATAAGCGTAATCAAAAAGGAGAATCCACCATAACGCGTTCACATGCTTTGATGTTCTAAAAGCATATCATTTTTCTCGTATTGTCTGTGTGAGTAATCCTGTATTTACCAGCGTTATATTGGCTGGCGACCAATCCAGGATGTACCCTGCCTATCGCCCAAAGTTGGCTGGGATGGACTCCAGCCCCCCTGCGACCCTGTGTGCAGCATAAGCGGTTTGACAATGGATGGATGGATGGATATTGGCCCAGGTTGAGAAAACAGTCGGCTTTTTCACAGTTCTTGCTGGGACATGGTCTTTATATATGAAACGAATCCATTTGGTTCTCGTCCTTTCTCAGCCTGGGACGACATGTGGACAATTGTGAGCTGCTGTGTAGCCGACTACAGAACATTTTGGTTCCGTTAGAACATGAATTAATTATCTTAAATCCTTATACATATTGATGGCGTGAATTGATCTATGAGTTTATAGAAAAATAGACGTCGCGTGAACACAGCATGAATAACATTCCGTATATTTGTGAAAACTAGTATTGTACTGTTCTATATTTTACCAGCATGTTCCACCAGCCAGTGGCTTATTGCATTGTGTGGATATTTGATTTGAATTTCACAGAGGACTTGAATTAAATGTTAAACTTCATGAATTCATGTTCTTTTCAGTGGTCCATGTTAAACATGTCATGGGGCCACAGGCACTAGGACTGAAATGAGCAGACTTCAGAGCTCTCGGGGGTCCAAGGAGAGCTGCTTTATCCAAGACGATGACTAAGCTCATTGCTGTCACTTCACACATGAACACTCACCTACGGGAGATTCATAATGGACTTCCCGTACCACAGAGACATGGTGCAGTGCTTTGTGGGATTGACCTGACATATAGTACATATCAACTGAAATGTGAACAACTCATGCACAAGACATGACACATGCGCCTCTTCTAAATCCCCAACGCGGTAAAGTGCAAGGTTGTAAATCAGCCACTCATGCATGCACTTGTCACATTCCATAAGCAAGAAATGTCTTAGGAGCTACGTGTCATGAAAATGATGCACTGTGGTATCAATGTTCAAAATGTACATTCTGCCCATAAATACCGCAACCATCAGCTGAGCCAGACGCCATGAGGGCATCCGGATGTTTCTGCTTCTCCTTTGGGCAGCTGAAGCTTGATATTCGATCAGACATTTACATTGTACGCAGATGTATACATTAGGTTTGCAGACGAGTGGAGAAGCACAAAAGCAACCTAGTAATTATAATAATAGAAATAGCTTCAAACTCCCCGTCACATCTCTCTTGACTCCTACGGGTGAGGTTTGGTCCCATTGAGCGGCCTCTCATCTGCTCTCCACATGGCCGGCGGCTAGCGGCTAACTAGACATGCCTTTTTATGTTCTCTTGGGTTTGGTTTGGGAGAGAAGATCTTTATGAAAGCATAGTAATGTGTATCTTTACAGCTTTTATTTTCCAATGTCAAACGGAGTTTATGTGTTTCCGAACGAATTTAGGACCCGTAAGCCAGAGACACCCGTCGCCAATTTTATCGTCCTGCTTTGCCCAAAGTAGCGGCAGGCGCTTCTCAAAGCTGCAGCCCGTCATGATGCCGGTTGGTAGGGGAGACCTTTGTCTCCTCTTTCTCTACCAAACCATTGGGGGTTTCCCTGCTTTTCAACCGCCGGCAGGGCGACGCTCTCTGTGGCTGCTGGAAGAGACTCGGTCCCGCTACCAACCGGCCGGCCGGCCCTCCCGGGCCAAAGAGGCCCGCAGTCCGGCGGAACCGATAGTTGGCGATGGTGGTGTTTTAGGTTAGTTGCGTCGCCCCTTGTCGTTCACGTTAATTTACTCTCTTCTCCGTTCAGCTTAAAGCCAAAATGTTGCCACACTGGAGCAAAGCGGCCATTGTCCATTTGGCTCGCCACGAAAAAGAACACTTCATAACACAGTGGGTTAGATCTAAGTAAAGTATCGGAAGTCATTTAATACATTTTTGTGGGAAAGAAAATATCCAAATGATATTCATATTCTGCTGATGTTTTTGCCAGCAGAGAAGGCCTTAGTCATTGCAGTATTGGTACAGTCTACTCATTCATGGTGGATTGCTGATTGTCAACTAGAAAGGTCTGTCATGCTCATCGTTGTGCCTCATTCTTAAGCGTTGATCATCCGTGACCACTTTCATTCCCGGTTGTGAACAGTCTTTTGGAGGACGTGTCAGGCTGTGGGGGTTTTTTTATGCCCTTTTATCTGGCTGCTCTGGGCAGACGGCCCTCGATTGCAAGTGTCCCTGTGGAGTGGAACGAAGTCTCTGTCAAGCTGTCTGGGTAAGTGAGAGTCTAACGAAGCTGCTTTCCAACATGTTATGTTCTATAACAAGCTCAGAGTGGCTCACGGACGGCTTATCAACGGCTGCCTCGTGTCAACAGACGTGCTTGCTGATGCTGAGGAGCCGCTTCCTCCGAGCCGCTGACTGAGTTACCTCAAAGGGTTTTTCCTCCATGTCACCTTGCGTTTTGTCAAATTTATTTTACTACCCATATCTTTCTTCTTTTACACGTGCTGCTGAATGAAAGCGCTGAGCCCAAAGCGAGAGGTTCACAGGTGCTGGTGTGGTCGCTCAGCATACAACACTGCACTGTTCTCTTCAAATGCTGTGACTACATTTCAATCAGAAGAGACTCCTTCCGAATTGACAATAGGGTTATTATACCTGTATAACATTGAAATAGTGCCAAATCTTTGGCGATCTTGAACCAGGATAATCAAGGGAATCAAAATCCCACCTGGAGTCCAGACGCTGGTGGTGGTGAAGAAGGAAGCTGGCTGGAGGTGCCCGGGTGGAGGAGGAACGAATCCCGTTCGAGGTGAAATGACATCTGACAACACCGGAGAGAACCCGGTGTTGTCAAAAGTTTGATTGGTTTAGAGACACTGTGCCGGTTTAGTTGGTGGTTTAAATGTGGACACCGCCAATATCAGCTGATAGCGTAATGCTGAGAGATAAATTGTAGATGCAGATGCGGAAAAGCTCGTCCACGCTTTTGTCTCCTCCAGGCTGGACTATTGCAATGCGGACCTCATCGGGATCCCTGAGAAAAGCCTCCAGAAATTGCAGTAGTGCTAGGATCGTGTTGAGGGTGCGCAAACACGAGCACATCACCCCCATCCTCAAATCACTCCACTGGCTTCCTGTCTCACTCAGGGTTGAGTACAAGGTCTCCCTCCTTACCCACCAGTGCATCTATGGTGAAGCTCCCCCCCCCCCCCCCCTACCTCAAGGAACTCGTCACCCCACAGACCTCAACACGTACCCTCCGATCTGCCTCAGCACATCTTTTGAAACCTCCCAGGACAAAGCTCCGTACAATGGGAGATCGGGCTTTCTGCTCAGCTGCTCCCAGTCTGTGGAATGCTCCCCCTGACCAGCTGAGGACACCACAGACTGTGGATGCTTTTAAACATGGCCTAAAAACCCACCTTTTTAGGAGAGAACTCGTTTTACCTGTTTTATCATGTAGCACTTTGGGATTTTCTTAAATATAAAGTGCATTACAAATTAAATGTATTATTATCATTATTAAATTACCCGTGGTGTAGGGGGGTCTTAAGCTTAAGGCTGCTTAAGCTCCTTCTTTGGGCAGAAGCTTGATTTAGATTGATTTAGCCTTGTTTGATGTGGATTTTGTCCAGGATTGCAAATGGAGGACTGAAGTGCACGGCTCGGGAGACGGACGTATTAAAAGGTACAGGTGGTTTATTCTCACATGTGGTCGCAGACAAACGAGGTTCAGTACACAAAAATGATGGAATGCAACAGAACCCAGGTTGTAGAATCAGCCCGAAGGTGCCGGCATCCCTTGATGGTCGGTACCTTCGGGGCTGATTCTACAACCTGGGTTCTGTTGTTCGATGGTCAGTACAAAACCAACTGGCTACACTGAGCAGGCCACCTCAGTACACAAGGTAGATGTCTAGATGTTTGTCAATTTAGATCAGAAAGATTTAAGAAAGTCATAAAACCTTTATTTTGGCCGGGTCAGCAGTGCTGTTTTCTTGGACAGGAAGTTGATGAAGAACAACCAATGCAAGAGATTTTAGGAACCGACTTTACTGTTGGCTTATTCTCTGTTTCCTAGTATCTATTACTGGCAGAAGGAACCGGACAGAGATTTATCGATGTCACGCACTTTAATACAACATGACAAACAGCAGGAGCAGTGGGAGCATCTGCTCGTCAATCCCCTCTGCAGGCGCGTTGACACTACTTTCACGACTCTTATTCTGCTGGAGCGATGCTGCATGGCACACACTGCAGGAACAATGGAACACCGGCTTTAACAGCGTCTCCATGTGTCTCACTCAGCGTTTCCTCCGGCTCCTTGAATCTGTCATGTTGGGTCTCAGTGATACGCAGCGCGCTGACCGGAGTCCTGCAGGCAGCAGGAAGATTTACCGCTGTGGCCCTCGGGCTAAATGGGCTCAGGCCACAGGCGCCAACGGTTCCTGGGGGGAACAGGTTATCTTTGGAGGTCACAGGGAAACCAGCAGGCTGGCGGAGCCGCCGCTGATCCCACAGCAGCTTTGTGAGATTCCACATTTATGTAAATGTAGATTATGCGGGATACAATTCAGGATGTATACAAACACTAAACACTTGATTACATATTCAACACACGGATTGACGGATTAATTGGAATTATTTTCTACACAGGCATGTTTTGGAGCAGCTGGTGCATGAAATAGTATTGCAGTAATAGCAAAATAAAGATTTTTCCAAATCCCAAAGTAAATACATAAGGTTGCCAAATTTGTAAGAAGTTTGAATTTATTCATAATAACTTGAGTGCAGGAGGCTAAAAACAGGAAGCAGCTGATCTCATCCCACTGCAGCGCTTCAGAGAAATGGGCTGAAAGGTGGAGAGCTCCACGTGGGCAAATGTGTTTTTGCAGACAGACACTTGCCTTTTGCTTCAGGGATATTATCTACGATGTGACAAACTTCCATCTGAGGCCTGCAGCAGCTTGCCGTTGCCCAAAGGCTCCCCAGCAAACGCTCCCTCCCTTCAAATCCTTCCAGTCTCTTTGCACAGCCTGGTTTCAAAGAGGCGTTGGAATATTGGGTGCGCTTGGCTTCCCCGGATATGCTCAGCACCCATCTTTCAATGTACTGCAGACAGAATACCTTCATGGTTGCTTGGGCCTGTCTATTTCAAGAGGGTGAGGATTATGAGAGAGTGGAGGACAGAGTGATGATGCTCATCATATTTTCAAAATGAGTTTAGTAGAGGGACTCCTCTCCGAACAGCCTTTGCTCTATTCAATTTGCACTTATTATTATTATACAATTATTTACTATAATTCAGTTGATATGTATCAGAATAAAACCACCAAATGCTGAATAATACTTCTACAAGGTCAAATTGTTGCCTCTGATTGTACAAAAGTCTTATTTATATGAAAAAGATATTTATTATATTTTTCATATATATTATATTCCACCTGTGTGGAGTGGTGTCATCACTGTATTCATTCAGCAGGATTTATTCAAAAGCGTTGTTATCCAATTTAAGAGCATGAATTTTTGGTTTCAAGGCTTTTATAACAACATATGTAATAAAATGAGAGTAATAAAAATTATATATATATAAATATATGTGTTTATATGTGTGTATATATATATATATATAAATATGTGTATATATATATGTGTATATAGATATATATCTATATATATATATATATATAAATATATGTGTTTATATATATATATAAATATATGTATATACAGTATATATATTTAAATATATGTGTATATATATATAGATATAGATATAGATAGATCTATATCTATATTGCAGTGGTTACCATCTCGGTTTGAGCTAGCAGTAGAAAGATAATTACTTTTTTTTTTCTAAATAAAGTTTTGTGGGGCAGAAGTGGTTGAGCCTCCTTCTGCCATTCAGGGTCATGATGTTTACTTGAAAATGGGTCTGTTGCACAATGAAATCCAAGAGCAAAGGGAGAGAGAGCAGACTTGCCGAGCGCAGCCAGAGCACCGGAAAATCAATACACCCCAAGGAGTGAGTGTTTGAGCAGAATAGAGGAAAATGGCCTCCTTTGGAATGGGTTGGACACATGCACTGCTTTTCGAAAAGTTTGAAGTAATCTCTCAATAAAAAGTGGATTATTGGGAGTTAAATAGATGAGAAGACAACATTTTGGTATGTGACCAACCACTTGGAGCCGGCTTTGGTGGAACGCAGATAAATGGCCCCCGGTGGCCGGCAAAAAGACACTGAATTGACCAAAATGTCTTCTGAAAGCGGCCGGCTCTGTTGTCTATTGGTTCAAGAGGAACTCGTGATCTGGCTACTTGTGAAACACGTCGTCTCTGAACTTAAGGTGCATGTAAACCACAAGCAGCGCACGCAGAAAACAAAGTCCCCAGAAGGCGCCGGGGATGAGTGTCCGGCTCCTGGGTTCCTGGATCGGTTCAGGACCAATCTGCTGGAAGGATGATGGTGACACAATGCACATATAGATTAGTAGCCTACTACATAATCCAAAATGTATACTATTACTACACTACAAAGTTTACTATTGTTGACAAAAACTATTCAACCTTTAAAATACAATAATTCAAGGTCAGTTTTTGCATCGATTACTAAATTATTCTGGGAATTTAAACAACCATACTTGATTTCCAAAAGTGCAAATAACAATAATAATAATAGTATTTTTAATAACGCGTTACGGACGTAGCTCTGGCCCCATGAGTCCTGCTTGCAGTGCTTTTACACTGTGGATTCAGGCTGGTAGTCGCCTGATGCACAGCTAACATTAGCTCTGCAGCGCTCCACTCCGTTTTTGTGGAGAAGATGCGGGGGGCCGCTCTTGGTGATTGTCAGTGGAATCCCTTTGGACTATTGAAAGGTGCATGCAGCTGGGTTCATAAAACACATACAGCGGCACATATTGCAATGACGGGCGGCGCTCCCCACCCACATAAACAGATGCTCACCAGCATATGCAGCGACCACCTGTTCCTCTAGTTAATAGCTGCTCCACTGTCTGTTCCCTCCACACAGCGGCTCCTGTGGTAAAACAACTGGATGGCTGACTTATGTTATGGCGTATGATTCTCTAATCAGCGTAGAGGCCCTTTTACCAATGACTTTAGGGGATTGAGTGTAGTGGAACAGTCTTCTGAGTAGCTGCCAGTCACCTAAAGGGACACAATGCAATCTCTCTGCACACACGGCTTTGGAACTCTTAGAGGTACGAGGCGCGGCATCGGGTGGCAAATGGAATCTGAGGTAAAGTGAATTTTAAAAGGTGAATAGCACACAATAAGTCGATCAGCTAACCGATGTAGTATGACACAAGCATGGAAACGTATATCCCAAAAATGAGAGGGAGAGGGAGAGGGAGAGAGGATGAACTGATTGAGAGAAACCGGGCATAAGGGAAGGTGTGCGTCGAGGACAGGTAGAACACAATGTGTGTGTGTGTGTGTGTGTGTGTGTGCGTTTGCAGCATGATAGGAAAGGCGATAAGAAGCAAAAAGGAGAATGGAGAAATGGAAAGATGGAGACAGTGGGAGAAAGAGTTTCAATCTGTCCTTGGAGAATTCTCTTTCTTGTTGAAGCTCTGGGCTCAGCGATAATCAGGTATTGCAATACTACTTCCCCAAGGATCCCAAGAGCAGATTACTGAGCAATACCCCCCTCCCCCTTCTCTCTCTCTCGCTCCCTCTCTGAATCCAAGTAAACACCTTTGTTTTTTCTCCTTTTATCTATATTAATGTCTTCAAATCCTTGGGGAGTATGCAAAACAGGTCAGCGTGCGTGTGCGTGTTTGTGCGATGGCTCATCAGAAGCATGTAAAGGTTCACCTGCAGCAGCGTTTGTGTACCTGGGTGTGTGTTTGAGGCATCAAGCGCAGGAAAAAGCCCTTGTGCTGATGGTCCCGTCTGTCCGCGGGTGGGTGATCCACTGACAGACAGTCAGTAGAGGCTTTGTGAACACAGAGCTGAGGTCCTCAAACCGAACCGTCGCATATGTCCCTGAGTCGAGGCGATGCAGCATGTGACGCAGTCCCATGTGGACTGCATCATTCACCGGCCTGTTTGCTGGTAGGCAAACTGCAGGGGCTCCAGCGGGGTCGCTGGGAGGATCTACAGGGGGGGTCCAAACCAGCCCCTCAAAGGATGTTATAACGACAGACGTCAGGGCGACTGGCCTATTAATTACTGGCCTCTCCAAAACTTAAAGGCATAACCTTACTTTCTTTGCACTGTTGATTGTCCATTCTATTCTGCTCCTGTCCTGTTGTGGTGCGTACCAACCTCACAGTGATGGACGCACAGAGAGCAGGGTAATTGCCATGTAGAACTGGTAAATGACTAACTCCTGATGCATGGACACCCTCAGCTGGGCTCTCCACAAACAGAAAACTTTTACTATGAGCATGCGGAGTGCATGCTGCAACGTGTTGCAGGATGCACAGTCCCATTTTCACTTAAATGAAAGGGGTCCAGCGCGGGTCCTGTGATGTTCTTCAGGTGGGTCAAGTCCACCACAACAAGCTTTGCAGGTAGGGCAGGGCCGCCAACTCTTCAAATCGAGTTTAGAGTCAATTTGGGGATGTGTGACGTTATAATGCAATGACTCAAAGGGCCTTTCGCCGGACTGTGCGGTAGAGCGGCCGCCCATCGCACAAAGATTAAAACAAGCGGCCTGGAGGAAGTGAGTTGAATGAGCGGTAATCACAGACAGATGGAAGCAGGAGGCATGGGGGCAGAGAGGCACCCAGGGAGACAGTAATAATACACCCAACTAATATATCTTTCTTAATAAGTATCTTTTGTCATGGGCAGAGTTATGTACTTGATATGAAATATCTATGAAATTGAATTGCCATTTACGCCGACATTCATGTAGGTAGTCAATAAACCTTTTACCTTTACATCAATAAGGAGTGCTGGTGGCTCTAAAACGTGTTGCTAAAATAAACACACAGCAATAAAAGGAGTAAAAATGTCTTAATGACATAATTTGCCATTCAAGGAATATAGTTTTTCAGCAACATTTAGTTGAACTAACGCCTAGTAAAACACATGCATGATCAAATTTGTGTAATTTTGTGTTTAAAATAACATTAACAATTAAACAACAGTGTCTAAAATACATGTTTTCTAAAGTGATTACTCATTACTTTTAAGATTTAGTCTTTAGATGGAAAACAAACATTCGTTAAAAACAACATTGTAACAACAAAATGTTGTCAAAATTTCAAAAATGTTAATTTACGTTAATTTCTATCTATTGCAGTATAACGCATTGGCTGCTATTAGCTGTTGTCACTTGTCAGCAGTATTATTTTTGTTTTAGTGCATCCCGCTAAAAATTGCAAAAAATCTTAAGCAATGGACAACATAGTAAGAGAAAATGAGCATAATAGGCAAAAAATGAAATTATGTAGTCTTTCTTTGTTGTTCCTTCAAATTGAACAAGGTAGTTACAAAAGGTCTGTAATACCAATAATTCTGACAGACACACACACGCAGCGAGGTCGCTCGCCCTTGGGCTTGTAAAAAGGGGACCTCTGTTACCTGCTGCTCCTGGCCTTTAATTCTCATGTCCTGTCATGGCTTTCATTCATTCAGTGATGGACAAAAAGCAGCTTACTAAGCTTGCAGATGCGCTTGGCTTGTCAGTCCTGTCGAATTACTGTTCTTCTCAACATGGTCGGTTAAGAATACTTTGTGTTCGGTCCCCTCGGGCAGCCTGATCTCCAAAACCTGTTCGTAAAAATGTATACGAAAATCTTGAACATACAAATTCGTAGTGATACATACGGAATAAATACGGACTGCAACTGATGACGTCACCCTGTTCAAAGTGAACGGTGACCTGCGCCCCGTAAACACACTTTGTGAAGTCTAACCATGTGAACGTGTTAACATAGAAATCAATGTTAACTTGTAAGAGTAGAATACTAACCCTAACCCCCTCAAAAAATCCAACATGGCGGAGAGACGTTCACTCAGGAATCCGCCATGGTCCGTCATGTTGTTCACTCAAGGGGCGTGGTTAACCACCGCCAGTTCCTATGTATTGTTACCAATTTCTATGTTCAAGATTTTCGTGTACATTTTTACGAGCAGGTTTTGGAGATCACGTTCCCTCGGGGGACATTCCCTCAATGGGGCAGCTTGGAAAGGCCTGTTTGATGGTGGCTTGCAGGTCCTGTGGTCATGTCCCCAGTCTGCAGTGTGTCTCTGCTACTGGGTTTGATCTTTCAAATATATGACAATGCTTCACACCGTATGAAGGTCGTTCCGCTTCACTGTATCAAAGTAAACCTTCCACCATTACTGTCCACACACTGCGCCAAGACCTAAATGACTTAAACTTAAATGTTTAGCCTTGTATCTCCTTGTTTTATAGGGGTGATAGCCTGTTTTTTTCTGGTGCCTTATTTACTAACCAGTTACGTATCAACTGATATTTATTTGCTGATAGTTTTATATGAGCTCATTTACAGAAATCAAGGCTATTAAATAGTCAATAATCTAAGAAAACCAACAAACAAAAATGCTTTATGAAGCACTGCATTCTATCTTACTCCAAATGAACTCATATTGACATATCTAAATAATATCAATTAAGGGGCATATTCTGATTTTTCTATGTATGATAATCATCCAAAAGCTACTTTAAAGCAATACAAATAGTAATATCTGACTTCATGGAAGCTATACCCTTGCTATAAGGAAATCAACTTATAGAGACTGTAGCTTAGAATCCTTAGTCATCTGTCTTTGTTTTTGGGGCTGTACTAATAATAAACCTTTTATTACAACCAATTATTAAGGTTTCCAATTACGCTTTCATATTTTATGGCGCCATCGCAAGAACGGAAAATAATAGACCGCCTCTATTTGTTTCTGAAAGTTGTCCATAATAATAATTATTATTATTATGTCAGTATTGGAGCTTTAAAGTGCTGAAGGGTTTGTTACGGGCCGACTCTGGGACCATTGTTGGAGCCGTCCATCCACCCTGACCTCCTCCCTACGTGCTCCTAACAGCGCTACAAATGGGAGTCAGTAACAGCACATACTCATTTTTAAACTGCGCACCAGAATATCGGTGTGTCCTTGGGCACCTCAAATCCATCCAATAGCTACTAGATGGTGTGTGAATGTATGAATGGTAGCTACTGATGGGACGGTGGCACTGAGTAGCTCCTGTCAGCACTGAATGGGTGAATGATGACACGTAGTGTTAAAGAGCTTTGAGGAGGGAGAAGACTAGAAAGGAGAACGGCCCATTTACCATCTTACACTTTTTTCTCATGGTTTTTAATCAGCTGGGTGTATGTAGGCATCTGATTGTACAAAATAAGGGCGAGGAGGGCTTCGTAACTGGGAGGAATATTAGTTCCAACATGATCTGGTGTATTGATTCCTCAGGAGGAGATGAATTGAATAAAACAGCTCAGAGGTTTGATTAAATCACAAGCTAAAATACAAATAACCTCCGGTTGCTTAGTCATGTGCCTGCTGATGAGCTCATGCAATTCCTGTAGTGCATTTCGATTTGAATGAGGAATGTAACCAGCAGCAACAAAACATCTTATATTCAAAATCTGCGAAACATTGTTGATCGACTTTGACAATGTTTGCACACACAGCATAGCGCATATCCTGCCAGTTTTATTATTTGTACTTCATAAGTCAGTAGTTGTACGCATTGCATACATAGACTTAGGTAAATAGCTTTGTATATATCAAAATGTAAGAATTACCATTAGAATACAGACCTGCATCACAGACAAAGAATACGAACGTTCACAGATGCGTTATGAACTCATATATTTACATATTAATGAAAATATGAAAAAAATCGATGAAATTCGATTATTAAAAGCATTTATTACGTCACTCAATGAGTTGCGGAGATGCGCTCGGAACAAAAATAAAAACAAAAACGTCCCGTTTTGACGCGAGGAACGTAACGAGCCTCCTGTTTACTCGTCATCAAGCTAGCGTTAGCTCGCTAATAACAGCAGTTAGCAAGACTAAGACACGTTTTTATTTACTCGCCTCTTTTAGACCATTCATTTTTCAATCTGTTGTCTTGTATATATTTCGTGCTTTGTCCCATATCGGTTATTGTTGACAAATATATTTGTGTGTGTTGTACTTTTTAATGCTGTCATATACGTTGGTCCAGTGCGCTCCATCCAGTTAATATTATGCCTGTAAAGGGAGACACACGGTGATCCATTTAATCAACTAAGAAGCCTCTAATGCATTTATTTACAAATGCCATTTTAAATTCATCTCCTCCTTCGTTGTTTTTCAGCTGTAAACATTTACTTGCACTACAATGATGGTAATAATTGAATGAATAAGCTTCAAGTGAACATGGGGTGTTTGTGAGTGTAGTATAGAGAACAAGTTCTGACGTTAAAAGAAATCCTGTTAAATTTTCTGATTTGTATTTTTCTTTTTTCTGAATTAATATGTTCAAGGAGCAACCTGTACTTTCTGGAGTATTTTTGCAATGTGAATTTGAAGTTCTGTTTTAGAATAAAGGGTTGGAAATTAAAGCTGTTAAATGCTGTTTTCTTATCAGATTAATCGATGAAATAATCGACCGATTAATCGATTATCAAAATAATAGCCCTACTCACATCCATTCTATTCTTGTTTTTAATTGTACTTTTACTTGAATACATGAATATATCCAGTTGTTGCTGGACTCTTTACTTCCTTTGTGTAACATATAACAAAGGTATACAGATCTAGCTGTGAATGATCACCTTTCTTTGCGTGACCAAGTGTCCCATGTTGAAGTAGCACAGAACACACGTGTTGTCTGTAGTTTGACTTGTTGTAGGTCATCACAGCAAAAGTTCTTTTTAAATAAATATACAATGTTATTATTAACAAACTAAAGACAGGGCTTAAAGCACCAAGCCAGTAATCCTGCGACCGGTTGGCACTGCCGTTACATTGTTTGTCACATGTCTGCTACTTTTGTAATGCATTTATGTATTTTACGATATTGCACAGTATTGTGCTGTACAGGCCACTAAGTTGTAACGACCTGCCCAGGAACTACGGACAAGAACTAGCTCTAGCTAACTGGCACATTTCCTCTGAGGTGACTGAAATGTTGCTTAATGTACTCTCTGCCTGGTAAAGCAACTCATGGATAAGAATACCTGCCAACTGGACTGGCATGTGAGAATGAACTGCAGCCCCTAAATTCAGTCTGTGAATAGGGCTTGATGTTCAAACTGCTCTACAGCTCGAGTTAAATGAAACGGACAGCAGCTGTGTGTCTTAATTGAGTGAGCAATATCAAAAGCAGCCCACTTCAAACTGTAAGCATACGCCTCTGTGCTCCTAAGACTTCTTCTCCCAAACACCTTGTGCATGACTTCCTGCAGCAGCATTCACTTTGCATCACGAAACACCCTTTGCATAAAGTGTGGAATGGTCTGTAGGAGAGGTGCTGGTACATAATGACGCCGGCGGATCGCCTCGCTTAGTGAGTAACACACAGACACACACACACCAGTTGAGCAGGCGGTCCTTCACTGTGGCTCAGAACACATTTGTGTACACAGTTCTGATTAAAAGGTCCGGTGAGCACATCTTAATTAGTCTTTAATAAGTCTCGGGTACTTAGAGCTGTCCACTTGTGACCCAAGGTGCATATTAAGGCCCGGTTTGAACAGGGCCCATGTGACATTGACTCATGACTTCTTGGTGGACTACCAGGGGAACACAGAGCCCTAATCAGGCTTCTCGTCCAGGAGCAGGAAGTGAAAGAGTACATTTGGGTTCCAAATCAACAGCAACTGGCCTCACAACACTAACGTCCTTTTCAGGAAGGGACAGAACGGACGGGTATTCGCGGAGCTATGATGATTCCGTTTGTGAGTAGGGGAAACACTGGTATGTATACTCGACTCAACCGTGGCTGCTTGTACATCACTAGAGGCATGTGATGTCTCTTTGACTACAGGAGTCAGAACAATGTGAACTTTCAGTGACTACACGGGACGTGGTCCAACTACACAAATGGATTTTCAATAATCTGCTTAGAGATTAAGGAAATGTTCTGTTATCCCTTACAGCTGACTGGTTTTGCTCACAGAAAGTGGTAAACAGATAACGGGGTTCCAGCAGCGAGGGGGGGCTTTAGGTTGAGACGTCATGGAGACAGTACGATAGCGGCAGCGCTTTTCTTCCTGCTAGAGGAATTAAGATACTCCTTGTTGCGTCTTAAAGTCTGGGGACTTTAAAAAGACTCGAAGCACCAGTCTCCACACTTGATGTATAATAACCGTAAGCCGATGCAACAACGGGCAGGTCGCCCCAAACGTATCACAGCAAAACAACCCACTTCTGATTGAGCTCTAACAGCCATCATTATCTTTGGTAAGAGGACTGTGTTCCGGTGCGTTGTCTTGGATTGTTTCCTCTCAGGGGAGTTGCATGTACAAAGAAACAGCTCAATGATTTTCGATCAGTAAATGCAGAGGCGCAACTTTTTTCATCACTTAGTCGGTGTGTCTTCCTTACACCCTCCACAAAGAAGAAAGGGGAAACTTGTATGCCTGAGGGACTAAATCTGTTCAAAAAAAATAATGATTTTCTGCCGTTTTATGCGTCCTATGAGAAGTGAGATTAACTGCTGTGAGAAAGGACTGCGAAGGTATTCTATCACGAATGAATGTTAATCTGATTCAACGTGGTGGATCGTCCACCCATCTGTGCGGTCCAGATTACCATAATCTTAATCCCTCTGCAGATGAGGCCATCACACACGTACTCCCGGTCTGGACGTTGATATGTGGCACACCACACATGTTGAAGTTGTGAGAAATGTCCCTCACAAAGTGGTTCTGAGGTCATGAGAGAGGAGGAGTGAGGCCTTTGAAAGCCTCAGGACAGATGGGGAGACGTAACGCAGCAGAATACTAAAGACCTCTTTAAACCGGCTTGTAACACTCATCACATACCATGACCTCCACATTTATCACGTGGTCAATCAGTTCAATCCATTCGGGATACTGTATCAACCTCATCAAACCTTCAAAGGGAATATTTGATCCTCAACAATCTTCAATCATGATGATGAGTCTGGTGGGAATAAGTCCCAGCAGCCTGTGCTTCTGTGTGGAATAGACAAAACTCACATTGAAATCTGAGTCAAAACGTATAAACCATCATGACCCTTATGTCTAGCTTAGCATTTCCCAATTTGACTTCAGATGTGTGCTAGCTTTGCTATGCTCTTACTGCCGCTTTGACTAAAGCTCCTCCTCCAGATTTAGTGACATCTAGTGGTTGGGTTGCAGATTGCAAACGACGAAAAGCTCCTCCGCTCACCCCTCGACCTACGGTTGCCTTCAGGCTGAGAAAGGTATCTTTACCATTTTATTCCCACAAGAATAGACCTACCAAAACAAAATATTGCTTCTACAGCGGCGGCGGTAAGAACATACAAAGAAAGGCTTCGGCTGATCACACGTGCTGCGCCTGTCTACGTGTAGCAGGGGTGAGACTGGAAAGAGCCTTTCATTGGCATGTTCAGGCTGGTTAAACAGATGCATTGATATTGTATTGACCTGTTACTCCGTGAGTGACTTCACATCATCCGTCTTCTCCGACTCCAGGCAGCCTGTCTGCTGGTGGACGCATCACGTGGATGAGCACGTGTCAATGTGTGTGTGCAGTTGGAGGAGCTCGTCTCGATATCGCACATCACACAAATGACACCCAAAGCATTCAATAATAGCACCAGTAATTCTGGGGTGTTAAATGACGGAAAATGTTTGGGAACGAAGATGCCCTCTGCTACTCATGCTACATGTTATCTGGCTTTTGGGTCTCTAATTCACTGAGATGTGTCCCTCTTAATGATGTATGTGCCGTGCAGACAGACAACACCTCAAGCCTCATGATTGGATCCCAAAGTAGACCTGTTGGAGTAGCACTGAAGTTGCCTCACAGGTGAACATGTGTTCTCCAGGCTTTCAGAGGGAGCTGAGAGGAAAGAAGAGCGTGTCCGGCGCTTAGAAACCACTCGGCAAACCAAAGCGCCCCGAGGTTGTGTTGGAGGGATGAAATGTCAAGTTTCATTCACGCAGAATGTGAGTGATGGTCCACGCTGCCCTTCTGTAGATAAAGTCAGGAAGCAAAGATACTGTTCTAATGATCCATTGCTAAAGCAACACTAGATTGCCGTGGTTCTGCACAGTGAACACACACACACACACACAAGAACGCACAGCTGTACAAACTCACACACAGACATCCTCATAGACAAATAACACACACTGCAATCGCGTCATGAATGTTGAACGTGTCGTCAGCATGAATAACCCTTCTCCCGAACAAGCAATGCAAAGTACAGCTCCACAACTGCTGTGCAGCACAGAGCTCCAGCAGCATCGCGCGTGGCTGCTGGTGCCCAGCATGCCTGTTTTTAAACACAGGAGGAGATATTCATGCCTCCCATGAATGTGATCTGTGTGAGCATCTGCCATCCGTGTCGAGATGTTTAAGAAATGTTGGATGGGATATTGGCAGATGAATCCACAGTGTTTTGCAGATGGAAATGCACACCGCGGTCTACGTGTAGTCGTGGAGAATGTCTGGCTGGATATTGTGATGTGTTACCTGGTGTCACTCTGAGGGGGAAAAGGGAAAAGTGGAATCAGAAACCAAGCCGGCAAGCTGCTGCACTGGCCCTGCATGATGCATGCACTGATGCAGATTATGTAGCATTAACATAAAACGTGGCCCAGATGTTACTTGACCCCCAGCATGCATCTTTAGGCAGACCCTTGAGAGTATAAATTTGTGATATGAACCAGTATCAGTTAATAAATCCCAGCCATGTTACATAGTTGTGCTTTTACAAACCAATGAAATGATTCAAAGTAAAAAAATGCCTCAACTGAGTTAATGAAAGCCGTTGGTAACTTTACCCTGACATTTTTCACTCCGACCACTAACTTGTGGTGGTAAATGTCCTGACATAATGACATGACGACTTCCAGCTGATCGCCAGCCTTCAGTGCTGCTTCTTTATTTAAAAAGCTTCAGTTCATTTAGGTTGTATTTATTCAATCGCACAAAACAAAGCTGCTTTTTCCATCTGTGCGTCTAATTCCCGTCCCTCCATCCACCTCAGGGGGTTGTGTGTCGCCATCTGGCTGAGCCAGGTTGTTCTCTGCTGGGCCTGCGCTTCCATCAGGGCCCCCTCTCTGGAGAAGGGGCAAAAGAGGTTAATTAGTCATAATAGTTGCCTCCAGTACCGAAGAGAAGTATTAGTCGCTGTGCACGGCAAAAGAAAACGCGCGGGTGACGCTTGGGAAATGTGTCAAGAGGGACGAGCTCATGTAATTGGGAGAGAATCCAGGGTGCTTTTTCAAAATAAAACGCTTTTCTTTTATATTTGGCAAAGTTTTTTTTATCTCCAAAAAGGTAGATGAGACGGGGGAGAGGATGTGAAAAGGGAGATGGACAGGAATAGAAGCTTCGTGTTGACGCTGACTTCGCAGCACGAGGAAGCAAGAACGGAGAAGCGACGGGGTTACTAAAGCTGAGCTTGTCATGAAGACATTACAGCTGATTGACAGAATGAGAGCTTGTTGCAGGGTGCCATGTCACTGGAGGCGAGTACTCACACACAGCTTATCTTTACTATTGTCTGCGTGTGTGTGTGTGTGTGCAGGGCTCTACACTAATGTTTTCCCCAAGGAGTACATTAGGAGAGGATTTAATGAACAAATTGCATGCATGTACTGCGCCTAAATGCAAAGGATATCTGTTGTCCAGCTGCTTTTATAGGCCTATATGTTCTCCCTCTGCCGGCTCCAGTGGATGTTGTGGAAGTCGTGGCAGTTGGAGTCACCGTAGCCGGTTCGCTAAGGTTGTTCTCAGCTTCTGGTAGCTCTAAATCTTGTGAAGAAACCTCTTTCACGTTAGCCGAATCTTCCAAACCCCCCTCACCTGATTGCTCTTTCTCTTATTCTCCTTTTTGCTTCAAATACAATTTGATGTTCTTCATTTTGAGGTCTGCAATGTAAACTTCACTTGGCTCACTTCAAATCCAGCAGTTCCTGCTTATTCCCACACCGTTTAAGTGATTGGCCCATTGCAGAGCCATAGAAAAAGAGAGTTGCGACACTTTTTTATACGGCTCTGCAATGGGCCGGAGTGGGGCCACTTTTCAAAGGTGGAATTTCAGGCCCAAGACCAGCCCACTTTTTCCATGGTAGTGGAAATTGGATAAATGAAGCAACAGTTGAACAAATGATCCATCCACCCATCGTCAAACTGCTTATCCTGCACACAGGGCTGCCACGGGGCGGCTGGAGTCTATCAGCCAACTTCCAGTCAACAGACCGGGTGCACCCTGGACTGGTCACCAGCCAATCGCAGGGCTACACAGAGACATACAACCACTCACATTCACACACCTACAGCGTGTTTTAGAGTCCCCAATCAACCTGATCCCCAGAGCATGTCTTTGGACTGTGGGAGGAAGCCGGAGAACCCGGAGAGAACCCACGCAGACACGGGGAGAACATGCCGACTCCACACAAAGGCCCCTGGGCGGACTGGAACCCAGGACCTTCTTGCTGTGAGGCGACAGGCGACTTTAACGTTAACTGTGTTGTTGCTTATAGACATTAGGATTTCCTTCTCTGTGCACATTAACGCGAAAGCCTCCAAGCCGTCCTGACTCAATGAGCTTTGTAGCCTATTCTTCACAAATGTTACTCCTTTACACCCACTTCTGTGCAAGCGATGCATATTGGTTCATCAAGTACTGCCATATACTGCTCTTTAATTCATATTGTTGGCTCTGTTATGCTCTCCACCTGTCCCTGTAGTCATGGCCTCCTCGTTGCACATTTCGGGCTCGTAATCATTTTCAGCAGGAGCCGTATCTGCTGCTTAGAAGTTACAGAAAATAGAAAAATTACTGCGTACTGCATACACAGATAAAGTTTGAGTTTTATTATCAATATTTGAATAATATATGTCTACGGATCGCCATATAGTGGGTGATATAAAAAATGCTTGCGAATTGGTTGACAACGCTATAACGATATTAACCAACGCTACCATGTTAGCCAAATAGTTACAATACAAGACAAAGCAGACGTCCTCTTTTTACTCGCCCGGGTAAAAGAGGACGTCGGATCACGTTAGCTAAACTAGGCTAAGCTACTCGTGTTAGGGTGAGCTTGGGGGCGTTCATGTTTATAATCACATTTGCTAACCTGTCGTTCTTTGAACTCTCTGAAAAGTTCGAAGTGTGTGAGTGTTCCCTCCCTTCCCGTGGATTTGAAGCAGGTTTTACAGACGGGTCTGTGTGTGTCGATGGGCTTTCCATCGCAGTCAGTGCTGCAATGGAACACAAAGCGACTTTGAGCAACACAAAGCGTCGCGACTGTAAGGCTGTCCTGGCAATATTGCATTATGTTATCAGTAAAAGTCATATACAATCAATGACAATGAATACATTTGTTAGTAGTTTGTAGTAAAGAAAAGTATGTCAACACAACACAACAAGACAATTGCAGATTAAGAACTATCTACATATGGAGTCTCCTTTTTACAGTAGTGCCCAGAGGGCCTCCTTGTCAGGTCCTGCCTTGCAGGGGTGTGTTCTGAGGTTTATGGCTCCTCTGTGCTTCACCAGCCAGGACTTCACATAATGTGATGGATCTTTCTTGAGGCAGAGCCTCACCTGTGAAAGTAAAAAACTAATATATTTGACTTTGACCGCGAAATTTGAAGATTCTATAGCTAAACTAAAACATTTCACTTAGCATTTCGCTATGTCTAACCTGCTTGCAAATAATCTGTCGACAATTTTTCAATGAATTAGCCTAATCTGCAGCAATGTACGTGAGGATAATTACTCATTTTATTAGGCCTATTTAGATGGGACCGGGAAGGCTGGCTTGTTACCTGCATCATCGCATTTAAAAGCACGTTATTAATAGCGTTTGTCCCTGTCTTAATGCGATGTTGTGCGAACCAAAACAACGTTTAAAAACGTGAATTGATCTTCTTCAGTCTTACTTTGTACTTGAGGCCTTTTGCGGGCATCTGTGGGAGTGGGAGCACTCGATGGTCTCTTCAAATATCGCCTGATATCCATTGCTAATTACCTTGGATACTTCCGGTTCAAATGTCTGTCATGTTGTAATGAGGTCATCAAAGTAAATATGCGCTAATAAAGATGGACGCATACAGCGCCGACTAAAAGAAACTCACTGGTACGTGTCGTACTTAGACAATTAAATGACAGTGCACGCACACAAATATTACACATTCCGAACAGGTAGGCAGGCAGGCTAATCCACAACGTGTATGTGGTTACACACCTCATGGATCCTGATTGGTGTCGCTGCTGCAGCCGCAAGGCGCTGATTGGATGCTCACAGACCGTAATACAGCGCAGATGAAAATGATTCAGACTACGGCGTTTATATGTTCAACAATAGGAAACGTAGTCTTAGCTGTTATAAAATTACACCAAGTTTATTTCGGATTATTCCAACGGAAGAATACAAGGCGCAGGGAACTTTGAGGTGCGTAAATGCCACTTAGAGGTGCGTAAACGCTATTTCCAAAATTCCATAGGTGCGTAAACGGCGTTTACGTGCGTTTACCCTCCACTGCAGCCCTGATCGCAGTCTGCTACTACGTTGTGTAATAAGGACACTTGTTTTAGAGTTTCTAAAATGTTACGTGTCTATGCAAACGCTTGTGAAGCTAACATTAGCGGAGCCTGTTATCTAAGTGCAAGCTGTGGATGGACCTGACCTGACGCCTCCGGTGCCCTTCACATCCTCCCACTTTCATTTGGTGATCCGGGGGGAGATTGGGAACCACTGATCAGATCAACGCTGCTCACAGTTCTTTTTTTAACTCAGGGCATCGTTAAATATTTCATGACAACAAAAAACGTATAAACTTAGTGTGAGACGCAGCAGTAGGAAGATGTCTGCCAAGTGATGCGGATAAACTGTCCCAATGGACAGATGAGTTAACCTCCTCCGACAGCGTGCTGCCGGTGCAACGCTTTCTTCTCCGAAGGAAAGTCACAGCAGGCACACATCAGTACAGCTTTTAAGAGTCTTTGTAATGTGGATGCCAGTTTGTAAAAGCGGAGAGTTAATGTCAAACTGTGGAAAGCCTTTTTAGGGTTTGCTAACATCACTCAGCGTCCTCCGATGAGGGTGAATAAGATCCCTTTATTCGTGTTGCTTGGAAACCAAATATAGTTCAGGTGTGCCACTTTGTCCTCACTGCCATCACTTAATCTGTGGGTGTAAGGGACACGGAGGGATCAATGTAGCCATGTCCATTGGAAAAAAAATGCATACACGTACATTATATATATATATACACACATACACTTACATACATACACACACACACACACACATATATACACATACACATACATATATATATATATACAGTACATATATATATATACATTCATACAGTACATATATATATACACATCCATACAATATTTAGAATACAAATCTTTGTGTAAATAAGTATATATTTAGTATATTCATTGTATACACTATCCATAATATCCAATAGCAGATATGTATTATTTATTGAGATATCATTATTATTTAAGAGAAAAATGTGAGGATTTGTTCCTCATGTATGACAACCTGCAGCACGCTCTCACCAGTGTCCGCTCATGTAGATGAGAGGACCTTTTAAGCGGTGACGGATTGGATGAGAGCTGGAGGCTTTATAGGTCAGTGGGATTATATCGGCACTCTGTTCTTTCCTCACTGCTTCGTCCTCCTCACTGCCTGCTTTAGCTGTCCACTCATTCCCTCATCCCTGATTCAGTTATGCCGCTCTCCTCTCTTTCCTTACGCCCGTCTCTCCTCCTGCACGTGTCTCCAGCCTGAGATCCTCCCCCTCTCAGCCTTCTTCTAGTCTTTGGTTTGCTGCCACCAGTAGGTCATGGCTGACAGATGGCTGGAGAGCGAGGGCCGAGGCTTTAGGACACTGGGCAGGATCTGGCAGGACAGGACCCACATGTTATCAGGACTCAAGGCCGTGTCTCATTTTTAACCTTTATTTTAGAGAGAACCCTCTATGTATACTTGTCACGTGTCATCAGAGAAATGTTCTTTAACTGTCTTTAACAATCTGACAAGTGCCTGCTGGGGAAACAGAGCCTAATTCAAAATGACAGCTCATTCTAAGCAGCAAATTGTTGCTGTGATGCAGCCTCTGTTATTAGTGCTCCCAAAAATGAATCCTGTTTCTGCAAGAACCAAATTCACAAATGAGAAGTTTTTCTCAGTTTTCTGGTCTAATTGACGGTAACATCTGTAACCCACATGTTAAACATCCTCAGTCCCCCCAATACCCTTCGGAGTCGGTAATCGGTAAATGTTTCTGTATGAATCTCCACAGAGTCCAAAAACCTGCAATGCTGCTGAAACGGCAGAAGATGGCCAAACCGGCATTTTCGGCCGTCGCATAGGATTTGGATAAGGTTTATTGGCATATGGTCACTGGCTGGTTGCTAATATCCTCCTCTGATATTCAGAGTTGGCACATATCATACGGTAGGTCCGTCACAACCTTTGTGTGTAAACAGCTGTCTGCTTTGGCAGAATACAAGTTTGACGAGAGCAAAGTTTGCCGCTTCAAAAAATCAAGCAACAAAAGTAAGCAAGATAAACTGTGTTTGAACGCTTTAACCTTGGACAACTTCCTCATGTCACAGTTTAGAACACAATTTAATTTGGGAGAGAGCAGGATTTCTCAGGTTTCCTTAGGTTTTTCTGACCTAGTTCTGATCCAGGTATCTGAAAGGATGACAAGCTAGGGTTGGTAATATGGAGACATAAACAACTTTTCTCACATGACAACAAAAGGCAGTGCTAGCTGCAAAAGTTGATATATTGAGTAGGAAGTGGTCAATTTGGCAACACTAACAGAAGTCACAAATTGGCCTCAGAGGTCTTTACGACCTGTAGACGACATGCTCTGTACCAGTACCCTTACATTTGCACCAACAACAAAAAAAAAATACTATTATTGATTGTAGCAGGGGACTGTAGGCATGAACAGGGCAGGAACAACACCGTCTAGAAAAGATTTCTTCCGGGGTCTGTAATATTGCATGGCTGCTTCATCTGTAACGCGGAGGGTTAGGGTCAGCGGTTTCTGTACGCAATACTTAATTAGGCGCACTTTCCCCCTTCTATCTCGGCTCGACCTCGTCGGCCAGTTGTGAGAAAGTTGGCCAGTGGGCGGCCCGGTCCTTTTCAGGGGTCAATGAATGAATGTGTTTACTTGAAAAAGCAGTACCGTGATATAGCGGGATACCGTCAGAATCTTGACGGTGATATGGATCACCGCCATCATCGAGTCCATCCTCTGCTCCTCCATCAGCGTCTGGTACGCTGCAGCCACAGCCAAGGACAAGGGCAGGCTGCAGCGTGTCATCCGCTCTGCAGAGAGGGTGATCGGCTGCAATCTGCCGTCCCTGCCGGACTTGTTCGCTTCCAGGTCTCTGAAGCGAGCTAAAAAGATTGTGGCTGACTCCTCTCACCCCGGACAAAACCTGTTTGTGCCCCTTCCATCTGGCAGGAGGCTGAGGTCCATCAGGACTAAGACCTCCTGCCACACCAACAGTTTCTTGTCGGGCTCATCAACAGAGCCGGTCCCCCACTGACTGACTATAACACTCCACCGGTCACTCCCCTTCATACTGCACACGTCACTTTAACTGTAATTTTTCATTTTGTCATCACTTTGTTACTTGTTCGCTAGTGCACTTTATGCTTAATATTTAACTTAATCATAACTTTTTTAATATTTTAAATTTTTAACTAACTTTATTCTCTTGTTTTATACTAACCCATAGCCTTATTCTACTAATCCATTGCATTAGCATTTCATTTTAGTTTATTTTATTACTTGTGCACTGCTGTCTTGTCTATTGTTACACTGTCTACTGTCACGCACCAACCGCCAAGACAAATTCCTTGTATATTTGACATATTTTGGCAATAAATGTTTCCTGATTCCTGATCCTGATTGATATGGCCATACCGTGCAACTGAGGTGTATTCTGTTGGGCTCCGACTATAGGGTAAAACCAAGGCTGACTTTCGAATGCATTGCTGCTGCAGGACATAGCCAGCCCTCCCTCCCCCGGAAGTGAAACAGCCCTGAGACCACGGGGTCCCTCTGCTATGTTCTGTGAGCTCCCGCCCTGCAAACTTTCTTTCCAAATCGGGGTCGATGCAAGGTGAAAAACAGTATCTCTCTTCAATCTTTCCGGACTGACCTCAGGTCGGTGTGAGGTTAAAGACAGACTCTCCTGAATCTTTTCTTTCCAAACTGACGATGGTCAGTGTAAGGTTAAGACTAAACGATCTCTTCAGATCAATTTTTCCGAATTGACTTCGTCGATGAGGAGGTTGAAGGATGTACATTTAACACATCATCAATGAGGGAAAAATATAGGTTAAGGAGTCCCACTAATAACAAAAAGAAATGTGGTGCAAAAGAACAGCGTGTGACCTGTACGTATCTAGTGCACCTCAGGGGTACAGCGCGGGTAACTGAAGCTAAGCTAGCAGGCTAACGCCTCCATGCCACCAACACTAACGAATGCAAAGCACTTTGCCGCAATATTTTGGCTAACCTAGCTAACATGTTAGCCTAAGGCTAACCTAAGGTTAGCTAACACAAACCAACCAATACAGCGATATAAAGCCAGGGCTTACGCATTGAGTGTGACAGTCACCCGCCACACATCCAATTTCTCACGCAAAAAGAAAAATCGGACTTCGGTCCGAGCTGCGTTGGTTCCTCTTTAACCTCCCCGGTTATTATTATATACCCGATAATATTAAGGTATCTGCGCAAAATATATGCTTTTCCTGCACGTCCTCCTCTCACTTGTCTGCATGTCTCAGCTCGGGCCGCGTCCCAAAGGCAGAGTAGATAGAATAGATTTTATATGAATATACAGTATTTAAATTGTAATATATTTACCCTTTAATATCATATATTTATGATATTTAGATTGGACATTTATAATAGTTATGGTAGTTATCATATTCTGAATATAGTTCAATTTATATTTATGATATACTGAACTGTTAATAACATCCATCTACAGGGCTACACAGAGACAAACAACCATCCACACATCTACGTGCTAGAGTCACCAATTAACACAAAACGGCCAGTGGGCAGAGTCGAACCCAGGACCTTACGCTGTGAGGGGGCGACAGCGCAAACCACCACACCGCCCTAGAATAGCATGTGTCGTTATTGTTGTGTGATGTTTACTGTAGTGTTTAACGAGAGATCATGTTTATGAACCGCTATCGCGCCTCACTTTTCCGAATAAGATCTGCTTTGCTTCTAATTTACTAACACACAGACACACACACACACATACCTGTCCCTCCACACATACAGAGTTACCTACAGACAGTGAGGAACACGCGTGGTGTACAAGCCTGCCAGCGAAATGGTTTGCCATGTGGTCGGTAGCTTAGCGTTCAGCTAGCTCCTTTCCTGAGGACACACACACCTCCCCCTCCACATGCCTGAAGGAAGGTATATCGTATAATAGCTTTTGATAATAAACCCGGTTATACTTTTTTGGGTCGAGGTTGCACCTCTGGCGTCCAGATAGGCGTAGGGCAGGGGTCTCAAACTCAAGTCAGGTACGGGCCAGATGCAGTCCACCTCGACCGAACGCGGGCCAGACCATTATGGCCGACGGGGGGATGACACTGACGGTCCGACCGGCGAACGGAACGGTCGGCGCTGGGGTGGAGGTTGTAAGTGGCTGCTAACAGCGAGGTTGCTACAATATAGAACTCGCGGGCCGCACTAACATTACACTTTCATATGAAGGCGGGGGCCACAAAATATCGTCCCGAGGGCCGCAATTGGCCCGCGGGCCGCGAGTTTGAGACCCCTGGCGTAGGGTTACGTAATAGGCCATTACAACTTTCTCCATCACTGTGCACTAGCAACAAGAGCTAAAGAGTCCTATCCTGCCCTTCTGCTCTCCACCAGATCCAAGGTCTTCATTCCAGCTGACGCTTTGTGAAGTCTCTGAAATTGATCTTTCCTGTTAGCTTTTTACGGGGTTCTTTTTAAATCCCAGTAAAATAGTGTCTGCTTCTACACGGTGACATATTCCCCAGTGACACAATATAAATCAAAACCCCTCCCATTTGATTGGCTCGTGGCTCTCTCGCTCTCCCCTTTTGCAGATTGATTGATGGGTGAATGTAATGATGTTGCTGGTTGAAAGTGGTCACTACTAACTTCCATATGCACATTTCATATGTAGTTTTACAGGAAAAAAGGGGATTGGATTTTTCATATTTTAAACCCTCTTAAGGCATTAGTTTTCATTTTTTGTGAAAAAAATATTTCATACCATTTTTTGGGAGCTTTGGGGGTCCCTGATACCATATCAAATCATTAAATGAACACCCTCCTCCTCTCAAATAGATTTAGGTCTGTTGCCTCGGGGCAACAATGTCCTATAAGGGTACTGAAAAGCCAATGTTTTTTTCCAAATATAAATGGAATAAGTGAAACAAGCATGTATGCACTTAGAAAGAGTTCCATTTAACAACAAAGAATGACAACTAGGAAATATCAAAACAAAGTAAAGAAATGACCAACGCTGCATGTACAACATCCACAGAAAGCGTGTAAAGAAACATCACAACAACATTGATTCAGGCTGTTTGTGAGGTTTGAATCAGTGCAAAGAACACATTTCGTCTTCTGTGTGGAACCTCAAGTAGACCTGGTGTACCTGCACATCCTGGTACTTTGTATCTCCCCTGCAAGTTGTCCAACTGCAACAAAGATCCACATTTTTAGTATAGAAATATCAACAAAATATGATACATATATTTAAACTATCAAACATGCTTCTTTACATACTCATGCAAACACTTTTTAAAAATTATTTTTCCTGATCTGTGGCATCGTGCGCCATGCAGCTTTGCAGCCTAAAAAGGATACTTCACCCCAAGAGAAAAGGTCACACCCACTTTGGGCCCTCATTTGATTGGACACAGACTTACCTGGTGATATTATATAGATTATTTTTATTTCAAAAAGTTAAAAGGGGCAATGCGATGGGGACAACTGAAGTATGCTTGTATGCCACACAAGTGTAAAAAAACATCATCTTGAAGGACTGTTTGAGGTCACCCAGATGTCTTTGGTCCCTCTCACACACTAAAGCAACAGGCGCTTTACCTTATAAACGGATGAATTATTTTTTTATTCAGTTTTTCCGTATCATTGAGTAAATATCAAAACAGCTACCGCCTTCTGCTTTCTTTCTGTCCCCTGACAATGGGAGGCATGACTCGGTGTTGGTTTAGTCATCACTTGGAGGACCTTCTGCACTACAAAGCATTATTCTGGTCATTGAGCCTCCAAAGCCATACGAGGTCCATCTACAGCTTCTTTCTCAGCTTACGCTCCCTGTGTGAGCCCCGATGCCCTCGGCCTTGAGAAGGCAATTCCTATTATTTAGAGGCACTCAATCGTCATGTCACTGCTGACCTCCTTGGTCAAATCCATTCCCTGCTGAACCTCATGCTGTTTTTAAATCAGCCAGTAATGCAGTCTTTTTGCTGAAGCCGAAATCTTTTCTCTGTATGTCATTCCTGTAATGAAGCCATCATGGTTAAGCTCAAACTGTGGCTTTAACTTTTTCAGCCGACCTATGGCCATTGCTGGCTAATGCTATTCATTGCTGCCTATGAGCTCAAATTGTTGCCGCCCAGGTCACCATGATTTATTTTCTCCCCATTCATCCATGGCATGCCGTTTCTATACATGGATTATAATCACCATAGCTGACATTTCTGTGAATTTATTATGCAGTTTGTCCCACCTTTGTTTGGATATACTCTTGGCTCTATACGTTATATGGGCCTCTCCTCTCGTTTTATTTAGAGGGATTTATGAAGACCCTCCATCACATCTCCACACATCTTACACTAAAGATTTTCCATCAAATTTACTTATTTATAAATACAATTTAACATAGTTCCAATATCGGGCATGCAAGTGCCCGATAGTTGCTGCTAATTAAAATTGTTGGTTCCAGTTAAACTGCAAAGGTAAATTCATTTCTACATCACATTGCACTCTTACACAAAGTATAATATATACATTACATTACATGTCATTTAGCTGACGCTTTTATCCAAAGCGACTTACAACAAGTGCATTCAACCATAGGGTAATATACCAATTCAAATCACCATGCGGAAGTATTACGGTTACAACCTTTTTTTGTAATTGAACTGGAAATGTCAAGTCATCAGATTCATCATAGAGTCTAATTGTATTAATTGCAGTTTATGAAAATGACATAGAATAAATGATGAATTATGGAAATGATTTTCTGTCATTAGACGGTTTCTGTTAAAATCTTGCAGCTGTCCTTGATTATTAATGAATATTGCATGCCATCAAATATGACAATAATTCCAATCGATGGTGAACAATGATGGAAACTGAGTATCAGGGAGAGCTGGGCACGTTTTCATCCTCTAAATTAGATTTTAATTGGGGATCTATTGCTATAGTATAAATGCTGCACCTACTGATTGTCCTTGGGCTTGAGAGTATATTCATTCCTCTCATAAATACACTTGATATATGTGTGTGTGGAAAAGGAAACGCATATGAAATAAAGGATATTCGTGGTAGTTACAGCTCTGAGTGCCATTTTGGTAAATACAGAAAAGCCGAGATTATTCCAAATTCAAATTATACCGTGAAATGGGCCTAAAAAGAAGAAGCGGGCTGGAAGCATGAGCGGTGTTTGTAGATGAGCAGAAGAAAAAAACGAAGCGGCAGAGTTCTTCCTCCCCGCTGTGACGGATGTGTGGCAGGTCTGTTGGTGCCGAGTTGTGTGTCACTATGGTGGATTCCATATATTATTTTTAAAAAAGCCTATCAAATCATGTAAAACTGTCCACGCGCTAGGTCAGTGTCTCTAAATATTGGTATTAAAAATCCTTTTGAAGAAAAGCTGAAAATGACTGCCAGTGTACCCGTAACCATGACGTCACCGCCTCAATAAAACACTCAAGTTTGTTCTTCGGCTCCGCTCTCCATCCCACTGGCTGTTTCCCTGAATCAACCCAAAGAAATAGGATTTAGTTGCTGTAAATATAATCCTTAAATTCATTGGATATTGATGTAATCCTTAGCTTTTTTATTCTAGTACGTAAGTAATGTATTATTTAAAGTTCTAAATGTATAGTTCAGTATACTAGACTATTTTATAAAAACATTATTTGACTTTAATTTTAATTCAATGTTGGCACCCCACAAGCTGATTCAATGTAAATTAAGTCGTTTGTTTGTTTAATGAAACTTGAAATTGATGGTTAAAACCTCTTATTTCATTTAATATTATTAATTTGGGTATAGCTTCTCAGAATCAACCAAGCTTTAGTAAGTGATGGTCCTGACAAAGCTGCTGGTGACCAATAGCGTTGGAACACAAAGAATATTGTTTTTGTTTTTAAATACAATGTGACTAAATGAATTGAGTTGCCTTTTCCTAAAGCAGAGCAGAGATTTAGTGTTCATAGAATCAAAGTGAGCTCAGTGCAGCGATACGTTCACAGGCTGAGACTGATTTAAAAAAATGTCTGTTTTGGTCAGGGCTGGTATTGAAAAAAGTATTTATTCATATTATATATATATTTTGTGATGTGAACATCACAAAACGATGGCGTAGTCGTAGGTAGAGTTGGTGCAAATATCTTGTTCTTCCCCCAAAGTGCAAACAAGTGGAAACAACGTTACAGTAATAGGAAAACTAAATAAAGCAAAAAGTCACCGTCTACCATGACCTACACTTCACACTTCAACCAAAACCCTTCTTTCTCCTCCCTTAAAAATCCTAAGCCCCTCCCATCAGGCTAATCGAGGACCTCCGGCTCAGACTGCAGGCAATCACTACACCTGCTTATTGTTTAAGATATTGATACCTTTTGTTGTAAGGCATTAAATGAACCTGGGATATTTGCTCAAATTGGTTCGATTGCCGTACCTAGAACATTTTCCACACACACGTGACTTTTTGTGAATTGTTAGAATAAAAGCAGCTGTGGGAATTCTGTGGGCTCACCGGAAAATCTATGATCAGAACGGAGGCCCAGCAGCTCAAAAGACCAACTGAAGAACAGCCCGGAGGACGAGCTGTAACAGGGAGGAGAGACGGAAAAGACATTTCTCAGAAGTAATGAAGTAATGAGAAGATTGCCGTTAGCTGTCCTCTTGTCATTGTGCATTATATTGCTGCATAACATTGTCCCTTTAGCAACCACTGCAATCACCGGGGGACACGGCGCAAGCAAGCTAAATGTCCTTCAGAGACTCCGTGTCCCCTTCATGCATCCAGCTCTCTCAAATATCATCAAGATTCAGCCATAGCTGCACACACTGGGCCGCCATGGTTTACGGAGACCGTAGTCTTTTTAGACTGCATTTTGGAATGCCTCAGCAGGTCTTGTTTGAATGCTCTCGCTGCTGTCGTCACAGCTGAGAACCGAAGCCGCTTCTGCCTGGGTCACATGATAAAACCCACTGAGAGCAGCGGACGGAGGAGCGATATTCAGCTTTTGTGACCTTACGACCCTCCGTGTCATCGTAGATGTCCAGGGGCTTCGAGTGCTCTTCAGCCTTTACTTACCTCCATCTACAAACAGTACAAAGGGATAATGCTTTCAACGTTGGTGAGAACCAATAGTAAGTGCTGGGGGGGAGGTGCTTGTCCCCCCGAAAAAACATTAGTGTCAGACACTTAACTTACTGCAATTTGATGGATTTTTAAGCGACGACATGCTGTGGCCAGGATGATCACAACGGAAGAGAAAAGCTCAACTTGTTATTGTACTCCTATCTCGCTCTGTGAGTCTTATCACTGCACTTTTTGTGCATTTAAACCGTACAAAAGCGTTCCCTTTCAATATGAGTATAGTTTTTAGCACACTTTTACATTCACTTACTTTTAATTCATCATTTTAACAATTAAAATGTTATTTTTGTATCGTGGTGACCTTTGCTGGATGATCGCGGCTAAATTACTTTACCAACTGTAGAAACAATGATCTGGAGAGAATGTATTAGGAGGCTAATTAGTGAAGTACTTGAGACTTTGGGTAAGTTGTATTGTTAGTGCAAACTTTACTATTACCATTAAGGCAGGGTACGCTACATGGTTTGTTTCAAGACTGCCAGTCAGTCCTACCAACAACAAAAATAAAACACATCAAATAGATTTGAAACCATCTGCCCTACAGGTAGAGGTGTTACCATCAATTAACCATAGCTATCAAATACGCCATTAGCCATTGCTCTTTGTTGTATCAAAACATAGGTTTGTCATTTCAACTGTCAAAAGTGATGGAAATATAACTAAAATGACATGCCCGCTTCTCTGTGTTGGGAAGAGGGGTGAGGTTTAGCACATCTGGGTATTTCACCAACATGGAAGCAGATATTGGGAGCCAGCATTATTAGTCATTGTTTGGTCCACCACTGGGTGGTTTGAAAATGGCAATAAGCTGTGTGGAATTCAGTTAGTGTAAAGTTTTGTGAGGAGCAATCCCATCAAGTAATCAGTGAAGAACACATATTGATCTCTTGATCTATTGATATAGATTTAATATGGTCTTTTGGTGCCACAGGAGCATTAGCAGCTTCATTCACAGTCATCCGGGCCTTTATTACAGTAGCTCCAAGGAATCAGGTTATACACTTCCGTCGATTTATGTGGCAGCCCAAAAGAGGCAGCGTGACTCGTGCTGGCGCCTCATTGGCGGGAGTAGAATGATAGATATGAGCTGGGCACAGACTCAGCAGTGCAAACAGAGAAATGTTGGACTCTTCCTGTGATTGATTTGCCGAGTCAAAAGAGAAATCTTTTGAATTTATCGGCACGTGGAATTCTTTTTTTGTTGAAGGCAGATTGACGCATTGTGCTGCAAAAGACAAATATAAAAGAAGTGGTTATAGAACAGGGGTGTCAAACATACGGCACACGGGCCAGATCCAGGCCGCTGGGGGGGGGGTCCAGCTCAGGCCGTCATGTGACTTTGCTAGTGTGACCAAAATATCCTCACCCCCGACCCCGCCCCCCTTGTCCTTCAGCTCATCCCTTGCCTATGATTATACTGGTCAAGTGGGCAGCATGTGGTCCCTTACCTGAAAGGAGTTTGACCCCCCTGTTGTTGAATATCGAATTGTTGTTGAGAAGTCGGTATCAGAGGCTCACACAGCAGAAGAGGCTTTAACACGGTTATCAATCAACCAATCAATCAAACTTTTATTTCAGACTCAAGCTCCAGATTTTTTTTACAGTAAAAAAAATTAAGATAAAAAATACATACAAGTACATAGACCTATAAATGCCTTATGAGCAACTGTACCAATGTCTCCACAGCTGGGACTGGTAGCGTGAACTGCTTAACTTAGGTTTCTCAAACATTAAAATGATTTCATTTTCAGAGATGTTAACCCGGCAGATACATTTCTACATAAGATTTCTTAAAACAGCTTGGAAAGTATTAACTCCCGCCGCAGCGATCTCTCGTTCCCGCTGGGCCGCCGCAGCGATCTCCCGTTCCCCGACTAGCTCCTCCGACCCCGCCAGTACCGGCCCCGAGACTCATGACCCCGCCCCCGACTTGGCCAGTACCGGCCCCGAGACTCCAGGCCCCGACTCGGCCAGTACCGGCCCCGACCCCGACTCGGCCAGTACTGTTCCCGCTCCCCGACTAGCTCCTCCGACCCCGCCAGTACCGGCCTCGAGACTCCAGGCCTCGAGACTCCGGGCCCCGACCCCTTAAGGGGGGGGTTATAGGGTGGCTGAGCCGGCTACTCCGGAGGTGTTCCCCAGCAGCCGCCGCCGACCGCGGCGGTGTTCCCTGTCCCCGAGCCGGCGCCGACTACTGCGGTGTTGTTCTGTGTCCCCGAGCTTCCGCCGACTACTGCGAAGGTGTTCCGTGTCCCCGAACCGCCGACAACTGCGGAGGTGTCCCCGAGCCGCTGACGGCCCCGGAGGTTCCCCGTGTACCGGAGCCAGCTATTCCAGAGACGTTCCGTGCCCTGCAGTCGCCGCTCCGGAGCCGGCCAAATGACCCCCTGAGGCTCCCCAGCCGTATGCCTGTCCACCGGGCGACCCCCTGAGGCTCCCCGGTCGTATGCCTGTCCGCCGGGCCGACCCCCTGAGGCTCCCCAGCCGTATGCCTGTCCACCGGGCGACCCCCTGAGGCTCCCCGGGCGCCTGGCCGCCCGCCAGAGTTTCCCGGGCGGTCCGACCAGCGTCTCTGGTTTCCCTCCCCCCCGCCCCTTGTCTGTTCTGTGCTAGTTTAGGGCCGTCTGGGATTTGGCCTTTGAGGGGGGGAGGGGGGGGGGTACTGTCACGACGTGGTCCACTTCCTGTCTTTGCCCCTTGGCCATTTTGTGTTGGTATTGATGACTTCTAAAGTCTTTTTTCGTTAAAACTCTGCATTTGAGTCCTGCCTCCCACGCACCGCTGACACCGGCAGTCACTGGCACTACACCATCTCTAGCTAACTAAGCTTATGGAGCTACAATATTAAACAGAATAAGATGCAAGTTGCAAATAATTCACTGAATTTACTGTGTGCCGTCTTGGATGATAAGCCTTTTCAACATTGCGTGGCAGTCTGGGACAGTGCCAAAAGAGTGGCAGACCGGGATGGTGGTACCTCTCTTCAAAAAGGGGGAACGGAGAGAGTGTCCCAATTACAGGGGAGTCAAGCAACTCAGCCTCCCTGGTAAAGTCTACGCCATGGTGCTGGAAAGGAGGGTTTGGCCGATAGTCGAACCAAGGATTGAAGAGGATCAATGCGGTTTTCGTCCTGGTCATGAAATGACTAACCAGGTCTTTACTCTTTAAGGATGATGGAGGGGGCCTGGGACTATGCTCATCCAGTCTACATGTGTTTTGGTCCCTACTTGGGGCCATCAAATCCCTGTGCGCCCAAAGAGAGAGCTGTGTTTGGGTGCTCGGTAGTAAGTCGGAGGCGCTTCTGGTGGGGGTTGGCCTTCGCCAGAGCTGCGCCTTGTAACCAATCTTGTTTGCTTTAGCCTCAACTAGTGACTGAACTTGTTACATCTGTTTTTATCTCACTGGCACCATTGCCAACTTCCTACAGGCAAAAAACGTGTTTTAAAACAACTCAAATTATTTGAAAATTACCATCTTTTGTGTTACGATGCAATTTCACAATGTAGAAAGTATAACTATGTTAAATCATTTCACTACGCAAAAACCGTATTACAACTAAGGGTTAAGCTCATAAGTGTTACAACTTCTAATACTACGCAATATAAAAATATAATACATATAAAAACTATCTCACTTCTGACACCAAATTGTGGTGGAAGATTTTGCACAGACAATCGTAAGAAACAAAGGCTCTGAGTCAAGTATGTCTTTTCTCCGTTTATTTCCTTGCAAGGGACAGAGGGTCACAACAGCTACGTGGTCAGTAGACTGTCAAGAACCTCCTTCTGCCCCCAACACATCAAGGCAGTTCTTATACCTAAGTTTAGATATCGGTGGCGTCAACAGAAACCTTTGACCATCTTGTTGAGTCTCTACAGCCAGGGTACTGGGAACATCTTGTCCATGTAAGACACGTCAGTTCTTTGACCGTGTCCTTGCTCTCCCAACATGCTAAAACAAAGGTGGTCATAGACATAACAAACACTTTGTTCAATCTCTACAGCTATGACGCTGGAAACATCTAATCCAAGTGGGAGACATCAGTTCTTATGTCAGGGATTTTGTCATCTAAGCACTTGCATGTAATAAACTGGTTATACAAATGAAGCATTTAAAAGGGTCACATATCATTTTCCCATTACAAGATAGAGTTCCCAATTATTTTTGCAATGTGAATTTGCAGTTCTGTTTTAAAATAAACAAATACAAATTTTAATGCTGTTTTTTAATCCGATTAATCGAAGAAATAATTAACCGATTAAATCGATTATCAAAATAATCGTTAGTTGCAGCCCTACTCTCATGTGCACGCTCCCCTGCGGTGTACTAATAGGTTTCCTGGAAAAACAGAAACATGTTTGTCCTCCCACTGTCTCCAAGGTGTCTTTTAGACAACCCGCACACCCTTCTGCTCCTCTGATGCCCTGAGAAGTCTACCTTAGTGTGCTGTTTGAACAAACCGGCTGCTGGGAATGCAAAGACATACATCCCTATCTGTTTTGATGCATATTTTAAATCCGGAATTGCTGATGTGTATTCAAGTGGCGGATGCTAGAAGGCATTGTTCCGGATAAAATAATGCATCTGCATAAAGGTGACATTCCTCTGGATCAAAGTAATGCATTCCTGTTGTTGTGTACAGATAGAGGTCGCAGAGGGGAAAATACAAGGTCTTTTCTGGGTTTCTCCAGAAGTTTGTATTCCTCTGGAAATCCTCGTGACTTGCACTCACATTGCTCAGCTCACTGGACTTAAATGATTAACTTTTCAGACATGTTTTTTTTTTTAACTTTTAAATCCAAGGAATAAAATAGTCTTTTGTTTCTTAACCGGTCTTCTGAATCCACAGCAGCTTCTCTGATCTACAGAGCCGCTGTGGTGTCTGCTTGTTGAAGACGCCATCACCTTATTCGCGGTCTGTAGGCAGGATTATTTCAGTGCCACTAGTGCAACTTCCCTGTTCATCAGAAATGTTGTGATGGATACTTCCAGTAGCACTGATTGTTGGGGACAAACCGAGACCAACACCAGCAGCATCTGCTCGTATTTTTGTAGAGAAAATCATGTTGATAATTACGCAAGGTTTCCACATCATCATTGAAGCTTCATATCTGGACTTGTGCAATAAAACACAACCACAAGCGTCCCTCAGTCAGGAACATGGACTTGTGTAACAAAAGCCAAATGCAAATCTTGTTTTCTTGGGAGGGGGGGGTTCCTCTCTTTCAAACACATGCCTGGTCCACCAGTTCCATTGCATGAGACAACAACACCTTACCAGCAGGGCTGTACTGTAATTAGTAAAGGAAGAGCCATATGGATTTACAGGAAGACCCACTCGATCTGTATTGATTTCCACTTCAGACAGCAGGCCAGCTGTGATCAGCACAGCGCTCACCATCCCCCTCGAGAGGCCGCGCTGTGCTCTTTTCATGGGCCGTGTTTCTTCCTGTTTGTGTTGATGTGTGATGATGGTCATGATGGTTAAAGCCCACCTGCCACACACAAACACGCACACGTGTGTGCTGAGAGAAAGAGAGGCGACCATCAAGACTCTCACGGCAGCAGGACGGGGAGAAATAGATGGTCGGTGGTGTTAAAAGCTTGTTAGCGTGGTAAAGGAAATGACTTGACAATGGACTCCGTCTCTCCGGTTTCGTCTGCGGTTTGGAGACACAGCGGGAAGTGAGAGGAGAAAACATCGTGCGTTACTCAGCTGAGTAAACCACAACGGGAGCTTTATAGAAGCCGCTTTATAGCAAGACGTCTGCTTTACGCCTCGTTCTCATGTCTCGATGAATACAAAAAAAAAAATGGCCGACCGTGGCGCATGGAGTAGAGATGGTGCTCCGGGAACCGCGGGGGGTTGGCGGTGGGAAGCCCGGCTGCTCCATGTCCCATGTCCAAGTGTCCCGGAGCAAGACGCCTAACCGCTCCCCGGGCGGCTCCACACTGCTCCCGCTGTGTGAGAGAAAATCCATCACGGTTTTTAGTGTCTCTAAAATCAGGCTTTTGGAAGAATGACAGAATTGTTACTCCGTCAAACCTTCACAGAAAAGGGATTATTGGGCTGGAGACACAAGGGCGACCGTAAAGCTGCATTGTCTTGTTATATAAAGTTCACGTCTGAATGGAGTTATTCTGCTTCCGTCTTCTCCAAAGAACAAGCACTCAGATTCCAAATGTGCAATTCCCTTCTGCTCAATAACCCCCCCCCATGTTGTTTAAATCAGGTGGGGTTGTCTGCTCGGGGTCAATGTAGAAGAGTGCGAGTGTCCTCGGCTCCTCTGGCCACATTGCGAGTCCACATTTGACCCGTCCAGGTGTGAGCCACTAAACATATTATTCATACCCGAGTGGAGGTGATGACGGCGCACGTTTCCATCTGCTCACTGCTCCATTCAATTAATCACGTGTGAACCTTTTGCAGGAAGCTGCAGCACCCCCCTCACCCCCCCACCCACCACGTACTCTCCACTACTTTGATTTAGTGCGAGGACGAGTAGACCCGCTCACCTTTTGCGCAGGGTTCAGTCAAGTGCTTCTGGGTGAGCGTGCTGGCGGCTCGCTTCATCAAACATCTGAAGCCCTTTTGTCATCGCTGGCTCCGAAATGAAAAAAGCTAAGCTAAGCTAAAAGGCAAACAGATTCCCTGTGCTTTCTCCTTCCTGCCTCTTTAAGTATACGAAAAGCATTCGGGGGGGCAGATAATCTTGCAGGGTTTGCAGAGCAAATGAGATTTTCTCCATTAAAAAAAAGAATTATTTCATTGATGGTTTCCTGCGTTTCAAAGGGGGGCTGATGAGCAGCTTGGAATTGCACGGAGGAGGTGCGCTGGTCTAATTGAATGCGTTTACATCCTCACGCTGGGTTTTGCAAATCGGGCTTATGTCCCTTTTACGCTCTTGGTTGTTTTGAGCGGTTTGCCTCCTTTCATCCCACTCGTACATGGGTGGCGCTGCATAAACACAAGATTCCTGGTTCCACTGTGTGATTTAGTGCAGAGGATGAAAGCCCGCACCACATGGGGGATGTCAGTAAACACTGGGTCTCCACACATTTCCTGTCAAAGCAAGTGCTGAATGCAAGCTGGATGTCTTTCATCCATTTTCTGCCATAACATTTCCTTTCCCTGAATTGGATGTGCTCAAAAGGTGACGTAGTACGCGTAGAGTGTTCAGGGGTGAGACTCCAGCTGGATTTAGCTCTGAATCATTACAAAGTGGAGCCGGAAGTTTAGCTCCCTAATCGAGATGCAAAACCCGAATCGTTGAGCCGTAAGCGTTCCCCTCCACGGCACAGGGCCGGTACCTGCTCATACCGACGACTCAAAGTACACCTCCAGCCCGCCGCGTTCACTGCTGCTGTTGCATCGCTGTATTTATGCTGTTGACAAAGTTCAGTGGAGGATGTTAGAACATGCTGGAGTCTCTCAGTAAAAGAAAGTGCAGGAGCTAAAGCCTTTTATTATTATAAGACAGTATGATAATGGAAGCCACTCAGACAGTGAGGAGGTTAATTTGCGGGCCGCTCTGAGCAATCAGAAGACTAGAACAGTAGAAGTACAGTCCATTTACCATCCCCATTTATCAGGTGTGACAAAAGCAGAAGAAGGTGATGGAGAGAATTAATTAATGAAAAGGTGCGAAGAGAGTCCTCCGAAATCCATGTTATCTATCCATCTATCCATCTATTCATCCGACCACGCAAATCTATCGATTTATCATCTATCCATCTATTCGTCCATCTGGGTGTCGAGAAGAATGTGTGTGTGTCCTGTGTTTACCATCACAACGCAGCCAGAGTAACCCGAGGGCCTCGGTTTGCGTCCTTCCCAGTTCTTCATTTGTCACGTGCACGGTTATTACATCATTACGTCATAACAGTGGGTATAAATGTTCTCAGGCTACTTTCGATGGCACATCTCCAGGTCTAAGCGAAATAATTTTGTTAATTGTATTTTAAAACACAAAACTACACCCATTTGATCGCCTTGCAGCTGAATTCCACTGGGTGCAACATGTTGAACCAGCAAGTTCATGAACTGAATTTCATATTCAGAAGCTTATTCAGTTTCCTCATCCTCCCTCCCACAGCAGGTGGGCTTGACTGGACCTGGCTGGCGCCAGCTGTCAAACCCTTCGAAAGCAACGCGGCGACGTTTCCTGGTGTAATTGCAGACTTTGTGTCTCTGGCGTGATGCACGTATCCGCTCTCGCCGCTCGCCGCCATGAGGCTCTGAAGGCATTTGGAGGAAGGTGGCGTGCCACCCACGGGAGCATTAATCACGTTACTGCCAACAGGGGGGGGGGGGGAGCGCTGCTCTTCAAACTAATCACGAGCTATTCGGCTGCGGAAGGAGAGGAGGCACCTCGCGGTCCTTCAGCAGGCAAAGGGGGAGGAAGGGAAAGTGGTGTTTAACATCCGCGCGACTCATTTAAAAGACATGTGCACATTAAATTCAAACTATTCTCTACGTTTCCCTTCCAAGCATGCCTGGTGCATCATACTTATGCTCATTATACGTCCTTATGTCCCTCTTTGTTTTCCACCGTGCATGTGAAGCGGCTCCTTGCTGCTCATGCAGCACAGGACCCTGAGACGCTGATGAAAAGCAAACGTTACCGTGGCTTCGTTAAGTGGATTTGTGTCCACCTCCGCAGGAACAGATTGGAGTGACTGCCAGAATAAGTTATTTGTAATAACGATGAGATTCCCGGAGAAGACGCACCACAGTTCATGTTCTCCGGTGCTGCTGAAATGATTCTTTTAGATTGGGTTTATTAAGCGGACAGCATACCTCGCACCTCACTGTCGCTATTACTTTTGTTGGGGGAGCTTCATTCGTCATTTAATTGCTGCACATCACGTCGGTTTCACGGCATCTGCCAGCACAACAGCGGCGGGTCTGGAGAAAAGCTGAAAATAGTATTTCTTAAAATGAACCTCTCTGTCCACAGAGACCCCTCGGAAGGACGGGGAAGAAGCTGCGTCCTCGTCAGACTCCTCCTCCTCACTCTTCGACCACTGGGGTCACGACCTGGGCCCGGAGAGTCGAAGGGTCGCCCTCAGGAAGTTCCGTTACTACGGTTACAATGGCTACCTTAGCGACCGCATCTCCCTCACCCGGCCGATTGCGGACCTACGACCGGACGGGTCAGTCAGTCAATGTGTACTTAACTGATCCGTATCCGTATGGATTCCAGCTGAAATGCTCTCTCTGTGTCCCCGCCCAGATGCAGGAACATGTCCTATTCATCAGATCTTCCTCAGCTCAGTGTCATCTTCATCTTTGTTAATGAGGCCTTGTCAGTGTTGCTGCGCTCCGTCCACACAGCCATCCAGAGGACTCCATCGCATCTGCTCAAAGAGATCATTCTGGTAGACGACCACAGCAGCAGCCGTGAGAATCATCCAAAATAACTCCTAACTATGTGCATGCTCTTCTGTGGATGCAACCCGCTTTAGAGATGTGCAGTAAGGAGGACTGTATTATAAGGAAGAAGTATTTAATACGCTGCAGATTTTAAAAATGTACCGTGCATTTTGCTTTTTTTTTTTTTGCATGACATAAGTAAACGTAATATTTGGTACAGAAACCTTTGTTTGCAATTACAGACATCATACGTTTCCTGTAGTTCTCACGCTCACAGTCGAGGAGTACGTATGATAAAAATGACTCCTACATGCTTCGTAAGTGGGAAAACCTGCAAAATGGGCAGCGTATCAAATACTTGTTCTCCCCACTGTGTGCAGATTAACGGCCATCGCTGCCATCTGTCCTCGCGCCTTCAAATCAGCGTGTTCGCTGCACTATTTAACACGTCATCTCAATGCTCTGAGCATGTCACACAACACGCCTTGGTAATATGTTGTTTGCAGATTTCACCCGAGTAGCATGAAGGATTCTGCCCACTGCTCGTTCATTGCACCTTTATTTAATGCCATCACCGTATAGTTTAAATATACACCTCCCTTATAGATTTACAGATTACACCTTGTTAACAGATTTTGACTCAAAGTTCATCAACTCATCAAACTCAAAACACTATTAAACTCATCAATAAACTTAGAGTCAAACTGACGTCCAGACTTTTAAAACAGAACCATTCATCTCACTCACTTGTTCAAATAAAGAGTCAATTCACAAAGATTAATTAGGGGTCTTTTCGTGAATAATAGATAAAGATTTATAATATATTACTGTAAATACTCAACCATGTGGGTGAAACCACACATATTCAATATTCTTCATGGTGGAGATCCGGACATATTCTACCATTAGCTGCATCAGTAAGATATGACAACAGATTCAACTTATTGCAGCAGACCGCTGTTGATAATTGCATCACGTAACATGGAATATATTTAAATTCCGCCAATTCTATTATTACTCTCATGAGGAATGTGTCTCTGCTACAGTTGCCTGCAGATGTTCTGTTCTTCCATTAAACGTATATATCGGTTTAGTTCTGCTGGCTGCGCGGTGAACACTCATTAGTGGGAGGACCGGGGGGATTACTCCATTCAACGTGCACCTCAAGTTTTTCCTCATAATTCATTACAATGGTCATAACTCTCTCGGAAATATGGTTTTCTGTGAACAACAATTGAATGGTAGAGATGAAGGTAATCGATTGATGGCGTAATTATGACAAATCTGTGTCAACTGAGGTGTGATGAAGGCAAAATCCATCCATTTTCCTCCACTTATCCGGGGTTGGGTCACGGTGGCTGCAGGCACAGCAGCTTGACCCAGACGCTCTCTTATTTGCACAATTTAATATGAAACAAACGTATTAAAGATAAAATCAGTTGCAAGTTCTGGAAGAGGCCAAAAAGCAGCTGACTGGGCTTATTTGAAGGCTTCAGCTAAAATAAGATTTAAAGATATTGCAAAGAACATGAAATAAGTATACACAAGCTATGATTACCTGAACTATTTTTTACATGATATATGATAACAATAGCAATACAATAGCTATACAAAATATAGTAGCGTCAATGTTTGCATCTAGCACTTTTATGAAGGATCTGAAGATTGGCGAGTTGGATATGAGGGAATCTCTGAATTACTTTTGGAGCAGGCTCTGAAGTCATAGGAAGATCCGCTCACCACATTTGAGAAGTATTGATGTTCGTCATGAACTCCGTCAATGGTGTCAATAGTGTGGATCTGCAATTTCTCGAATAAATGAGCAAAGAAATATAGGGATTCATTAAGCTGTGATAAAGAATAAGGAGACAGTTTGTAGACGTAGAGTTCTAAACCTTCTCATTATTCCAGTGGATGTGGGACTTTTTCTACTAGCACAATATGTTTAATCCCTTTTAAGCTGTCATCAACTATAATTCCCAGGATTTTTGTAGACATTTGAGGCATCTCAATGAATTTAATTTGAATTTTGCATACAACCTCAGTATAATTTTGTACTTAAATCTTTTAAGCTTTTAATCATATTAATATTGATTAAATTACATTTTATATTCAAAGACAGTTTATTTAATCTGAACCATGTAGCATACGTAATTAAACCACAATTAGTTTCCATAATGAGGGAATTTCCACTTTGAACAAAGGAGAAACTTTTTAATTTTTAAACCTTCTGGCACAACTCTTGTTTTCATAGACAAGGTGAATATGTGAGATTTCTGCAATATTGACTGTTTCAGCTGTTGGACAAGAAATGCCCCCCCCCCCCCCCCCCATCCCTTTGGTTGGAGACATAAAACTCAAGATTAGATTCTGTATGCTGTGTACCAAGCTGTACTATGGTAGTCTATAGATCCCTCACATCCCACATACATCCCCATTAGCTGTTTCCATAGCAACACAATGGACCAGTTTTTAGCTATTTTTATACACCCGTATATATATCGAGTATTACACACTTACACTAGAACCCTCCATCTTAAAAACAAAGGCCTGTGCAAAGAAGAAGTCTAAATGTAAAAAAAACAGTTCCTGGACACATTGGGGGTTGAAAAACAAACACAGAGAAATGCTCACACTGAATTCCGTTCAATTCATTTACAATTCAAAAATCACAGATTGGCCTCGGCAGGCGAGTGTACACACATGACATCCTCTGCGCCTGAGAACTATCACCTCAGAACAGCAGTAACGCTGATTGCTTTTCTTTGGTCCTGTGGAGGAGTTTTTGTCAATAGGATCAATACTGCGAAAGGCTTCAGGGACTTTTCTTTAAGTGTATTTGTGTTTCACTCTTTGTACAGTGGAGCTGAAAGAGAACCTGCAGAGATTTGTGGAGGAGACCAACATTCAGTACGGCCCGGGATTCGTCAAGGTGGTTCGCCATGACAAGCAGGAGGGGCTGATCAGATCCAGAGTCAGCGGATGGAGGGCAGCCTCGGCTCCCGTCGTCGCTCTGTTCGATGCTCATGTGGAGTTCAACACTGGATGGTGAGTGCTGATGGGTCCGTACTAGTTAGACACCTCCTGGTGCCAGATAGACGTAACTTGAAAGAGATGCCGTATGGTTACCTTTTTATTAGTTTGGAATAAGTTGTATTACAAACATTATAACAGAGACTGAGCAGCACAAAACTATCTCCAGCTGGTTCATGAAGTCATCATTTCAATTTTCTTGAACATTTGTTATTCAACCAGGTGCACAGGCTTCGCTCCTATGAGCCATTTTGGTAATTATGACAGACTTATTTATATTGATTAGTCCTTTATCTTTGCCAGCCAATAATAGATTACTCTTCAATGGTGGGGAAATCAAATGTATTTCTATAGCGCCTGACACAACAGAGTAGACAACAAAAACATGTATATACAGAGTTCTAATCAATCAGTAGCATAAGGAAAACTAGTAAACAACCACTTTGTAATGTACAATCGAAATGAAAAGAGAACGTTGAGCTTTATTGGTCTCTGTAGAGATTTTACTTGGTGTAAACAATCTAAGATCATAAAACTTCCCTGACCATGAAATAGGATCCAGCAGCAATAATAGTTTAGCGTAATCACTGGCGATCCTAAAATCCTCTGCAGTCAACGCGTGTCTAGTGTTTGTAGTGGAACGCTGATTTACAACACCTGTCCACAGGAAGGAAGGAAGCTTTTTAAAGGAAGAAATACAAATAGAAAACAGAACAAGAAGATACATCCATGACTAGTGGATGCATGACACAAGTAGGACGCAGAATAATGATGGGAAATCAAAACTAATAAAGTAATAACAGCAGCACTGGATGGGGTAGAATAGTAATGATGATAAAATCAAGCCATGGCCGGGTTAGGGTAATAGGGTAATAGGGTTAGGGTATTAGGGTAATAAGGTTAGGGTATTATGGTTAGGGTATTATGGTTAGGGTAATATGATTAGGGTAATATGATTAGGGTATTAGGGTTAGGGTAATAGGGTATTGGGGTAATAGGGTTAGGGTAATAGGGTATTGGGGTAATAGGGTTAGGGTATTAGGGTAATAGGGTATTGGGGTAATAGGGTTAGGGTAATAGGGTATTGGGGTAATAGGGTATTGGGGTAATAGGGTATTGGGGTAATAGGGTTAGGGTAATAGGGTATTGGGGTAATAGGGTATTGGGGTAATAGGGTTAGGGTATTAGGGTATTGGGGTAATAGGGTTAGGGTATTAGGGTAATAGGGTATTGGGGTAATAGGGTATTGGGGTAATAGGGTTAGGGTATTAGGATAATAGGGTATTGGGGTAATAGGGTATTGGGGTCATAGTAGTACAAATGTGACCAATGATGGTTGCAGTGTGTTCATTCCGACTGAGGAGCTCGATAACTGAACGCCCTGGCCTCCATCCTACTTTTTAAGACTCTAGGAACAAGTTACTCTGCATCTATGGACCAGCAAGGTGAGCCTGGAGCCTCCACAGATGCTGCTCTGTGTGTGAGGGGAAGGATTTTGAGAAGGAGCAAATGGTATATGTCTCTCTTCAGTCTTCAGGCTACTCAAAGCTTTAATCCTTCACCCATTCATTGGTGCGCCGTCACCACTGCGACAGCAGTGCACCAGTTCCCCCCCTGGCTGTGGGAGGGTGGTGTTCATGGGCCTCCGCCAAGGCCACCTGAGAAGTGGAGGTGGCAGGAGCGTCGTTAGGAGCCCGTTTGGCTTCCCTTAGCGGGGCACCGTGCTAATGAGAACATTACGGTGTAACGGGCCATTAAGCTGGTTTGTGCTGTTGGAAGCTGCTTTGCATTGGAAACCTCAGCTGTACAGAAAATTAGTTTGGTACAAAAACATTAAGGATAAAGATGTTTGTCATTTAGAGTCATTAGTCCATTCAGCAGCAACAACGTAAAATACCTAACTGATGTAAAACAAACAAGACATTAAATGAATCAATTATAAAAGATACACAGGCACCAATGGCTTTAAAGTGACAAGAGTGCTTTGTTAGTCTTGCTGGTCGTTTTGGTGTCCGGAGGGGGCCGGGTGGGGAGCTGGTGGAAACCTCTCTGGGGAAGAGCTGTTCATCAGGTCCCGTACCTTGTTTCTGAAGGCAGGGAGCCTCCAAATGACGCTGAGGTGTTCGTTTTTCTGATGAATGTACTAGTTTGCTAAATACTTTTACCTTTCACAATGACAGTCGACGGTACAATCTGCTGACACAGCAAACTGTGACCCATGTAGCTGAATACTTTATTACAGTGAGGGCAGGATGTAAACTAAATCTGTGTGCGTGTTAAAACTTCTCACCCGGATTTGTCTCTATAGTACGTAAAATGGGTTTGACTCCCTGGTGTAGATTCAGCTTCACCATCGGCTCTCTTGCATGACATTAGCTTTAGTGATGGATCATAGTAAAACAAAAAAACGTTTTCTCTGGATTTCCAGCAGATTATGTGAATTTACACTCAGAGAACAAACATGGTGACGCATGTACCGTTTAAAAAGTACTGGAACCCGAGAGCTGGACACCAAATACAGAATACAGGTGTAGTGAGTCTACTGGTAGTCAGCAAGGAGATCAGTCACTCAGGCAAACAAATCCAAGAAGGGTTCGGTAGAAAAGTCACAGTGAAAACAGGCATTAGACGATGCGTCAGAGCTTGGCAGCAACACACAAGACAACCCGGCAGGAAACAGGTGCTAGTGAGGGGACCTGACTAGTGACTAGAACTGACTAGTGAGGGGACCTGACCAGTGAGGGGACCTGAGTAGTGAGGGGACCTGACCAGTGAGTGGACCTGACCAGTGAGGGGACCTAACTAGTGAGTGGACCTAACTAGTGAGTGGACCGTGCTAGTGAGGGGACCTGACTAGTGAGTGGACCTGACTAGTGAGGGGACCTAACTAGTGAGTGGACCTGACTAGTGAGTGGACCGTGCTAGTGAGTGGACCTGACTAGTGAGGGGACCTAACTAGTGAGTGGACCTGACCAGTGAGGGGACCTAACTAGTGAGTGGACCTAACTAGTGAGTAGACCGTGCTAGTGAGTGGACCTGACTAGTGAGGGGACCTAACTAGTGAGGAGACATGACTAGTGAGTAGACCGTGCTAGTGAGGGGACCTGACTAGTGAGTGGACCGTGCTAGTGAGTGGACCGTGCTAGTGAGGGGACCTAACTAGTGAGTAGGCCGTGCTAGTGAGTGGACCTGACTAGTAAGGGGACCTAACTAGTGAGTGGACCTAACTAGTGAGTAGACCGTGCTAGTGAGGGGACCTGACTAGTGAGTGGACCGTGCTAGTGAGGGGACCTAACTAGTGAGTAGGCCGTGCTAGTGAGTGGACCTGACTAGTGAGTAGACCGTGCTAGTGAGTGGACCTGACTAGTGAGGGGACCTAACTAGTGAGGGGACATGACTAGTGAGGGGACCTAACTAGTGAGTGGACCTAACTAGTGAGTAGACCGCGCTAGTGAGGGGACCTGACTAGTGAGTGGACCGTGCTAGTGAGGGGACCTAACTAGTGAGTAGGCCGTGCTAGTGAGTGGACCTGACTAGTAAGGGGACCTAACTAGTGAGTAGACCGTGCTAGTGAGGGGACCTGACTCGTGAGTGGACCGTGCTAGTGAGTGGACCTGACTAGTGAGGGGACCTAACTAGTGAGGGGACATGACTAGTGAGGGGACCTAACTAGTGAGTAGACCGTGCTAGTGAGGGGACCTGACTAGTGAGTGGACCGTGCTAGTGAGGGGACCTAACTAGTGAGTAGGCCGTGCTAGTGAGTGGACCTGACTAGTGAGTAGACCGTGCTAGTGAGTGGACCTGACTAGTGAGGGGACCTAACTAGTGAGGGGACATGACTAGTGAGGGGACCTAACTAGTGAGTGGACATGACTAGTGAGTAGACCGTGCTAGTGAGTGGACCTGACTAGTGAGTGGACCGTGCTAGTGAGGGGACCTAACTAGTGAGTAGGCCGTGCTAGTGAGTGGACCTGACTAGTGAGTAGACCGTGCTAGTGAGTGGACCTGACTAGTGAGGGGACCTAACTAGTGAGGGGACATGACTAGTGAGGGGACCTAACTAGTGAGTGGACATGACTAGTGAGTAGACCGTGCTAGTGAGTGGACCTGACTAGTGAGTAGACCGTGCTAGTGAGGGGACCTAACTAGTGAGGGGACATGACTAGTGAGTGGACATGACTAGTGAGGGGACCTAACTAGTGAGAGGACATGACTAGTGAGTGGACATGACTAGTGAGGGACTGCCGAGGGAATGGCTGCAGGGGGGACGGACGTGAATTCCAGGTGAGTGCTGAGAAGCGTTGGACAGTAAACTAGGATGAAGTGGACACACACTGTTCTGGTGCGCTCTGTAACAGTGAGCAACGGACTTTCAAACTGATAATTATTTATAAAACGCTCAATAAAGGCGTTAATGAGTTAACGCGATAACGCTTTTTCGTGCCCAGTACTCGTGTTTATATACTTTAGTTCTGCCTTTGTTTCACGGTGGAACTTTTCATAGTTTTGCTCCTGCATTTCCATGTATTTTATATCCTTCACAACTTGTATTAACAATATTAACACACATATATAATATATATATATATATATATATATATATATATATATATATATATATATATATATATATATATATATATATATATACATATATATTAAGTGGACTCTTCATCGCCTCTTTAAAGCCCACTGACAGCTCTGTGTACTTGTGAATCGATTCAACAGCAGGAAACCTAATAGCGATTCACAGGCTGTAGTGTTTGGTTTCTGTGCTGTAGTGTTTTCTCGCCCGTCAACACGTACACACAAATACATAACACATCATAGAACCCCCACAAACCGCCCACATTGGGCCACAGAGGGCTTTTGGTATAAGACCAATGAATTCATTATTCTCAGGAATACAAAAGAGCTCAGCTGCATGAACACTGTTCTTTCCTACATCTCGTTAGAAACGTACCCATTTCTTACACGTATTATTTGTGTTCAAATTTATTGTGTCCTGTTTATTGATTATTTCCTTTTTGAAGTGTTGTGTCATGTCATTTGATGCCCACGATACAAACAGGATACGTGGTGATGGTATAATGGGAATTCATTGTTATTCTTTTGTTCTTACAGACACAAACATTTCTCAAAAGCAGTAAATGCTCCACAAACATGTTCACACAAATCTTTCCCTTATCGCATAAATATCACTCTTTAGAAAGGATAACTAATGATTAGTTATTAGTACTGCCATTATCATTATTTGAGTTAACTTAAGTGATACAGTGCATGTATTTATATCTGTACTCTAATAATGTTAATAATAAAATAATAAGATCACACACAGTCCCATCTCACATCTGTCCACTTGAACCTGATCATTCTACCTGAGGGTACAGAGGGACTGATTGATGCTCTTTCCATCCCTCTCTCATGTACTTCGATGGCATTGTCCTTCCCATATTACTTAAGGAGGCCATTCAAGTAGTTTGACCTTCTCCGCTCGAACGTCTACCGCTGTCTTTCCCCTCGAGCATGACGATGATGAAACCTTAGCCGAGTGCATCCGCATGCCGCTGGAAGCCGCCCTCCCACCGCACTGTAGGCCCGTGTTGTGGTGTCACATAGGCAGTGAGATGGACGCTGATCTGACGTTTCCCCCTTTAAAGAACATTAGACCGTGCGATGTCTCCTGGGAGCACTATTAAACTCATTCTAGACTAATGGATGAGCACGTCAAGAGGAATTTGATCTTTGGCAGTTGATGGGAAAACGTAGTGTTTGCAACACAGGTTGTGCCGGGATACTAACTCGCCCACTGCGTTGGAGGTGGTAGACGATGGTTTAACATGCACATTTCAGGACATTTCTTACTTCTGATAATAATGTGAGGAGGTGGCTGCTTCTGGGCCTTCTGCACCCAGACTTTTATGTGTGGAACAAGCTGCAAGTGCTCATAGGAGCTTCATGCCACTAGCGGAGAGGAAACTAATGTGGCAGTTTTTTTCTTCCATTGCCCAGCTGGAATGAGACATCATTCTCTATATCCTGCCACTGATGCCTTTCTTGTGGGCCATCTGGATGGCGACATTGGACCAGGTGGGAGACGGTTGCTGGCTCTTAACTCGATGGGCCGCAGCGACCGAAGGAAGATTTGTGGGCACAGGAGGCGGAGCCAGAAGTCGCGCTGTTATCAAAAGAATAAAACTGTGTATTTTCTCATTTCATTTAATACGGTTTTCCCAAACATTCCAAACGGAATGTATATCTATACTTAAATCTATGGATACATATTGTGTCAAACTTTGAGACGTTCAGCTGTACAGATGGTTTAACTTTCATCTGTTATTTCCGTTTTCATTTGGACAGTTTCTCAAGTTACGTTGAATCTGATGTTGAATTATCATAGCGTGCTCTCCAACATTCTGTCTGTGCTGTGTCATCCCAAAGGGCAGAACCGATACTGCAGCGAATAAAGGAGAACCGGACCCGGGTGGTGTCTCCATCCTTTGACAACATCAAGTACGACACCTTTGAGATTGAGGAGTATCCGCTGTCTGCTCAGGGCTTCGACTGGGAGCTGTGGTGTCGATACCTCAACCCACCAAGGTCTTGGTGGAGCCAACACAACCACACCGCCCCTATCAGGTAATGCAGGAACTACTTTGTTCCAACTCCCACAGGGTGCACCCTCTATGGGACTTGGTGAATAATAGTCTCCTCCTTTGAGACTCCATTTGCATTAATAAAATTGTCCATGAGCACACAGTAAGAAAGGCAGCACACATGGCTGATGTTACTCCCCATTTAGATGGTCCAGCATCTTCCCAGCCTAAGACCTCTTGCCCACCGTCTCAGACTGATTTAATCAGCAAAATGGAAAATCTGATCCAGGGAGTTGAGACGGCTGTGATGTCTTTGTGATGTCTCTAGCCAATGTGGCCTCTGAAGAAAGGACCTGAATGACCACCTGGGAGCCCCCTGAGCCATGGAGGAGCTCCTACGATTGATTTGATTAATCAATAAGCTCTTTGGACAGATTAATCACAGCTCAGCCGCTACCTGCTGCCCGTTCACAGTAAGCAGGGGGGCACTTTGATGGCATAGAGCCCCCATGCCTACCTATGAGAATGTTGCTGTTTTTTTGGCTTGGCAGCTCTTCACTCATCCTCTAACACAATTTCATGGTCATCATACAGCTGCACGTTGGAATGAATGGATGAACAGGACACCTAGACTTCTCTAACGTCCCTTGGCTGTTTTTTGGCATGCGGTTTTCCCAGGAGGAGATAGATCACCTCTCTGTAGATATTTATGCCCTTTTGCAGAAACAGGCTGTATCGGTCTGCCAAAACTGACAGCAGACAGGATTTGAAAAAAGACGGGAGAGTTTAGACCCACTTTGAATTTCTGTGTCTTGAACTAATGCATTTCCTGCAACGCGTTCCTTTATGCTTCCATCAAGCTGCTACTGGAACTGGCCCAGCAAGGACATTCAGTCCAAACTGATTTATACTCCAAAATACAGAACATTTTTGCATGTCCTCCAGCACCTTGTACTCCTGAGTGTGTGCGTGTGTGTGGGGGGGGGGGTTGTGTGGGTGTATGACGGTGAGGAAGAGGTGCACAACAATGGCCTATTTCACAGACTGGACCGATTTTGCAACAATTTGGATGTGAGGTTCAGAACTCACATAGTCTCTGAAAGTTGGCAAGATTCCAGTATTGGAGAGCACGGGTGACCACCTCATACTGGGGGGGGGCTGACCCCTACCAGCCCACCAGAGGCGTCACATTTTAGGTGGTGAAGCTGATTTGGCTGTGAGTTTATGGAAGAAGGCTCGGTCCCCTGTCTTGTGTAATTTGGTCAACTGTTTTCAGTTGTCGGTTTAAAAGTGGACGCAGCAGCCGTTTCTTACTGTCATGAAGGTTTTGGTCACAGACCAGTATTTGCCCCCCCCCCCCCCCACCCCCCCTCTCATGAAGAGGTTCACACAGGGGGTCAGGAGGAAAATTCAAAGCCATATAAAAAATTGAGTATTCCGCGCAACCCCAAATCCCGTTGAGTGCGATGTCATAAGTAGCAGTGGGTGGCTGATCACTACTCACCACTAATACAGCACTTTAATGAGAGGTACACTGTGTACAGTCATTGCCCATGCACTCAAATAGACATATTGATAGTTCTTCAATACCATTAGCCAAGAAAACTACCAATATGAACAAAAGCTTTAGGCATTTTACAGTTTTTCGAGGAGAACCAGATGACCTGAAGGGTTTAAATTTTAAACATTAGCTGGTTTGTAGCTCACAACACATTTCCCTTTTCCACTGCAGCAGATGATTGAAATCCTCATTAGGTAATCCTGTGAGCAATGTATTGCAGTAGTCAAGCAGAATGGGAATAAATGTTAAAGCATAAAAAGCTCCGTACCATTTGTGATTCTGAAAAGTTCTGTCCCTATCCAGAATGACGCCTTTGTTTTCCAGAAACAATTGAAAGGGGATTTGCACACATGCACTTTCTGCTGATAACTTTACGCTCACATATGTTACTAAAAATGACTTAATTAGCAGTTTTGTATAATACCAATATTCTATGCCCATTAGAGACACATAACTAACAATAGACAGTACAATGTAAATGGATTAAGACTAATTGAACTTAAGGAAGTGTAAATTCATTACATCCCAGAAAATATGTATACATGCTGTTAAGTTACAGTAGTCTGCTATAACGGTTAAATGACGTCATTAACTGTTAAATAGCAGTTAATAAAAAAAAAAAAATTACAATTGTCTAGCTCTTGTCTAACTCTTTTGGATTCAGTTTGATGTTGATGAAGAAGATGGTTCCTCAAAATGTCCCGAATATGTGGTGTTAGCTGAAAGCATCATTTTGACGGCTGAATCATTTCCAAGCACAACGTGCTGCATACGTTACAAAGAAATGCAATGGCTAATTCTCAGAGCATATATATGCACCATACATAAAAGGTACATCTGAAGGGCCCGGTGTGGGGATAACTGTGTCCTAAGAGTGGGCGCGTGTCTTGAAGAATATTTGTATCTGAACGTAAGTGCGTAATGCTTTGACTTTGTACAAAACATGTTCTACCACTTTTCTCTGACGCTGTCTATTTTCACCCTGTATTTTAGGAGCCCTGCTTTGATTGGCTGCTTTGTGGTCGATAGGAAATACTTTGAGGAGATTGGCCTGCTGGATGAAGGCATGGAAATATACGGTGGAGAAAACGTGGAGCTAGGCATCAGGGTGAGTCGGCCTGAGGACCTGCATCCTTCTGCTCCCACGACCCAACTACCACACGCCCGCACTAGACAGCGCCGTTCAGGGTCATTCGTGTAGCGGCATAAACCATCCAGCCACACTCCCAACGGTCAAGCAAACATGTACAGCATTTCAAAAAGAAGAATGACCTTTCCTGGACAGAATGTGGGCTTTATCAGTCATTCACGATACTCGTTTCTAATGTTTTTAAAACTGCCAGGTGGCATTGTCATTTAATGTAGGCTTAAAATAAATTTTTCATTCAAAATGTACTTGTTGCACATAAGAGAATTTGTCTAGGTGATTGGTGCGATATAAGAATAAAATAAAAATAAGAAAAATGACATAAATATATAAAAGCAAAAAGGAACAATATAAACAAAAAAAACACTGTGCAAGTGTCTGCGTAGTGTCTATGAGACCAGCTGAAGCAGTTTCTGTGGCCTTGATGGACCTCAGCCTCCTGCCTGATGGAAGGGGCTCAGAGGGTTTGTGGGGTCGGCTACACTCTTTCTTTCCCGCCTGGAGGCAAACGAGTCCTGCAGGGACGGCAGATTGCAGCAGATCACCCTCTCTGCAGAGCGGATGACCCGCTGCAGCCTGCCCTTGTCCTTGGCTGTGGCTGCAGCGTACCAGACGCTAATGGAGGAGCAGAGGATGGACTCAATGATGGCCGTGCAGAATTTTTTGGTTATTCCAATTTTTTTTCTATTTTCTGACAAAAAAGTGTAGTAATAATAAAACTGACATTACTAGTCCTACTGCTATGACACAAACTTCTAATAGTATTCATACTCGTACTAATATTACAACTACTACTACAGATTCTAATATGGCTACTACTGCTATTTTTTTAATACGACAGTTATTTCAACTGCTACTACAACCACTACAGCCATTGATACGACTACCACTATTTTCTACTAGAATACTTCTTAGTAGATCTATCAACTACTAAGACCACTTTAACGCTACTGCTACTACTTTTACTGCTGCAACTATAATAAAAAATCAAATTGTTTAGCTTCCATCTTTTCCTGTATTGTAGTATAAGGAAGTTAAGCTTTTTTGACAGTTATACATTAAAACTATGCATTTTCTATTTTACAATGAACCTACTTAGATACTAGAAACACTTATGTGCACAATAAGTACATGCCAATTTTTGCTAGAGTAACAGACTGCATGCAAGAGAGACCTTTGCCGATCGCTTATGTAAATCAGCGGTGGTATTTTGACAGAAAGAGTTCAGCACGTGTGTCTCAAGGGCATTGCTCAAACTATTTCATTTTGAGTTCAAGGTTTAAGTCAGAAAACAGCCACTCGTTCTTTCCTCATCTCCCTCATACCAAACACAGAAGCCTTTTGTTATCAGCAATGTCATTTTCTTCTTTTCTGCAGGAGTGCACGCTCCTATTGTGATAAAGATTGCTTTCATGAAACTTCATTTGCACTGTGGCAATATATTGTGCATGTTTTAAATTCACATTGCCCAATGGAGTCATTCATCATGATTGACGGCCGTCATCTGCATGATTTATATTCAGTGTGGCTGCACACTGTATATAATCCTGCAGGTTTATTGTTGGAATGCTGATTCGGCATTCTTAGAATTGTTATACCTCTTCTACTTCTACTTTCTTCTCTACGTTTATTGGTTCATTTCAGCTACACGTCAATCTATTCAGCTACGTACATGCTGGCTATGACTTTCTACCTGTTAGACTTTTTCATATATTCAACTGTTCTTTAAATTTTCTTTCAAATGATTCTAATGATAGAATTTTTTCTCTAATCTTCTAACTTCAATTTTCAAATTCCCATTTCAGCCAGACACCATTTACACTTTAAAATGTTTACACCTTTTTCAAATGATTCAGCATTTTGTACGTATCTTTAACTTTTTTGAATGTATCTTCAACTTTTTGAATATCACTGATTATGTTTCATTAGGTTTTTCAGACCAATTCTGAGATGTGCATTGGGTGTGTATGTGGCAGGCTCGAGTGGGGACTTTGGAGTGGAATTTGGTTCAATAAATATTTTGTCAACTTTTACACAATTTTTGGATAAACGTGAAGTTTTCAGGTGGAAGTCACTACACTCTCTCCTTTGGATGTACGCCTTTACAATCTCTACTTAATGCTTCACACTCTCTCTCTTTGGCCTCACTGCCCTTTTTTTCCTCATCTTATTGACTCCCCATGCAGACCCACACGTACGCGTCACAGATTGTTATGCAGCTCATTCTATAACCACGGGTTCTAAATCCTTTCTTGAGAATGTCGAGGTGTTTCTGAGGGAAGCGTGTATTATCTGTATTTGGCAGTAGCTGGCGCCTGGGCACCGGGCCAGGTGTACAGCTTTACTGGTGTTCTGTGGTAGCTCTTTGCTTTGAAAGGATGAAGGTAAGCAGGGATTATACAAAACAATGAAGTGCAGGACTAGAAAACGGAGAACAGGCACTTGTGTTCAGCATTGCAGCTCCTGCCATGTCAGCACACTGAGATCCAAAAAGGTGCCCGCTGCAGATTTCTGAGCAGCGCTATCAAGGAAATGAGCAAGGTTTACGTGTTGGCATGTTAAAGCATCAGTTGACATAACTCTTACATTTCAGATTGTTAAAACACCACGGCGATCCGGGCAAATGGAAGCACTGAAAGATGTTGAAGCGGGAATTTCGAGAGAGAGAAAAAGCGGAGCAGCTGAAGTTTATACATGAATTATTAGGTTTGAATGCAATCTGGTCCCTTGGCCATTCCCGGCGCTCAGTTACCTGAGCATACTTCTGCTTTCATACCTGTCAAACTGTACACTGGATCACAAATCAACACAGGCCTGCAAGATACAACTGGGCCCTTCTGTGTCAAAACCTTTTGGATATGCTATTTGACACAAAAAGCACAAAATAATGTTGTAAGTGAATTTTGGTAACATATCAGGTTACACCTGAGCTCTATAATGTGTTAATTAAACAAGCTTATTGTGAGTTATGATTTCAGTGTCCGTCTTGATTGCTCAATACAGGTTTATGAATCATCAGTTGATGATTTATGGAAAGCCTATATCCAATTATTGATGATGTTCGACAACATATAAACCCTCACAAATAATAAAAAGGTCCTGGGTCCACATCCCCACTTTGGCATTCAAAAAAGGCAACATAATTGCCAGCTTGGTGGACATACATTTCATATACATTCCATATC